>NC_141172.1:14907500-15532500 GCF_055505025.1 Bos grunniens
AACAAATGCATGTAGGAGTATCATAATAAATATAGGTGTACTCAATTCTGGAAGTCTGCTTGTCCTGAATCTTCCCTGTCAAGCAGATAACACAATACCCTCCAGTCTCCTTGAGGTCTGTCACATTTCTCACATGTCTGCTTTGAGTACCCTACTTGGAGTAAATTCCTTATCCTTTGCAATGAAAATGGGAAACCATGAAGAAGAGCTGTATCAGGCCTCACAGGCATTGGGCTTGCTACATCTGGGTACCCAAGATGCAAGTGGACCCTAACAAGACCAATGTCCACAGAGACCCAGGACTCACTGTCACTGAGTGAGGGAGTTTGTCATCAGGTTGAAAGAAACAGTGTGCCTGGGAAAGAATAAAATCTGATGACTCCACCCTTAGAAATGAAAGATGGGAGCAGGACCTCAAGAGAACTTCTGGGCATCCATGTGCAAAAGGTGAAAGCAAGGTTAAAGGCTACGGAAACTAAGATTTCTTAAATCTCTGCCATTTGCCATAATATATGATTTTTGGTTATTTTATGTCTTACTGCTAAAGCCAGGAAGTCAATAATCAAAAGGAAAACTCCCCAGAAAGAAAGAAGCTCAGGGTACATCACATCCTCAGTCAGGCCCCCTGCTCAACTGCCTGGCCTCATGCGACCCCTCCCTCAGTCAGCCTGACTCAGTCCCCAGGGAGGGACCCGCCTGCTTTTACCCTGTGTTATGGCTCCAGATTGACTTCCTCATTCCCCATCCCACAGTGCTCAGGACAACATACTGGTCTGTGATCAGTGCACCATATGCTGCTGCTGCTAAATCGCTCCAGTTGTGTCCGACTCTGTGTGACCCCACAGATGGCGCCACCAGGCTCTGCCATCCCTGGGGTTCTCCAGGCAAGAACAATGGAGTGGGTTGCCATTTCCTTCTCCAATGCATGAAAGTGAAAAGTCAAAGTGAAGTCACTCAGTTGTGTCTGACTCTTTGTGACCCCATGGACTGCAGCCTACCAGGCTCCTCTGTCCATGGGATTTTCCAGGCAAGAGTACTGGAGTGGGATGCCATTGCCTTCTCAGTGCACCATATACATGCACTCTATCTTTTATCTCTTCCTATGAGGAGAAAGGAGAAGGCAATGGCACCCCACTCCAGTACTCTTGCCTGGAAAATCCCATGGACGGAGGACCCTGGAAGACTGCAGTCCATGGGGTCGCTGAGGGTCGGACACGACTGAGCAACTTCACTTTCACTTTTTACTTTCATGCATTGGAGAAGGAAATGGCAACCCACTCCAGTGTTCTTGCCTGGAGAACCCCAGGGACGGGGGAGCCTGGTGGGCTGCCGTCTATGGGGTCGCCCAGAGCTGGACACGACTGAAGTGACTTAGCAGCAGCAGTAGCATGGGGAGAAAAACCTACAAACCCATCCTTTTACCTCCTAACTGAGGACATACCTGATTTATCATCTAAGATGAAACACTTTTGAAAGTGAAAGGGAACGCTAGTCATAATTATACTGGGATAGTAGTAAATTCTACCTCTCCTAGGCAAATCCAGAAGAATGCTCACCCAACTTGTAACACCAAAACAAAAGTAAACACTGACAGAACCAATGGAAGTGCAGTCAAGGAAAAAAACAGAGTCTCAAATTTAAAGAGGGAGAAAACCCCTTTTCTCATCCTCCTAAGGCCTGCTCTTTCATAATACATAAGAAACCACCTTCCATGGGGGCCCCATAGGCACAGCAATTTAAAGATAGAACAGCTACAGCAATATCATTCATAGTAACTTTTTCTGCCCTTGAGGATAGGGACACTTTCCTAATGCAGTCCCAGCCCAGAAGACCCCTCACAGCCCTATCTTCTTGGGGGTGGGAGGTGGGGGGACAGAATATACTGGCCTCTCTTCTACCAAGTCATCTCTACAAATGTCCTCAAGGCTTCTCAGCCAATGGCTCAGGATCTTCTACTTTGGCTTTTTGCTGGTGAACAGAGAAACTTTTTGTTCATGTCTACAGATGGCAGCGCTCTAAGCAAAACTCGGAATTATGTAAGCCAAATAGTGGTGTATCCATTTGCTACTAAATATAAGCCCACGATTCAATAACCAGTCAGAGCTGACCATGAAAAGTAACATTAAATCAGAACCAGAGAAGTACTCTTTCGTGGAAAACCCCATGGATGGAGGAGCCTGGTAGGCTGCAGTCCATGGGGTCGCTAAGGGTTGGACACGACTGAGCGACTTCACTTTCACTTTTCACTTTCATGCATTGGAGAAGGCAATGGCAACCCACTCCAGTGTTTTTGCCTGGAGAATCCCAGGGACAGGGGAGCCTGGTGGGCTGCCGTCTATGGGGTCGCACAGAGTCAGACATGACTGAAGCGACTTAGCAGCACCAGCAGCAGCAGAGAAGGGTCTTATGTATCTATTCTGAATCAGTAGATCGCATCCTTTCAGTCTGAGTCATTTACCCTTTTTCAGGAGGTAGTTTATACATCCCCACTTTCAAAAAGTGTTGAGGCAGCTGACACTAAACTATGAGCACATGTTCATAAGACAAAAAACTGACACCAGAAAATACAGAAAACAAAGATTCAGAAATAATACAAAGAAGAAGAGCATTATGTCAACAACAAGAAATTTACTCTTCAGTTTCTAGTTAGTTAGGAGACTTGAAAGAGGAATGGTTGATCTGTTGGAATTAAACTGTTCTATCAGAAAATACATTTTTACCTGGATGCTATAGGGAACTGTGCCCACGACTGATTGCTATTAAAGTTATATTTCAAAGAAACACAAAATACTCCTCCTTCTCCTTACCTCATTCCCCAAGTACAAAATTGTCCTCTCTTCTAATCTTTCACTCCTCCTAATTTGAGTCACAGTATAGATAGCACAGGAAATATATGATTTTCCAGAACACTCAGATAAGGCAATAGGCGATCCTATTTTGGAAAATGAGAGACCAGTGACATTGAAGTCTGTCTCCTAGCCACTGCCTCAGGAGTAGGGTAATTACCAGGAACACTGAAATGAATCCTTTAGAGAGGTACTATCTTGAGAGGCAGGAAATGAGAGGGCACGAGAAACATGAAACGTGTGCCTTTGAGCTGATACATTAGCAAATCTCTGATGGCAAAGGTTCACGGCTGCCAAGCTGGAGTGAGGAACAGGGAAGGAAGGGCAGCCCTGATCACTGATTGACACGAGTTCCCAGAGCAGAGCAGCGGGATTATTTCAAGGCACCTCAAGTGGGATTTGATTGCACATCCTAATGAAGCAGCAGTCTAAATGATTCCCATTTCCTGGTGGCCAGGGTGGTTATAGAACTGACCAGTAATCTGTTGCCTCAGAAGTTTTAACGTTTCTGAATTCAAAGCAGCATCTCCTGGTGAGTTGGAAGTCCTACATCTGATGAGTCCTGTAATTGAAGACCCACATCACCTTGCAGCAGCCACTTCAGGTCCACTGCATTTTGTGCTCAATTTACTTTTTCACTTGAGGTGAAAAATCTAATTATATGAACAACAAATAGTGTTATTTTTTTTGCCTCTTAGCAAAAGCCCCATGTTAAGTGTCACCAATTATTTAGCTAATCATAACTCTGTGCATGGCACTGATAATCCCTTAAGAGCATCAAACTATTCTGGGTCAAGAAGCTCACTCTCCCTTAGTTGCTAATGAATTTCTTTTCTTGGATTCATCAGGTACGACCCCAGAAGCACGTCAAGGAGCTCCTTTAGCATAAAAATTGTCACCTGGATAGACTACATACACTGTGGCAGGCAGAAGAAAGTTTCACATTAGACAGAACTGACTTCAAGTCCAGTAGATTTACTCATTCACTAATTTAGTAACACACCATTTGAAAGTTGCTATTTAATGCCTACAAAGCTTACTATTCAAGATGATTAAACCTTGGAGATTTGCTGTAGAATGCTGTCCCCAAAGTCACCAATGTTGTATACTATACTTAAAACTTGTTAAGGGGGTAAATCTCATGCCAAGTGTTCTCATCACAATAAAAAAAAAAAAAATTCAGCAAATACTTATTGAGAGCCTACCATGTAGCCAGTGCTACCACTTACTAATTATGTAACATGACAAAAACTACTTACTCTCACAATCCTTATTTTCTCTAAGTGCAAGGCAGACATCATAGTATTTTGATTGCATGGCTGTTTTAAGATCAAAAAAGACTGTAATAATTATAACTGATACAGTATGTTTAATGTATTTAGTGTTGACTCTGTGCTAAACACGTATACCAAGCATTCCACACATACGAACATAATATTTAGTTTATAGTAGCTATTCAACAACCTTCATTTATTTCTTCCTCTTCCTAAAGCACTCTGAAGAAATCACTTGCTAGACATTAGCACTGTTTGTCTCAATTTTTCAGAAAATCTTACGCTGCTCTGCTTCTTTGAGACAAAAATTTAATTCACTATTAGCATGGGAGGTGAAAAGGCCATCAGGAAGATATAAATATGCTGCAGTGCGTGTATACCACAGGAGTTGGATGACTTCAAAACGGTATTTCTAACTCCTTTTGCAGTCTGTTTATGAAATAAGGAGGTGATAGCAGTTTCCATTGTGAAGCTTGAAATCCATCAAACAAAAAAAATAAAAGGAGAAATGAGAAAAATATCTAACCCATCTTGCAGTTCATTTCCTTGCCATTTCTTATTTTTTTTACCAAGAATATCCTCAGGGTGAACATTTCCCAGCAGGCAATCCCTCTTTTCACACAATCAGCTTACTTTGGAGATTTTCCCCTTATGTTCCTCTTGTTTCCTCGTATTTTTCTGCGTGTCAGACTGTGACAAAGAACAACTCAGAAATACTCAGTTGGAGTAGTTGACATGGTAAACGACAGTCCACAGGCCAAATCCAGCCTTTTCCTGCCTCTGTACAGCCCATGAGCTAAGAACAGTTTTTACATTAACAAATGGTTAAAATAAATCAAAAGAATAATATTCAATAACAGAATACTATATACAAAAACCAAATTTTACTACCTATAAATAACAGGTGGCATCACCAAGATAAGTCTTTCCTGATTTCCTCTCCGCATCATAAGAATAAGTAACAACTACTATTGGACAATACATGGCTGAGAAAATCCTGCAACACAGGAACAAGGCTGAAGCATATCCCTTCCACCACAGAGACCAAGACAGACCACATTAGAAAAGTAAAAGATCTGCCGACACAATGACCACAGGCGTCCCAAGGGGTAAATGGTAAAGAATCTGCCTGCCAAATGCAGCAGACACAAGAAACACAGGTTCAGTCCCTCGGGTGGGAAGATCCCCTGGAACAGGAAATGGTGACCCACTCCAGTATCCTTGCCTGGAAAATTCTGTGAACAGAGAAGCCTGGTGAGCTACAGTCCATAGGGTTTCAAAGGGTTGGACACGACAGAGCGCATGCAGGAGCACGCACACACACACACACACACACACACACAATGACCACATTCCCCTCCCCCAGGTAGACATAATACCACACCAAGAGGTCTCCCTTGAGAACACAGTTCTTCATGAGGAAAACAGAGCCAAGGGCGGACCTGCAGCTCCTCCAGTGTTGTGAGTCACTTTGTGAGCTTCTCTAGTCAGGCTGGGCCACCCGGGGTCTCTGCAGAATCTGCAGGGTTTGACCAATGGGAATTTGATTGAGACAAAGAAGGGGGAAGGACTTTACAACAATCAGAACTTGGATCTTGGCAGACCACTTTCCCACCTGCAGTGTGGAAATAGTAGTACCAACCAGCAGCTTGGCTCACGTGCAGAGCTAAGAGTTTAGTTTCCTGTCTGACCAGGTAACGCAGCAGGATTCCTGATTCAGGCCCTTAAAGGAAGAACCTTTCCAGTCCTGGAGCCTGATCTGTCCCCGCCCAGAAAGAGGGGTTGAGTCATAGCCAGGTTCACAGCTAAATGTAGTCCTTGGCCCTAACTAACCAGAAAGGTTAGCCACAACACCTAGAAGTAACTTAACGAGCAATGTCCAAGCAGAGAGTATAGTGGGCAGAACTCATCATCTAAGAGTAAAGCCAGGGGCACTACTCAGCCAGGAACTTGGAGAGCAGCTTGGCTTGAGTCAAGATCACAAAGAGCCTTTCCAGGCTTGAAGACCTCCTCTGCTCCACCTAGGCAGGGCACCTAATTCATAATCCCACCTACTGCTGAGTGTATTGTCTGGCTCCTCCCAACTAGAAAGTCTAAATAGGAACATCCAGAAGGCTCCTTGAAGTGGGCCTTCCATTCTTCACAGGCAGAGAAGCTAACTCACAGCCTAAAGCAGACTTGCTTTAGATTTAGAGACACACATAGGCTGAAAGTGAATGGTGGGAAAAGATATTTCAAATAAATGGCAAAAAAAAGCAGAGGTAACTCTACTTATATAGGACAAAACAGACTTTAAATATTGTAAAAAGAGACAAAGAAGTTTGTTATATAATGATAAAGGGGTCAATCCATCAAGAAGATATAACAACTGCAAACATTTATGCACCCAACATCAGAGCACAGAAATATATAAAGCAAAAGTTAACAGAGCTGAAAGGAGAAATAAACAGCAATACAAAAATGGCTGGGGACTTTATTACCCCCATTTTAAATAATAAATAGATCACCTAAAGAATCAATAAGGAAACAAGCAGGCTTGAACAACATTATTAAACAATACTATAGAAACACAAGAGTCAGACATGACTGAGCGACTGAACTGAACTGATAGAAACACAAAGGATTACGAGAATCTACTAAGAACAGCTACACTCTATCAAAACTGGCCAACCAAGAAGAAATAGAAAGATTCTTAGAAACTAATACTCAACAAGGTAATCAAGAATACTCAGTGGAGAAAAAATAGTCTCTTCAATAAATGGTACTAAGGAAATAGGATATTCACATAAAAAAGAATGAAACTGGAACCCTATTTTACATCACTCACAAAAACTAACTCAAAAATGTATTAAATATTTAAATATAAGCATGAAAACCATAAAACTCCTTGAAAGAAACTTAGGGAGAAAGTTCCTTGACATGGGTTTCAGCAATGATTTTTTGGATAAGACATCTAAAACCCAAGTAACACTATCAAAAATAAACAAGTGAGGCTACACCAAACTAGGAAGCTTCTGTATAGCAAAACAATAAATCAACAAAATTAAAAGACAATCCAGAGAATGGGAAAAAATATTTGCAAACTGTCTATTTGATAAGAGCTTAATATCCAAAATACATAAGAATTCATGTAACTCATTAGCAAAATCATCATTATAATCCAGTCAGAAAATGAGCAAAACACCTGAACAGAAATTTTTGCAAAGATGATATACAAATGGCCAACAGATACATGAAAAGGGGCTCAAAATCACCAGTCACAAGGGAAATGCAAATCGAAACCACAAGATACCTCCTGAGGTTTAGCAGAATGACTATCATCAAACAAAAAGGGATATTCAATATTGAGCAGGATGTAGGAAAAAAGGGAACCCTTGTGAACTGTTGATGGGAATGTAAACTGGTACAATCACTATGGAAAAGAGTATGGAATTTTCTCAGAAATGAAAAAGAGAACTACTATACAATCAAGAATTCCACTTCCGGGACTCTACCTAAAGTTGAAGACGTATCCCCTGTGTTCATTGCCGCATGATTTACAATAGCCAGGATATGGAAACAACTGAAGTGTTCATTGAAGGATGAATGAACAAAATATCATTTGGCCAAAAAAAAGAGAAGGATATCCTGCCATTTACATGGCTGGACCCTGAGAGCGTTAAGCTACGAGAAGTTAGAGAAGACAAATACTATATGCTCTCAGTTGTACGTGGAATCTAAAAACAAACAAAAAAGCAAAAATCGAACTTATAGGAAAAGAGATTAGACTGTGATCACAGAGGCAGAGGGTGGGGGTAGAGGGAATTGATAAATAAGTACTAGTTATAAGGTAACGAGTTACAAGATTAAAAAGTACCAGGGATGCAATGTACAACATGCTGACTATAGTTAGTAATGCTGTGTGACATGTTTGAAAATTGATAAGAGAGTAGATCCTAAGAGTTCTCATAACAGGAATAAAACAAACATTTTTTTCTATTTTTTTTTAAATCTATATGAGATGATGGATGTTCACTAAACTTACTGGGTCATTTCACAATAAATGCAAGTCAAGTCATTGTGCACTATGTCTTAAACTTATACAGTATTATATGTCAGTTATAGCCTAATAAAACAAAAGAAAAAATAAAATTGTCTTTATTATATCTCAAGATATAAATGTTCATATGTCTGTATGGAGATAAGTAATATTCATAAATAAAGTTTAATTAAGAAAACATTCTTGTTTTTTCACTTTCGTATTATCTATGGGTTCCCAGGTGGTGCTAGTGGTAAAGAACCTGCCTCCAATACAGGAGACATAAGAGATGTCAGTTCCATCCCTGGGTTGGGAAGATCCCCTGGAGGAGGGCACGGCAACCCACTCCAGTATTCTTGCCCGGAGAATCCCATGGACAGAGGAGCCTAGCGGGCTCCGATCCATGGGGTCACAAAGAGTCAGGACTAAGTGACTGAGCGCACACACACACACACACATACTCACAGTCATTTTGCCAACAACAGTAGAGTTGAGTGGCTGCAACAAAAATTATACAACCAAGCTTAAAGATATTTACTATCTGACCCTAGATAACAGGCTGCCCACCCCTGAGTAAACAGTACAGGTTGAAAGATCACTGGACAGCAAGATCAAACCAGCCCATCCTAAAGGAAATCAGCCCTAACTATTCACTGGAAGGACTGATGCTGAAGCTGAATCTCCAATACTTTGGCCACCTGATTCGAAGAGCTGACTCACTGGGAAAGACCCTGATGCTGGAAAAGATTGAGGGCAGGAGAAGGGGGCGACAGAGGATTAGATGGTTAGATGTCATCACCATCTCAATGGACATGAGTTTGAACAGACTCTGGGAGATGGTGAAGGACAGGGAAGCCTGGTGTGCTGCAGTCCATGGGGTGGCAAAGAGTTGGACACGACTGCGTGGCTGAACAACAAAAATTAATTCATATACGAGGAAGACAAAACATGTATAGATCATCTCAGTGAACAAAGGCAAAGGCCATGCTTTAAAAGCAACATTGCAGAAGGTCTGTGGAATGCAGCACTTTAACACACCTAATTGACTGAAATCTGCCAAGGAGGAGAGTTTATCCATTAGCAGTAGATAAGAGTTGTTGAGTGAGGCAATTTTCATTACTTCAGGGGTTTCTAGGAAACTGCTGTTTCAGGAATGTAACGCATCAGTCTTGGAGTTAGGGCTGCTGGTGACCCGTTGATGGGTTCAGTTAAGTTGGGTCCATACCACTTCCTTTGAATTTCTGTCTCCCCTTAAGTCTACTTCAGATTCCAGAAGAACTGAGTTGACCATGGGAATCTTGACTTTCTTCTTGATTCTGTATCACCAGCTGAATATCTGCTTAGGATATTGGCTGCACAGTAACATATAATTAACTATGTGTCAGACAGAGAAGAACGTCAAAAAGTGTGAGGGCAACCAAAAAGCCATCAGGAAAACTGAAACCCAGTTTGTGCGTAGTTTTCTTTTCAGTCGGCGTGTGTGCTAAGTCACTTCAGTCGTGTCCAACTCTTTGCAACCCTATGGGCTGTAGCCCACCAGGCTCCTCTGTTCATGGGATTCTACAGGCAAGAATATTGAAGTGGGTTGCCATGCCCTCCTCCAAGCTATCTTCCAACCCAGGGATCAAGCTAGTGTCTCTTAAGTCTCCTGCGTTGGCAGGCAGGTTCTTTACCACTAGCACCGCCTGGGAAGCCCAAGACCTAATCAAGGGAGTAAGTTCCATGGTTAACAGCAGTTAACTTTAAATAATCAAGAGGTCTTTCCTCTAAATTCATAATGGCTTTGTATTCCTCAAGTGTTTATCCAGGCACAACATGATATTTTAGACATTGTACAAGCTTTCTGTGATTGGTTAGTAAATAGTTCAGAGAAAATCTATTACTCAGGACTATTGTTGCTGGCAGGGGTTTCCCTGGTAGCTCAGATGGTAAAGAATCCACCTGCAATGCAGCAGACTGAGGTTGAATCCCTGGTTGGGAAGATGACCTGGAGAAGAGAAGAGCTACCCACTCCAGTATTCTTGCCTGGAGAATTCCATGAACAAAGGAGCCTGGTGGGCTACAGTCCATGGGGTCACAGAGAGTCAGACACGACTGAGCGACTAACACACATGGTTGCTAGTTAGGTCTAAGTTGGACTACTGGGCTACTGTACCGGGTTAAGTATAAGTTAGGTTTCTAACACTTAAGCTGATTCATTTGCTATCTGGGTCTTAGTCTTAAATTGAGGATCAGACATTCTAGTTTGGAAACTTCGAAACAAAGTAACCCTAACCCTAACCAAATACACTAGTAATATTCAATGTTACAGATACATCCTCGTTAATATCAGGCTCTAGATAAATTAGTACTAATTGAAGAGGAAGGGTGCCTTTGAATACATGAGAAAGTAAAATGGCCTTATCAAAAGTAGAGGTCATGTTTTGATGTGGCAAGCACAGGAGGGTCATCTGAACAACAGATCTAGTTACACACACACACACGCCCTGAGAGTTGCATCTGGAAGGTATACAAATGTGCTGTTTATGATAAATAGTTGCTATCCATCACCTTGCTGATTTGACTATGGTACAGGACAAAAGCTGGTGAATTAAACGGATCTTGTAATGATCTCTGCATAGTTTCATGAGAAATAACTGGACCACAGCTTGCATAATTCCAAGTCCATTTTAACCCCTTTCCTGTGAATTTCTTTGAGGATCTATAAGATATATTAATTATAGCAGTTAATTATTGTGGTTATATTTCTGTGTTGACTATAAAATGGAATGTGGATATATATGCATATGGCTATAAGAACTTTACAAGAGAAGTCTGGGGCCAGATGTCCACCCAAGAGCTGAAAATTTTGCTGTTAACCATTGAAATTGGTTGGAAATGATATAGTTAGGAAACTTGAAGAATTTAAGTGAAAGAACTTGATAGAAAGGGGGACAGAAAAGTATGATAAATGGCATAGTCAAGAATATTCATTTTTTTACTCTGAAATAAAACTAAGAAGACAATTCTTCAATTAGACTTAATACTAAATCTCCCCAGTGGGTTTTTTTTTTTTTTTAAAACAAGCTGGATATCACTTACTATAATCTAATAATATTCATTAATTTGCAACTAAGTTTTTCTGTCCGAGTTACAACTTCAACAAGAGTCTAGAGCTTTCTTTAGAAGCCAGGACATTTAAAAGCATAGAAGTTAAATTCCTTTGTAGTCTAGGAATTTTTTAGTTATCTTATCCTGGGAGTATGGAAGTCCTATTAATAAACACTTCATAAGTCAATCAAAATAGGAACGCCTTTAAATATGAACCTTTATAATGTAATCTATTAATCCCCTCCCAAAAAGGTAAAATTATTTCCACGTATTTGCTCATAAAACCATGAACACTCACAAAGTAAAGGAATATTATCAACATCCTGGTTAGGTAGCGAAATTTGGAGGTCAATATTCTCTATAGTAAAGTCATTTTCCCTGGTACTGATTCTTGGGCAGCTATCTTAATCTGGGAACAAATTTTCCTAAATCCAACATAAGGAGGTTATAGTTAGGGCCATTTCTCCCTATTTCATAGAAACTATCTTCTCTAACATTATTCCAATTGGACTGTGCATTAAGATAGGGTCTGGACTCTAAGGGTTTTTTTCCCCCTACTTTTTTCTAACCACTCAAAGGTTTTCTCCACATCTGACTTAGCTCATTTGTGAATTTCTTTAAAATTGTTCTATTACATTCAAGAGAGATGAAAAGTTTATGCACTCAGAGTGCTTCAGATTTTTCAGGTCTTAATGAAGGGCCATGAAACTCCGGAGAAACCAAAAGTAATACTTTCTATTCAACCAGCATTTTCTTTTCAACACATTTTCATTGCTTATTTTAGTGTAGTTCCATTGCTCATATATTTTATGTAAAGTAATTTGTATCTGTAATCCCATCTTCCTAATTTACCCCATATTTTTTATTCAAGCATTGTAAAACAAAAAAGGAAAACTCACTTGGAATTCAGAAATATTTGTTTTTCAATCCAAATAGAAATTAGATTGATTCTAAATTCTTTTCATCTTTGTATACAGTTCTCTTTCAATGGCACATACAACTCAAGAAGAGATTCCTGAAGCGCACAGAAATGACAGCTTGTAAATTCTAAAGGTTCTGGGGGAGAGAGAAAAAGAGTGCATGCCTGTACACAACTGAGACAGAAACAGAGATCTGGCCATCGACACAAAAGATGCTATAAATATGAAGAGACCATTGGAAAAAAAATATTTTTTATGAAAAAAAGAGCTTTTAAAGCTTTTTGTTTGTTTGTTTACAGACACATACAGAGAAAATCAGCAACTTCGGTTGCACATTTGTATCAAAAGCAAGCACAGACACTGTAGGTCCATGACTTTACGTTGCCCTTGGAAATCTTCACGGACTTTCATTTGTAAACATTGCTTTCACGATGGGACATCCTACCTAGGATTACAGCTCCACCGGTGCTTCCAGGTGCTGGACGCCAAGAGTCCTAGAGAGCAGCAGTCCCCAGCCTCTCAGGCGCCAGGGACCACTTTCATGGAAGACAATTCTTCCACAGGCCGGGGGTGGGGCTGGGGGGAGCGGATGGTTTGGGGATGATTCAAGCACATGACACTTATTGTGCACTTTATTTCTATTATTATTACATCAGCTCCACCTCAGATCCCGAGGTCGGGAAGATCTGCTGGAGAAGGGAACGGCAACCCACTGCGGTATCCTTGACTGGGAAATCCCATGGACAAGAGGAGCCTGGTGGGCTGCAGTCCATGGGGTCGCAAAAAGTCAGACACAACTTAGCAACTAAATGTCAACAGAGAAAACTGGTAACTTCAGTTGCACATTTATATGCAAAGCACATCAGTGGACATTGTAGATCCATTGCTTTATTTTGCCTGAGGAAATTTCATAGACTTTCATATGTAAACATCAGTTTCACAGCTGGAGCATCCTATCTAGACACTGCAGACAAAGAATTTGCCAAAAAGGGAAAAGCAAAGGAAATGACACAAGCAACTTAACCTCATGACTGAACTCACTAGTCACTGGCCTGAGTAAATGCAGTCAGATTAATGGCAAAGAGACAGATGGCTTAGATGTCAAACGATACTAGAATCATCATGACGGACATGCAAGAATCCTAGCATCAAGAGACAGCCAGAGGACTCCCGACACTTAACAGATATCAGATTCCCTGTTGTTGGACCATGAAATTACAAAGACCAGATGAGCAGAGTAAAACAACCCTTTCCCTATTACTGCCACGAATAGAAGGAATGGAATGACCATGCAAAAATTATAACCAGGACAAAACTACACAGGGCCAGGAACCAAATCCCATGCATGCAGGTTAAAACTTACCTGCTAAATAGGCAGATTTCCTCAAGACAAAGAGGATGAAAAACAGAGCAATCAGTGGTAAGCCATGAACCTAGCAGTAGACAGTTAAATGCAATGGATAATGAGAGGCTGTTTAGTAATACCATTGCACTATAATTGCTAAATACATTTACAGAACTCATTTTATCTTAAGGCTCTAGAAAATGCTCTTTGATTAGAAAATGAGTCATTTGACTTAAAAATTGAAAAATAATTTGCTAATTATTTTACCATATACCAGGAAAATTTAAACTCCAATAAAAAAGTAACCAGGGTTTAGTAAAATGGTTAGATAAAATATATTAAAAATTATTTCATTTATAAGAATTTCATAAAAAATTGTTATGAAGTACTGATATATGAAAATAAAAATATTAAAGGCTGATACACATATCAACGAACCACCTCAAACACAAAAATTTCAGTTGTGTCAAATGAAGTGCTGGATTAGAAGTTCTGCCAATTTCTTCCCTACACATACAAGTGTTGTTCAGTTTTTCTGCCGTCAACATGTATTATTTAAATGTATGATGTATGTATGTATTAGCTCAGTTGCTAAGCTGTGTCCAACTCTTTTGTGACCCCATGGACTGCAGCCCGCCAAGCCCCCCGTCCATGGACTTTCCCAGGCAAGAATACTGGAGTGGGTTGCCATTTCCTCCTCCAGGGGATCTTCCTGACCCAGGGATTGAACCCATGTCTCCTGCGTCTCCTGCACTGCAGGCGGGTTCTTTACTGCTGAGCCACCTTTTAACCAGTGCTCTCCAAATTGAGCTCCAGTCATCTGGGAAGAGGGCGGGAGGACAATGTCGGGGAAGCAGTGATGACTGTACTGGTATAAAATGGTACAAGTTGATATATCAGGTAACGAGAGAAAATTTGAGAACTTTGATTTATATATAAGGACTTCTTGTCCTTATTTTAGAGAAATGCTTATCACTTATAGCAAGCCAACTATCCTGGAAGTTCTACCACAAGGAGGGAACTTGTGGGTGACATCTTCAATCATTTGCTCACTTTTAATGGATTGTTTTACACTTCATTTCTGCCTCAATAAATGGATTTGAAGATTATATCATATCAATTGATAGAAGCAATGCAATACTTTGTAATGAGACAGTAAGTAATCATAACTTTGTTCTACACAGATATTTATTGTGTAGTGGCAAAGTTTGGTTTTTTTTAAGTAACAGACCTTAAAGATAAATTATACATTTTTCATTTGCCAAAATATTTTATAAAATAAAAAAAATTATCCTCAATTGGTCTTCTCTGTAATAAAAAGAGGTAGTCAGTGGTTTATGATCATAGCTATTGAAAAAAAAAAACACAAGTAGAATTTTTACTTTCAAGTTAAACATGACATTTTTAACATTAACATTTCCTGCTTTTAAAAAGAAACTTATAAAAGACATAGCATCTTTTGATTTGTTTGTAGGAACATCACTAATGTAAAACCAACATCAAAGATGGGAATTTATGAGCCAAATTTTGACAAAAATCTCTGCATAGTTGGTTGAAGAAGACTGTCCCAGAATCTCACATAGCATTTCCAAGTACCTGCCTGGCCCAAAGAAGTCTTTTAACAGATGTCTATTAAATAAGTGACATGCAGGCACAGAGTCTGTATTTCTATATTTCCTATAGTGTCTCAGGCCTGGCACATTACTCATTTTAAGTACCAATAAATTGCTAGAGTCAGGCGGTCAAAGATTACTAGAGTTGAATGGATTACAGGATTCTTTTTTTCAGATAAATTAAATGACTTTTTCAAGAACATAACTCTTCCACCTTGATTCTCACATAGCCCTGAGGAGTTTGGGTGTTAATTTCAAAATGCATAAATATTTTTCTATTCCCGCTTCCTCCTTGGCAAGACAATTTGATGTTCTGGAAGAGCACAGACTGACATCAAACTCCCAGCCTCAGTCCTCCGTATCAGTTATCTGCTCTGCAACCTTCAGCAGGTCACTTAGCCTGTGAGCCTCAGTCTTCCCAACTGCTGAGACTGTCAGTGATCTGACACACATGCACACAGCAGATAGACTGCAAAGAGCAACGTCAGTTTTGCTTTTGCTTGTTGTTATTCCACAACTGTCTGCTGCCGTGGGATAGTCCCCAGATTACGCTCCGGGAAACTGGCAGCCCGAGTTAGGAAAGTACTGAGTTCCCTGGAGGGCAGCCTGGACTTGCCTGCAGCACTTCAGTCTCTATCTCTTTGTTCCATTCATCTTTCAGCTGTGAGTGGATTTTCTTCTCTTAATATTAGTTTGGCTATTTTACCATGGACAAATCCCCCAGCTACATCTGTGTGTATAACCTAGTCTCTCTCAAAAGAGAAAAAGTGCCCTTCCCCGACGAGAGAAAACACACTTTCAGAGCTGCTCTCAACTCTGTGTTATCACCTCCTGTCTCGTTTGCTCGATGGCAAAACCTAAAGGTGTCTCATTTTGATTTTTTTCTATTCTTTATCTCCCACCCAGAAAGAGCTCACCCAACACCTCCTGCTTCAGAAAAATTGCTTTCTGATTCTGTGAAAACATTTACTCTGCAGTACACACCTCAGTCCCTTCCTGTTTTTCTGAGAAGACAGTTCTCTTTGTTGCTTTTCAACTTTGGAGGAAAAATTCAGTGAATCTCAGCGAGCTGTAAATCCTGTCATTTGCGAATGTTTCCGATTGAGGTAAATGTAGAAGATGCTTATTGAGCACCCAATATATACCGAGTCCTATACTGAGCATTTAAAGATAAACAGATCACAGACCCTCGCTCTCAAGTTCATACAGGAGACCAAAGTGTTAACCATCACACGATGGTGCCAAGAAAGCCGTGGTAGAGAGATGGGTCTAATTTTTAGCCTTTTTATTTATTTCTATCCTGCTCTGCTTCAGAAAAGATTTACACTTTTTCAAAGTACATTTACTGCGTTTTATGTAAAAAAAAAAAAAAAAAACTACATTTACTGTGTTACTTTAGCTTATGTTTTACCTGTCCAAGAGAGCAAGCACTGAACCAGAGTTAGCCAGAACACTGACAAAATGCAGTCATTCGATACCCATTTCCGAGAGAACATGAGGGAAGAAAGAACAATCCAGAAGAAACACCACGGCTGATAAGAACCTGCCAATAAGGTGACAGGATGGGAGCTGTTTCCACTGAAGACAATACTATGTGAACACGTGAGAGTTGGTGTGTTAGTTTTCTATCGTTACATAACCAATTACCACTGACTCTGCAGCTTTAAACAACAGCTGTTTATTATTACACTCTAAGTCAGAAGTCCATCCTGACTAAGCAGGTTTCTTTATTCAGGGTCTCACACTCAAGTTGTGAGATGGGTTGAGTTTCCTATTAGAAGCTCTGGGAGAAGAATCCACTTCTGAGCTCACTTGGTTGTTGACAGAATTTGTTCCTTGAGGCTGTGTGCCAGGGTTCCCATCTTCTGGCTGGCCACTGGCCTCAGATCCTTACGAGTCAACTCTGTCTAATTTAAAGCCAAGCAACAGACCATCTCTCTCCCATGGAATCCATCTCCTGCTTCAAACCTCAGACATCAGGAAGAGCCCAGTCCCTTTTTCCCTAATTCAGTGTATTTAAATTGAAGCACAGCTGATTCACAATGTTGTGTTACTTACAGGTGTGCAGCACAGTGATTATGCACACACACACTCTTCAAATGTTTTTCCCTTATGCATTATTACAAACTACCATTGGTTCCTGTGCTACATAATCAGTCTTTGTTAGTTATCTACTCTATATTAGCATGTATACATTAATCGCAACCTAATTTATCCCTCCCTGTTTTTCCCCTTTGGTAACCCATAAGTTTGTTTTCTATGTTTGTGGGTCTACTTCTGTTTCTAAATAAGTTCATCTGTATCTTTTTAAATTTTAGATTCCACATGTAAGTGATATCTGTCATTCTCTGACATACTTCACTTATTACGATAATCTCTAGGTCTATCCAAGTTACTGCAAATGGCATTATTTCATTCTTTATGGTTGAAGAATAATAGTCATACCACATCTTCTTTTTTTTTTTTAACTGATCTCAGTATTTCTTTTTTTTTTAATTTTTATTTTTAAACTTTACATAATTGTATTAGTTTTGCCAAATATCAAAATGAATCCGCCACAGGTATACATGTGTTCCCCATCCTGAACCCTCCTCCCTCCTCCCTCCCCATACCATCCCTCTGGGTCATCCCAGTGCACTAGCCCCAAGCATCCAGCATCATGCATCAAACCTGGATTGGCAACTTGTTTCATCTGTCAATGGACATTTAGATTGCTTCCTTGTCTTAACTATTGTAAACAGTACTGCAACAAACACTGAGATGCAGGTATCTTTTTGAATTATAGTTTCCTTCAGAGGTATGTCCAGGAGTGGGATTTCAAGACCATATGTGCTATGTGCTACGTTACTTAAGTCGTGTCTAACTCCGTGTGATCCTATGGACTATAGACAGCCAGGTTCCTGTGTCCACGGAATTCTCCAGACAAGAATAATGGAGTGGGTTGCTATTTCTTCTCCAGGGTATCTTCAGGACCCAGGGATCTAACCTGCATCTCTTAAGTCTCCTGCATTGGCATGCAGGTTCTTTACCACTAGCGCCACCTGGGAAGCCCGTTTGGTAGCTCCACTTTTAGTTTTTTCCAGTCCCTTTAAAGGAGTCATCAAATTATGGCATATTCACAAAAGGCAATCCCCCTTTCTTAAAGTCAACATGCCATATGACATAAACTCATCCTAGGAGTACTATCCCATCATATTCAGTCATATCCACACTCAAAATAAGAGGACTGTATAGCACACAGACACCAGGAGGAGGGAAAATTGAAGGTCATTTTAGCATGTCACCAACCACAGTTGGGTTCTTCTTCTGGTATTGAGAATGTCACACATCTTAAGGACTCTAGGTGAGGAAA
Organism: Bos grunniens; assembly: GCF_055505025.1. Classification (NCBI taxonomy): domain Eukaryota; kingdom Metazoa; phylum Chordata; class Mammalia; order Artiodactyla; family Bovidae; genus Bos; species Bos grunniens. The sequence continues at coordinate 14,925,959 of NC_141172.1, forward strand.
GGCAGGTAATTGTGGACAGAAGACTGAGTGGGTTATAGGGTCTGAGAGACAGAAAAACATACCAAGAAGAATAGTATAGGAAATCTATGCACTTTTCAGATCAGAGATTATGCTGTCAGAATGAGAGATTAAGTTGAAGCAAGTATTCTCAAATGAATTAGAGCTCTTGGAGATGCAGGTTCAACCCCTGGGTCAGGAAGATCCCCTGGAGAAGGAAATGGCAACCCACTCCAGTATACTTGCCTGGGAAATCCCATGGACAGAGGAGCCTGGCAGGCTGCAGTCCATGGAGTCTCAAAGAGTAGGACACAACTAAAAACAGGCTTAACAGAAACTGAGCTCTCTTCGCAAGAAAAAGGCAAAACAGACTTTGGGGTCCCAATTCCAACAATCCACCAAGTGTCCTCACAAGATGTTGTATTCAATTTAAAGTTAGAAATAAACATATACCTAGCCTGGTGTCTAATCAGAAATGCACAAATTTAAGAAGAAACACTTGGAAAAAACCAAAAGGGGGGCAGGAGAGAAACCTTCATGTATTTGATAGGCCATTGCAGAGATGAGGAAGCAGATTTATCAGCTAGTTTCAGGGACAGTGGTGTGCCAGCAAAGACATGACAACCAGCTGCCCCAAGATTCCCTGATTAACAGTAGCCTTTATAGAGTCCCTTTTCATACTGTTCATGGGCTTCTCAAGGCAAGAATACTGAAGTGGTTTGCCAGTGGCTTCTACAGTGAGATAAAAAAGATAAGAAACAGAGATATAAGACAGCCTTCTTCACTGCTCAATGAAAAGAAACAGAGGGAAACAATAGAATGGGAAAGACCAGAGATTTCTTCAAGAAAATTAGTGATACCAAGGGAACATTTCATGTAAAGATGGGAACAATAAAGGACAGAAATGGTATGGACCTAATGGAAGCAGAAGATATTAAAAAGAAGTGGCAAGAATACACAGAAGAAACACAAAAAAAGATCTTTGTGACCCAGATGACCACAATGGAGTGATCACTCACCTAGAGCCAGACATCCTGGAATGTGAAGTCAAATGGGCCGTAGGAAGCATCACTACGAACAAAGCTAGTGGAGGTGATGGAATTCCAGTGGAGCTATTTCAAATCCTAAAAGATGATGCTGTGAAAGTGCTATACTCAATATGCCAGCAAATCTGAAAAACTCAGCAGTGGACACAGGACTGGAAAAGGTCAGTTTTCATTCCAATCCCAAAGAAAGGCAATGCCAAAGAATGCTCATTATCCCACATTTGCACTCATCTCACACACTAGCAAAGTAATGCTCAAAATTCTCCAAGCTAGGCATTAACAGTACATGAACCGTGAACTTCCAGATGTTCAAGTTGGATTTAGAAAAGGCAGAGGAACCAGAGATCATATTGCCAACATCCGCTGGATAATGGAAAAAGCAAGAGTTCCAGAAAAACATCTATTTCTGCTTTACTGTCCATGCCAAAGCCTTTGACTGTGTGGATCACAACAAATTGTGGAAAATTCTTCTGCAGATGTGAATACCAGACCACCTTACCTGTCTCCTGAAAAATCTGTATGAACTACAAGAGGCAACAGTTAGAACTGGACATGGAACAACAGACTGGTTCCAAATAGGAAAAGGAGTACGTCAAGGCTGTATATTGTCACCCTGCTTATTTAACTTATACGCAGAGTATATCATGTGAAATGCAAGGCTGGATGAAGCACAAGCTGGAATCAAGACTGCCAGGAGAAATATTAATAACCTCAGATATGTAGATACACCACCCTTATGGCAGAAAGCGAAGAAGAACTAAAGAGCCTCTTGATGAAAGTGAAAGAGGAGAGTGAAAAACTTGGCTTAAAACTCAACATTCAGAAAACTAAGATCATGGTATCCGGTCAGATCACTTCATGGCAAATAGATGGGGAAACAATGGAAACCATGAGCGACTTTATTTTCTTGGGCTCCAAAATCACTACAGATGGTGATCGCAACCATGAAATTAAAAGATGCTTGCTCCTTGGAAGGAAAGTTATGACCAACCTAGATAGCATATTGAAAAGCAGAGACATTACTTTTCCAACAAAGGTCCATCTAGTCAAAGCTATGGTTTTTCCAGTAGTCATTTATGGATGTGAGAGTTGGACCATAAAGAAAGCTGAGTGCTAAAGAACTGATGCTTTTGAACTGTGGTGTTAGAGAAGACTCTTGAGAGTCCCTTGGACTGCAAGGAGATCAAACCAGTCAATCCTAAAGGAAATCAGTCCTGAATATTCATTGTAAGGACTGATGCTGAAGCTGAAAAAACTCTAATACTTTGGCCACCTGATCCAAAGAACTGACTCATTTGAAAAGACCCTGATGCTGGGAAAGATTGAAGGCAGGAGGAGAAGGGGATGACAGAGGATGAGATGGTTGAATGGCATCACCAACTTGATGGACATGAGTTTGAGCAAGCTCCAGGAGTTGGTGATGGACAGGGAAGCCTGGCGTGCTGCAGTCCATGGGGTTGCCAAGAGTTGGACAAGACTGAGCAACTGAACTGAACTTATAGATTCCCTTTTATTCTGAATAATCTCACTGTGGCAGATTTCAGCTCTAATCTGATGTCACACAGACTTATAAAGAGGGCAACTTCAGGGGGAAAAAAAAAAAAAACTATGGAATCAGATTTTCACTGAGGCATTAAAAACATGGCAAAGCTGGGCAATGGAACTGATTCAAAAACTAGGAGTTGCCAGTATTCTGGGTAACTAGAGATCTTGATGCTGCCAGAGGTACCTGTAAAATGAAACCTAATATTGGAAGGTTATAAAGATAGGGTATGAAAATGGAAGGGTTAAAGGCATCTGGCAATTTCCTGGTCTCTCAATAGTATTTCCAGCAAGCTCTCTCTTACTTCCAGGTAAGACATTTTCCCATCACCAGCTGAGGCATGGAGTCTGCAGGACTCCCTTGGTTAACGATTAAGGGCCATGCTAGAAGGACATCTCTGCTCTTTGCTACATCTGAAACCTCTAAGCACTGTCACTTTTTCTGTTTCGACATTTTAGGCTGGAAATTTTCAAACTGTACTTTGTGAAAAATTACATTCTTGGCAATTTTCTTCACCACTGTCTCCCCAAGATTAGAACTATAAATAATAGAAAAACTTAATTACCGATGTCTTTCTTAAAAAGTGTTTAGAGATGTAGTGTTTAAATCTCCATAAAATTACACCTTTGAAATTGCTTAATTGTGTTTTTCCTGCCAATTTAAATTGCTCATAAAAGGACAGATTTTTAAATATATAGTTTCTAATTCTTTCCTTGACTCATCGCAGTAGCATTGCTTTTGCTTTAGAAGATAGCAGTGCTTGTACAAATACTGCCAACATCAGCAAATTGAGGTTAAGCCCACAGTGGTGTAGGAGGAAGAGGGAGGAAACACTTCAATCTCCTGGTTTGGTTTAATTTATGTCTAATGGATTTTAAAAAAAAAGCCAACACCCACCTAAAAGTTTGGTTCTTACTCAGAATCTTGCAGTTAAGGCATGTAATAATAGTTATAAAAGGTTCATTAGATTTCCTTACAAAGATGTTGCTCTCTAAGGGCACTGGGACCTGGCTTTCTCTTTAATTGCAATTATTACTGTATTAGGCTTATTTATTTGTATAATAAAAATAATCATTTGCATTTATACAATTCCTTTCTTCCTAGGAGCTCATTCTAATGAAGCATATCTCATCTGCAAAAAAATATCTATCACCTGTACAGACTTATGAGCCAGCAGTCTGGTAGACTTGTAACATTATAAAAATGTTCATTGAGAACTCTTTCCTTGTGTGCCTAACAGCCCAATCTGCAAATAGACCAGCTTCAAAGATACATTAAGTGCTATCTGCTTTCACAAAAAGGCCACCTTCCCAGGTTCTGTGAGCTATCGTAACCAGTCAAGCAGTTGACTACATGAAACTTTACACACTTCTAGGGCAAGAAATGGAGAAGGCAATGGCACCCCACTCCAGTACTCTTGCCTGGAAAATCCCATGGATGGAGGAGCCTGGTGAGCTGCAATCCATGGGGTCGCTGGGAGTTGGACACAACTGAGCGACTTCACTTTCACTTTTCACTTTCATGCACTGGAGAAGGAAATGGCAACCCACTCCTGTGTTCTTGCCTGGAGAATCCCAGGGACGGGGGAGCCTGGTGGGCTGCCGTCTATGGTGTCACACAGAGTCGGACACGACTGAAGTGACTCAGCAGCAGCAGGGCAAGAAAGCAATGGAATAACTAAGAAGTACCGGGTGCTTTAAGAATGAGAATTTGTGACTGAAAAGAAATGCTAAAAAGTCTTCAAAACTTACCCTCTGCTCCTCTGTGCAGGACATAAACTAGCAATTAGTATATTGCTTGGTTTTAATATATTACCTAAAGGGAGAAAACATATTCTGGTAGTTTTCAGACCTGGTTGCATTTTTTAGATGCACTTTGAAAAGACTCAGTGAGCTTTTTAAAAACCACAAATGCCTAGACCCAAAACCAAGAGATTGTGAATCAGTTGATCCTGATTTGTAAAACTACATCAGCATTTTTTCAAATTCCACAGGTGTTTAATGTTCAGCTCAGTGTGGGGAATCATTGGTCAACAGGAAATAACACTGGATAGTTTTTGGTTGACCATTAACTACCTATGTGATCTTAAGAGAAGCAGTATTTCTGGGCTATGGAATATTAGCCTGAAAAATTAGATATTTGGATCAGAAAGAATATTTTTTCACCCCTTGACATCTATGATTAAAAAATGAAGATGAACAGTTCTAAACATGAATCTTAATTCTCAATACATTTGCACTAAAGCATTTCCAGTAATAAAATACTACAGGGGAACAAATAGCCAAAGCAATCTTGAGAAAGAAGAATGGAGCTGGAGGAATCAAAATTCCTGACTTCAGACTATACTACAAAGCTACAGTCATCAAGACAGTATGGTACTGGCACAAAAACAAAAATATAGACCAGTTAGAACAAGACAGAAAGCCCAGAGATAAACCCATGCACCTATGGGTATACCTTACTTTTGACAAAGGAGGCAAGAATATTCAATGGGGCAAAGATAGTCTCTTCAATAAATGCTGCTGTGAAAACTGGATAGCTACATGTAAAAGAGTGAAATTAGAACACTTCTTAATACCATATACAAAGATAAACTCAAAATGGATTAAAGACCTAACTGTAAGACCAGAAACTATAAAAGTCTTAGAGGAAAACATAGGCAAAACACACTATGACATAAATTACAGTAAGAGCCTCTATGACCCACCTCCTAGAGTAATGGAAATAAAAACAAAAATAAATAATTGGGACCTAATTAAACCTAAAGACTTTTGCACAGATAATGAAACTATAAACAAGGTTAAAGACAACCCTCAGAATGGGAGAAAATAATAGCTAATGAAACAACTGACAATGGATTAATTTCAAAAATATATATCCAGCTCATGCAAAAAAATACCAGAAGAACAGCCCAATTGAAAAGTGGGGAAAATACCTAAATAGACATTTCTCCCAAGAAGACATCAGTTCAGTTCAGTTGCTCAGTCATGTCCAACTCTTTGTGACCCCATGAACTGCAGCATGCCAGCCCTCCCTGTCCATCATCAACTCACGGAGTTTACCCAAACTCATGTCCATTGAGTTGGTGATGCCATCTGACCATCCCATCCTCTGTCGTCCCCTTCTCCCCCTGCCCTCTAATCTTTACCAGCATCAGGGTCTTTTCAAATGTCAGTTCTTCACATCAGGTGGCCAAAGGATTGGAGTTTGAGCTTCAATATCAGTCCTTCCAATGAACACCCAGGACTGCTCTCCCCTAGGATGGACTGGTTGGATCTCCTTGCAGTCCAAGGGACTCTCAAGAGTCTTCTCCAACACCATAGTTCAAAAGCATCAATTCTTCGGCTCTCAGCTTTCTTTACAGTCCAACTCTCACATCCATACAAGACTACTGGAAAAATGATAGCCTCGACTAGATGGACCTTTGTTGACAAAGTAATGTCTGTGCTTTTTAATATGCTATCTAGGTTGGTCATAACTTTTCTTCCAAGGAGTAAGCATCTTTTAATTTCATGGCTACAAATACAGATGGCTAATAAGCACATGAAAAGATGTTCAACATCACTCATAATTAGAGAAATGCAAATCAAAACTACAATGAGAAACTACCTTACACCAGTCAGAATGGCCATCACCAAAAAATCTATAAACAGTAAAGGCTGGAGAGGATGTAGAGGAGAGGGAATCCTCTTGCACTATTGGTGGGAATGTAAATTGATACACACACTATGGAAGCCAAAAACTAGGAACAAAATCACCATGTGACCCAGCAATCCCACTACTATGAATATACCCTGAGGAAGCCAAAACTGAAAAACACACATGCACCCCAATGTTTACTGCAGCATTATTTACAATAGCTAGGACATGGAAGCAACCTAGATGTTCATCAACAGATGAATGGATAAAGAAGAAGTGGTATAATATAATGGAATATTACTCAATCATCAAAAGGTATGCATTTGAGTCAATCCTAATGGGGTGGATGAACCTATATACAGAGTGAAATAAGTCAGAAAGACAAAAACAAATATAGTATACTAATGCACATATATGGAATCTAGAAAGACAGTACTGATGAACCTATTTGCAGGGCAGCAATGGAGACACAGACATAGAGAACAGACTTACAGACACAGGGCAGGGGTGGAGGAAGGAGAGGGTGGGATGTATGGAGAGAGCAACATAGAAATATACACTACTATATGCAAAATAGATAGCTAATGGGAATTTGCTTTATGCCTCAGGGAACTCAAACTGGGGCTCTGTAACAACCTAGAGGGATGGGATGGAGAGGGAAGAGTAGGAGGGAGGTTCAAGAGGGAAGGGACATAGGTATGTATACCTATGGCTGATTCATGTTGTTGTCTGGCAGAAACCAACACAATACTGTAAAGTGATTGTTCTTCAATTAAAAATAAGTAAATTTAATTTAAAAAGAAATGAAAGAGAATATTACAGGGGGCAAGTATATCACAGGGATTTTGCTCTCAAAAAACAAACTATACAAGCTATGTGGGAGACCAAAAAATGTACTTTTTTATTTTTTTTAGAAAAGGCATTTTCTACTTTGAATTATGACTTTCTAAGTATGCATAAAGGATCCTTTTAATGCTGCCCATTTCTTTAAAACCAGGATTCTAGTATAAAAGAAAAACTGCACTGGCTCAGTTAAATAGTTCACGTCTGTTGAGTCACTCAGTCGTGTCTGACTCTTTGCAACCCCATGGACTGCAGCACGCCAGGCTTCTCTGTCCATCACCAACTCCCGGAGTTTACCCAAACTCATGTCCATCAAGTCAGTGATGCTATCCAGCCATCTCATCTTCTGTCATCCCCTTCTCCTCCTGCCTTCAATCTTTCCCAGCATCAGAGTCAGTTCTTTGTATGAGGTGGCCAAAGTATTGGGAGTTTCAACTTCAGCATTGGTCCTTCCAATGAATACTCAGGACTGATTTCTTTTAGGATTGACTGGTTGGATCTCCTTGCAGTCCAAGGGACACTCAAGAGTCTTCTCCAATACCACAGTTCAAAAGCATCAGTTCTTCAGTGCTTAGCTTTCTTTATGGTCCAACTCTCATGACTACTGGAAAAACCACAGCTTTGACTAGATGGACCTTTATCAGCAAAGTAAAGTCTCTACCTTTTAATATACTGTCTAAGTGGGTCATAGCTTTTTCCCCAAGAAGCAAGCATCTTTTAATTTCATGGCTGCAGTCACTATCTACAAGGCAGCCTTTATTCAAGACTACTGCATAGAGGAGCAAGAGAAACAAACTCTGGTTTTTTTTTTTTCATTTCTTACATGATATTTTACATGTTTCAATGTCATTCTCCCAAATCTTCCCACCCTCTCCCTCTCCCACAGAGTCCATAAGACTGTTCTATACATCAGTGTCTCTTTTGCTGTCTCGTACACAGGGTTATTGTTACCATCTTTCTAAATTCCATATATATGCATTAGTATACTGTATTTATGTTTTTCCTTCTGGCTTACTTCACTCTGTATAATAGGCTCCAGTTTAATCCACCTCATTAGAACTGATTCAAATGTATTCTTTTTCATGGCTGAGTAATACTCCATTGTGTATATGTACCACTGCTTTCTTATCCATTCATCTGCTGATGGACATCTAGGTTGCTTCCATGTCCTGGCTATTATAAACAGTGCTGCGATGAACATTGGGGTACACGTGTCTCTTTCCCTTCTGGTTTCCTCGGTGTGTATGCCCAGCAGTGGGATTGCTGGATCATAAGGCAGTTCTATTTCCAGTTTTTTAAGGAATCTCCACACTGTTCTCCATAGTGGCTGTACTAGTTTGCATTCCCACCAACAGTGTAAGAGGGTTCCCTTTTCTTCACACCCTCTCCAGCACTTATTATTTGTAGACTTCTGGATCGCAGCCATTCTGACTGGTGTGAAACGGTACCTCATAGTGGTTTTGATTTGCATTTCTCTGATAATGAGTGATGTTGAGCATCTTTTCATGTGTTTGTTAGCCATCTGTATGTCTTCTTTGGAGAAATGTCTATTTAGTTCTTTGGCCCATTTTTTGATTGGGTCATTTATTTTTCTGGAGTTGAGCTGTAGGAGTTGCTTGTATATTTTTGAGATTAGTTGTTTGTCGGTTGCTTCATTTGCTATTATTTTCTCCCATTCTGAAGGCTGTCTTTTCACCTTGCTAATAGTTTCCTTTGATGTGCAGAAGCTTTTAAGGTTAATTAGGTCCCATTTGTTTATTTTTGATTTTATTTCCAATATTCTGGGAGGTGGGTCATAGAGGATCCTGCTGTGATATATGTCAGGGAGTGTTTTGCCTATGTTCTCCTCTAGGAGTTTTATAGTTTCTGGTCTTACGTTTAGATCTTTAATCCATTTTGAGTTTATTTTTGTGTATGGTGTTAGAAAGTGGTCTAGTTTCATTCTTTTACAAGTGGTTGACCAGATTTCCCAGCATCACTTGTTAAAGAGATTGTCTTTAATCCATTGTATATTCTTGCCTCCTTTGTCAAAGATAAGGTGTCCATATGTGCGTGGATTTATCTCTGGGCTTTCTATTTTATTCCATTGATCAATATTTCTGTCTTTGTGCCAGTACCATACTGTCTTGATAACTGTGGCTTTGTAGTAGAGCCTGAAGTCAGGTAGGTTGATTCCTCCAGTTCCATTCTTCTTTCTCAAGATCGCTTTGGCTATTCGAGGTTTTTTGTATTTCCATACAAATTGTGAAATTATTTGTTCTAGCTCTGTGAAGAATACTGTTGGTAGCTTGATAGGGATTGCATTGAATCTATAAATTGCTTTGGGTAGTATACTCATTTTTACTATATTGATCAAGTGGGCTTTATCCCAGGGATGCAAGGATTCTTCAATATCCGCAAATCAATCAATGTAATACACCACATTAACAAATTGAAAAATAAAAACCATATGATTATCTCAATAGATGCAGAGAAAGCCTTTGACAAAATTCAACATCCATTTATGATAAAAACTCTCCAGAAAGCAGGAATAGAAGGAACATACCTCAACATAATAAAAGCTATATATGACAAATCCACAGCTAACATTATCCTCAATGGTGAAAAATTGAAAGCATTTCCTCTAAAGTCAGGAACAAGACAAGGGTGCCCACTTTCACCATTACTATTCAACATAGTTTTGGAAGTTTTGGCCACAGCAATCAGAGCAGAAAAAGAAATAAAAGGAATCCAAATTGGAAAAGAAGAAGTAAAACTCTCACTATTTGCAGATGACATGATCCTCTACATAGAAAACCCTAAAGATTCCACCAGAAAATTACTAGAAATAATCAATGACTATAGTAAAGTTGCAGGATATAAAATCAACACACAGAAATCCCTTGCATTCCTATACACTAATAATGAGAAAACAGAAAGAGAAATTAAGGAAACAATTCCATTCACCATTGCAATGGAAAGAATAAAATACTTAGGAATATATCTACCTAAAGAAACTAAAGACCTATATGTAGAAAATTATAAAACACTGGTAAAAGAAATCAAAGAGGACACTAATAGATGGAGAAATATACCATGTTCATGTATTGGTTATTTTTAAGATCTGGGATGAGCTAATGGAAACATATTGGAGTACTAGGCAGAGAGATTGGTCCACATAGTTAGGCCATCTGTCTTTGCTAACTGGCACCTATAGAATTTAGGCTCCCATCCTCTCAGAGAGACACAGAGATAGGGGTGCTGTCTCTTTCAAGAATTACATTTCAAAGAGATGGTCCTTAAGAAGACATTGATGAGTTGTACAAAATTCGCATCTCAAAGGATCAGAGAAAGAATTTGTAATTGCAATTTTCTATAGTACATGCACTAAGAAAAAGGAAGTCAGGGCCTAAAGTCATGAAGAAATCTATGTAAAGTTTAATCAAGCGGAGAGGAATAGTAAGGTCTTCTTGTTTACCAGCTCACTGCTTCAATTCTTTCTTGTCAATGGAACTGAAATTCCCATAGCTGGATGGTCTTCTCACCTCTTGGCTGTTTAGGCAATGAGCTCTCATAGTTCATCAATTCTAAGTCACAGTTTTTTTTTTTTTCCCACATTTTTAACTTTTCCAAATTTGGGATATTGTTTTATCATCATTGTTGGCCAGTGGCAGGAATGACAAATCAAATGGCCTAACTTGCCTGTCTTCAAAAAGACTAAACTAAGTTGATTACTGTCGAAACAGAATCATTTTGTTGAAGTGAGCCATAGCATGGAAATGAGGTATTATTTGGGAAGCAAATATTTCTTGTTAAACTGAAAATGCTAGTCACTCAGTCGAGTCTGACTCTTTGTGATCCCTAGACTGTAGCCCACCAGGCTCCTCTGTTCATGGAATTCTCCAGGCAAGAATCCTGAAGTTGGTAGCCATTACCTTCTCCAGGGGATCTTCCTGATCCAGGAATTCAATCTGGGTCTCTTGCACTGCAGGCAGATTCTTTACCACCTGAGTAATGATTGAAATTCCCCATTTTCTTACGTTAACCACAAATTGGCACTTGCAAAGAGCATTTTCCAGTGACTGAATGACAAGAGCATCTGTCATCTGCCTCTGAGGAACTGAATCCTGTGCTATGGCTGCTGACTTTCAGTATGGCCTGATGGGAATTCAGGGTGGAGAGTGAGGCACTCTGTGCTCTAAGGAAACTGGTGGACTAGGTCTTTAGATATTTTCAGGAACTGATTTCATGACCCCCTATCCTTGCATCTCCTCATATCTAGAAAAACTAAATCCCTTCATGGTGACATCAGCTCCCCATGACTAGCAGAAAACCTTTTGTAAAGTAAGTGCTTGACTGCATTGAACTCCTTCTTCCCCAAAATCTTATATATCGACCTTCCCCCACTGCCTCTTTGGAGCAGTCCCTCAAAGCTACTTGAGGTGCTGTCTCCCCAGCTAGAGTCCTCATTCTGCCCCAAATAAAACTTAACTCACAACTCTCATGTTGTGTATCTTTTTAGTCAACATCTTACTAGACAACAAACATGTTCTTTGGATGGAGATAAAACCAAGATGTAGATTAAACTGTGTTATTGGTACACAGGCAAAAGACTGTGACTCCCAAGTGCCAAGCAATAAAATAAGAGGAGGAGAAATTCCCAAAACTATCAAAACTATCAAAAAGACAAGACACAAGTCAAAGCTACAGAAGGCTAGCATTTTATTCTCTCAGTGATCTATTAACATAATATGGTGCATCTGAGAATCAATGAAGTCTTAGATTTAAGAAAATGATAGCTTTTCTAGTTATAACTGCTCAGCCTAAACCAAGTGTGTAGTCCATTATATTTGCCCCTCCCCAAAAGCAAGATTATTGAAGCTGTATTCCTTTTGAACACAAGGTATCTTAAGCAACTGGAAAGAAGGTACAATTTAGAACAACATTCAAAGAAAAACATACCATCGCTGTGATTTCCAAGTGTTATTTATCCCTTCCTAACCTTGCCCCTCTTTTTATCATTTTACTTTAAAGAGATTTGGTACCTCTGCCTCTCGAAGCGTTGAAAAAGGAGAAGCCCCACCACTGCTCTGCACCATGCCTTGTCGCCAGCTCTAATTTACCAGCATGAGAGAGCTTTCTGTGCGTTCTTCAGAACTCAAGGCTCAAAACTGCCTATGCCATCTTTTCATGAAAAAGAACTACTTCATGTGGGTTTATAGTGAGTAAAATGCATTGATTCAGCAAAGCCACAAGCAGATAATGACTTTAGTTTCCTTAACTTAATCCCAAAGGAAGGTGGTAAAAAGCAAGCTGAATTTTCTTTAAAAAATAAAAAAATGCCCTGATTCAAATTCTAGTGACATAATCCTTAAAGTGAAGTGAGGGACCCTAAGGGAATCATTAGCAACTTGTCAGTGGCTGCCTTAAGCAGAAAATGGTTGGAAATTGTCTGCTGCAACAGGGTTGCAAGCTCCCAAAGACCTTCAGAGGACATGGGCCTTTCTCCTCTGAGGAATGCCCCAGGATGAAAAGTATAACAGAGCCATGTAGCTGACTCTAACTCTGTACCCCTGACATCTGCTTCCCAGTGGATCAGTAGGTCAGACAGTGGCTACTGCAATATTGCGTTTCTCTGAAGTCTTAATACTTCCTTGGAACTGAATCTATGTTGAGTGGGGTCCACCATAATACACTTCTGCAGTCTATTAATCTTACAAACTCTAAAATGCTTGCTCTTGTATTCACATGCAAGCTCTGAAAACAAGGCAAAAATCAATTCAGTGACAAGAGCACTCTGTTTGGAGACCAAACAGTTGGGTTCAAGTCCTGACTCTGTCACTACCTGAACTTGCTTAAGGTCTCAGTTTCACTAAGTAAAAACTGGGAAAAGCTGTTCAGAGAATCAAATGTGATCAAATGGATAATGTACTTTATCAGCAATACAAGCATCTACCAACGTCCCATGCTGTAGAATTGTCACAATGAACGCCATCATACTTTTCCTCACCTGAGCCACAATACCAGACATAAAGAGGTTAAATGTGTGCAATCGAAAAAGATGCTCTTTACAATAGAAATCACATCCTTTACGGTTAGTGTAATAGCCCACACCATCTTATGTTGGATTTCCTGAGAAAATCTTTCAAAAATTGTTAGAAGATACTGAGAGATTTAGTCAAAGACTTAGAGCTGTAAAGGAATAAATGGACAACAATGAACAGCTACTTCACAAAACGGAGATGTGGAGAGGACTGTTTACAGCATTGTGTTCCCGCTAAGATTATCTTAGAGTAACACTTGAATTGTTTGCTCACCCATTTTACATCATTACTGAACAGTTTGAGGCCGCGATTCCTGAGGGGCACTTAAACCATAAATGTCATGTTGTCAAAATCCTTAATGTAACCTAGTCCCTTAAATGTGTTTCCTTTCTTCTTGAGAAACTACTTGCATTATAAGTACTGATGCACTTCCAGTCTAGATAGGATGATTCCTGCATATTCTCTGGGACCCTAAGACCCAGGGTCTACCTCTTTTCTCTCTCTGAGACACTCCTGGCCCCTACTAGGGGACCATGGTGCTTACTTGTTTTCTCCAAAAAGAATGATAGTACCATTAGCAGAGGTACTATGTCCTGAGGACTGAGGATGGAAGCACTGGATCAAATGATATGATGTCTATAAACATATTTTGCAAAGTTCTGGGTTAATAACAGCCAGCAGTTGTTATATTCTGACTGTTAGGCATTATACGAAGGTGCTTTAATGCATTATTTAACTCAAGCCTCATATGGAATGTTCATAACAGTATGACAACAATATAATACCCCAATAGTATTATTATGCTAATTTTACAGAAAAGACTGGTGAGGAACAGGGAACCTCAGTGACTGGCCCACAGAAACAGACAAATTATTAAAGGAGAGAATTTCACTAAGGCAGTCAGCCTCAGAGTCCAAGGTCTCAAAAATCTTATGTTCTAAGAACAACTGGATGTTTCTCATGATAGAGCTCTTAGTGCAACTGTCTCTCTTGGTTGGACAATTCCTAAACATCCTGATGGTTTCGGCTTAATTGTGCCTTCCTGGAGGTTTTCCCCAGTCCCTCTGACAAGGACAAATCCTTCTTTTCTATACACTCTACTTCTCCATAGTATTTATACTGTATTTAACTAATTCTTGGCTAGCTCCATTTATATCTCATCCCACAAGTGGCTCCAAGACTGCAAGGTGGTGCTCCATCAGAATTAAAGAAGAGAGTCAGTCAGAAAGCTCTTAAGCTTTAAAAACTCCCTGGTTGCCACTGAAGCTTGAAAACTGGGAGAAACACAAAAAGACCATGGCAGAACCATCATTCTCCTGCATATAGATCAGGGGACCTGTTTCAGGAGGTTTAGGGGGCTTCACAGCACCTGTCCCAGCTAGATTTTCTTTTTTTTGTTCCCCAGCAAAACTAAAAAGTTATATAATCTCTGAAGATCCTGCCAGATTCAACTTTCTGTAAATCTACAGACATGAAAACCTCTTTGCCATGTGAAAGAAGAAAAGTGTGAAAACTTTTCTCTGTTCAGTTCAGTTCAGTCGCTCAGTTGTGTCCGACTCTTCGCGACCCCATGAATCGCAGCACGCCAGGCCTCCCTGTCCATCACCAACTCCCCGAGTTCACTCAGACTCACGCTCATCAAGTCAGTGATGCCATCCAGCCATCTCATCCTCTGTCGTCCCCTTCTCCTCCTGCCCCCAATCCCTCCCAGCATCAGAGTCTTTTCCAATGAGTCAACTCTTCACATGTTAAACCAGTTCAAATTAATTCAAATTAGTGGAAAAACTCACAGATCGGAAGATGTTCACTGTTGGCTATTAACTTATGAGTATAAAATCTTCTATTCCATGCACCTTGATCCAAGCTATAAGCACTGAGAGCAGTCAGTTGAAGGTCAAAGGAAAACTGAAGCAAAATCTGAAACAGAAAAACGTATGATGTAGTACATTAGAAATGTTATTTATCTAAGTTTCAAAAATTAAGAGCATTCCCCTTATATTCACAGCAGTACTATTTACAATATCCAAGACGTGGAAACCACCTAAATGTCCCCTGACAGATGAATGGATAAAGATATGGTACATATGCACAACAGAATACTACTCAGCTATTAAAAAAGAATGGAATAATGCCATTGTCTGCAACATGGATGCAACAAGAGATTATCATACTGAGTGAAGTAAGCCTGAAAGAGAAAGAACTATATATACTTTTATATGTAGAATCTGAAATATGACACAAGTGAACCTGTCTATGAAACAGAAATAGAAACTCACAGAAACAGACTTACGGTTGCCAAGGGGAAGGGTAGGTGGGAGAAGGGAGGGTGGAAGTTTGAGATTAGCAGATGCAAATTATTATATACAAGATGAATAAATAACAAGGTCCTACCATATAGAACAGGGAACTATACTCAATATCCTGTGATACACCATAATAGAAAAGAATATTTTAAAAAAGAATGTGTGTGTGTATATATACACACATACATACATATATATACATACACACACACACATATACACACACACACACACGTATGTATGTATAACAGAATCACTTTGCTGTATAGCATAAATCAACATGACATTGTAAATTAACTACAATTAAAATAAAAACTTCCCTTACTAACTCAGATGGTAAATAATCTACCTGCAATGCAGGAAACCCAGGTTCAGTTCCTGGGTCAGGAAGATTCCCTCTAGAAGGGAATGGCAAACCACTCAAATATTCTTGCCTGGAGAATTCCATGGACAGAGGAGCCTGGTAGGCTACAGTCCATGGGGTTGCAAAGAGTCGGACATGACTGAGCAACTAATGCTAATTAAAACTAAAAGAAAAACAACAACCTCTCAAACAAAAAGAAAAAAAAAAATGAATACACACAATAAAGCTCCAGTTTAAACAACGGAAAGCTAGATAAACAACTAGAACCAGAGTAAAATTGGAAATGTTTAGCTAACATCAAGCAGGAAAGAAAAAATACTTTTAAACAATATTTGTAACAAACCTGTAGTCATATTCATGTAAGGTACTTCTCTCCTTAGTAAATTATGAACTAAGAAACACTATTAAATCATGAATGGCTAAAAACCATGGGAGGAAATGGCTACAAAAAGCTTTAAAATATTTTATCCAGGTATTTTAATAAATTTCTTATTCTGAATGTAAAGAGAGGCATAGTTTTTATCAATATGTTCTTCTATATTACTAACTATATGTTGGTATTTAAAGAGTATTGCTTTAAGGATGCCAAATCATTAGACTGCTTCTGATGCAGTCACATCTAAGTTTCATTCTGCACATGTATATCTGAATACATACCCACAAGCACATGTTACAAAATTTTTAAGATTACTTTCAGTCTGCACCATTTTGATTTTTTGAAGCACAGCACCAACAAGACAGCAAAGTGGCTCTTCCTTAAGAGATATTCTGGCTTGACTGATAATAGGAAATGTCAAACCTTGGAAGTTAATCAGGTTATTCTGCTGTAAAAGTTTACAGCAGAATAGTTTGGGCTCAGATGAGCATCTCAGTGTTTAAGGTTTCAAGGTCCACATATTTATCACCTAGCCTCATTTTTCATTCATGGTAGAATGCTTTCAGAAGGTTTAGAAATTCTCTCTAGTGGGAAGCAAGTAGTACCTCTGATCATCTTTTAGAAAACAAAACTCCCTTCTAAATAAAGTTACAAATCACCCTCAACAAGAGGTGCACAAATTCTCCAACTAAGATAACTCATATGCCAGATCCTGAACCCAGCTATAGGAATACTAATGATTGAGAACCATTTTCATGGGAAGCAAGGATCCTTGGAATTTCTGGAAATGTCAACTACTTTGTCACTCCTTGACTCATGTATTAAATGAAAAAAGAAGATGGATGGACAGAGAAGAGACGGAATGAAAGGACGAGGGAGATAAGAAGTGAAACAGGAAAAGGAAGGAAATACAACAGCAATGAAACCAAGAAGGAAGAAAAGGAGAGAAGGCAGACAGATATTTGGGTACACAGAAAAATAGTTTAAAATCTACTTGGTAAAAGTATGTTCAGAGAAAAAATATACATATTTACAAGGTCATCTAACAGTTCTCTTGAAAAAAATCTGGAGTTACTGCTTGTGAACTGGACCTATTTCAGTTATCATGGGAATCTGGTATCTGAATTTGGACTGATTTGGGACCTTAAAATTGAGAGTCAGGTTTTCAGAGAATCAGCATAAGCCCCTGTATTTCTAAAATATCATTGTAACAAGTGTGTTTATCCCACCTGATTTTTCATCTCGCATGTCAGGACTCACTATGGATGAATATTTTCCTTCCCTTAAAGAAACTTGTACCACTGGGAATGATATGGCATCATAGTTAAAAGCCCAGGTTTTGGAGTCAAATAGAACATTGAAATATTGGGCCTCTCTTGATTTATCTTTCTGTGTTTTAGCTTCCATTTTGAGGATAAAAGAATGATAACTGATCTTAGGGATCTGTTGTGAAAATTAGATAAGATATATATTCAAAACTCTTAGCATGACATCTGGTACATAAACAAAGCTCAGTAAATGGTAGTTCTGCCAAAAAATAAATGGCAGGTGGATATTTATTAACATGGCATTTACTTATACATAGAAGAAACCAAAAATAACTTAGTAATCATTGTTACTTGCACTTAGCAAAAACAGTATCAGGATTCATACGAGAAAGAAGAAAGGGAGAAGGGAAACCCACAGACAGTTTAAAAACAGTAAATTTTGGATAAAGGGATAATTAGCTAAACAGGGGGGCTAATCAAGGTGTTCTGTTCTTTAGGTAGATGGATGTGCACCAAAGAAAATGTGAGTGTTTTAATAAGTTCTCCAGGAGAGCATAACTGTTTAGCTGTAGGCTGGGGATCAGGACACCTGAATGTATGACATCTACTTGTGTCTTTTGTTAGTACCTTCATGTATGCTAGACCAGGTCTACACCACCTCCCTGACCAAAATCTCTCTCCCTGCTTTAAATCCTAAATGCACTCCTGTTATGCTAGCTTATGGTGCTCTGTGCTTTTCTTGGCAGTACTCAACTCCTTTTGTGATTATAAATTTGCTTTTTGGTTGATTAGGGGCTGGCTGTCTTTGCCCACATCCACAAGAACATGGATCTTTCCTGTTTCATTTCTGGCCGCCGGCTTGGCATGTAGCACAGCATGTGAGACATAGTAGGTATACACAGTGAGGAAGGAAGGGAGGGAGGGAGGGAAACAGTTACGCAAACGAACAGGCAGGCACAATCTGCTGCAAGACAGGTGAAATAAAAGCGCTGTGATAACCCAGATTTTGTGAAAGGGAATTAAAGAAAGCTGCAAGGCAGAAGTGCCATTTTAGCTAAGCCTTCAAGCATGGGTAGAATTTAAACACTCCCACTGGGGAAATATGGGACATGGCATAAAGTATGTCTCAGTTTCTCTAGAACATAAGGTCTCTGAGGGGTGATGTAAGAGTTGAGGCTGGAAAGGGGTGGCGGGCATGTCAGACCAAGCCATCTGACAGTGAGGAGCCCCTGGGGGGTTAGGGTTGGAGATGAGACACACTTGGATGTGTGCTTTAGAAATTCAAGTTTGGTAAAGCGAAAAAGCTGAACACGAGGGGGAAAAGAAATCTGACACAGGAAGGCAGCTTAATATGGACTAAGTTATTCTGTTATTTCTGTAACAGTAGAGTAGTTCTATTTGCACAGACAAATAGCCTACCAAACCTTCTGAGTTTACTTGATTTAGACAAATGATGATGCTGCTCAATTCTTTGAGGAATTTTCCATGAAACAAAATCACCAAGATGAATAATTAGAATATATTGAAAACTATTCAAGCCTTTTCTACACATGCATTTATCTATGTCTGGCTGGCATGCAAATGAGAACTTCTACTCAAAATCTAGGGAATTAAATTATGGACTTCACAAAGAGCAGATACACCCCTAAAAGAGCCATGGAGGTCACGAATGTGCAGACCTCTTTATTTAAATTAGGAAGGCAGGTGAATCCTATTTTGATTTCCAACTTCATGAGTCTAATAATAGTAGCACTCACTATGTGGTTTGCATGCTCTAAGTCTGTGCATGCGTGCTCAGTCATGTCCAGCTTTTTGCAACCCCATGGACAAGCTATGGATACCTCTCACTCCCTGGAGGCAGAAAATACGACCTGGAAGGAGGAAATGGAGCTGAGGTGAGATGAGAGCCTAGTAGGTCGCCTGCCAGGCTCCTCTGCCCGCAGGATTTTCTAGGCAAGAACACTGGAGTGGGTTGCCATTTTCTTCTCCAGGGGGTCTTCCCGACCCAGGGATCGGCCACATCTCTCACGTCTCCTGCAGTTTTCAGGCAGATTCTTTACCACTGAACCCTCTGCTCTTGGAAGGGCACTGGATACATCAACTGTCAACTGTCATACAAGGGAGGGATATGAGTCAGGGTTCTTTAGGAAATAAACAACCTGCATATCTAAGGAATTGGCTTATAGGATAACGGAAGCTGAGAAGTCACACAACCTGCCCTCCACTAGTTGGAGACTCAGGAAAAGTGATGGTGAAGTTCAAGGGCAGAGAGCTGGCAGGCTCATGGCTCAAGTCCAGTCCAAGCCTGAAGCCCTGAGAACCAGGAGCGCTGACAGAGTGAGTCCCACTCAGGGCAGGAGATCCGAGGCTCAGATCACACAGCAGGTGGGGAGAATTCAACTTTCTTTCACCTTTCTCTCCTAGGTGGGCGCTCAGCAGGTGAAGTGATGCCCAATCACATTGGAGACGGTCATCTGTTTTAGTCAGTTCGCCAGTTCAATGCTCATCGCTCCCAGAAACACCCTTGTAGACACCCAGAAAAATTGTTTAGCCAGATATCTGAGTATTCCATGGCCCAGTCAAGTTACTACATAAAATAAACCATCACAAAAGTTTTGTTTTTTCCACCTTTCAGATGATTTGATGAGATTTTAGAGGTTACACAGCCTGTAATTGGTCATAAATGTGTAGACCTCTTCATCAGCAGGTCCAAGACTATAACTCAGTATTTCTAATATGCTCTTTACATCTTCCTTAGCCTAGAGGCTCTTTCGCTTGCCTGGTAAACAGCTCCTTTAATATTTTTTAGGTTTTTTTTTTTTTCCCAAAACCAGCCTGCCATGAATTCTCTTAAATTCACACACACACACACACACCCGTCCCTACCCCCACCTTCCCTGTCCCCACATCCATCTCTCCATCCCAGGTTGTGGTATCACCATCACCATCTTCCTCAGCTCCATTTCCTCTTTCCAAATGGCATCTTCTGACTCCAGGAGTCCCAGGTAGCCACAGCTTGCTGAGCTTCCTCATCCTGCCCATCCCTGATGTGGTCGCGCCCTGGACCGTCTGTCCTGTTCCCACCCCCACTTCCTGCTTCTCGATCTTCACTCCCACAAGCAGCTGGCTGCTTCACTGTCACCAGGGCAGACATGACAGTAGAACCTTGTCGCATCACCCTTCTACGCAAAAGGGTGTGGTAGGGATGGGCGGCGGCGACAGACAATGAAGGCTCTGGAGGAACACCAGAGAAGCCAAAGGAGGGCCAGGCTGCAGCTGCAACCAGGGAGGCGGCGGCCAAGATGGCGGCTGCAGAGGAAAAGGTGGCTGAGATGTTCCCACACTAAGTTCTGAGAGCATTCCTGCTCTAATGGGACTGACATTCTAGGGGAAAAGAAACAAGAGATTTATGTAAAATTTGTAGCAGTGTGCCTTAAGGCAATTTCACCCCAGTGTAGCGATGGGCCTCCTCCCACTGCAGAGGGTAGAGGGTTTGATGTAACTACACCAGGCAATAATTAAACCAAAATACTTTCAGACAAATGTAACACTGAGAAAATTCATGATCAGAAGATGTGGACTACAGAAATGTTAAGTTCCTCAGGCAGTAGGAATATGATATCAGGCAAAAGGTCTTTACATCTGCACAAAGAAATCAGGAGAGTTACAAAGGAAGCTTCTTAAAAAAGTAAAAATTCACTTGGCTTTAGCATTCGGGGATGAAAGTTGTTTTTCTTTTAATATTTCAGAGACTTTGTTCCATCGGCTTCCATGTGCACTTCCATTGTCTCTCACACACACACAAATACACACAGGCAAACATACAAAATTATATATACCACTGGTCCCAAGTCAGAGAGGAGTCTCCTAGTAGACTCATTGTTTTATGGCTGGTTATATAACTGTACATACTACAGCAAAATCATTTCATTTTAATGAAGAGGCAGAAATGCTTTAAATTGCTTTTGGTGCAATTAACAAAGAATGCTTATAAACAGAACAACTGACTTTCACTGGATGCATTTTAAACATCTCTGCAATCTGTACACATTATGCTGTGCATCCTACATGGAAGGTGGATACTATTATTAGTTCTGCTTTCAGCTGAGGAAGCTGAGTCTTTAGGTCAGTTTTCACTGACCTGTTGAAGTTTAAGCTGGCGTCAAGCCTGGATCTCTTTGGCTTCAAAGGACAAAGAGACAACAGCACTCAAATGCCCATGTGGTATTTAGCATTTCCCAGCCCTAGGTTCTTGTTTGTCCAAATTAAGATTTCTAATGTGTCCAAAGGGCCAGAAGTGGCACTATGTCTGACAAACTCAGGGGAGAATAAAAAGTAAAGACAGAGGCGTTTACAGTTTCTGGGACTGCACCAAATGTGGGCCACATTTAGAAAATTTGATTAGATAAGCTCCTTCTGGAGAGATAATGCCTTCTACCAAATATAGCTCAAAAATTGGTAGCTGAATTGATGCTTTTGAACTGTAGTGTTGGAGAAGACTCTTGAGAGTCGCTTCGACTGCAAGGAGGTCCAACCAGTCCATTCTAAAAGAGATCAGTCCTGGGTGTTCATTGGAAGGACTGATGCTGAGGCTGAAACTCCAATACTTTGGCTGCCTCATGCAAAGAGCTGGCTCATTTGAAAAGACCCTGATGCTGGGAAAGATTGAGGGCAGGCGGAGAAGAGGACGACAGAGGATTAGATGGTTGGATGGCATCACCAACTCGATGGACATGTGTTTGGGTAAACTCCAGGAGTTAGTGATGGACAGGGAGGCCTGGCATGCTGTGGTCCATGGGGTTGCAGAGTCAGACACAATTGAGCAACTGAATTGAACTGAACTTCTGTGGGTTACATTCATTTTACTTAATAAAGTCAACTCTAGAAAAATGTAGTCTTGAAAGACTGGATTATAAAAAGTTATTCTGATTGATTTGTTTCAACCAGAGACTACTGCTCTGTGTAATTTGATTTTTACACATCATAAGGGAAACATAAGAGCCAAGTCCAATGTGTTACATGTCTGGAGTCCCTCAACATGTTCACATAGAAAATGAGACAGTGAACCATGACTCAGGATAGGCTAACTGCTGTCAAAAATATATAAATAAAAATATGCAATTAAGCCCATTAGAAATGGATTTCTTGCTCAAGTAAGGTTTCCCAGAGAGAGAAACTGACTGGCAGAGCAGTCCTCCTCTGTGTAGACATTCTGGCATGTCAGGGAGTCTGACAGAGGCTTTCCTTTCATTCCTTTTAGAGCCTCTGTGGGAATCCCCACCATTCCAGGCAGCAGGAAGGAAACAAGAGCATAGAGCATCAGGGGAGTTCTTGGGGTCGGTCTTTTAAGTAGTATACATCACTTTCACTCATATGCCTTTGACTTAAACCCAGCCACATGGCCAAGTCTAGCTGCTAGAAAGTTCTGGAGATGTAATCAGTGGTGGCCAGGACTTCCCAGTGACAACTGTGTGCTACAGAGGGGAGCACAGCCGTCTAGTAGACAGTTCGCCATCTATGCCATAGCCCACAGCCAAGCTCTGTCAGCTACAGTGGGGTTCCCCAGTGTCTGGGATCTACGGCCTAATGACATGAAGTGGAGCTGATATAGCTAGCATGCACTGTATTCAGTTCCTGATCTATATCCTCTCAAAACTAGATTCTTCTTTTTTTAAATTAGCCCAGTGGGCAGTGAGAGGGTGGGGAGGAGGCAGCCAGCAGTTAGGGCTTGAGTAGTCAGGGGATCCCTCTGTTGCATACTTTAGGGCCATTCTCAATCTGAAAAACTGTGAGGTGGTCAACAACTGTCATCCTTACTGTCTAATGTGAGCCTCCCAATGGCATAGCAAAGCAGGTAAGAGTGCAAGGAGGTCAGAGGCTCCATCTAAGGTCCCCTGGACAGTGAGGACTAGATGCAATTCCTACCCTATGAGCTGTATCTAGTATCATTTCCCCGATGGCTCACTGCTCCCCTGGCACTTGTTGCTGAACTGCAGCTGTCCAAAGGGCATGGAAATGAAGACCTTTCCAAGAAAAGGGATTTCTTGATTTATGGCCAGTAGTAGTGTGTGTTTTGACTGCTACAGAAACTTTTTGTAGCATCACAGCTGAAAAACACACGCCTGCCAACCTTTATTGTGACAGCTGAGTGGAAGAAAAGACCTTTGAATTGAAGGTAATAGAGGAGCCAGGAAAATTTAAACTAGGATAAGTTAGTTTGCCGACATTCTGGAGACACTAGAGCATAAGCAGGATGCTGGAGAGAATGTTCCATTCTATTGGTTGGTCAAGTAGACAATGCCGTTCCATCCCCTCTGAGACATGGAGGCTGCAGAGACCCGTTCCCTGGAGGATGGCCAGGCCCACAAGCCCTGAAGCTAGAGGTGTACTTTCCTGTTCTATTGACCATGCAATGGACTCAAGGTCTTTCTGGTCTTCTTGAATTAGAATGAGACACACATCTTATTCTACTAAATCTTCTGACGAAAGAGGAATGTTCTTATGGTTACTAGGCCACCCCTGGCCAGGCTTTAAGTCACTTGGAAACACAAGTAATGCCCTCCATGAAGTACAGAGTAAATCAGAATCTTCCTTTATAAGATCTTACAGGTCTTTAAAAACCTCACAGTGAACATGTATATTACAGGGTAACACAGTAGCTTGGGATAACATTTTCCTGACACTGATATAATTTAACCTTTTTACACTGAATTACCTTTTTCAGCAAATAGTGCTAGAGTACCTGGATATCCATTGGCAAAAACAAATCTTAAAGATCAATTTTAACCTAAATCTTATATAAAAACTAACTCAAAACAGACCATAGATTTAGCAAGTCAATATAAAACTATGAAACAAACCAGAAAACAAAAGAGTAAATCAGAGGAAATCTTTGAGAAATAGGGCTATGCAGACTTGACATTAAGATTATGATCTATAAAAGGACAAATTGATCAACTGAGCCTCATCAAAATGAAACAATATTTTTATTCTGTAGAAGCCCATACATTGAACATGAAGTGACAAGCTATAGAAAGAAAATATTTGCAGACGACATATGTGACAAAAGTATCCAAAATAAAGACTTCTCAAAAGTCAACAGAAAACAATACAATTAGACAATGTGCAGGAGACAAAGAAAATGAAGTGACATTTCGGTGGAAAAGATATGCAGATGGCAGATAAGCACATGAGAAGTTGTTCAACATTATCAACTGTTATAAACACAAACTGAAACCCCAATGAGGTCACATCACACATCTGTCAGAATGGCTACAATTAAAAAAAAAAAAAAAAAGTAACAACACCCAAATGCCAGCAGTGAAGCAGCAGGAATGGAAAATGATAAAACATTCGGGGCAGGGGGCAAGAAGTGTGACAGTGTCTTAAAAACTAAATATTCAACTACCTTATGACCCAGGAAAATCACCCCTGAGCATTTGTCCTAGGGAAATGAAAAGTTAAATCCATACAAGAAGCCTGCTACGTGAATGTTTCTAGCAGCCTCATTTGTAATATCCCCAAACAGGAGTCAGCTCAAATGTCCTTTCAGAGAATGAAAGTTCAAATAAGTTATAGCATATATATATACTGTGGAATATTAGTTAGCAATAAAAAGCAATGGACTACTGATACACACAGAAACTTGGATGAATCTCCAGAGAATTAGCAAAAAAAAAAGGCCAATTTTGAAAGGTTACACAATGAATGATTCCATTTGTATGAGAGTTTTGAACTGACGAAATTTTAGAAATGAAAGATCGTGTGCATGCTGAGTCACTTCAGTCATGTCCAACTCTGGGTGACCCTTTGGGCTGTAGCCCACCAGGCTCCTCTGTCCACAGGATTCTCCAGGCAAGAATACTGGAGTGGGTTTCAATGCCCTCCTCCAGGGGATGTTCCCAATCTAGGGATCGAACCCAAGTCTTCCACACCTCCTACATTGCAAGTGGATTCTTTACCCACTGAGCCATCTGGGAAACCTTGAAAGACAGATTAGTAGCTGCCAAAGGTTCAAGACTAGAGGAGGTAGAGAATGGGAACAGGAGACAGTGTGGCCATAAAAGAGCAAGGGGAAGTAATTGCAGTTGATCAATATCTTGACTGTGGTGGTGGAGACACAAGTTTATACAGGTGACAAAATTGCATAGAATTTAATACACAGAGACAAAGAGAACAGAACACATACAAATAACAAGTGCAACTGGGGAAATCTGCAGATCAGTGGCTTAAACAAATTTGACTACCTTGGCTGTGATTTTATACTATAATTTTTCAAAATGTTATCACTGAGGAATAAAAGAAAAGTATACAAGGGATCACTTTCCTATAATGGCATGTAAATCTGCAATTATTTCGATAAACAGAAACTTCAACTAAAAAAAATGTCTTTTGCAACCCACTCCCAATTTAGCTTCTTCTCACTTCTCCCATTACCCTGTAATTTAAAGAACCTCGCAAAGAAGTCAGAGGAGGAATATCCGATGTTTCTAAATGAGGGTCTGCTCATATTTGCAACTTCTTCTGGGTTCTTTATCATGTGATGCACAGCCTCTGCCAATTAGCAATTTAAATGCTTGCAGATGGACCCAAGGGCTTGCTATCTCAGCGCCGCGGGTATCACTTAAAGTCAAATGTGTCCTCCCTGGTACCTGGCACCCATAAGTCAAAGATGAGCTACAGACATCCCCATATGGCAAACGGGTGATTGTTTATAACCCAGTCACAAAGGGGCCTATAAAAATCCTTCAAGCCAAAAAGAATACAGGATGACAGCAGATGGCCCTATCCTAAAATGAAGAATTAAAGATGTTAAGCAGAGCAATCAAACAAAAGAACATAAGTGATCACAAAAGGGAAGCCAGTCTTTTACCTCTTCAGCTAGATAAGGGCATCGCTCACTTCAATTCCATTTGAGCCCAGCAACCACGTCAATCATAAGACAGGTTAGAGCTTCATACAACACCTTAAAGAGATACTCCCAGGCTACTGGAGGGGAATCATGTATTTTGCTCAGTTCTCCATCCCCAACAAACAGAGGGATCACTATTTCCTACAATAGCATGAAAATCTACAATTATTTTGATAAACAGAAACTTCAATTGAAAAAAAATGTCTTTTGCAACCCGGAAAACAATGGAGTGTTCACAGGACCCAAAACCCTGAATTTACACGTGAAAATGAACTTGTAGATAGATGCCTGGTAGTTTGTTAGAGTTCCACTTGGACTTCTTTAGCAGCAAGATCAATAGCATTATGAGGGTGAGGAAGGTGGAGGTTTCATCCCAGTGTGTGGGCAAATGACGCCTCAGTGGCTCCAACCTCGTCTCCACCATAAGCACCACCAGATAGAACATGACCTCCATTACCACAGTATCTTGGTGGCCTCATCCACTGTCCCTGGGCTGCAACAGGTGAAGGACTAAGGACTTCAGATGCTAAATAAAATTTTGAAACTCTCTCCTCCCTAGGTTAAGGAGCCCAGCCCAGCTAGGAGGCTTTCACAGAGGTATGGGATAGTCTGAGCATCATTCAACCAGAATTTGGAGGACTGCATAAAACAGAGAGTATGCTTGGCAAAGAGCTTAAGACAGGAAATTGTTCATAAGCAAGAGTCCAAAAGGTCAAAAAACACACAGCCCAAAAGAAACGGCGAGCACCACATAACAACGTCAGAAATCACAGTATCAGAGAGATGAACAGGAAGCAGTAGGCACGGTATAAATGGCAGAGGGCCATGAGCTCTTACTGGGAACTGACCTTCTAGACGGAGCCATCTTGGTGCCTGCAAATACACTGTGGGCGGAAAGACCAGCTGTAATACAGGACCAAGAAGGCAGGGGAAACATGGGAATAATTAAAACTAGGCAAAACACCTGTATGCAAAACACCAGTTCACCTGTTCACTGAACTGCGTACACCTGTGTGTTCAGTTCAACTAGTCATTGGGAAGTACCAGACTCAACAGTTTTAATCACTTAGGAACTCCAGCCATGGTCTCCTCCTAAGTTCCACTGTGAGTTCCTAGACACAGCTAAGTCACAAGGGAACAAAAAGATTAAGACGGTTTCAACACATCCTCTCCAAATTAAGTGGCTTCTTGTAAAGAATCAGTTTTCAAATCTGCTATCAGGTTTGAGTGGGAGAGTAAATTCCCAGAAAATCATGTAAGTGGATGAGTATATGGTGACCCTGTGTGTGTGCTCATTCAATTGTACCTGACTCTTTGCAACCTCATGGACTGTAGCCCACCAGACTCCTCTGTCCATGGGATTTTCCATGCAAGAGTACTAAAGCTGGTTGCCATTTCCTACTCCAGGGGACCTTCCCGACCCAGGGGTTGAATCCGCATCTCCTGCATCTCCTCCACTGGCAGGTGGATTCTTTACCATGGAGCCACCTGGGAATCCCAACCATGACCCTACTAGATTGCAAAAACAGGTACACACAGAAAGTAATAATATTTGACCGGATGAGATCTGAATGTTAGAATGATATGGCTAGCAGTGAGTGGGCAGTAGGTGAAATGTTTGGCAGTCTGCACATGGCCAGGCTGGCAGAGGAGGCAGGCTCTAGGATGTTCTTGTCAGGACGCAGTTCTTCAAGGCAGATACTGGTGACTGAGGCAGTGGAAGAAGGCAGCATTAAAAGATTCCTACGTTTCTCTCACTGGCTCTTGGGACAGGCAAATATCTTCAAAACAATCATGGGTGACAAAATATTTCTATTCCCTGCAGATAGAGATTTAACCAATTCCAGAACAGATATTCCCCAAAGACAAGAAGTCTTAGCAGAGAGAAATTCAAAGCAAGGATATAATCCCATTGAGCACTCATGAAAAAAATACTAGTCACCTTATTGTTCCTTCTGGGTAGGTTTGATTCTCCAAGGATATCACCCTGTGCAATGAGGAAATTCATGTCTATTGTCATGGGACCTGAGGCTGAGTAATAAATGGCACAGTTACAATGAATCAAGCAAATGGGCACCACTTTAGAAAGAGATAAAGAAGTCAAGAATTACCGAAGAGTGTAAAAAGAGGTTTATCATTATCATAGACTCTTAATTTTTATCAGCTCTCCTAATTCAGTGCTTTCTAAATCATTTTTAAAGAAACAGTAGTCTCTTCTGGGTCACATGAGGTGTTGATGCTCAAATTTAAAGCCATACTCTTTATCTAAGGAAAAGAAATAAGTATAGGGTTGACCAAAAGGTCCGTTGGTGTTTTTCCATACAATGCAACAGAAAAATTCAAGCAAACCACTTGGCCAACTCAGTACATTATAAATGAGCTGATTCAATCAAGGCATTACTACTCTCCCTTGAAGGAGCTGCTTAAACAGAAGAAGGTAACTGTTCCATTTCCTGTTTCACATTTAAATTGCTCTGCCTGACTGTCAAGGTCCCTTATTATCCTACTTCTTTCTAACTCTATTTCCTTATCCTCACTCATAGCTACCCATTCTGTGCTACCTGTTTTAGTCAAGTATGTGTGAGTAAAGAAAAACAGAAATATTGTCTGCTAGTTCTTCCAAATTAAAAAGGTTCTGTATACAGAAGACCATTTTCTTACGCAGAGTAAGACATCCAACAGTAGAGTAGAAGGGACTCTGGAAGACAGGGCTGGCCACCGAAATCTGAAGAGCTGGGCCAATCACTGATCTCAGAATACATCACTCTTTTCCCATCAGCAAATCAATTGGTGCCAGGTGGCCATCATTCAGACATGGTGGACTAAGAAGTAATCCAACATGGAATATGGATTTTGAAATGTCATAAGATATATACTACTATGAACTATTACATCATTTTTTCACTAAGCATATTCCATGGGATTTAAATCAGGATCAGTGAGGAAGAAGTACATGCTTGAATAAATTTTGGAAAAGCTAAATCAGACCATGCTGCAGCCAATGGGGTCGCAAAGATTCAGACGTGACTTAGTGACTGAACAACAGCAACAAAAATCAGACCAAAGTAAGTAAATTTCTCTCTTCAAGACTGCTCAGAGTTATTACTTTGTGAAAACAGACCGTGATTCTCCAGCATGGGAGGAGAGGGGAATAGCCATAAGAAGCAGTATGCTACATTTCCCACTCATGTCCAACTATGAAACCTTTGATATCCAAACATATCAACTATGAAACACTTTTGCTCTCTGAACATCAACAAGGACTACTGTTTCTTTAAAAATGATTTTGAACGCACTGAATTAAGGAGAGCTGATAAAAATTAAGAGTCTATGATAATGATGCTTGTCTCATGATCCTTGAGAAACCAGATCTGATAGAACCTGAAAGTCATACTTAAGCAAGCTGACCCTCACCAAAGTGGAAACCTACTGAGGGGCTACCCTGAAGATATATTAGACTGTCACAAAAGAACTAGGCTAAGGAAGAAGGCAAAGCCTGTGGAAACTTTCTGGAGAGCCAAAATTGGCAACTGTAAGGTCAGAACAAGGTGTAATAGAGGCAGTAGGAAAACCCACAGGAATTCAGATATGGGTGATTTTCCACTGATGTGGCTCTGGAAATCAAATGCAAAATGAGAGCCCCTCATTCCATATATAATATGCTACCAGGGCTTCTTAACATGCCAGGTTTATCTGTAGAGTAATAAGGAGACCACTAAGCTAGCTATGAGAACTAGATTTTCAGCTGACCCAGAGGTCTGCTGGAGCCAGCTTGCACTAGCTCAACAAGAGCCAATCATGTGCCTCTTTTCTCAATTCCACATTGAGTAAAGTCAGGTTGGTAGCCATAATGAAAACACTTACACTACAGAAATCGTTACACTTTACAAATCAGGGCTTTCTTTACTCCCTCCCGCCACCCTCCACTTCTCTCTCCAATCCTCCACAGACAACTGTTGATTAGACACCTACCAGGACACCACTGGCCATGATCTAGGTTTGTGAGATTGGATTTATCTGTCTTTAACTGTAAAGTCAAATGAATTCATTTTTCATCTTTTAGACTATAAGAACCCAATTAATTATGAACTAAAGTGAGGTATCAGACATATACATGATGAAGTTTGTATTCTCAGTACAAACTTTAAACATAAAAACAAATAGCTTTATAAATTAGATAATTCTTAAACACGTATTTTATCCATTGCAATAGCACCTGCAGGTTTAACAACTACTAAATGAGGAGGAAAAATGATATTTGATAAGAAAAAAAGGCAGCATTTAGAATAACTAAAACAATGACATATCTTTTGCACCCTTGGGAGTCATGGCCCACAACTGGGGAGCCAGTGGGACCCCTGAGGATTCTCCAAAATGGCCAAGAGACAGAACACCAGAGATATTGTTTAAATTCAGCTTCCCAGGTATCATCCCAGAAACACCTAATAAGAATCTCCTAATTTGGCCCACCCTTTCCTTCCTTAATAAACATAACCTACTAAATTTAAATATGGAAAAGAACCTCTAAGGACAGGCTTAGAAATATGTATGCACAGCAAATTCTCTAGTGATTCTTATGTAAACATGCAACATAAGAGTTCACCATATTGCTATACCTACTGGAATGAGCTTGATGGTATTGTATTTCATTCTATTACAAACATTCTATAATTCTGAAAGCCTCTTCAATCCACTCTGAGTAGACCCCAACTGAATTATCATTTTTGTTTCCAGAGACTTGTGGGGTGGGGAGTTGGGGAATGGAAACATAGCAAGAGCAGAGAAACCAAGAGGTGAGAAATCTGCCAACTATGCCTCAGGAGAAATGATTAAAGAACTAGAAAAAAAAAATTATGCTTAAAGGAAAAAAGTTTGAAACAATAGATCAACAATGCTCCCTAATTGGTCCTCATTATTTATTTCACTTTCTGTTTCCACTTAGGGAACTAGTCCTCTGTAATCTTAGATATAACTGTCAAAGTATTCCTTATAACTAGACTGACCTTACAACTTGTCATTCAAACTGGTATACTTAGAGAAAGAAGGTGCTCTTTGTAACTATCTTGGGCAGCAGGCATAAAGCCATGAACTTGGGTTGCCTCAAGTAAACAGAGATATAGCAATTCAATCTTACCTCTCAAGAATTTTTGCCCATTCACCCTACTTCTCCCTTTGAAGCCATAAACATCAGCCTAATTTCATTAGACACCCTTTGAAAAGAAACCATTATGACCTCCCTCCTGGCTCTTTAGCCATTTCTAACCTGGAATCTTAATATGTGAAACAGAAATCAAATGTGGTTGAAAGGGGTGATGATTCCAGACTCCACCTGACTACCTGCTGACCTCCCTTTGCCCCTTGGGATAGTGCACGAGCCACCTGCAACAGAACCCTAGGACTTAGTCATGCAAACTAAGCCAACCAGGTGGGCATCACCAGATGACCTTTCCATATTAAGTTTTGGAATCCTTGGATGACTCTGCATTTTGAATTCAGGAGTAGGATGCCAAGGGAGTAAATAATGCTCAGCAGGTTCATCGTTGTTGTTCAGTCTCTCAGTCGTGTCCAACACCACTTGGCATCCCCATGGACTGCAGCATGCCAGGCCTCCCTTTCCTTCACCATTTCCTGGAGTTTGCTCAAACTCATGTCCATTGAGTCGATGATGCCATCCAACCATCTCATCCTCTGTCACCCCCTTCTCCTTTGGCCCTCAATCTTTCCCAGCTATCACGGTCTTTTCCAGGATCACAGTTCTTACTTTTTCCATGTTAAAAAATTATATATTGAGTATATGTAAAATTGTTATATTGTAGAGTATAAAAAAATAACAATACAACTGACATCCAAGTAACCACTAACAAGTTAGAGAGAGTGTTAGCATAGTTTTGGAAAGTTCCTTTGGTTCTTCCCCTTCCCATGTCCCTTCTCTCACACAACCCCTCATCCCAAAATGTAACTACCACCTGGAATTTGTATAATTCCTTTCCCAGTTTGATGGAGTGTCTTGAGCTGAGGGCCAGGAATCTCTGGGTTAAGCAGGCAATGAGACTCCCACCAACACAGCGCAAGCAGCTCTCTGAACTGCAGAGCCTACCGTTGGCTGACAAGTCTTTGAGGCAATTTTCCTAGAACTGTCTGAATGGATGAATAAAGACCCTGGACTTGGCTATCTCCCAAGCTGATTTGATGTGGCTAATATAGAAATGCCAATTCCATACAGCTGTACAGAACGCTGAGCATTTTGACTAACAAACACGGGTGAATCTGGCACAGAAAACCTTCACAAACCAGCGATTGTCACACTGTTGTATGCTCATAAAACACATGTATACCTGTGGCGGATTCATTTCGATATTTGGCAAAACCAATACAATACTGTAAAGTTTAAAAATAAAATAAAATTTTAAAAAAACTGACTGTGATAGCCTTTTTAAAGAAAAACTGGGCTCGTTTAAATCAGGAAGCTAACTGGAAGCAGGAATTAACAAGAGAAGAAAATTGGAGAGAGAGAGAGATAATTAAGGTATGGCCCTACCCCTTCAGTTGTGTTTTTTAAACATCCTGTTTTGTCTTAGCGTCTTTGCACACATGTTGCTTAGATATTGTCTGAATAGAAGACAAATGCAGGGAATAAGCAAATTATGAACAAGGCAAGATGCTACTGAATTTCTTTATACCCAAGTGCTAACCTGTGTACCACAGGCCATTGGAGAATAGCATAGTGCCATGTAATGAGGGAGTAACTATAAGGCTAAGTGAGTTAATACAAAAGACACTTGGAAAGGGAAAGATCACTTTGGCTGGCATCAGAGAAATCTTTGCAGAGGCAGCAACCTTGGAGCCAGGCCTTAAAGGCGGGGTAAGGTATGAGAAGATGGAGCGTGAAAGTGTGTCCACACTAATAATGAAAACAACTGGCATTCACTGAGCACCAGGTGCTCTGGTTAGCACTTTATGTGCGTTATCTCTTTTCCTCTCCTAACCACCCTCTGAGGGAATAATTATGCCCATTTGACAGACAGGGAAACTGAGAGTCAGAGCTAAAGTAACTTGTCCAAGGTTACAAAACTAGATGGTAGAATTCAAAGCCAGGATATATGACTGAATAGCCAACAGGATGCTTCACTGCCTAGGTAGAGGAACAGCAGAAGCGGAAGCCAAGACATCAAAGGAAACAGGCTAATTGTCAAGGAGTCAGCATGGATTGGTCATATTGAAGAGGTGACCAAGTGTGGGTGTGTGGTCACGTCATTCCTCCCCTGATAAATCTTTAAATAGCTGCCCTATCCCTGGTGCCATGCACACAGAGATGCTCAAGACTGCCTGTTAAATTTAATTGGCAATGTAAACAAAGGACCCAGCATGAGAAGCCATGACATAATTGGGATTCTTTGCCTATTATATCTCCTACATGACTAATACTTTGAAATTTAACAGGGCATGAACAGGTTTATATGGGGTAAATGTCTTACATTTATCAATACAAGTTGGGAAAAGATAGGCTAACACAAGAATGAAGGTGTGCATAGACTCTTAAGAAAGTGTGAAGTCATCTTTTATTCCTTTTATTCATCTACTCATTCCATGCACATTTCCTGATGGGTCACTTTGTACGAGTCCCTGTGCTGGGGATGTGGGCCCATCTGAAGGGGCAAAACAAAAGGATGCAGGCTTCCACTATGCTGTATAACCGACAAATGCTGTGTAACAAATCAGAATTCAAGTCACCTCCCGTAGCATGTATGGAACAATGGGCATTTATCAAACCCCGATGATGTACTGGGTGCTCTAAGAGATGATAAATATGTGAATATAAATATATGTCCTCAAGTGTTTCCAAGGGACGATAAACAGAAGAACAAAAAATTGCAGCCCAATGCAATGAGCGCCACTTAAAGGGGGTTTATACACTAAAACAAAGATCTGTACCAAAGATATAAATTTCTGATCTGCATTTATTGAGTTCACTCAGAATAAGTTTAGAAGTTTCCTGTTGTTTTACTATGTTCACCTTGCTGGACTCCAAGGACCAGTCAGGTGACTTCACAGAAAACCTTACGGCTCTAGGATTCTGAGGCGGTACTCCCCCAGCTGTTGAGAAATCACGGCACACAGGCCAGAAGAGGAAAGTAATACAAGAGTAACAGAACACAGCGGCAGCACTCAGACTTCCTAAGCAGACCAGGTAACGCTCACTAAGGGTTACCTTTTTTTTTTTTTTTTTGGACAAGCCACCAAAATACAAAACATTCACTTATGCATAAGCAGGTTAAAATTCCACTTTCACAATACTAAGGTAATTGCTTTCACCTAATTGCTAACTTCCAGTATTGCCAGCAGTGGTCCACTGAAGGTCAGATTACATCTAGAAAATGTAAGCTCAAGTAGTTACGTCTCATTAGTTTGTTACAAAACATAAAATAAAAAAATAAAAAAACCCAGAAATTCCAATTGCAAGTATTTAGAAAAACAAACCAAAGCTCAGTGATCACATTCAGGGAGGACTATAACAGCAAAGATAATTGTTTCATTAAAATTGCCAAAAGAAGACTCTGGTCTTGGGCTGTAGCATACTTGGCCATGTGATGTTATGCCAAATCACTCTTCCTGGGCCTCGGTTTTGTCATATGTAAAAGAAGAAGACTGGACAAAAATTTTCATCTTCACACTGGGATATAAAAGCCTAACAATTTACAATCACAGTCAGGGGATGGCAAATATTTTGGCCTTGAATGACACCTTCAGTGGATGTTATGAGCTGCCTGTGAATGGAGAAAGATTCTGAGGTCCAGGCCAACCTCAGAGGGAAGGATCCAAGGGCTTTAATACAGTCTGCATGGGACAAGTGGGATAGGGTCACGCAAGAGCCATTTCTTTTCTAATTGAATCCTCACTTTTTTTTCAAATGATTTCCCAAACTCATGTTATTGAGTAATTTTGCTCTGACAAAACTTTAGGGAAGTGTTATTACTAATTTAACCTCATAAGTTTATTTGCTTAAATCAAACATTTTCTACATAGCACATCTGGAATTCAAATCCAGATCAGTTGGATGCTTTGAAATGCCACAAGAAACAGTGAAAAAAAAAAAAAAAACTCCTAAAATTCAAAGCAAAAAAGAAAGAGAGAGCACATCACATTCACAAAGTCAGCAACATTGTGCCTTTCTTCAAGGAAGATTATTCTATCATTCAGAATTTCTGGTTGTAGAGAAATCTGCTTTAAGTAGTACAATTATTCTTACTGAAGTGAAGAGAAGCCCATATTTTCTCACACCTTTTTTTACAGTAGAAAACTTGGACCTTTAGTGGTCTGGGGATATGCGATGGTTACAGAACAAATTAATAGATAACACAAATTTTAAGTCAAATTTTTATTACCTACATCGGTACTCGTTTTTAATATTTATAATCATTGTATCATCATTCATCTTGTATCCAAAAGAAATTAAAGTGTCTCACAGAAGTGCATATAATGCAGTGAGATCAATGAATACAAAAATAAGACAAAAAGAAATCTATAATTTTATCATACTCAGTGTTATCAAATTGATTGCCTAGAGTATAATTTATTTCACATCACTATGCTTCTCAGTGATGCCCCAAAGTTATTATCCTTCCCTAACTGCCCTTCTAAATCTGTATTCCAACTGCACTGTTTTACAATTCCCCATACACAGTACAGCACCTACCCATTTGGGAATGTCTGATCATCATGCAAGTCATCCCTCTTATCCAGGAACTTCTAAATCTTCCCCAGGACACTGTTTATGTGTGACTTCATTCTCCTAGCAGTAGTTCATGAAACTGACATAATGTAGGGCATGAAGATTCTCTTCAGTCAAAACGTTGGGGTACCCATAGTCCACTCTGTGAATGAAGAAGCAAAGGAAGCAAGTTTGTTCAGAGACATGAACAAAGCAATAGATAAAGAATTCTCTCTGTTCCTGAATCGTTTCCCAACTCTAGTTCCAATTCCTTCCTAAGACCTGGATGCATGTCTGCCTTTGAGTTCCCCACAAACACCCTTGAATCCTTAATTTCTGCCATTTCTTAAGCTTGCTCTAGATAACTAAGCATCTATTTCTGTGGTTTATGCCTTAATCCACATCTTGCCTCAAGTCCCCTGGTCAAGACCACTTCCTTCAGAAAGCTTCTTCAGATTCCCCCCAGACAGGAGCGATGTCTTCATCCTACAATTCCCAGTGTACTGACTCTATATATTTCTTATGACATATCTGCCTTAGAACACACTTTCATGATTATACATCCTGTTTTTACCATAATTTCTAAGTCTCTTATTGAGAAAGATCCATGCCTTATTCATTATGGTAATTCCCATACACCGAGAAGAACAGAAGTGAGTGACTATCAACCTTTCTTTAAAAAAAAAAAAAAATTGGATGAACGAATGAACACTTTTTATTCATTCTCTACTGTTGAGCAAATCCCTAAACCTCTCTTTTTAAGGCTGATATTATAGAAGCAGAGATTTAACCAGCCAATTTACCCAGCTAATATGAGCAATGTAGACAGACAAACAGAATCCTCGTGGGCCAGGAATCTACTCTGGAGGCAGAACAGTGCTGTCTGGTTGTCAATATTGATCACGATTAATTAGAAAATTTACAGATCTCTGCTGTTCTTAGTGCTGTGTGGGCATCACCTGAAAGCAAAGGGATGACAAGGCATTCCGAGCATCTGCAGCCTTGATGTAATAAACGTCTTCATTTGCAAAAAATGTGTGCCTATTTCTGAGCAGGATTAGAGTCTTTTAGAATTTTGTCTTTTTCCCATTCCAACTTTCTTCAGTGGTTAGGATCAAAGAACTATTAATGTATAATTCCTAGATATATTAAAATCATGTTAATTTATTTTAATTCACACCCTACAAATGAGCATTCAGAGTACGGCTGAAAACCAAGATGAGAGTTTAAGAAATAATCATTCCAGGAACAGAATGCAGTCAATTTAAGGTACATTGTGACTCTGTGAAGTGGGTTATTAACCTGTCAGGGACCTAGGTCTGTTCCAAACACCTCTCTGGTCTTTCATGACCCTGTCAGAGCCCTTTCCAGATGGAAGCATAGCTGTAATCACTGGGCTTTATGCCCTACTTTCAGTTTCTCAAATGGCAGGTTACTCTCATGGTGTGACTTGCCATTTGATCTGTCTTGTATCTATGTTGATGCCCTATCAGAACTGGAAGAAGCTTGTCAGTAATCACTAAGATGGGTTACAGCAACAAACATGCAAATGTTCATTTTGCCAGTCTCTGTAATTTGAAATAGTCATTCAGCGATAACCAATTTGCTCATCTCAGTGTGCAGGCTTAAGCATGTGGCATTTGCATGGGGTTGCTGGTAAATAAACCTCAAGGGTGGATCACTCCTTTATTATTATCAAGAATAAACACCAAGGATTAAGATTCAATATCTATGGCATTCTCTTATCTGTGCTTATCAACCAAGGGTATGCTTAAGTTATGAACCTATGAGAATTCATCTGTGTTTTGAAAAGGCATATTATTAAAGCATCATTCAGGATCCCTAACACAAACAATTGGTTGTCATATCTGTTGTAATCTGAAAGTCTCTTTTTACCTGGAAGGAAAAGAGTCTTGTAAAACTGGTAAAAGAGAGATTGGAAAGTAAAATCCTTCCTTAACCTGATACATTATTTTTCACTAGCTAGAATAGAAAGTGGAAGGTGCAAAAAAAAAATCACACACAACAAAAAATTTTTAAATCCCCATGATACGACTGTCCTAAAAGAACCAATGTTAAAATTTTTGTTTCACAGTCTTTCAGTCATTTTCATATGCATAGGTAGACATATGAGTGTGATTAACATATTTAAAGTTAAAATGTTATGACAGCATTTATACTTTTTTATACTTTTTTCACTAATATAGCATAAACATTGATTGGATCCAAAGGTTGAAAAGTTTCTCTGTAAAGACTCAGAGAGTAAATATTTTAAGTTTTCTGGGCCACACAGTGTTTGGCACTGTTCAGTTCTACTTTTATAGCAAGAAAGCAACCTTTGACAATATATAAATGAATGGTCATGATTGTGCTCCAATAAAACTTCATTTACAAAAACAGGTAGCACACATATTGTGTTCATGGAATGAAAGACTCAACACAGCAAAGATCTCAATTCTCCCTAAATTGATACACATTTAACCTAACTCCTGTCATATTCTCAGCATTTTTTTGTAAATATGACAAGATCATTCCAAAATATATATGAAAAGGCAAGGGAACTAGAAGAGCTAAAACAATTTTCAGAGATAACTACAGTGGGAGGAATCCCTCTGTTGAATTTTAAGATGTACTTTATAGCTACAGAAATCAAGCCTGTGTGGTAGTACCAACCATATACTAACAAAGAACTTGCTGAACTAGATATTACTACAGACCCATTTGAACAGCTAAAACAAAAAATAATCACAGTACTCAATGCTGGCAAGGATGCAGGGCAACTACATCCCTTATGCATTGTTTAAGGGATTGTAAAACGATATAGCCACTCGGCAGATACATAGAAAGCTAAACATACACTTACCATCCAACTCAGCAATCACATTTCTATTTATCCCATAGAAATGAGAACCTGTGTCCACATCAAACACTATTCACAAAAGGTTACAGCAATTTTATATATAACAGCCAAAAAAAAGGAAACCATAACACCCCCTTCAATAGGTAGACAGTTAAATAAGATCTGATGGATCCTTACCATGGAAGATCACTCAGCACTGAAAAGAAGTAAACTATCGATATATTTCTAATTTAGATACATATCAAGGACATGACACAGAATGAGAAAAAAGAGCCAGTTTCAAAAGGTAATATATGATTCTATTTACATAATATTCCCAAAATAACAAAGCTACAGAAATGGAAAACATATTAATAACTGCCAAGGTCTAGACATGGCAAGGGAGAAGAAGTAGGTACAACGATCAAAGGATAACACAGAGAAATCTTTGTGATGATGGAATAACCTGGACTGTGGCTGTAATTACAGAAATTCACACACACATTTTACTGATGTCAGCTTCCTGGTTTGATACTGTACTACAGCTATGTAAGATGTAACCATGGAATGACAGGAATGATACACAGGATGTTTCTATTCTATGTTTGCAACTTCCTGTGAATTCACAGTTATTTCAAAATAAAAAGTTTCTTTAAAAAGTAGTACTGTGTCATGCTGTGGTCATAGTTTGACTATAGTTTGCCAACCCCTGGTCTAGAAAATTAGATGTTTTGACAATATTTTCATTAGCTGTGTAGGATATCTTTCAGTATATATAGATTATTTAACCATTTATCTGTTGTTTCCAATTTTTCTCTTTATAAAACCAAAACCTAGGATATTTTATCTTTTTATACATCTATAATTATTTCCATAGAATAAGTATCTAAAATTACAGTATCAAAAAAATACAGTATGAAATGTACACATACCTTTAAACTTTGGCATAATATTGCCAAATTACCTTCTAAAAAACACATCAATTTATACTCCTATGAGCCCTGTATGGCTTCCCAGGAGGATGGCTTCCCAGCATGCCAGGAGGCTCAGTGGTAAAGAACCAGCCAGCCAATGCAGGAGACAGGGGTTGCGGGTTTAACCCTATGTTGAGAAGATCTCCTGAAGAAGAGAATGGCAACCCACTCCAGTGTTCTTGCCTAGAAAAACCCATGGATGGAGGAGCCTGGTAGGCTATAGTCCATGGGACTGCAAAGAGTTGGACATGACTGAGCACATATGCACACAGAGCCCTGGATGAGAGTATGTGCCCTTACACTCACCAACAATGTACATTATCTTCAAAAGGAAAAAAAAACTTTCCACACTTGTGAACAAAGAATATCTCACTCTGTTTTTTCTTTAAGTGTATCTTGTCTTTTACTTTTAGATCTTTACTCACACCAGCCCCTCCCTGGGACATGTTCTGCCCCTTAGCTAGCTAAGGAATTCAACCAAGTCACAAGTAAAATACCACTTCCTACAGGAAGACTTCCCCAATCTCAGGTATGGATTACATGCCCCTCTTATTCACCTCCACAGCACCTTGTACCTCCTTTACCATATTGCTTACCCTCTGTGGTCATAGCTTATTTAATTTTGTATCTTCAATCTTCAGACCTTAATTTCTGTAGGGCTGCTACCTGTTTTGTTCCTCAAATCATACGTGTTCATTAAATACTGAACCAATGGATGAAAAAAGAATATGTCAATCATAAAGGAGATGTTCTGCCTTTTGAGCATTCACAATAAGATTCATATTTTTATTATGTTTAGGTATATAGATACAAATTTATAATACTGTTTCCAGAACCACTCAGGAAAAAGGATCTCTTGCCTATGAAACTAGGTCATGATGGAGCCTACTCCTATAGGAGGGAGACAGATTCATCAGATAATCACAGCTTGATGACACTGACTATAAAAATTATGCAAATAGCTTTCACTGTATACTCTATAAGCCACTTTTTAGTAATTTTGTGGTTTTTAGACATAGTTCCTATACTAACCCACACTGAGAACATGTATGTACCATGCAAGCTTAAACTTCCTTGGGACAGAAGGCAGTCCTATGATGGCGGATGAATATGACAGGGAGACCACTTTCTCCCCTACAAATTCATCAAAAGATCATTTGAATGCTGAGCAACTTCCACAGAACAACTTCTGAACACTGGCGGAGGATACCAGGCACCCAGAAAGGCAGCCCATTCTCTTCAAAAGGAGGTAGGAAAAAATATAAGACAAAAACAGAGACAAAAGATTTAGGGACGGAGACCCATCCTTGGGAGGGAGTCGTGAAGGAGGAGAAGCCTCCACACGGTAGGAAACCCTCTCACAGGTGGGTCTGTGGGGAGCTTTGGGACCTCAGAGGGCAATATAACAGGGAGGGGAAAAAAAACCCACAGAATACACTCCTAACCATAACTGTCAGCAGTGAAATAGCCCAGAAGCTCATGTCCACCACCAGCAAGTG
Source organism: Bos grunniens (assembly GCF_055505025.1). Taxonomy (NCBI): domain Eukaryota; kingdom Metazoa; phylum Chordata; class Mammalia; order Artiodactyla; family Bovidae; genus Bos; species Bos grunniens. The sequence goes on from NC_141172.1 coordinate 14,967,293, forward strand.
GGGGCTGGGCAAGGAGGCGCAGACTGCATCATTGGTCCTTAGGCTAAGGACTGGGCCTGAATGCCCTGAGGACAATCAGGGAGCTCTGATGCTGGGAGGGATTGGGGGCAGGAGGAGAAGGGGATGACAGAGGATGAGATGGCTGGATGGCATCACCAACTCGATGGACATGAGTTTGGGTGAACTCCAGGAGTTGGTGATGGACAGGGAGGCCTGGCGTGTTGCGATTCATGGAGTCACAAAGAGTCAGACACAACTGAGCGACTGAACTGAACTGAACTGAACTGAAGGAGCTAACATGAGATAGCAACTCAAACTGTGGGATAGCCAGAGAGAGAAAAAAAAGAGGGAGAAAGAGAGAACTTTCTCATGAAAAGCTCTAACCTAAGGCACAGCATGGCCTGCTCACAGAACAAAGGACTGAGCAAACACCAAAGGAGAGCTAGCCAGCTGCAGACCGGCCCCTCCCCGCCGCCAGAGGTAGAGAGGCAGGCGGGTGACAGCCAGAGCCAGAAGGCAAAGGGCAATCTCAGCCCCAGAGATGGCATCCTCCATCAAACTGTGTGCAGGCTCCCAGTTGCTAACCAAGTCTTTCTGGGATCCTGGATGGTTGACATCTGCTAGGAGGGTAGCAGCCAGAGATCAGCTCCCCAGAGGAGACACACAGCACAGCTGAGACGGTGCTCTTGCAGCACACCCGGGAAACCAAGCAGCCGACCGGGGAGGTGAGTAAGACACGTGGCCCAGCTGGGACAGTGCACTCGCCAAGCACCTGGTCACCTGAGCTGCTCCGACCTGGGAAGGGCACAAAACGCACACCCAACCAACCCTGTGCCCTTGCGGAGTACCAGAGAACCTGAACCTGAGCAGCTTAGACCTAGGAAGGGCACGAAACACAGGGCCCACTTTAGACAGCACCCCTGCAGAGCAACCTGGAGCCTGAGCAGTGTAGACCGAGAAAGCACATGCCGCCATGAGCTGGGGCAAACCCAATATGTTCCATTCACTGTAAGCATGTCCCACACACGCCAATGATGTTTGTTTGCAGTGTTCCTCCCCCCCCACAACACAACTGAACAAGTGAGCCTAAATAAGTGACCACTTTCGCCCCCTTGTGTCAGAAATTAGACAATGAAGAGACTTGCAAACAGAGGAAGCCAAAATAAACAAAGAGGAAACTGCTCTGGAAATGACAGGTGCAACAGATTAAAATCCTGTACTTAACACTGACTAAGGATTGGAAGGGGCCTACAGACCTTGAGAAGCAGTATAAGCTGCAACAAGGAACTATCTGAAGCTGAACTGACCCCACACTGCCCTCAACAGCTCCAGAGAAATTCCTAGATATATTTTTACTATTATCATTTATTTTAATTTTTTTAATTTTTAAGTTCTTTTTACTCTTTTAATTTTCATTTTTATAACCTACTGCTGCTGCTGCTGCTGCTAAGTCGCTTCAGTCGTGTCCAACTCTGTGCGACTCCACAGACAGCAGCCCACCAGGCTCCTCTGTCCCTGGGATTCTCCAGGCAAGAACACTGGAGTGGGTTGCCATTTCCTTCTCCAATACATGAAAGTGAAAAGTGAAAGTGAATCACTCAGTCATGTCCGACTCCTAGTGACCGCATGGACTGCAGCCTACCAGGCTCCTCTGCCCATGGGAATCTCCAGGCAAGAGTACTGGAGTAGGTTGCCATTGCCTTCTCCAATAACCTACTATTATCTTGCAAAAAAAAAAGAGACCTTATTTTTAAAGCAAATTTCATATATATATTTTTTATAATTTCCATGATTGATTTTGTATTGTACTTTTGAGAGTCTAACCTCTACTCTAGATTTTTAATCTTTGCTTTTTGGTATTTGTCTTCAATTTTGTACCTTTAAGAATCTAATCTTCAGTACCCATTTTTACTTAGGGGTGTGATTACTGGCTTGATTGCTCTCTCCCCTTTTGACCCTCCCTTTTCTCCACTAGGTCACCTCTATCTCCTCCCTCCCCCTTCTCTTCCCTATTTAACTCTGTGAATCTCTCTGGGTGTTTCGGGTTGTGGAGAACACTTAGGGAACTGATTACTGGCTATATTGGCCTCTCCCCTGTTGACACCCCCTCTTCTCCTCCTGGTCACCTCTATCTCCCTCATCCCGCTTCTCTTCTCTGTGTAACTCCGTGAACTTCTCTGGGTGTTCCAGGCTGTGGCGAGCACATAAGGAATTGATTACTGGCTAGACTGCTCTCTCCCCTTTTGATTCCCCCTCTTCTCCTGGTCACCTCTGTCTCCCTCCTCCCTCTTCTCTTCTCCATGTAGCTTTGTGAACCTCTCTGGGTGTCCCTCACTGTGGAGAATCTTTTCACCATTAAATTATATGTTTTGTCATCTGTGGTGGAGAAGTCTTGAAGCTACTATAAGAATAAGACTGAAAGACAGAGGCAGGAGGCTTAAATCCAAAACTTGAGAACAGCAGAAAACTCTTGACTCCAGGGAATATTAATCAACAGGAGCTCATCCAAGAGCCTCCATACCTACACTGAAACCAAGCTCCACCCAAGAGTGAACAAGTTCCAGAGCAAGACATAGCATGCTAATTCTCCAGCCACGCAGGAACACATCCCTGAGCATTAAAATACAGGCTGCCCAGAGTCACACCAAAACCATAGACACCCCAAAACTCAAACTGGGCACTTCATTGCACTCCAGAGAGAAGAGATCCAGCACCACCCATCAAAACACAGACACAAGCTTCCCTAACCAGGAAACCTTGACAAGCCACTAGTCCAACCCCACCCATAAGGAGCAATCTCCACAATAAAGAGGAACCACAAACTTCCAGCTGACAAAAAGGTCACCCCAAACACAGCAATCTAAACAAAATGATAAGGCAGAGGAATATTCAGCAGGTAAAGGAGCATGATAAATGCCCACATACCCAAACAAAAGAGGAGGATCTAGGGAGTTTACCTGAAAAAAATTCAAAATAGTGAAAGTAAAGATGATCCAATATCATGAAAACAAAATGGAGTTACAGATAAATAGACTAGAGACAAGGATTGAGAAGATGCAAGAAATGTTTAACAAGGACCTAGAAGAAAAAAGAGAGTCAATCAATAATGAATAATACAATAACTGAGATCAAAAGCACTCTAGAGGGAACCAACAGTGGAATAACTAAGGCAGAAGACAGGATAAGTGAGGTGAAAGATAGAATGGTGGAAACAAATGAAGCAGAGAGGAAAGAAGAAAAAAGCATTAAAAGAAATGAGGACAACCTCAGAGACCTCTGGGACAATGTTAAACACCCCACCATTCGAATAATAGGAGTCCCAGAAGAAGAAGACAAAAAGAAAGGGCATGAGAAAATACTTGAGGAGATAATAGTTGAAAGCTTCCCTAAAATGGGGAAGGAAATAGCCACCCAAGTCTAAGAAACCCAGAGTCCCAAACAGGATAAACCTAAGGCAAAACACCCCAAGACACATATTAATCAAATTTAAAAAGATCAAACACAAAAAGCCAAAATTAAAAGGAGCAAGGGAAAAGCAACAAATAACACACAAGGAAATTCCCATAAGGATAACAGCAGATCTTTCAATAGAAACTCTTCAAGCCAGAAGGGAATGGCAGGACATACTGAAAGTGATGAAAGAGAAAAACCTACAACCCAGATTACTATACCCAGCAAGGATCTCATTCAAATATGAAGGAGAAATCAAAAGCTTTACAGACAAGCAAAAGCTGAGAGAATTCAGCACCACCAAACCAGCTCTTCTACAAATGCTAAAGGATCTTCTCTAGACAGGAAACACAGAAAAGGTTTATAAACTAGAACCCAAAACAACAAAGTAAATGGCAACAGAATCATACTTATCAATAATTACCTTAAATGTAAATGCACTGAATGCCCCAACCAAAAAACAAAGGCTGGCTGAATGGATACAAAAACAAGATCCCTATAAATGCTGTCTACAAGATTCCCACCTTAAAACAAGGGACACATACAGACTGAAAGTGAAGGGCTGGAAAACGATATTTCATGCAAATGGAGACCAAAAGAAAGCAGGAGTAGCAATACTTATATCAGATAAAATAGACTTTGAAATAAAGGCCATGAAAAGAGACAAAGAAGGACACTACATAATAATCAAAGGATCAATCCAAAAAGAAGATATAACAATCATATATGCACCCAACATAGGAGCACCTCAATATGTAAGGCAAATGCTAAGAAGTATGAAAGGGGAAATTAACAGCAACACAATAATAGTGGGACTTTTATACCCCACTCACACCTATGAATAGATCAACCAAACAGAAAATTAGCAAGGAAACACAAACTTTAAATGATACAATGGACCAGTTAGACCTAATTGATATCTATAGGAAATCTCACCCCAAAACAATGAATTTCACCTTTTTCTCAAGTTCACACAGAACATTCTCCAGGATAGATCACATCCTGGGCCACAGATCTAGCCTTAGTAAGTTAAAAAAAAATTTTAAATCATTTCAAGCATCTTTTCTGATCACAATGTGGTAAGATTAGATGTCAACTACAGGGGAAAAACCTATTAAAAATACAAACATATGGAAGCTAAACAACATGCTTCTGAATAACCAACAAATCACAGAAGAAATCAAAAAAGAAATCAAAATATTCATAGAAATGAATTAAAATGAAAACACAACAACCCAAAACCTATGGGATTCAATAAAAGCAGTGCTAAGGGGAAGGTTCATAGCAATACAAGCTTACCTCAAGAAACGAGAAAAATCAAATAAATAACCTAACTTTACACCTAAAGCAACTAGGAAAAGAAGAAATGAAGAACCCCAAGGTTAGTAGAAGGAAAGAAATCAAAAATTAGGGCAGAAATAAATGAAAGAAAAACAAAGGAGACTATAGCAAAAATCAACAAAACTAAAAGCTGGTTCTTTGAGAAGATAAATAAAATAGACAAACCATTAGCCAGACTCATCAAGAAAAAAAGGAAAAGGGAGAAGAATCAAACCAACAAAATTGGAAATGAAAATGGAAACATCACAACAGACAGCACAGAAATACAAAGGATCATAAGAGACTATCAGCAACTATATGACAATAAAATTGACAATTTGGAAAAAACAGATGAATTCTTAGAAAAGTATAACCTTCCAAAACTGAACCAGGAATAAATAGAAAATCTTAACAGACCCACCACAAGCACAGAAATCAAAACTGTAATCAGAAATCAATACAGTATACTAACACATATATATGGAATTTAGAAAGATGGTAACAATAACCCTGTGTACGAGACAGCAAAAGAGACACTGATGTATAGATCAGTCTTATGGACTCTGTGGGAGAGGGAGAGGGTGGGAAGATTTGGGAGAATGGCATTGAAACATGTATAATATCATATATGAAATGAGTCTCCAGTCCTGGTTTGATGCACAATACTGGATGCTTTGGGCTGGTGCACTGGGACGACCCAGAGGGAGGATATGGGGAGGGAGGAGGGTTCAGGATGGGGAGCACGGGTATACCTGTGGCGGATTCATTTCGATGTTTGGCAAAACTAATACAATATTGTAAAGTTTAAAAATAAAATAAAATAAAAAAAGAAAAGAAAATGTTGCTAATAAAAAAAAAAAAAGAAATCTTCCAGCAAACAAAAGCCCAAGACCAGATGACCTCACAGGTGAATTCTACCAAAAATTTAGACAAGAGCTAACACCTATCCTACTCAAACTCTTCCAGAAAATCGCAGAGGAAGGTAAACTGCCAAACTCATTCTAAGAGGGCACTATCACCCTAATATGAAAACCAAAGATGCTATAAAAAAAAAAAGAAAACTAGAGGTTAATATCACCAATGAACATAGATGCAAAAATCCTCAACAAAATTCTAGCAAACAGAATCCAACACTATATTAAAAAGATCATACACCATGACCAAGTGGGCTTTATCCCAGGGATGCAAAGATTCTTCAATATTCACAAATCAATCAATGTGATACCCCACATGAACAAATTGAAAGATAAAACCATATGATTATCTCAATAGATGCAGAGAAAGCCTTTGACAAAATCCAACATCCATTTATGATAAAAACCCTCCAGAAAGCAGGAATAGAAGGAACATACCTCAACATAATAAAAGCCATATATGATAAACCGACATCAAACATTATCCTCAATGATGAAAAATTGAAAGCATTTCCCATGAAGTCAGAAACAAGACAAGGGTGCCCACTCTCACCACTACTATTCAACATCGTTTTGGAAGTTTTAGCCACAGCAATCAGAGAAGAAAAAGAAATAAAAGGAATCCAGATTGGAAAAGAAGTAAAACTCTCACTGTTGCACATGACATGATCCTCTACATAGAAAACCCTAAAGACACCACCAGAAAATTACTAGAGCTAATCAATGAATATAGTAAAGTTGCAGGATATAAAATTAACACACAGAAATCCCTTGCATTCCTACACACTAATAATGAGAAATTAAGGAAACAATTCCATTCACCATTGCAACGAAAAGAACAAAATACTTAGGAATAAATCTACCTGAAGAAACAAAAGACCTATATATAGAAAACTATAAAACACTGATGAAAGAAATCAAAGATGATACAAATAAATGGAGAAATATACCAAGGTCATGGATTGGAAGAATCAATATAGTGAAAATGATTATACTACCCAAAGCAAACTATAGACTCAATGCAATCCCTATCAAGCTACCAATGGTATTTTTCAAAGAACTAGAACAAATAACTTCACAATTTGGATGGAAATACAAAAAACCTCGAATAGCCAAAGCAATCTTGAGAAAGAAGAATGGGAATGGAGGAATCAACCTGCCTCACTTCAGACTCTACTACAAAGCTACAGTCATCAAGACAGTAAGGCACTGGCACAAAGACAGAAATATAGATCAATGGAACAAAATAGAAAGCCCAGAGATAAATCCATGCACCTATGGACACCTTATCTTTGACAAAGGAGGCAAGAATATACAATGGATTAAAGACAATCTCTTTAACAAGTGGTCCCGGGAAAACTGGTCAACCACTTGTAAAAGAATGAAACTAGAACACTTTCTAACACCATACACAAAAATAAACTCAAAATGGATTAAAGATCTAAAAGTAAGACCAGAAACTATAAAACTCCTAGAGGAGAACACAGGCAAAACACTCTCTGACATACATCACAGCAGGATCCTCTATGACCCACCTCCCAGAATACTGGAAATAAAAGCAAAAATAAACAAATGGGACCTAATTAAAATTAAAAGCTTCTGCACAACAAAGGAAACTATAAGCAAGGTGAAAAGACAGCCTTCAGAATGGGAGAAAATAATAGCAAACAAAGCCACTAACAAAGAATTAATCCCAAAAATATACAAGCAGCTCATGCAGCTCAATACCAGAAAAATAAATGACCCAATCAAAAAATGGGCCAAAGAACTAAACAGACGCTTCTCTGAGGAAGACATACAGAGGGCTAACAAACACATGAAAAGATGCTCAACATCACTCATTATCAGAGAAATGCAAATCAAAACCATAATAACATACCATCTAGTGCTGGGCAGAATGGCTGCTATCATAAAGTCTACAAACAATAAATACTGAAGAAGGTGCAGAGAAAAGGGAACCCTCTTACACTGGTGGTGAGAATGCACAATAGTACAGCCACTATGGAGAACAGTGTGGAGATTCCTTTAAAAACTGGAAATAGAACTCCCATACGACCCAGCAATCCCACTGCTCAGTATACACACTGAGGAAACCACAATTGAAAGAGATACATGTACCCCAATGTTCATCGCAGCACTGTTTATAATAGCCAGGACATGGAAGCAACCTAGATGTGCATCAGCAGATGAATGGATAAGAAAGCTGTGGTACATATACACAATGGAATATTACTCAGCTATTAAAAAGAATGCATTTGAATCAGTTCTGATGATATGGATGAAACTGGAGCCTATTATACAGAATGAAGTAAGTCAGAAAGAAAACACCAATACAGTATATTAATGCATATATATGGAATTTAGAAAGATGGCAATGATGACCCTATATGTGAGACAGCAAAAGAGACACAGATGAAAAGAACAGTCTTTTGGACTCTGTGGGAGAAGGCGAGGGTGGAATGATTTGAAAGAACAGCATGGAAACATGTATATTACCATATGTGAAATAGATCACCAGTCCAGGTTCGATGCATGAGACAGGCACTCAAGGCCAGTGCACTGGGATGACCCTGAGGGATGGGATGGGGAGGGCAGTGGGAGGTGGTTCAGGATGAGGGACACATGTACACCCATGGCTGATTTGTGTCAATGTATGGCAAAAGCCACTACAATATTGTAATCAGCCTCCAATTAAATAAATTAATTTTTTTAAAGATGGTAAACAAAAAATTTTTAATAAATAAAACATGAAAGTGAAAAAAAAACTTCCTTGGGACAATTACATTTTTTCACTAAAAATTAATAAAGTGACATCTGATCTGTGCGTTAGTTGCTTGTGGATTTTATTACTGTGAGTACATTCCCTGGGGTTCTGTAATCTCCCCTAGAAGGCAGCAATCATATCAGTATGCCCGTTGACCTCCAGCCCCTCCAGGGACTGCCCTCCCGTTTGCTTTCTCAAACTATAACAGGCAGGACTTTTAAATCTCTGTGGATTTTATACCAAAGTATTTTTATTTCCTTTGCTGCTGCTGCTAAGTCACATCAGTCGTGTCCGACTCTGTGCGACCCCATAGACAGCAGCCCACAAGGCTCCTCCGTTCCTGGGATTCTCTAGGCAAGAACACTGGAGTGGGTTGCCGTTTCCTTCTCCCATGCATGAAAGTGAAAAGTGAAAGTGAAGTCGCTCAGTCGTGTCTGACCCTCAGCGACCCCAGGGACTGCAGCCTTCCAGGCTCCTCCGCCCATGGGATTTTCCAGGCAAGAGTACTGGAGTGGGGTGCCATTGCCTTCTCCGTTATTTCCTTTGACTTTGCTACAATTTCAAATTATCTTCTAAAACTCTTCATGAAGGCATTAATCAGCCTGTGTGCTTTTTCTGCACTAGCCAGAATACATTTTGTGATGGTAACTGGATTAGATCTAGATCTGGAAAAGTATCTTAATGTTCCTGCTCCTAATCAGATGGTTATGGTTCCTGTTTGGCAAGGGGTTTGAAATCAGATTTTCCTCTTTGTCAAAACTCCTTCTTTTTATCTATATGAATTTATTCCTCATGTATAAGGGGTTACTGCATTTAACACACCACTAATTTATCTAAGGCTGTCAGGTTCATTGCCGGTAGAGTGACCTTTAGAAAAGATCAAAAACTATGTTTAGTGGCTGAGATTTAAATATATGTAAAACATAATTTCTCATTTGAGAATTATATTCTGGATCACGAGCATTGTAACCGGTTGCTAAGGGAGACTATAGAACCGTGTGCAGCCTGACCTGGAAATAAAAGGAAAGTCTATAGGAGTAGGCAATGTATTACAGAGGAAATACACCAGAACCGTAATCCTGTTACTAACTTGCTGCAGGATTCTGGGTTAGCTACTTAAACTTTCTAAGCCTCATTTCCTCATCCATAAACCAAGGGAAGTGGACCAAAAAGAAGGCTAAATCCCCTTCCAGCTCAGTTCAAGTTCTGAGATTCTGTGAAACAACTGGTCTATCCCCTCAACATATAATCCCAATTAGTGAAATTTATTGGGGAAATCTATAATTTACAATCTAATCAGCATCCCCTGCCTTGTACATCAATCTATAATGTTCCCTTTTTAGCCCAGACACTTTCCACTGTCCTCTATACCTCACAGGTGCTTTCCAGGTGGTGCTAGTGGTAAAGAACCCGCCTGCCAATGCAGGAAACACAGGAGACACCGGTTTGGTACACGGGCCAGGAAGCTCCTCTGGAGAAGGTCACTCCAGTATTCTTGCCTGGAGAATCCCATGTACAGAGGAGCCTAGTGGGCTGTAGTCCATGGAGTTGCAAAGAGTCAGACACAACTGAAGCAACTTAGCATGCACACTATACCTCACAAGGACACCCACACCAGACTTCACTTCCACTGCTCCCCATGACTCCCTCTCCCTGATGACAAGCTTTCTCTTCCCATCCCTCACCTAATCAGCTCTCATTCTTACCTTCTCTAGGCTGGCTCTCTAATCCTATCTAAAGCAAACTTCAGACATGGAAGAAGCCCTAAGGCAACAGTCAAAATCTAACTCTCAAATATCATCCTGTGTGTATTAACACGAGCTTTTTCTTCTTGTTGTAACTTGAAGGAGGGACCTTAACTGAAGCTAAGTGAAAGAAAACTAACGTCCATTAAATACCAGTTGTGAGTCACACCTCTACATATCACCTTTACTCCTTACAGTTCAGTGCAGTCGCTCAGTCGTGTCCGACTCTTTGAGACCCCATGAACCACAGCACACCAGGCCTCCCTGTCCATCACCAACTCCCAGAGTTCACTCAAACTCACGTCCATCAAGTCGGTGATGCCATCCAGCCATCTCATCCTCTGTCATCCCCTTCTCCTCCTGCCCCCAATCCCTCCCAGCATCAGGGTGTTTTCCAATGAGTCATCTATTGGCATGAGGTGGCCAAAGTACTGGAGTTTTGGCTTCAGCATCAGTCCTTCCAAGGACTGATGGGAGACCCAGGACAGATCTCCTTTAGGATGGACTGGTTGGATCTCCTTGCAGTCCAAGGGACTCTCAGGAGTCTTCTCCAACACCACAGTTCAAAAGCATCAATTCTTCAGTGCTCAGCTTTCTTCACAGTCCAACTCTCACACCCATACATGACTACAGGAAAAACATAGCCTTGACTAGACGGACCTTTGTTGGCAGTCTAATATCTCTGCTTTTCAATATACTATCTAGGTTGGTCATAACTTTCCTTCCAAGGAGTAAGTATCTTTTAATTCCATGGCTGCAATCACCATCTGCAGTGATTTTGGAGCCCAAAACAATAAAGTCAGACACTGTTTCCACTGTTTCCCCATCTATTTTCCATGAAGTGATGGAACCAGATGCCATGATCTTCGTTTTCTGAATGTTAAGCTTTAAGCCAACTTTTTCACTCTCCTCTTTCACTTTCATCAAGAGGCTTTTGAGTTCCTCTTCACTTTCTGCCATAAGGGTGGTGTCATCTGCATATCTGAGGTTATTGATATTTCTCCTGGCAATCTTGATTCCAGCTTGTGCTTCTTCCAGCCCAGCATTTCTCATGATGTACTCTGCATAGAAGTTAAATAAGCAGGATGACAATATACAGCCTTGACATACTACTTTTCCTATCTGGAACTAGTCTGTTGTTCCATGTCCACTTCTAACTGTTGCTTCCTGACCTGCATATAGGCTTCTCAAGAGGCAGGTCAGGTGATCTGGGATTCCCATCTCTTTCAGAATTTTCCACAGTTTCTTGTGATCCACACAGTCAAAGGCTTTGGTATAGTCAATAAAGCAGAAATAGATGTTTTTCTGGAACTCTCTTGCTTTTTTGATGATCCAGAGGATGTTGGCAATTTGGTCTCTGGTTCCTCTGCCTTTTCTAAAACCAGCTTGAACACCAGGAAATTCACAGTTCACGTACTGCTGAAGCCTGGCTTGGAGAATTTTGAGCATTACTTTACTAGTGTGTGAGATGGGTGCAATTGTGAGGTAGTTTGAGCATTCTTTGGCATTACCTTTCTTTGGGATTGGAATGAAAACGGACCTTTTCTAGTCCTGTGGCCACTGCTGAGTTTTCCAAATTTACTGGCATATTGAGTGCAGCACTTTCACAGCATCATCTTTCAGGATTTGAAATAGCTCAACTGGAATTCCATCACCTCCACTAGCTTTGTTCATAGTGATGCTTTCTAAGGCCCACTTGACTTCACATTCCAGGATGTCTGGCTCTAGGTGAGTAATCACACCATCCTGATTATCTGGGTGGCAAAGATCTTTTTTGTACAATTCTTCTGTGTATTCTTGCCACCTCTTCTTAATATCTTCTGCTTCTGTTAGGTCCATACCATTTCTGTCCTTTATCGAACCCATCTTTGCATGAAATGTTCCCTTGGTATCTCTAATTTTCTTGAAGAGATCTCTAGTCTTTCCCATTCTGTTGTTTTCCTCTATTTCTTTGCATTGATCACTGAGGAAGGCTTTATTATCTCTCCTTGCTATTCTTTGGAACTCTGCATTCAAATGGGTATATCCTTCCTTTTCTCCTTTGCTTTTCGCTTCTCTTCTTTTCACAGCTATTTGTAAGGCCTCCTCAGATAGCCATTTTGCTTCTTTGCATTTCTTTTCCATGGGGATGGTCTTGATCCCTGTCTCCTGTACAATGTCACGAACCTCCGTCCATAGTTCATCAGGCGCTTATCAGATCTAGGCCCTTAAATCTATTTCTCACTTCCACTGTATAATCATAAGGGATTTGATTAAGGTCATACCTGAATGGTCTACTGGTTTTCCCCACTTTCTTCGATTTAAATCTGAATTTGGCTATAAGGAGTTCATGATCTGACCACGGTCAGCTCCCGGTCTTGTTTTTGCTTACTGTATAGAGCTTCTCAATCTTTGGCTGCAAAGAATATAATCAATCTGATATCAGTGTTGACCATCTGGTGATGTCCATGCATAGTCTTCTCTTGTGTTGTTGGAAGAGAGTGTTTGTTATGACCAGTGTGTTCTCTTGGCAAAACTCTATTAGCCTTTGCCCTGCTTCATTCCGTACTCCATGGCCAAATTTGCCTGTTACTCCAGGTGTTACTCCTTACAACTAGCTCTTAAATACTGTTTGCCTTTTTTTTTTTTTTTTTTTGAAGTTAAGAAAATAAATGTCCACGGAAATTAAATAAATTACAGAGATCAAGAGGTAGCATCAGCAGAACTGGGACTCAAACTCCCAGTCCGTCTGACTTGAGAATTGCTCTCTCTCCACCAAATCATACAGTCCCAGTCTGGTCCACAAAGTCCCAGGGTTCTGGGGTACGGTCTCAGGGCCCTCCAAGAAGAGAGGACACATATTAGACTCCATCCTTTTTTACTCTGAGGATATCCAGAATGTGCCCAAAGGTGTTTGTTTTGTAATGATTCCTATTTGATCTGAGGGAAAATAAAATATCCCACTGATTTAGAAATGTTTGTACAGCACTTGTTAAGAAAACAAACAAAGAGCTGATGCCCCCTAGAGTATCACCTTTTTGTACTCATAAACACTCATTTTCATAGACAATTCAGGTTACGGGCTTAGACTGAATAACCACTCTCACCAATTACCCATTCTCAGGGACAGTCTGAGAAATAAGGGAGCCATGATAGAGGCTCAACAATTGTTATTCTGTGCCACTCCTCCTCTGGCTGAATCTAACCTCAGCTACATCAAAGATGACTGCAGGGTAGTATACTAGAATCTCACAACACTCATCGTTTGTAAAAATTCCACAGATTCCATACACCTACAATTTTAATTTCATGGTTAACATGCTCAGGGTCACATCAAATCACACAACCATGTTTTTCTATTTTTTTTTTTTTTAATTCTCCTGCACCTGCATCAACCCTCTTCTTTTCTCTGAGCCAGTGGATTACAATGTGTGAAAACAGAAGTCTACATTGAGAGAGAGTGGATGGACTACAGGATGTACTGCCTGTGTGAGCAAATAGTAGATAACCACACATACTCCTGGCCAATGTTTTTTGAAGTAGAACGTTTGGCAACACTGCAGGCAGAGGAGGGATAATAACATCTGAAGTTAGCTACAGGGCTTAGAAGTGTCTGGCATCCAAAAGGTCAATGTGTGATCAACAGGTAAGGCAGGAGCCAAAAGAAAACAGCAGCAGGAGAAAGAGATAAGGAGCAAAAAGCATCAAATAAACAGCCTCAGACTTAAGAAACGGCCTCTGGGTGTTTACTGGGCTGGGAATCTGTGACACTGAGTTGGGGTGTTTCCGACCCTTTTATAATTGTGTCGTTCGTCAAAGAAGCCACACTGGAAATGGAGAGCTAGACTTGGTGATTTTCCTGCAGACTGCAAGCTACTTATAATTTGTCTGAGAAAGGTGGAGAGACAGAGATAAAGGCCTCCCAGTTCCTACATGGGACTGCTTTACACAGGTGGAAATGATCAACAGGCACCATTTCAATCCATGCAACCTCTGAAGTGGCAGTGGGCTAATGAAGAGACATCCCCAGACACTTAACTGAGGCTTCTGTCACCCAAGGCTAGTTCCCCTACAAGGACATGACATGGTATTGCAGGTATGGAACTACATCAAGTAAGATCACATACGTAGGTAGCCTTCATATTGCAAGTGATGCATAATAGGTATTCTCTAAAGCAGCAGTCCCCAAGCTCTTTGGTACCAAGGACTGGTTTCATGGAAGACAATTTTTCCATGGACCAGGGTGGGGGCTGGTGGGGTGGGTGGTTTGGGGCTGATTCAAACACATTACATATACTGTGCACTTTATTTCTATTGTTATTACACTGTGATATTTAATGAAATAATTATACAGCTCACGATAATGCAGAATCCCAGAAGTGGGAGCCCTGAGCTTGTTTTTCTGAGCTTAGGTGGTAATGCGAGTGATGGGGATCAGCTGTAAATATAGATGAAGCTTTGCTAACTTGCCTACCACTCATCTCCTGCTGTGAGGCCAGATTCCTAACAGGCCACAGAGTGTCCATGGCCCAGAGGCTGAGGAGCCCTGCTCTAAAAGTTAACATCTCCTCTGAATTAAATTCATTTTGCATACAGTAAATTTGAGATGCCTAGGGACTGTTATCAGAGAAGGCAGTGGCACCCCACTCCAGTACTCTTGCCTGGAAAATCCCATGGAGAGAGGAGCCTGGTGGGCTGCAATCCATGGGGTCACTAAGAGTCGGACAGGACTGAGCGACTTCACTTTCACTTTTCACTTCATGCATTGGAGAAGGAAATGGCAACCCACTCCAGTGTTCTTGCCTGGAGAATCCCAGGGACGGGGGAGCCTGGTGGGCTGCCGTCTATGGGGTTGCACAGAGTCGGACACGACTGAAGCGACTTAGCAGCAGCAGCAGAGACTGTTACATGGAGATATTCGTATTCACTGGGACACTGTGAAGGTATGGTTCAAGTTTAAAACGGGCAGGTTTGTGAAAGTGAGAAGGGGTAGAAAGGAAAATGGGTCACTGGTAACTGCGCATCAGGGACAAGCATATCCTTTTCTGAGAAGCGAGCATCACCATGCATGTCTTCACCTTGTCACGTATACTTTGATCACTGGTTGGTCAATGACCCAACTTATACACTATGCTTATTCCATGCATCTCATGAGAAAACAAGTAGCTAAAAACTTTAAACACTGGGTGCAGTGTTAGAACAAGGAAATTTCTTGAATGACTTCCCCAGTCAGTGCCTGTGTGCCTTCCCATACATCCCAGACCTGAAATCTGAGCTCTGATAATTGCCTCGTCAACCATTCTCCACAAGCCAAAGTGCTACTGGTTCAGGTCACGGCCTCTTTTCTTCTCTTTTTCTTGCAAAGAAGAGAAAAGCCACACAAATTTAAGATTTCAATTATGAGCTCTCCTACTTGACCCTGCTGGCTTTGAAACCATAAAACGATCCCTCTCTCTGCATTTCATATTTCTCCTTTTAGAAAGAGCAAGTGAGATTCAATTGGTAGGAACATGTGATGAAAAAAAATGGAGTGAAAACTCAAACTGCCTTAAACACCAGATGCCAAAAGAACAAACCTGGTTAATGATCTAACTTTTAAATATATTGTATGCGAAGAAAATAGCAGCAGGAAAACAGGAAACACAAAATGTGTCATAATGTCCACCCACTGAAAAACACTGCATTCTAATGGCGTAAGGGTGGGAGGAATGAGAGAAAGAGAAATGAAAGTAATAACTTTTAAATTCCTACTATGTGCTGGGTACCTTGACATATAGTTTAAATATTATTTTTCTCTAACCTCCTCAGGACAATATTTGCAGTCTGAATGGAATTTAAATCTGTTCCAGTTTGAGCATTGGGACTTTTTAGTAGCCCACATTGAAAGACATTTTATCATTTTCTAAAAATCAAAAACAGAAATTCTGTTAAAGATGGTCTGTCAGTAGTCCCCAGAACTACCTCCTGTTCACAGATTCACTAGGATACATGGAACTCATATACAGTTGTACTCATGTCTAAGATTTATTGTGTCAAAGTAGGAAGAATAAACAGCTGGATCATAGGTGGAAACAGGCAGGCAGAGTCTGCAGGAATCCACACACAGGCTTTCTTGGGCTCTCTCCCTCCCATGAGGGACCAAACAAAGCATGTTATTCCCACAGGAACAAAAACACATTATATGTTGGCATTTTTCTGCCCAAGGAAGTCCCTAAGAGCCTCTGTGCATGCTCAGTCGTTCAGCTGTATCCAACTCTCTGCAATCACATGAATTTCAGCCCACCAGGCTCCTCTGTCCATGCGATTCTCCAGGCAAAAATACTGGAGTGGATTGCCATTTTTTCCCTCCAGGGGATCTTCCCCACCCAAGGATCAAACCCATGACTCCTGCATCTCCTGCACTGGCAGGCAGATTCTTTACCACTGAGCCACCTGGGAAGCCCAAGAGCCTCTGTACCCAAGGTTTATATTGATGGCTAATCACATAGGCACTCTCTGCCTTGTACATACCAATATTCCAGACTCCAAGAAGGAATAAACATATTTAGCATAAATCACATTTGCATAATCTAAGCACACAAATCAACCTTATCAGTTAAGTGTTGACTATCAGGAATGCTCTAACAGCCCAGTTCCCAGCTGCCCGCCAAAGGCCACTCCACAGGAAGGCCTTTCTAAAGAAAACAGTCTTAGAGCGATGGTAGCTCTCTTCTGTACAAATGGTGGAGTCAGGGAATGCTTTCACGCAAATCTGTACCTGCTACTTCCATGCCCTGCCAAACACAGGGCAATGACAGCAAAATATGAACAGTATGAAAGAAAGAGCTGGGCTTGAAAAATAACCTTAGTTATAAAAAGAACCATGAAGTAGAGCTTTCAGTTTTTTGGGGGGAGCAGTGGGGGGTAAAGTTGCTTTACAATGTTGCATTAGTTTCTGCTATACAACAAAGTGAATCAGCTAGAGCGATACATGTATCCCCTACGTCTTAAGTTTCCCTCCCACCCACCCCCTATCCCAGCCTGTAGGTCATCACAGAGCCCTGAGCTGAACTTCCTGCGCTGTACAGCAGGTTCCCACCAGCTGCTTTACGCATGGCAGTGCACGTATGTCAACCCCAACCTCCCAATTCATCCCGCTTCCCCTTCTTCCAGTGTCTCCATGTCCATTCTCTACACCAGAGTCTCTATTCCTGTCCTGCAGATAGGTTCATCTGTACCATTTTTCTAGATTCCACACACATGTGTTAATTTATGACATTTGCTTTTTTTTTTCTAACTTACTTCACTCTGTGTGACAGACTCTTGCCCATCCAGTACATAACTAGAATAAACCCTGAAGAATGCAACAGTATTGACTAGCTGCTGCTGCTGCTGCTAAGTCGCTTCAGTCGTGTCCGACTCTGTGCGACCCCAGAGACGGCAGCCCACCAGGCTACCCCATCCCTGGGATTCTCCAGGCAAGAACACTGGAGTGGGTTGCCATTTCCTTCTCCAATGCATGAAAGTGAAAAGTGAAAGTGAAGTCGCTCAGTCGTGTCTGACTCTTAGCGACCCCGTGGACTGCAGCCCACCAGGCTCCTCCATCCATGGGATTTTCCAGGCAAGAGTACTGGAGTGGGGTGCCATTGCCTTCTCCAGTATTGACTAGACTAGAGCATAAAAGTTGGAAACTTATTTCTGGAATATTAGATCTACACTGGAAATCTGTCAGTTTTGGAAAATGGAAAAACGGGTACAATTCCAGCTGGAAATACTGGTTAGAAGGGTTCACATTCATGAGGGCTATTTGCTCAGATTGAACCTAAGCAGAATTAAAGTAAAACTTTTAAACTCAACCAAGGCAACCAGATATACTTAATTTCAGAATCATTTACATTTAGTTCTCAAATGGTGGCAAGTGTCAGACAAGTAGCTCTGAATGCAGCCCTGGCCAGCAGAACTCTCTGTGATAACAGAAACGTTCTTGCTGCCCATTCTAGTAGCTACCAGCCCCATGTGGCTCTAGAGTACTTGACATGTGGACAGTACAACTGAGCAACTGGATTTTAACTTTATTTCAGCTGAATTAAATTTAAATGGTTTATATATGGCTAGTGATTTCTCTGCTCAAAAGCAGTTTCTAATGGCTTAGAGACATTACTTGGTCAACAAAGGTCTGTCTACTCAAGGCTATGTTTTTTCCAGTGGTCATGTATGGATGTGAGAGTTGGACTGTGAAGAAAGCTGAGCGCCGAAGAATTGATGCTTTTGAACTGCGGTATTGGAGAAGACTCTTGAGAGTCCCTTGGACTGCAAGGAGATCCAACCAGTCCATCCTAAAGGAGATAAGTCCTGGATGTTCATTGGAAGGACTGATGTTGAAGCTGAAACTCCAAACCTTTGGCCACCTGATGCAAAGAGCTGACTCATTGGAAAAGACCCTGATGCTGGGCACAATTGGGGGCAGGAGGAGAGGGGGACAACAGAGGATGAGATGGTTGGATGGCATCACCGCCTCGATGGACATGGGTTTGGGTGAACTCTGGGAGTTGGTGATGGACAGGGAGGCCTGGCGTGCTGCGATTCATGGGGTCGCAAAGAGTCGGACACGACGGAGCGACTGCACTGAACTGAATGGGTTCACTGTCTTGTTTTTACTCTTACTACAGGTGCTTTCTTCAAAATGCATTGACAGAGCAGTGGATTTTTAGAGGGTGTGTGTGTGTGTGTGTGTGTGTGTGCACAGTTGATTTTGAGAGGGTGTGTGTGTGTGTTTATGTCTTTGGCCAGTGTCAGCAACACCCTTTATAAATACATATTCTTAATTATCAGAAAGAGAAATTCCAGGCCTGCTTTAGATCATCCAAGCTTAGTTCATCTCTAACCTCTTCACATTTATAACTTGACTCTGTGGAAATCTGTAATAAAACCTCATGCATTTAAGTGGACAGGCCAGGTAAATCTCCTTGAATATCGAACTTCTCAAAAATCTCACTAAAGACATTAGTTTTTCTTTAAAAAAAGGAAAAACAGGATAGAGGCAGAGGAGGTAGTTGTGGTGTCTAGTAATGTCCAACAGAATCTGTATTATATACGAATAATGGGTTGTTATAGTTTTACTTATTGGGTTTGCATTTAAAAAAAAATATTTAAGTAGGGAAAGCATGATTTCCACTTTTCTGTAAGAATTTATACTGTTGTGAAACTAAAGATTCACCAGGACACCATGTGAATTATGAAAATAAAGTGGTGCTGCCATGCTGACACATTAGGCTTGGTTAGGATGAGTAAGCATCAGCCAGTGACACTCATCTGTTCATCAGTTGTATAATGTGGTCTGCATGTCTCTGATGTACAAGGCACTGTACTAAGTACAATGGATTGAATAAAAATAAGTCCCAACCTCCAAGGGCTTCCCAGGTGGCACAGTGATAAAGAATCTGCCTGCCAATGCAGGAGACACAAGAGACGCAGGTTCGAGCCCTGGGTCAGGAAACTGCCCTGGAGTAGGAAATGGCAACTCATTCCAGTATTCTTGCCTGGAAAACTCCATGGACAGAGGAGCCTGGCGGGCTACAGTCCACTGGGTCGCAATCAATCAGACACCACTGACCACACATGCACACAACCACCTCCAGTCATTCTGATCAAGACCTGGCACCTGGACCGGATAAGTCTTTAAAGAGAAATGTCAACGCTGCACATTCCCTGACTGAATTTTACAACTGGTTTGCTTTAGCATACAATTTTGCTTATGACTATAGCCAGAGGATAATGGTCAGAAAATTATCAGTAACAGAAAGTCACAATATTCACCCTTCCATCTAAACAAGGGATACAAATGAAATGAAATATGGTGTCCTAAAATAGAAATAAGACCTAGTGCAGGGGTCTCCAGCCTCTGGGATCTAAGGCCTGATGATCTTAGGTGGAGCTGATATGATAATAATAGAAATACAGTGCACAATTAATTTAATGTGCTTGAATCATCCTGAAAAAATACCCCTGCCCTAGTCTGTGGAAAAACTGTCTTCTGTGAAACCAAGCCCTAATGCCAGAAAGGTAGGGGACCACAGTGAAAAACTGCCAACATCTGAATAAATCTGAAGTTCTGTAAATAGTGACTAACTTCTTAGTTTTTGATCCGTATATTATAGCAACGTTACAATTAGGGAAAACTGAGTGAAGAATGTGCAGAAATTCTTTGCACCGCTGTCTTAGTCTGTTCAGGCTGCTATAACAAAAAATACCATAGTCTAAATAACAGAACTCTATTTTTCACAGTTCTGGAGGCTGAGAAGTCTAAGATCAAGGTACTAAGAGACTCGTCGTCTAGTGAGGGCCTGCTTCCTGAGTCATAGGTGGGTCCTCTCTTCACTGAATCTTCACTTGGTGGAAGATGAGAGGGAGCTATTTTACAAGGGCAGGAATCCCATTCACCTCGTGCGTGCATGCAGGCGTGCCTGCTAAGTCACTTTAGTCGTGTCTCTTTGTGATCCCGTGAACTGTAGCCCTCCAGGCTCCTCTCTCCCCGGGAGTCTCCAGGCAGAATACTGGGGTGGGTTGCCATGCCCTCTTCCAGGGCATCTTCCTGACCCAGGGATCAGACCCATTCCCTCTTCCATCTCCTGCACTGGTAGGTAGTTTCTTCACCTCTGACGTCACCTGGGAAGCGACCCCCAACCCCGTTCACCTCACCCCCTCCCAAAGGCTCTGCCTCCAAACACCATCACGTTGGGGATTAGGTTTTAACATATAAATGTTGAGTTGTCACAAACATTCAGTCTAAAGCAGCTATCTTTGAAACTTTTCTATAAATGTAAAATTATCCAAAATTTGAAAGTATATAAAAAATATATGTGGAAGGACACACAGGAATGTCTAAGGCCCCCTTAGAGCTCTCTCCGAGCTGCCTGAGAGTCAGCTAGCTGGGCCTAGGTCCTGCCTTTCTTGTAGAAGGAGAGGCTAGACATGACTTCACCTTCCCCCAAGGTCTCCAATAAATCCTATGAACAACCAGCTCTAAAGCCCAGACTATTTGGCAGTGTATCTCGATCTCTGTCTCCAGCGGCAAGCTAGCCATCACACTTGCTCTGTAAAAATGTACACCAAGGGGGGAAGGGTCCCTCCTAGATTCTATTCTCAGAACATGGCCAGCTATGCCCAGACATGCCATTTTGAGAGAACAGCAGACCCACCTACTTTCTAATTCTTCTTTCTGTGGAGTCCAGTATGTACCATATTTGCACAAGCCCATTTCATGACTCAGTTCAGTTCAGTTGCTCAGTCATGTCCAACTCTTTGTGACCCCATGGACTGCAGCACGCCAGGCCTCCCTGTCCATCACCAACTCCCAGAGTTTACTCAAACTCATGTCCATTGAGTCAGTGATGCCATCCAACCATCTCATCCTCTGTTGTCCCCTTCTCCTCCCACCTTCAATCTTACCCAGCAACAAGGTCTTTTCAAATGAGTCATCTCTTCGCATGAGGTGGCCAGAGTATTGGAGTTTCAGCTTCAACATCAGTCCTTTCAATGAATCAGTCCTTCCATTTCATGAATAATGCTATGGAAATGCCATCATACTTTATTTTTGAGTTTTCCTTATTGAATATTTCAATGTATTTCACCAACAACAACAACAACAAAAAAAGGTTTGAATAGCCTACCTTCTAAAAAAAAATACTTTTTACTGAATAGACTACTGTTTGAAAGTTAAGAATCAAAGGAAGTTGGGGGATGAGGAAGAAATAAAATATAGACTCAAACATAGTAAAGCTAAATCTGAAAGTATAGATAAGTTAGTGTTTCATCCCCAAACCAGCCTGTAAACTGTCATCCTAAGTTTGATCTATGCAGGATATGTACAAAGCAATGTTTCGAGTGTAACTATTTTTGTTGTTGTTCAGTTGCTGAGTCCTATCTGACTCTTTGTGACCCATGGACTGTAGTCCACCAGGCTCCTCTGTTCATGGGATTTCCCAGGCAAGAAGGCTAGAGTGGGTTGTCATTTCATTCTCCAGGGAATATTCCCAACCCAGGGATTGAATCCATATCTCCTTCACTGGCAGGCAGATTCTTTACCACTGAGCCACCTTATTCAAAAAGCACTAACTTATATAAATAAAAAATTCCCACTAGCTTCCTAACTAATTTTAAATGTCTAGGAGGATTTTTTTTGTAAACAATTATTACAATTACGGGTAGAAGGTTAGGGTGATGTCACTTTAAATACAGAAAACTTCAGATTTTGGAGGATTTCTGTAGAAAGTGTTCACTTTCCTCAGACATTAATCTGTTCACTTAATGAGGAACAGAACTTGTCTTCACAATTTCGGAGGCAGCTGGAGGTTTTTACACGTTGGTGCAGACAAGCCTATGCAAGACCTTCTCACATTGTGAAGAGGTTTTTAAATAATGTGTGAAAATTCTGTGGTGGTAATATACTTAGTACTTTCACATGACAAAATAAGAGAAGAAAAATCAATTCCCACCCTAAGAATGAAAGAGTGGTCTAAGAGTGGTCTTGCAGGAGCAATAAAGCAATTGAATGAACAATTTCAAATTTGGACAACAGACTTCTGGGAAGAATAGATTTATATCCTCTGTGAACGTATGGGCTCAGTTTCTTCCAGTAGTTTTACAGGCAAAAATCAGTAAATTTCTTTGGACCAAGGGGAGGAAAAGAAGGAAAAGCAGCTACAGGCAAAGCTCTGCCTGAATCTTTTATATTCCCTTGTCCCTACGGCTTTCCACAGCCCATGTGACTATAATTTCTCTGGGTCCTCCCCCAGTCAGGAAGACTTCACCATTCTTAATGGTCCCATAACAATAAAGCATTCAGCCTGCCCCAGATGCTTTTCAAAAAACAGCAGAAATTCTCTTCCAACATTGTAGGGAAAACTCCACTACAGCTTATATTACCTCTCATTGTAAGTAAAACTACTTAACAAAATACAGAAAACAACTACCTGAGGACCCTGAAAAGGAAATAAAATACGGTGGATTGTGGAGGGAAGTCAGAACTTAGGGAAGGAATCCACACAGAGGTTGAGCAGTAATTCAGGTAGCCAAAACGTCTGTGTAAACATCCTATTTCTGGCCAGAGGAATGTGGTAAAGGGCCTAGTAGGTTGAGAAGGTGGGGGAAATCTGACAGGCGAGGTATGGGATGACTCTTACTCTAAAGATAAGTGTCAGCCTCACCCCCAAGACAGAACATGACAGACCCAAGCATGAGAGTTGAGGCTTCAAGAACTGACCTAAGGACTTCCTGGTGGTGCAGTGGTTAAGAGTCCACCTCCCATTGCAGGGGACATATGTTCGATCCCTGGTCCAGGAAGAGTCCACATGCCACGGGGCAACCAAGCCTGTGAGCTGCAACTACTGAAGCCTGAGTACCCAGAGCCCATGCTCTGCAACAAGAGCAGCCACAGCCGTGAGAAGAACCTGAGCACCGCACCGAGAGAGTAGCCCCCGATGGCCACAGCTAGAGAAGCCCACACACAGCAACAGAGACCCAAAGCAGCAAGAAAGAAGGGAAGAAGCGAAAGAAAAGACCTAAGGTTCCAACCACAAGTCAGATCACAGAACATCTGAGAGGCACACATGCAGGACAGGATAGAACAGGACAAGCAGCACAGCAACAAAATGCGATTGGAAACACTGCCCGCAGACGGTGAACGGAAACCTGTGATCTGAAAATGAATAGATTGATAACCTCCTAGAAACAGCAACAATCACAATCAATGTTCCCTGGAACAAGAAACATTACTGGGGATAAAAAGACACATCACATAATATAAAAAAAATCAATTCTCCGAGAAAACATAACTAAACTTCTCTGCGCCTATCAGTAGAGCTTCAAAATACATGGAGCAAAAACTGACGGAAGAGAAAACGAAAATGCCACAGTTCTGATTAGAGACGTCAGCGCTCCTTTCCAAGCAATCAATGGAACAAGCTGACAGAAAATCAGTAAGGATACAGAAGACCTGAACAAAATTATCAACTATTTTGACTGACATTTATAGAACACTAGCAACAATAGCAGAATATACATTATTTTCAAGTTTACATGAAACTTTCACCAACTGAAAGCCTTAGAGAAATGAAATCTTACAAATAGGGTCTTTGACTATAATGGAATTAAACTAGGAACCAATAACAGAAAGCTATCTGGAAAATCTTCAAATATTTGAAAACTAAACAACCCACTTCTAACAAAAATACATTACAAGGGAAATTAGAGAATATTTTTAATTGAATGAAAGGTAAAATGGAACATAAAAATTTGTGAGATGCAGTTAAAACAGTGCTTCTAGTAAAATTTATATTAAATACTTCCATTAGTAAAGAAGATCTCAAACCACTTAAGATTTCCCCTTAAGAAACTAGAAAATAGCAAAAAATTAAGCCCAGAATAAGTACATAAAAGTAAGTAATAGTGTAGAAATTAATGCATTGAAAAGGGAAAACTATAGTAATCAATAAAACCAAAAGCTAGATTTTGAAAAAACAATTACTAAAATTGATAGACTTCAAGCCAGAAATAAAGACAGATTACTGATATTAGAAATAAAAGAGGAAACAAAGACCCCCTACAGATGTTTAAAGGATAGGAAAATATTACAAATAACTTAATATGCATAAAGTTAACAATTTAAATGAAATGGGTAAATTCCTTTAAAGACATAAACTACTAATGCTCACTGAAGAAAAAACAAGATAATCTGAATAGCTTATATGTATTAAAGAAATTGAATTCATACTTAAAAACTACAACACAAAAAACTCCAAGTCAAATGGCTTCACTAATAAAGTCTGTCAAACATTTAAAGAAGAAACAATATGCCAGGAGGAGGAGGGAGACTTTATAGGGAGTTGCGGTGTCTTTCGAGCTTAGGCTTGCTGAGAAAAGTTGAATTATGAAATTTCTGAGGTCTTGTAGGACAAGCTGTCAACACCCCTCCCCTAGGCACCCTGGTTTCATTTCTTTATCACTTCATTTCAGTACCCCACCACCACCACCGCTGAGGGAGCCAGGTGTATAGATTTGCTGGAAGTACAAGGCAAAAACAGCTACCCTGGAGGAGAAGAGGAAGGAGAAGGCCAAGATCCATTATAGGAAGAAAAAACAGCTCACGAGGCCAAGGAAACAGGCCAAAAAGAACATGGAGAAAAAACTGACAAATATACAGGGACCCTCAAGACCCAGGGACTCCCGGTCTGAGCCTGATAAAATTGAGTGTTGATTTCTCAAGAAAAAAAGTAAGAAGACATAATATCAATTCCATATAAACTCCTTCAGGGAGAAAAAAGGAGGAGCAAACCTCCCAGTTAGTTTATGAGCTAGTATTACACTGAAAGCATACTTAGGAGGAAACCATAGACCAATATTCCTCATGAATGAAAAATAATTCAGTAAAACATTAACAAAACAGATCTAGTGTTACATCAAAAAAGACAACAAATTATGACCAAGAGGGATTTGTCCCAGGAATGCAAATTTGATTTATCATTTGAAAATCAATCAATATAATTCACTATACCAATAAACTAAAGGAAAAAAACAAACAAACATAACCAAGCTAGTTAGCTATTAAAAACATAGAAGCAACAACAATGAAGACCCAGCACTAACTTACTATAGACTTCTCTACTATCTAATTTATAGGAAGTACCAAACACACTGTCAACACACGCTGAACTCTTTATTTAAAGTCTCACTAACTTCAGGGGATCAATAAATGATCAAAGAATGCATCTGACAGGTCTCGTACACAAATTCTCTTGTTACCTAGCAGAATTATCTTATTTTTGATGTCACTTTCTACCCATATCTCCCTCATGCATTTGTTGCCGTAAAATAAAAAAATACAAAGTAATGGAGCAATTACATTACTGTGATCACTTTCTGAATTGAATCATTCAAGACTTATAGGAGTACAGGCTGCACGCTAAGCGCGGCCGAAAGGAGCTACCCCACGTCTGAGGTCAGGGGCAGAAGCTGAGAGGACCCGATGCCAGAGAGGCCGCGGCCAAGAGGCGTTACCCCACGTCGGAGGTCAGGGGCAGCAGCCGAGAGCTCCAGGCTGCGACGGCGCAGGAACGGCCAAGAGGAGCTACCCCACGTCCAACGTTAGGGACAGCAGCCGAGAGGAGTTACCACACGCCCGAGGCCAGGCGTGGTGACCAGGAGGAGCAAACCCACCTCCAAAGGAGCAGTGGCTGCGCAGGCACAGGAGGGCCTAGAGGAGCTATTCCACATTCAAGGTCAGAAGGGGCAGCGGTGAGGAGATACCCCTCCTCCAAGGTAAGGAGCAGCGGCTGCGCTTTGCTGAAACAGCCGTGAAGAGATACCCCACGTCCAAGGTAAGACAAACCCAAGTAAGATGGTAGGTGTTGCAAGAGGGCATCAGAGAGCAGACACACTGAAACCATACTCAAAGAAAACTAGTCAATCTAATCACACTAGGACCACAGCCTTGTCTAACTCAATGAAACTAAGCCATGCCCGTGGGGCTACCCAAGATGGCGGGTCATGGTGGAGAGGGCTGACAGAATATGGTCCACTGGAGAAGGGAATGGCAAACCACTTCAGTATTCTTGCCTTGAGAACCCCATGAACAGTATGAAAAGACAAAATGATAGGATACTGCAAGAGGAACTCCCCAGGTCAGTAGGTGCCCAATATGCTACTGGAGATCAGTGGAGAAATAACTCCAGAAAGAATGAAGGGATGGAGCCAAAGCAAAAACAATACCCAGTTGTGGATGTGAGTGGTGATAGAAGCAAGGTCCAATACTATAAAGAGAAATATTTCATAGGAACCTGGAATGTCAGGTCCATGAATCAAGGCAAATTGGAAGTGGTCAAACAAGAGATGGCAAGAGTGAACGTCGACATGCTAGGAATCAGCGAACTAAAATGGACTGGAATGGGTGAATTTAACTCAGATGACCATTATATCTGCTACTGTGGGCAGGAATCCCTCAGAAGAAATGGAGTAGCCATCATGGTCAACAAAAGAGTTCAAAATGCAGTACTTGGATGCAATCTCAAAAATGACAGAATGATCTCTGTTCGTTTCCAAGGCAAACCATTCAATATCACAGTAATCCAAGTCTATGGCCCAACCAGTAACGCTGAAGAAGCAGAAGCTGAATGGTTCTATGAAGACCTACAAGACCTTTTAGAACTAACACCGAAAAAAGATGTCCTTTTCATTATAGGGGACTGGAATGCAAAAGTAGGAAGTCAAGAAACACCTGGAGTAACAGGCAAATTTGGCCTTGGAATACAGAATGAAGCAGGGCAAAGACTAATAGTGTTTTGCCAAGAAAATGCACTGGTCATAGCAAACACCCTCTTTCAACAACACAAGAGAAGATTCTACACATGGACATCACTAGATGGTCAACACCGAAATCAGATTGATTATATTCTTTGCAGCCAAAGATGGAGAAGCTCTATACAGTCAACAAAAAGAAGACCAGGAGCTGACTGTGGCTCAGACCATGAACTCCTTATTGCCAAATTCAGACTTAAATTGAAGAAAGTAGGGAAAAGCACTGGACCATTCAGGTATGACCTAAATCAAATCCCTTATGATTGTTTATACAGTGAAAGTGAGAAATAGATTTAAGGGCCTAGATCTGATAGATAGAGTGCCTGATGAACTATGGACGGAGGTTCATGACATTGTACAGGAGACAGGGATCAAGACCATCCCCATGGAAAAGAAATGCAAAAAAGCAAAATGGCTGTCTTGGGGAGGCCTTACAAATAGCTGTGAAAAGAAGAGAAGCGAAAAGCAAAGGTGAAAAGGAAGGATATAAGCATCTGAATGCAGAGTTCCAAAGAATAGCAGGAAGAGATAAGAAAGCCTTCCTCAGTGATCAATACAAAGAAATAGAGGGAAATGACAGAATGGGAAAGACTAGAGATCTCCTCAAGAAAATTAGAGATACCAAGGGAACATTTCATGCAAAGATGGGCTCGATAAAGGACAGAAATGGTATGGACCTAACAGAAGCAGAAGATATTAAGAAGAGGTGGCAAGAATACACAGAACTGTACAAAAAAGATCTTCATGACCCATATAATCACGATGGTGTGATCACTCACCTAGAGCCAGACATCCTGGAATGTGAAGTCAGGTGGGCCTTAGAAAGCATCACTACAAACAAAGCTAGTGGAGGTGATGGAATTCCAGTTGAGCTATTTCAGATCCTGAAAGATGATGCTGTGAAAGTGCTGCACTCAATATGCCAGCAAATTTGGAAAACTCAGCAGTGGCCACAGGACTGGAAAAGGTCAGTTTTCATTCCAATCCCAAAGAAAGGTAATGCCAAAGAATGCTCAAACTACCTCACAATTGCATTCATCTCACACACTAGTAAAGTAATGCTCAAAATTCTCCAAGCCAGGCTTCAGCAATACGTGAACCGTGAACTTCCAGATGTTCAAGCTGGTTTTAGAAAAGGCAGAGGACCCGAGACCAAATTGCCAACATCCTCTGGATCATTGAAAAAGCAAGAAAGTTCCAGAAAAACATCTATTTCTGCTTTATTGACTATACCAAAGCCTTTGACTGTATGGATCACAATAAACTGTGGAAATTCTGAAAGAGATGGGAATACCAGACCACCTGACCTGCCTCTTGAGAAATCTGTATGCAGGTCAGGAAGCAACAGTTAGAACTGGACATGGAACAACATACTGGTTCCAAATCGGGAAAGGAGTACATCAAGGCTGTATATTGTCACCCTGCTTATTTAACTTCTAGGCAGAGTACATCATGAGAAACGCTGGGCTGGAAGAAGCACAAGCTGGAATCAAGATTGCTGGGAGAAATACCAAAAACCTCAGATGTGCAGATGATACCACCCTTATAGCAGAAAGTGAAGAGGAACTAAAAAGCCTCTTGATGAAGGTGAAAGAGGAGAGTGAAAAAGTTGGCTTAAAACTCAACATTCAGAAAATGAAGATCATGGCATCTGGTCCCATCACTTCATGGCAAATAGATGGGGAAACAGTGGAAAAAGTGTCAGACTTTATTTTTCTGGGCTCCAAAATCACTGCAGATGGTGACTGCAGCCATGAAATTAAAAGACGCTTACTCCTTGGAAGGACAGTTATGACCAACCTAGATAGCATATTGAAAAGCAGAGACATTACTTTGCCAACAAAGGTTCGTGTAGTCAAGGCTATGGTTTTTCCTGTGGTCATGTATGGATGTGAGAGTTGGACTGTGAAGAAAGCTGAGTGCCGAAGAACTGATGTTTTTGAACTGTGGTGTTGGAGAAGACTCTTGAGAGTCCCTTGGACTGCAAGGAGATCCAACCAGTCCATTCTGAAGGAGATCAGCCCTGGGATTTCTTTGGAACGAATGATGCTAAAGCTGAAACTCCAGTACTGTGGCCACCTCATGCGAAGTGTTGACTCATTGGAAAAGACTCTGATGCTGGGAGGGATTAGGGGCAGGAGGAGGGGACGACAGAGAATGAGATGGCTGGATGGCATCACTAACTCGATGGACGTGATTCTGAGTGAGCTCTGGGAGTTGGTGATGAACAGGGAGGCCTGGCGTGCTGCGATTCATGGGGTCGCAAAGAGTCGGACATGACTGAGTGACTGAACTGAACTGATGCTTGTTTGACCTTCTGGTTAACCATACGAGTATCCCTCCAACCTCTAAGTGAAGCCACTTCAGATACAAGATTTTCATTATTCAAATTGCCCCTCTGGAGAACAAACAAGAAAACACTTCAGATTGTTCAGTTATGTGAATTGTGTCATCATGCCATTAACCTCGGTCTCAGTCTGGTGGCTTCTGGCTGCTTTGAGCTCTACTGTAGCTCTGCTCCAGCTCTCAGGGAGCTGCCCCAGTGTGGTCTCAGTGATGCTGCCCTCACAGTGTGCAGCCCAGAAGCAGGTGCACGACCCTCCAAACTGTGCCCAAGAATATGGGATACGGAGAACAACCCTGGATTCATAAACATTTCTCATTTTCATTTTCCTCATAGACTACGGTATTTTGCATTTTTAAATAAGGGAATAGGGACTTCCCTGGTGGCGCAGTGAATAAGGAATCTGCCTGCCAATGCCGGGAACACAAGTTTGATCCTTCATCAGCGAAGATCCCACATACCTCAGAGAAACAAAGCCCGTGCTCCGCAACAAGAAGCCACCGCCTTGAGAAGCCCATGTACCACAACAAACAGTAGCCCGCACGCTGCAACAGGAGTCCAGTCTAGTCTACTCTCTTACTGCAACTAGAGAAAGCTGCGCACATCAATGAAGACCCAGCACAGCCAAAAATAAAGAAAATTTTAAAAATAAATAAAGGAAGGGGCTATTTGAAAACTTTATTTTCACAAATTGTCTTAGACTTTCAAGTAAATTTTTGCCTTAGGACATCATGTTCTTGTGACTTTTGATCAATGAGTGTTCCAAAATTCTCTGGAAAAAAAAAATGAATACATTTATCTAAATGAAACTTATATCCATATTACATATAAACCATTCACCAGGTTCTGTAGTCAATAAGCTTTCTATGCAACAAAACAGACATACATTGGCACTATAAATTTCTAGAATAATTGTTCCTTTTGAAAGTTTACTGTATGAGGCTTTGAGGTTATGGAAAATAGCCTTTGTTGAACCTGATGATCTTTCCTCATGTATACAGACCTCTCCCCTGTCCCTGTTCACTTGGAAACTGACTCATACTCTGCGTCTTCTTTAGGGAACACCTTCCTGACATCACTCCCTCCTTCTGCTAGACCTTGCTGTACATCACTGGAGCATGTCCAGCATATACGCTCCTGCTAAATTCCCTGAAGGCAGCAAATATGTCTGTGCAGTTTACTCTTACTTTCACTGTCTAGCACGGTCCCCGGTATATAGAAGGAAACCATAAATATACTTGAATGGAGGAAAACCTAAGTGTGCTACTGCCACCAAGGGAAAACTACCCCCAAATCGCGTTTATGAGGAAGCAAAAAGAACCAGTGAGATGATAGTGGGCTTCCCCGGTGGCCAGCAGTAAAGAATCCATCGCAACGCAGGAGGCCACCTGCAATGCAGGAGATGCAGGTTTGATCCCTGGGTCAGGAACATCCCCTAGAGAAGGAAACGGCTACCCACTCCAGTATTCTTGTCTGAGAAATCCCATGGACAGAGGAGCCTAGGGGGCTACAGTCCATGGGGTCACAAAGAGTTGGACTCGACTTAGCAACTAAACCAACACCACTAAGATGGAAATATTGATCACCTCCCTTGAAGAAACAGCCTTTTGTTCATAAGAAGAAATATTTTTTGAAAAATATTTTCAACCCAAATTGTTAAAATGTAAGTTATGGAATATTAAGCATCCATTACTAAATCTGAAATAGTTATATAACTAGACATCCACAATATATGTTTAACTAAAAATACTATGTGTAATTTGATTATATTCTTACTGGGAAAATATAAATGCATACAGACACATATAATGGGATCTTACAGTTTTTCATTTTCTGCCATATATTTTATATTGAAAACTTTTAAACAATTTTGAAGTCAGAAAATAAAAACTAAAAACATTTGCCATTCTGTTCTAGCTCTTCTGCTAAGTGCCAATATGGCAAGAGTTTCAGTATCATATTAATAGTATATACATCATAAAATACCAAATTTTGCTGTAATAAGTATTTGTCCTTTTAAATTTTAAGGGAAACTTGAATACAGAAAATACAAATTGTAACTCTTCAGCTTATATTTCTGAGAGAAACTGAACTGTAATGTTCCTTCAAACATTCTCCTGCCCCATTATTTCCACCTTCTCCTTCTAGGATTTCTATTTCACGTACATAAATTTTTTTCACTAGAACAACATGTCTCATGCTTTTCCCCCCTGTATTTCCTGCCTTTTTTCTTTCTAAGCTTCAGTTTGTTTTCTTTCATTCTACTTTGACTATTCTGACCTTCTCTTGTGTGCACTGTTTTGTTTAAAATACCTCTCAATAACTTTTTAAGTTATTGTATTTTTCAATTCTAAAATTTCTACTTTATTCTTTTGTATATTCCAGTACTCTGGTGAAATCGTCCATGTTCTTATGTATTTCATTTATATTTCTCTCTATTTTGGTGGGGTATTACTTAAACAGTTATTTTAAAGCTATTATGCTAGTTCCAATAACTAAATCACCTGTTAAACTCTTTTTTAAAAAATCTTACATTTTAAGTTATAGCCTTGTATCTTGACATGCCTAGAAACATTTTATTGAACGTCAGGTATTACCTGTAAAATATATATAGTCTCAATATATTATTTCCTTCAGAAAAGGTTCACCCTTTCCTCTGAGGCTGAACTGAATCAGAACTGGGCAACACCCTGGTAAGTTTTCCTTTACCTCCAGTTCACCTCAGCTCCTGGGTGTAAGCCTCCAGGGTTTCATACTTGAGACTGGTGCACCTGGTGGGGTCCTGAATCTATCCACATCAGTATCTTGAGGCTGATGAAATACCTGCCTGGTTTTTCACAGACCTTCTGCTTGGTTTTGTGGCCTGTTCAGAATTCAACCAGTATCTTGAAAAGGAAATCAGTTTGTGTTCTCTATACCACGCTTTTCACTGGATCTTGACCCCCAAAGTCTCCAATTATGTCTCTCCATTGGAGAAGGAAATGGCAACCCGCTCCAGTGTTCTTGCCTGGAGAATCCCAGGGACGGGGGAGCCTGGTGGGCTGCTGTCTATGGGGTCACACAGAGTCGGACACAACTGAAGTGACTTAGCAGCAGCAGCAGTCCCATAAGATCCCAAACCTCTGTTGGTTACTTTGTCCTGCAACACAGCCCCTTTGCCTGGGAAACCCATGGATTCTTACAGCCTCTTGCCTTGTACTCACAATCAGCAAGTGCCTCCCCAATTAATGACACTGAAGAAGTTCAGCTCACCTCTCTGCAGTTACCCTTTTCCCACAATCTTGGCCCCTGTCAACCTGCTTACTCTAACAGATCTTTCATGTCTTTAAATAGTTTTTTTTTTTTAATTCAGCATTTTCATTGTCTTCAGTGATAGCAATGATCTCCAATGAGCTACTCCACCATAACTAGAAACAAATGTCTTGTGGAATTTTTTCACTATATCTTTAACTTGTTATAAAAACAAAAATATATAACTTAAAAAAAAAATAAGTGATGTGTAATCCAATGAAAGATAAAACAAGAGATATCTATCAATAAATTTCCTGTTGTTCATACATATCTTTGATTACTAAAATTTCATTGTGTTCAGTATATTTATTGAAGCTATCTGCAATGTAACAAACTGCCTGCAATGTGTTATTCAGAACCACAGGACCTCATACAGTTCTTTTCTTCCTATTGCATTCATAAATGTGGATTTTCTTAATTTTCTACCTTTTGGATGAATTCCAGGAGAGTCTTTTATATTTGCTTTTTCTTGGCTCCCTCAGCTCTAATTTTATGATACTTTATTCATTGATTTCATTATATCAATAATTCAGTGAGAATTTTGAACAGTCTCCACTGAAATTGCATCAGTGGCCCTTTTCTCCATTTTAAGAATAAAAGAATAATTGATTACTTAAGCAATAAAATAATGAAATGTCACATGTACCATTGCAAGTTCATAAAAAATAATTAGGTATTTCTTCAGGTACTTATTACATTAGTAGGTACTTACTTTGAAGCACATGTTATTATTCTGTTTACATGCTTTATGCTGGGCAATAAACACAAATGCAGTCGATTTAAATTCTTCAGTGGCAATTTAACATAGAAATTGAGCTTAAATAGAACTTTATAAATAATAATGTTACTTCCTCTTTAGCACTGCCTTTCAGAGGAAACATTTTTTTTTTGCTTATAATTATTTGTAAACTAATAATAGTTTAAACATTAAGCAGTGACCTACACTGCTGGTTAATAATTAACCCCAGACTCGTGTGAAATTCTCCAAAACATAATTAGATTGATATGCTGAAAAGACTGAGTTCTCTATTCACATAGAAGCTAATTATTTTTTTTTATTGCCCATGTAATATGCATGAGCTAAAAAAAGACATATCTGGAAAACTCTTTCATCAAGGAAATGAAACAGCTCTTAGCCTCATATGACTACACATTCATAGAACCAGAAAGACTAACATAAACTAATTTTTACCAATTTCTCTCTTAAAAATCTAAGGGGGCACTCTTAAAGAACCCCTAAGACCATCACCAACCCTCACTCCCACTCACAAACAAAATTTCTGTAGCAGTAGGAACTAAAACTTTACGTGGAGCTGGTTAAAGCAAGACACTCAAAAGTGTTTTCTTAAAGTACTGGAAGAAACCAGGGAAATTAATGCCTTTTCCAAGTAATATTTCTCCCTAGCTTTGCATTTACCTGGGTCTTTGTGAAGATAGAACAAATTTTTTCCAGAAAGGCTATGGGAAGACTTACAGCCTTAAACCATCAGGTGCTTTTATTCAAGTGGAGTCTTAGTGGGGGATCACATTGTTCTTCTTTTATCCAATCAAAGAAGTCTAGTGTTAGAAGGAACCTTGCTAGTCGTCCACTTCAAACATCCATCTGGGGCTGAAATGCTCTCCTCAGCTTGCTCAACACATTTTTTCCACTGTTATTACATTCTTCCAGTGAACAGAAACTGATGTATCCCACACCCATCATTTAAAAGTGGATATTCAATTTCCAAATACATGGAATTTTTTAAGTATCTTTGATATTAATTTCTCATTTTGATACTAATTTCTTATTTAAATGCTTTCTTCTCTGCAGTCACCCTCTGTGTGTTTTGTCTTCTAACTTCACTGAGACTTTCAATGGCTAAATCAAAGATCCCATGGACTATAGTGCTAAGTCGCATCAGTCGTGTCCGACTCTGTTCGACCCCATAGACAGCAGCCTACCAGGCTCCCCCATCCCTGGGATTCTCCAGGCAAGAACAGTGGAATGGGTTGCCATTTCCTTCTCCAATGCATGAAAGTGAAAAGTGAGAGTGAAGTCGCTCAGTTGTCTGACTCTTCGAGACCCCATGGACTGCAGCCTACCAGGCTCCTCCATCCATGGGATTCTCCAGGCAAGAGTACTGGAGTGGGGTGCCATTGCCTTCTCTGATGGACTATACAGTCCATGGAATTCTTCAGGCCATTGCCTTCTTCAGGGGATCTTCCCAACCCAGGGATTGAACCCAGGTCTCCCACATGACAGGCAGATTCTTTACCAGCTGAGCCACCAGGGAAGCCCCAAGTCAAAGATGTTTCTTGGTAAATGTCACATTGCACTTGAAAATACGTGGGTTATTTTCCAATATCTTTTGATATTGATTTTTAACATAATTTTAAGTGGTAAGAGGACAGACTGCAGGATTTCATACTTTTAGATCATGAAATTTTTGCACTTTGTTTTATGGCCCTGGATATGTTCCAGTGCCTCATGGCTTACAGTCTATAGGAACCTGAATAAAATCTATATCCTACTATTGTGTGAAAATTGTATAAATATTAATTATGTTGAGTTGGTTCTTGGTGATTTTCATGTCTACTATATCCTCCTCTTTTCTGTATATTTATTCTATTAATTTTTGAGAGTTTGATATTGACATTCCAACTAAAAATCTCAATTTATCTACTTTAAAAAAATAATTTTAATATATAGTGGGACTATATGTAACTTTGTTCTGTATTTTCCAAGTCTCCTGTAAATGTGTTACCATACTTTCATATTTTAAAAAATAAAAAAGAAAGAGAAAAAAATAGAAATTGATATATCCCAGAGCAGTTCCGGACCTTCTTAGATCATAAACTAAAATCCTCCTGGAGCTTCTCATTCATTGTGCAACCAAGCAGGACTCTATGGGGCCTTCCCCTAACAGACCTCCTACCCTATGTGTTCCACCTGCCTCTTGCCTGTAGAAAAAGCTTAGCCTTCTAGGGCCTTCTTTGATTTACAAAGAGTAAATTTAATCAGAGATGTGAGGAAATTCAGAAAAGGAAAGAGTCAAGCAAGACACAATAATAATAATGTATCCATTAAACAAAGTCAAGAACCTTTAGTTCCTCCTCAAGGGATATAGGAGAAGGCAATGGCACCCCACTCCAGTACTCTTGCCTGGAAAATCCCCATGGACAGAGGAGCCTGGTGGGCTACAGTCCATGAGGTCGCTAAGAGTCTGACACGACTGAGCGACTTCACTTTCACTTTTCACTTTCATGCATTGGAGAAGGAAATGGCATCCCACTCCAGTACTCTTGCCTGGAGAATCCCAGGGATGGGGGAGCCCGGTGGGCTGCCGTCTATGGGGTCACACAGAGTCAGACATGACTGAAGCGACTTAGCAGCAAGGGATATAGATAATATTCTGAACCATGTCTTTTGAGCTGTTTTGCAGATACTGAAAGACCCACCACATGGAAGAAGTCAACTATATGCTCCCCACAAGCACACAGATCCCAGACTGGTTGAAACCAGAAGGTTGATTATGTTAACTC
This sequence comes from Bos grunniens, assembly GCF_055505025.1. Taxonomy (NCBI): domain Eukaryota; kingdom Metazoa; phylum Chordata; class Mammalia; order Artiodactyla; family Bovidae; genus Bos; species Bos grunniens. Next base: position 15,003,950 of record NC_141172.1, read on the forward strand.
CCGATTACCCTATTACTAACCAATCAGAAGAATATCCATGAGCTGATCACATACCCCACAACCCCCTTCTCTAACCCTGTCTTTAAAAACTTTTCCCTGGAAACCTTCAGGAGTTCAGGCCTTTGAGGCAATAGTTGCTCTGGGCTCCTTGCTTGGCCCCTGCAATAATTGCTATGCTTTCCTTCACCACAACCCTGGTGTCAGTAGATTGGCTTTACTTCCACAGGCAAATGGACCCAAGCTTGGTTCAGTAATGAAACTAAACAAATAAACAAAGCAATATCCCCTGGGGGTGGAACAACATTAGTCACCTTTTTCATTAGCATACTTATAATTCCAAACACTTATATTCTGCTTTAAATAGCACACTCAATTTAAATTGTCTCACTTGATTGTCACAAAAGCCCTGTCGGGTATGCATAATAACTTTAAAAGGAACAAAGTAAAACTCAGAGTAAGATTCAGGCTTTTTAAACATTAGCTACCCGTATTCCTTATTTGGCTCTTGCAATAAATGCTGCCCTTTCCTTCAACACAGCAGGCTGGCTTTACTGCACATGGACAAGTGGATGCAAGTTTGGTTTAGTAACAGCTGGTCCTCATTAAAGCACGTTCAACAATATAAAGTCTAATCTTTCTCCCAAATGCAATGGGAGACCTAAATATTTGAAGACCTCCTAGCTGTTGAACCTAAGCTTTCTCCTCTCTAAATATTCCCATCTCTTATAGTTTTGAGTTTTTCTCCCAAGTATTTATTTAGTGTCACTGAAGTAGAAAGTACTATGCTAGGAGCAGAGACATAGTAAAATAATTTTCTCATGTATTCTCCTTCTAAAGGAGGTTTAGGAAGCTTTTTCAGAGGAAAGGAAGTCCAGGTAAAAGTCCTAGTTGCTCAGTCGTGTCCGATTCTTTGTGACTCCACAGACAACAGCATGCTGGGCTCCTCCGTCCATGGAATTCTTCAGGCAAGAATATTGGAGTGGGCAGCCATTCCCGATCTTCCCAACCCATGAATCGAAGATGAGTCTCCTGCATTGCAAGCAGATTCTTTACCCTCTCTGCCACCATGAAAGCCCAAGTCTTAATGAGTGACTAGTAATTGTTCATTCATTCATACGTTCAACAACGCAGGAGAGCACCTATTACATGCAAAACTCTGTGCAAGGTAATGGGAATCCAGAAATAAGATTTTTAAAAATCATTTATTGGATAAATAAATGAATGAATCAATGTATGGGTGAGATAAAGCACAAGCCCTCAGAAACTCACAGTCTAGTGAATGTCAATTCAATCTATTTCTGAATACTTTGTACACTTAAAATATTGTAAAACATTCATCACACAATGGTCTATAAGATTTTACATTTAATTCATTAGGTACATGTATGCTTTATTAGTTGCAAACTGAGGAAAATAAATTCTCAGATTAATTTAACCTTCTGGTAATCAGTTTACTGTGCTGTATACACCATTCATATATCTTCAAAAAAGACTAAAATGCTACTTATTACACCATATTTGAAATACAGTACTCAACATCTCTCAGAAGCTCCACATGCCTCCTATGAACAGTACCTGTGTATTTGCATGGGGGTTATACGTGTGTCTACAAATACTCCAAGTCATAACATAAATATGCTGAGTTTTTTTTTTATAAGAAAAAAATCAGTGATGACAACAAAACCTAACATTCTTGAGGCTTCATCCATCATTCAACTCATCAACTCCAGCATTCTCTTTTCTTCTAGTATCCTAGGAAGACTTGAAATTAGTATGGATTGTTGTGTATTTGGGGAAAATGTGCAAGTAGTTGGTACTTTATCTTCAGGTTATTTGAAGTTTTGAAAGTGAAATTTTGTCAACTATCGTGTTGGGCTAAATAACTCATTGAGAAGCAGTGTGCCAAGCAGTTAATATAAAGAATTTAATTTGTTTGCTTCTTCTGAGTTCTGCCATTGAGCTTTCGGTGGGAAAGCTTTCCCTAAAAACACACTTTATTGGCTCTAATTAAGAATGCATCCAGTAGTGTTCTCTCAGGCTTTGGATGCCTGCTGGCTTAATTTTTAAGCTTCTCCATTCTCAATAAAAGTGCTGAATTGAATTTAAAAGTCTATTCCTACAGAATTACCCCTTAGTGTGCACACCACTCACACTTCTGCAGAAAAGATTAAAATACTATTTACTACACAGAGCAGACATTGTTTTTTTGAAAATGAATGGAAAATGAGTCTATAGTTCAGCAATAATTTTGAAATGAAAGGTTGTTTCAAACATACAGTTTTTGCTTTTTGGTTTACTTTTACCCCAAACCAAGACAGAAGTTATTCATGGAGCTGCAGAATATAATAAAGTATCTGTTTAAAGTCAGCAAACAGATTCATATCCTTCATTTTCAAAGGCTGGAAAAGTTCTAGTTATTTCTTTATAACCAAGGTATACATGACTAACTTTAGGATTTTCTCATAAGGAAAACCCAGTTACATTCTCTTTGATTAGACATCATGGGTATGTTTTCCTTTCATTAATGAAGAGACAACAATCTTTGGTACTCTGAGTAACTTGTCCTAAATGGACTGTTTTTCTTCTTCTTTTTAGGAAAAGATTCAACATCATGCTGACTGATCATATTCTCCCTACAACACAAGCATAAATTTGTACACCACATTGCTTAATTACTCTTCACACACATGCTGTATCCTACTATGATTTTGTGCCACACCATGTTAAGTTCAGTTCAGTCGCTCAGTCGTGTCCGACTCTTTGCGACCCCATGAATCGCAGCACGCCAGGTCTCCCTGTCCATCACCAACTCCCAGAGTTCACCCAAAGTCATGTCCATCGAGTCGGTGATGCCATCCAGCCATCTCATCCTCTGTCGTCCCCTTCTCCTCCTGCCCCCAATCCCTCCCAGCATCAGAGTCTTTTCCAATGAGTCAACTCTTCGCATGAGGTGGCCAAAGTACTGGGGATATAAGGAGCCAACAGCCCAATGGAAGTTAAATGATAGATAAAATGTGTTGACAAAAGAATGAGGCAAATCTCATGAAGAGGTGAAAATCATGTATAGTGAGACACAAATGATCCAACAACCAACTCTGCCTGAGAGAATCATATTAGACGTGGAGGAGTTATTTCTTGCCAGAGGTCTGCAAGGTGAACTGAAGGCTGAGCGGTATAGTGGTGGGAAGATCTGTCAGGCTTTAGAGACTGTATGTAGATAGAGGTGCAGACATATGAAAAGGAAGAAACAATGGAAAGTTCAATGCAAGTTTTTATTAAATGTAATACTCTTCTCTATCAATTAAACTGAAATATCCAGAGTGATTATGGCCATCCCCAAAGGCATACGATGTGATCTTATTTCCATAAAATCTGTCTATGATGTTGAGAATGAGCAGCAGTGAGGAAAAATTAGAAAGGAAAAACCACTGAGGAAATCATTGCAATCATAGGAGAGAAGTGATGGTGAGCATTAACAGGATGCTATTAGTGGTGATGGCTAAAAGATATCATATTCAGGATATGATCTGGAGCTAGAGCTAATGGGATTTATTGACAAAGCAAAGGGATATAGTTTGTGAAGGAGAGAGAGGAATTAAACATGCCCCATGGCTGCTGGTCTTAGCAACTGGGGGAGTATGTGCCATACCTGAAATGAAGAAAGAATGCAGGAGTGTATATATGCATGTACATATGCACATGCTAAGATAAAAGAAAACCAGTGGTGCTATTTGGCTGTGGTTAGTTTCATATGCACTTGGTGAACTGTCTTTAGGCAGCTGTATGTAGGAATGTAGTGATCAGTGAAGAATCTACATGAAATCAGCTAAGGGGTTGGTGTAAATAGAGAAATATGAGGGCCTGAACCCCAAGGCATGCTAACATTCAAAGTTCAAAAAATGAAGGAGGATTTATAGTCATTCCTTCAGTATTTGTTGGGAACTGGTTTCAGGATTTCCATAGATTCATTGGAAAAGGCCCTGATGCTGGGGAAGATTGAAGGCAGGAGGCGAAAGGGACGACAGAGGATGAGATGGTTGGATGGCATCACTGACTTGACGGACATGAGTTTGAGCAAGCTCCGGGAGCTGCTGATGGACAGGGAAGCCTGGTGTGCTGCAGTCCATAGGGTCACAGAGTCGGACATGACTGAGCAACTGAACTGAACTGAACTGATAGATACCAAAATCTGAGAATGCTCAAGTCCCTTATATAAAATGGCATAGTATTTGCAAATAACCTGTACACATCCTCACGTATATTTTAAAACAGTGGTCCCCAACCAGGGACCAATTTCATGGAAGACAATTTTCCCACAGACCTGGGGAGGGGGATGGTTTCAGGATGCCTATGTATTTTATGTATTATGTATTTTTATGTATTATGTATTTTATTTCTAATTTAAAGCCATCACCGATCTGAGGGCAGGTACTAGTCTGCGGCCTGGAGGCTGGGGACCCCTGCTTTAAAGCATCTCTAGATTACTTATAATATAAATGCTCTGTAAAAACACAAATACAGTGTTAATGCTATGCAAATAGTTTGCTGGAAAATTCAAGTTTTCCATTCTTGAACTTTCTGGAATTAAAAATATATATATTTAGATCTGTGATTGGTTGAATATTTGAATGTGGAGGCCAGTGACACAGAGGGCCAACTATGCACACAGTGGAATACTATACAGCTATAAACAAGGAGAAAATCCTGCCATTTGCAACAACATGGATGAACCTTGAGGGCATTATGCTACATGAAATATGTCAGACAAAGGAAGGCAAACACTGCATGATCTCACTTATATGTGGAATGTAAAAAAGTCAAATTCAAAGAAATAGATTGGCAATTGCCAGGAGCTCCAGGGTGGAAGAAATTGGGAGAACTTGGTCAGGAAATACAAACTTTCATTTATAAGACGAATAAATTCTGGGAATCTAATACCCAGCACCATGAATGTAGTCAACAATACTGTATCATACACTTCCCCTTTGCTAAGACAGCAGATCTAAAATATACTCACACACACCAAAAAAACGGTAACTGCATAAAGTGATGAATGTGTTCATTAACCTTACTGTGGTAATCATTTTGCAATATACATGTACATCACATCATCATGTTGTACACCTTAAACTTAAGATGAATATTATTTTTCTCAATGTTATTTTTCAATTATATCTCAGTAAAGCCAGGGAGAGGAAATGGAGGAGAAGCCACCAAAAGTGAAGGAGCGGGGGCAGCAGTGAGTATGGTGATTCTGAACCTAAGTGAAGGAAATGGTGAAAAGATAAGGGCATAGAAAACTATGTGAAACGTTCAGAGACGTGAGGACATCAAGGTATAAATGAGGCATTTTGCTTTAAAGGAGAGGATTAGATGGGGTGACAACTAGGGCAAATGTTAAGTCAAGACAGGGGCTTTATTTTAGAATGAAAAATAATTATTTATTATTATTTATTATGTAATTAAAATAAGAAATTTACCAGCTGATAAGAATAATCCAGTGGTAAGTGGGCACAGTTTGAATGCAGAAGAGATAATTTTAAGAGTCATGTCCCTGAGTAGACAGGGGAAGGATCCAGTGCCAAGTAGAGAGGCTGACCCTAGCTCGAACCAGGAATAATTCATCCACCTGATCAGCCAGAAAACTGGATAGATCAGCCAGTTTAAAAAAAAAAAGAAAGAAAGTAAAAACAGAGGTAGTGGTAAAAAGGAAGACAGCACTAAATCTTCTATGAATGAGGAGAGTGACCTTGGATTGAGACATGATAGTAACAAGGAAGTGAGTATGGAGTATCATTTGACGGTGTCTTTAAAGGAGGAGTACCCAACCTCCTGAGCCATGGATCACTACTGGCCCATGACCTGTTAGGAACCAGGCTGCACAACAGGAGGTGAGCAGTGGGTAACTAAGCGAAGCTTCATCTGTATTTAGAGCCGCTCCCCATGGGGAGCCGGGAAAAGCTGTCTCCCACGAAACCAGTCCATGGTGCTAAAAAGGTTGGGAACCACTGCTTTAAAGGAGATACTACACTGAGAAAGGAAGGAGGGAGAATGTATTTTAGAAAGAAATAATAAGTAAGCAGTTAGTCCACTCCACTCTCCTCCATAACCAGGATATATTCTTATGAGACAAAAAATAATCACCACTTGAGAAGGAAGCACTGTCTTTGGGGTAAGTCAGGTTCCGTGAGAATAAGGGGAAGACAACATGCTTCAAAGAGTTGAGGATATGGGCAGTTTTGCTCATGACACTCTGAGAGGTCAAGAGAGCAGGTGGAAAGGTTTGGGTGGACAGGGAGTGGTGTCAGAATCTCATTAAGATATTTAGAATGCCATACAAGGGAACCTCCCAGGTGGCCCAGTGGTTAAAAATTCACCTTGCAATGTAGGAGACGCAGATTCGACCCCTGGTCAGAAAACTAAGATCCCATATGTGGTAGGGCAGCTAAGCCCACACGCCACAACTACTGAGCCCACACGCCACAAGTAGAAAAGCCCACATGCCACAACAAAGATCCCGGGGGCTGCAACTAAGACCCAACACAGTCAGATGTATAACACTGCATGACACTCCTTATATGTGGAATCCAAACAGAAATGATACAAATGAATTACTTACAAAACAGAAAGAGATTCAGGGAACAGCAGTGTCAGAGGGGAAAGGATAGTTAGGGATTTTGAGATGAATATGTACACACTGCTCTATTTAAAATAGATAACCAACAAAGACCTACTGTATAGCACAGGGAACTCTGCTCAATGTTATGTGGCAGCCTGGATGCCAGAGGAGTTTGAGGGAAAATGGATACATGAATATGTATGGCTGAGTTCCTTCTCTGTTAACCTGAAACTGTTACAATACTGTTAATTGACTATACCCCAAGACAAAATGTAAAGTTTAAAAATAATAATAAATAAGTAAAAAAGAATGCCATATGGGTGTTACATGTGGACAACAAAGGATGTGATATATACACATGCATGCTTACACACACAATGGAGCATTACTCAGCTATAAAAAAGAATGAAATTTTTGCCATTTGTTACAACATGGATGAACTTGGAAGGTATCATGCTTAGGGAAATAAGTCAGACAGAGAAGACAAATACTGTACGATATCATGCACACATATAATCTAAAAAAAAATAAAACAAACTATAGAGAATATAACAGAAAAAAAAACAGACTCACAGATATAGAGAGCAAACTAGTGGTTACCTATGGAAAGACAGAAGAGGGGAGGGTTAATATAGGGGCACAGCATTAAGAGTTACAAACTACTATGTAAAAAATAAACAAGCTACAAGGATATATTGTACAATGCAGGAAGTACAGCCAATATTTTATAATAACTGTAAATGGAATGTAACTTTTAAAAACTGTGAATCACTATATTATGTACCTGAAACTCACATAACATTAAACATCTGTTGTACTATACCTCAAAGAAAAAACAATAGGTTTCCTGAAGCTTAGGCTTTTGACTGTGTATGAGGCAAACAGGACTATAAAGCATAATATGATCAGGTCTGATAGAATGTGGATTCTAATGAGAGGGTTCTTTTCAGAATCCATCTCACAGTTGGTAAAGGAGTGGATGGTGTCATGGATGGCAGCGTGGGGTGCCAGCTGCTCTGATCCCCCTGCTCAAGGGAACCTTATTTTAACTCACAACCACCAGCTGCCCCGTCTTAGTGACCCACCGCAGTGTTCACCCCAAGACCACACTTTTGCTGGGTTCCTCCCAGCCAGACCAAGCAAGGGGGAAGTGCTAGAGAAAAGACCATTCCTGTCAACTGCAGGACTTCTCTTTGTCTAAGTCCCCACACTGCCCTTGTCAAGACCATCTCAGGGCCACCCTACAGTCTGAGGCTCTCCCTACAAATCTCCTTCCATCCCCCTCCTTTTCCTACAGATATCAAACTGTTTCTAGGTCTGAGGTTTTCCTTGCCTGTGTCTGCCTATTCTCCCATCATCTCCCGTGGACATCTTCCACAATAAATCTCTCACACTTGTAACTCTGCCCTGGAGTCTGCTTCCAGGAGGACATGAGCTGACACACTTCGGGAGAGGTGAGGAGGCTACGGAGCTGAGGCAAAGCGTGCTGGATTTTACTAGGAAGTCACAGAGCTCTGAAGGCCTCCTGAATGTTATTGACATCTGATGATCAGGGATGAAGTGGTTCACTGGAAATAATGGAACCCCATGAATTTTCCTTATATCCTGCTATAAGTGGCACTAGCAGCCAGGATAATGGAAAAGCTTTTCTATCAATATGTACTTTATTGGCCTCCTTAGGTGGTAAAGAATCCAACTGCCAATACAGGAGATGCAAAAGATGTGGGTTTGATCCCTGGGTCGGGAAGACCCCCTGGAGTAGGAAATGGCAAACCACTCCAGTATTCTTGCATGGGAAATCCCATGGACAGAGGAGCCTGGCGGGCTACAAGTCCATGGGGTCACAAAGAGTCAGACACAAGTGAGCACAGCACATGTACTTTATTATCCTCCTTGTATGCCAAGTTGGGAATGCTACAAAATAGCGAGCAAGACCGTCAAAGAACTGTATTGAGGGCTTGCTCTGTAGCAAGCTCTGGACTAGAGCCCCCATTCATTCAGAGCGTTTACTGAATACCCAGGTTCACAGGGCACCACCTCAAGTCAAAACATGGGTTAACACTTGTTTTTTTAAAAATCATTTACATCCTGCCTTGCTTAGGCAGCACTGTGTCTGTCCTAAAGCAAACGCATCCACAGGCTGCCATGTAATATAAATTCTCCTTGCTATCTTGCTGACTGGATGCTTCCTGCTTCTCCCAGCTGCATCTCAATTTTCCTCCTTAAATAGAGCAAACAAAGGCTCTCTTTCTTGCCGTTGCATGTTGTGAACGCTTCAGAAATGACAACATACCTCCAGGAGATTGGAACACTTGAAAATCAGTGCCTTCATAAAAGGAGCTTCTTGTGTTGTCCACTTCAGGGGTTCCTGCCTGACAGGTATTAGTGCTGCTTTCCCAGTAGACAGCCCAGCCTGAGTGAAGGCAAAACAATGTTAGCCCCCAACTCAAGAGGAAACAGAGCTGTGGGCTTTGGGTTCCTTTGGACTCCTGGGTTACTTATTTGTCTGGTTTCTGTGCTTTTCTGAGATGGCGACTATTTAAAACCTCAAACCTCTATACTTTTTTATTCCTCCCCTGAGTGAAAGGCTTACAAAATATATCTTTGCATCATAAACACATTTTAGAAGTTAACCCAGAGTTCCCTGGGCCCAGCTAAATGCTAACTAAATGTGTTAAAATCAACAGTTTGATGTTGCCCAAAGAGACAGCTGGGGAGTGGGGGGGCGGGAGACGTAAGGGAGTGACTCACAGGTGGAGAAGCCAGCAGAAAATGATACTACCTGAGACCAAGCAAACAACAGGGGCTTCCCTGGTGGCTCAGAGGTAAAGAATCTGCCTGCAGTATAGGAGACCCAGGTTTGATCCCTGGGTCAGGAAGATCCCCTGGAGAAGGGAAAGGCTACCCACTCCAGTATTCTGGCCTGGAGAATTCCATGGACAGAGGAGCCTGGCAGGCTACAGTGCATGGGGTGGTAAAGAGTAGGACGTGACCAAGAGACTAACACTTCATGGGAAACCAGCCCAAACAGGTCACGGAACTGGTGTGGTGATACAGCTCTCAGTTCAGTTCAGTCGCTCAGTCGTGTCTGACTCTTTGTGACCTCATGAATCGCAGCACGCCAGGCCTCCCTGTCCATGACCAACTCCCGAAGTTTATCCAAACTCATGTTCATTGAGTCAGTGATGCCATCCAAACATCTCAACCTCGGTCATCCCCCTTCTCCTCCTGCCCCTAATCCCTCCCAGCATCTGGGTCTTTTCCAATGAGGATACAGCTCTAGGTAGCTAAAATTAAAAATGATTACCCAGAATTGTTTAATTAGACCATTTCATTTCCTGAAATTAAATATAAAATCCACTAAGTGCTTACTATTCTAGCTCCTGTACATGTACATGTAGTGTTATTCAAAAGTTTAATAAACTCCCTCCTAAGCACTTAGCAGTCATCTACTCCACGCTTTAGCCATCATGTGGCAAGAGCTGGGGAGTCCTTAATGCCCTTTAACCTAGATGTGCCGTTCCTGGGAAGAGAGCACAAGAAAAGAGCATACGAATGAGGCACGTATTCACATTGCAATAACTCTAACAACAAAAGACTTTCAGACAATGGAAATTGTTTTAGAAATGAATCAATACAAACAAAAGAAAATATTATAAAGAATATTTGCATTGAGAAACTAAATCAGTCTTTTCCTGTTGTCTATTGCAATTCAATAGACTGTGAGTTAACACTAAGAAAAAATGCTAATTTCACACACTATATAAAATAGATAACTAATAAAAACCTACTGTATAGCACAGGGAACTCTATTCAATAGTCTGTAATAACCTATATGGGGCTAGAATCTAAAAAAAGAGTGGATATATGTATATTAATAACCAACTCACTTTGCTGTACAGCAGAAACATAACATTGCAAATCAACTACGTTCCAATAAAAATTAATTTAAAAAGTCACTTTGGCAGTGGTATGCTGAAGCCAGCTCACAAGCTCATAAGAGCCAACTGTTAACATTTCAGGAATTTTATGAGCTGATAATTATATATAACCACCTCTGAAATTTAAATTATATAAGCTTGTAACAAAATAAACTATATAATAAAGATTCATGCCTCATCACTTCCTTAAAAAAAGAATGTTAGTTTTATCATAATAAAAATAATAGAACTGCCCCCAGTGATTATTAATCCCAACACCTACCTAATTGTCTCAATAAGGGAAAACAAGAAATTCCAAGGGGAGGAGCCAAGATGGCGGAGGAGTAGGACGGGGAGAACACTTTCTCCCCCACAAATTCATCAAAAGAGCATTTAAACATCGAGTAAATTCCACAAAACAACTTCTGAATGCCGGCAGAGGACATCAGGCACCCAGAAAAGCAACCCAACTCTTCGAAAGGAGGTAGGAAAAAATATAAAAGACAAAAAAAGAGACAAAAGAGAGAGGGACGGAGTTCCGTCCCGGGAAGGGAGTCTTAAAAAGAGAGAAGTTTCCAAACACCAGGAAACCTTCTCACTGCCGAATCTGTGCCGAGCTTTGGAAGCACAGAGGGCAACATAACAGGGAGAAAAAATAAACAAGTAAAACTCGCAGATTGCGAGCCCTACGGTAACTCCCCCAGAGGAGAAGCAGCGCAGACGCCTGCACACGCCATTAGCAAGCGGGGGCTGGGCAGGGAGGCGCGGCGCGGGCTGCATCGCTTCGAGTAAGAATCTGGCCTGAATACCCTGAGCACTATCTGAGCGAAATAATTTGGGCTAGCAAACCAGACTGTGGGATATCTACCACGCGAAAAGCCAGCCCCAACCTAAGACACCGCCAGGCCCACGCACGGAACAAAGGACTGAACAGAGATAGCCGGCTGCAGACCTTCCCCCTCCGGTGACAGGCAGCCAGAGCCGGAAGGGGACAATCGCAGCCCCAGAGAGACATTATCTATAAAACTGTAAGCAGGCTTCTTTGCTAACTAAAACTTCTTGGGGGTCTGGACGGTCAACATCTGCCTGAGAAGGTGCGCCGGTTTTACACCCAGATAACCGAGTGGCGGGGAGGCGATAAGTCGCAGCATTGGCGTTCGCCAAACACCTCATCACCTGAGCTGCTCGGACCTGGGAAGAGCACAAAATGCAGGCCCAACTGAGTCTGCGCCTCTGAGGACTACCCGAGTGCCTGAACCTGAGCAGCTTGGACCTGGGAGGTACATGCAGCCCAGGGCTGGCCTCGGATTGTTCTCGGTGGAACAACCTAGAGCCCGAGCAGGGAGGCTACACGTGCCGTGAGTGGGGGCAGACCCAATGTGGCTGAGGCACTGCGAGCGCACGCCAGTGTTATTTGTTTGCAGCATCCCTCCCTCCCTCCCCAGAGCGCGACTGAACAAGTGAGCCTAAAAAAAAAAAAAAGTTTCCCCCACCGTCCCCTTTGTGTCAGGGCGGAAGCCAGACACTGAAGAGACCAGCAAACAGAAGAAGTTATAACAGAGGGAAACGCCTTGGAAGCTACGGGCAATAGATTAAAACCCCGTGGTTACTACGGACTACATAGGAAGGGGCCTATAGATCTTGAGAAATATGTCGGACCAAGGAACTAGCCAAAAATGAACTGAACCCACAATACAACAAAACCAGAGAAAGTCCTAGATATATTTTTACTATTTTTACGATCATTCTTTCTTTCTTTTTCTTTAATTAAAAAAAAAAATTTTTTTTAGTCCTCTATTGTTCCTTTAATTTTCACTTTTGTAACCTATTACTTTGCAAAAAAAAAAAAAAGACCCTATTTTTTTCTTCTTCAGCAAACTTCATATATATATATTTTATAATTTTTTGACCTTGTTTTTTTTTTTTTTTCTTTTTTCTTCTTCTTTTCTTTAACATTGTATTTTTGAAATTCCAAACTCTACTCTAGTTTTTTAATTTTAGCTTTTTGGTATATGTTCTCAATTTTGTACCTACAGTTTTTTTTTATAATTTCTGTGACTTTTTTTTTTTCTTTTCTGTTTCATTCTCTTCTTCTTTTATATAACATTGTATATCTGAAATTCCAAACTCTACTCTAGATTTTTAATTTATGCTTTTTTGTATTTGATATCAAATTTGTACCTGTATTTTCTTTATAATTTTTGTGACATTGTTTTTGTTTGTTTGTTTTCTCTCTTTATGTTTCTTCTTCCTTTTTTTTAACATTGTATTTTTGAAATTCCAAACTCTACTCTAGATTTTTAATTTTTGCTTTTTGGTATTAGTTATCAATTTTGTACCTGTATTTTCTTTATAATTTTCGTGATCTTGTTTGTTTTTCTTTGTTTGTTTTTTCTCTCTTTCTTTTCCTTCTTCTTTTCTTTAACATCGTATTTTTGAAATTCCAAACTCTACTCTAGATTTTTAATTTTTGCTTTTACGTATTTGTTACCAATTTTGTACCTTTAAGAACCCAATGTTCAGGACCCATTTTTCACTAGGGAGCGAGATTACTGGCTTGACTGCTCTCTCTCCCTTTGGACTCTCTTTTTTCTCCACCAGGTCGCCTGTGTCTCCTCCCTAACCCCTCTCTACTCTACCCAACTCTGTGAGTTTATGTGTGTTCCAGATGGTGGAGAACACTTAGGGAACTGATTACTGGCTGGATCTCTCTCCCTCCTTTTCATTCCCCCCTTTTATCCCTCTGCCCACCTCTGTCTCCTTCCTCCTTCTTCTCTTCTCTGTATAACTCCGTGAACATCTCTGAGTGGTCCAGTTGTGGAGTGCACATAAGGAAGTGACTACTGGCTAGCCCACTCTTTCCACTATTGATTCCACCTCATCTCATTTGGGTCACCTCTAACTCCCTCCTCCCTCTTCTCTTCTCCATGTAATGCTGTGAACCTCTCTGAGTGACCCTCACAGTAGAGAAACTTTTCATCTTTAACGTAGATGTTTTATCAATGATGCTGTATAGAAGGAGAAGTTTTGAAACTACTGTAAAAATAAGACCGGTAACTGGAAGCAGGAGGCTTAAGTCCAAACCCTGACTCCAGGGAACTCCTGACTCCAAGGAACATTAATTGACAGGAGCTCATCAAACGCCTTCATACTGACACTGAAACCAAGCACCATACAAGGGCCAACAAGTTCCAGGGCAAGACATACCAAGCAAATTCTCCAGCAACAAAGGAGCACAGCCCTGAGCTTCAAGATACAAGCTGCCCAAAGTCACCCCAAAACCATAGACATCTCATAACTCATTACTGGACATTTCATTGCACTCCAGAGAGAAGAAATACAGCTCCACCCACCAGAACACTGACACAAGCTTCCCTAACCAGGAAACCTTGACAAGCCACCTGTACAAACCCACACACAGTGAGAAAAAGCCACAATAAAGAGAACGCCACAAACTGCCAGAATATAGAAAGGACACCCCAAAATCAGCAATTTAAACAAGATGAAGAGACAGAGGAATAGCCAGCAGATAAAGGAACAGGATAAATGCCCACCAAACCAAACAAAAGAGGAAGAGATAGGGAATCTACCTGATAAAGAATTCCGAATAATGATAGTGAAATTGATCCAAAATCTTGAAACTAAAATGGAATCACAGATAAACAGCCTGGAGACAAGGATTGAGAAGATGCAAGAAAGGTTTAACAAGGACCTAGAAGAAACAAAAAAGAGTCAATATATAATGAATAATGCAATAAATGAAATTAAAAACACTCTGGAGGCAACAAATAGTAGAATAACAGAGGCAGAAGATAGGATTAGTGAATTAGAAGATAGAATGGTAGAAATAAATGAATCAGAGAGGATAAAAGAAAAACGAATTAAAAGAAATGAGGACAATCTCAGAGACCTCCAGGACAATATTAAACGCTACAACATTCGAATCATAGGGGTTCCAGAAGAAGACGACAAAAAGAAAGACCATGAGAAAATACTTGAGGAGATAATAGTGGAAAACTTCCCTAAAATGGGGAAGGAAATAATCACCCAAGTCCAAGAAACCCAGAGAGTCCCAAACAGGATAAACCCAAGGCGAAACACCCCAAGACACATATTAATCAAATTAACAAAGATCAAACACAAAGAACAAATATTAAAAGCAGCAAGGGAAAAACAACAAATAACACACAAGGGAATTCCCATAAGGATAACAGCTGATCTTTCAATAGAAACTCTTCAAGCCAGGAGGGAATGGCAAGACATTCTTAAAATGATGAAAGAAAATAACCTACAGCCCAGATTATTGTACCCAGCAAGGATTTCATTCAAGTATGAAGGAGAAATCAAAAGCTTTTCAGACAAGCAAAAGCTGAGAGAATTCTGCATCACCAAACCAGCTCTCCAACAAATACTAAACGATATTCTCTAGACAGGAAACACAAAAACGGTGTATAAGTTCGAACCCAAAACAATAAAGTAAATGGCAACGGGATCATACTTATCAGTAATTACCTTAAATGTAAATGGGTTGAATGCCCCAACCAAAAGACAAAGACTGGCTGAATGGATACAAAACAAGACCCCTACATATGTTGTCTACAAGAGACCCACCTCAAAACAGGGGACACATACAGACTGAAAGTGAAGGGCTGGAAAAAGATTTTCCATGCAAATAGGGACCAAAAGAAAGCAGGAGTAGCAATACTCATATCAGATAAAATAGACTTTAAAACAAAGGCTGTGAAAAGAGACAAAGAAGGTCACTACATAATGATCAAAGGATCAATCCAAGAAGAAGATATAACAATTATAAATATATATGCACCCAACACGGGAGCACCACAGTATGTAAGACAAATGCTAACAAGTATGAAACGAGAAATTAACAATAACACAATAATAGTGGGAGACTTTAATACCCCACTCACACCTATGGATAGATCAACTAAACAGAAAATTAACAAGGAAACACAAACTTTAAATGATACAATAGACCAGTTAGACCTAATTGATATCTATAGGACATTTCATCCCAAAACAATGAATTTCACCTTTTTCTCAAGCGCACATGGAACCTTCTCCAGGATAGATCACATCCTGGGCCATAAAGCTAGCCTTGGTAAATTCAAAAAAATAGAAATCATTCCAAGCATCTTTTCTGACCATAATGCAGGAAGATTAGATCTCAATTACAGGAGAAAAACTATTAAAAATTCCAACATATGGAGGCTGAACAACATGCTGCTGAATAACCAACGAATCACAGAAGAAATCAAAAAAGAAATCAAAATTTGCATAGAAACGAATGAAAATGAAAACACAACAACCCAAAACCTATGGGACACGGTAAAAGCAGTCCTAAGGGGAAAGTTTATAGCAATACAGGCACACCTCAAGAAACAAGAAAAAAGTCAAATAAATAACCTAACGCTACACCTAAAGCAACTAGAAAAGGAAGAAATGAAGAACCCCAGGGTTAGTAGAAGGAAAGAAATCTTAAAACTTAGAGCAGAAGTAAATGCAAAAGAAACAAAAGAGACCATAGCAAAAATCAACAAAACCAAAAGCTGGTTCTTTGAAAGGATAAATAAAATTGACAAACCATTAGCCAGACTCATCAAGAAACAAAGGGAGAAAAATCAAATCAATAAAATTAGAAATGAAAATGGAGAGATCACAACAGACAACACAGAAATACAAAGGATCATAAGAGACTACTATCAACAATTATATGCCAATAAAATGGACAACGTGGAAGAAATGGACATATTCTTAGAAAAGTAAACTTTCCAAAACTCGACCAGGAAGAAATAGAAAATCTTAACAGACCCATCACAAACACGGAAATTGAAACTGTAGTCAAAAATCTTCCAGCAAACAAAAGCCCCGGTCCAGATGGCTACACAGCTGAATTCTACCAAAAATTTAGAGAAGAGCTAACACCTATCCTGCTCAAACTCTTCCAGAAAATTGCAGAGGAAGGTAAACTTCCAAACTCATTCTATGAGGCCACCATCACCCTAATACCAAAACCTGACAAAGATCCCACAAAAAAAGAAAACTACAGGCCAATATCACTGATGAACATAGATGCAAAAATCCTTAACAAAATTCTAGCAATCAGAATCCAACAACACATTAAAAAGATCATACACCATGACCAAGTGGGCTTTATCCCAGGGATGCAAGGATTCTTCAATATCCGCAAATCAATCAATGTAATACACCACATTAACAAATTGAAAAATAAAAACCATATGATTATCTCAATAGATGCAGAGAAAGCCTTTGACAAAATTCAACATCCATTTATGATAAAAACTCTCCAGAAAGCAGGAATAGAAGGAACATACCTCAACATAATAAAAGCTATATATGACAAACCCACAGCAAACATTATCCTCAATGGTGAAAAATTGAAAGCATTTCCTCTAAAGTCAGGAACAAGGCAAGGGTGCCCACTTTCACCATTACTATTCAACATAGTTTTGGAAGTTTTGGCCACAGCAATCACAGCAGAAAAAGAAATAAAAGGAATCCAAATTGGAAAAGAAGAAGTAAAACTCTCACTATTTGCAGATGACATGATCCTCTACATAGAAAACCCCAAAGACTCCACCAGAAAATTACTAGAACTAATCAATGACTATAGTAAAGTTGCAGGATATAAAATCAACACACAGAAATCCCTTGCATTCCTATACACTAATAATGAGAAAACAGAAAGAGAAATTAAGGAAACAATTCCATTCACCATTGCAATGGAAAGAATTAAATACTTAGGAATATATCTACCTAAAGAAACTAAAGACCTATATATAGAAAACTATAAAACACTGGTGAAAGAAATCAAAGAGGACACTAATAGATGGAGAAATATACCATGTTCATGGATTGGAAGAATCAATATAGTGAAAATGAGTATACTACCCAAAGCAATTTATAGATTCAATGCAATCCCTATCAAGCTACCAACAGTATTCTTCACAGAGCTAGAACAAATAATTTCACAATTTGTATGGAAATACAAAAAACCTCGAATAGCCAAAGCGATCTTGAGAAAGAAGAATGGAACTGGAGGAATCAACCTACCTGACTTCAGGCTCTACTACAAAGCCACAGTTATCAAGACAGTATGGTACTGGCACAAAGACAGAAATATAGATCAATGGAACAAAATAGAAAGCCCAGAGATAAATCCACGCACATATGGACACCTTATCTTTGACAAAGGAGGCAAGAATATACAATGGATTAAAGACAATCTCTTTAACAAGTGGTGCTGGGAAAACTGGTCAACCACTTGTAAAAGAATGAAACTAGAACACTTTCTAACACCATACACAAAAATAAACTCAAAATGGATTAAAGATCTAAACATAAGACCAGAAACTATAAAACTCCTAGAGGAGAACATAGGCAAAACACTCTCTGACATACATCACAGCAGGATCCTCTATGACCCACCTCCCAGAATAGCGGAAATAAAAGCAAAAATAAACAAATGGGACCTAATTAACCTTAAAAGCTTCTGCACATCAAAGGAAACTATCAGCAAGGTGAAAAGACAGCCTTCAGAATAGGAGAAAATAATAGCAAATGAAGCAACTGACAAACAACTAATCTCAAAAATATACAAGCAACTCCTACAGCTCAACTCCAGAAAAATAAATGACCCAATCAAAAAATGGGCCAAAGAACTAAATAGACATTTCTCCAAAGAAGACATACAGATGGCTAACAAACACATGAAAAGATGCTCAACATCACTCATTATCAGAGAAATGCAAATCAAGACCACTATGAGGTACCATTTCACACCAGTCAGAATGGCTGCGATTCAAAAGTCTACAAATAATAAATGTTGGAGAGGGTGTGGAGAAAAGGGAACCGTCTTACACTGTTGGTGGGAATGCAAACTAGTACAGCCACTACGGAGAACAGTGTGGAGATTCCTTAAAAAACTGGAAATAGAACTGCCTTATGATCCAGCAATCCCACTGCTGGGCATACACACTGAGGAAACCAGAAGGGAAAGAGACACATGTACCCCAATGTTCATCGCAGCACTGTTTATAATAGCCAGGACATGGAAGCAACCTAGATGTCCATCAGCAGATGAATGGATAAGAAAGCAGTGGTACATATACACAATGGAGTATTACTCAGCCATTAAAAAGAATTCATTTGAATCAGTTCTAATGAGGTGGATGAAACTGGAGCCTATTATACAGAGTGAAGTAAGCCAGAAGGAAAAACACCAATACAGTATACTAACGCATATATATGGAATTTAGAAAGATGATAACAATAACTCTGTGTACAAGACAGCAAAAGAGACACTGATGTATGGAACAGTCTTATGGACTCTGTTGGAGAGGGAGAGGGTGGGAAGATTTGGGAGAATGGCATTGAAACATGTAAAATATCATGTATGAAACGAGATGCCAGTCTAGGTTCAATGCACGATACTGGATGCTTGGGGCTAGTGCACTGGGACGACCCAGAGGGATGGTATGGGGAGGGAGGAGGGAGGAGGGTTCAGGATGAGGAGCACATGTATACCTGTGATGGATTCATTTTGATATTTGGCAAAATGAATACAATTATGTAAAGTTTAGAAATAAAATAAAATTAAAAAAAAAAAAAGAAATTCCAAGAGGCAATAGGAGAGAATTTGTAGGAGATTTTCCTGAGGTGAAAGTACAATGGATTGTTTGTCCCTCCTCTATTTGGAGAGGATAGAGAATGCCTCCCCCCTCAGAAATTAAGAAAGAAAGGTCCAAAAAAGTGTCCACAGAGTGACAGCCTTGTGTGAAAGGAGGCTGGCCTTACTCAGGTCATCTAGATGTTTGCTGAGCTACAGACACTTGGAGAACTAAACCAGTGCAGCCACCTGAATGAAGGGGGATAAAGAAGTTTTCATGAGACTTTGATATGTGTCCACTGAAATTTCACATCCACAGTAGATCTGCCTCTCATCTGGAGAATTCTGAAGGTAGGAGTCAGGCTGGAGAAGCCTTGATGGCATAGCAAAGACAGATTGCCCAGTAAGGCTGCATCAATTTCTTGAGAACGAAGTGGATGCCTTGGAAGATAAATGGGCCACCTTTTAAGTACTCTGGCCAGCAGTCCAAGATTTGGGTCCACCACCAGCAGTAGTAGAAGCTATAGGAAATCAGTTAGAAAGTGCACTGCCCTTACTGGGTGCACACAGTGGGTGGTCCAGTCAGCCTGCAGAATATCCATCAATGCCCAAGACAAAAAGAGCCAGCATTTAGACACCCATTGTGGAAAGCATAAATTACAATAAGCCATATGCAAGTAGCAATAAGACAAAGCAAAAGACTTTTGCCTTTTTTTTTCCCTCCAGTCTTCTTTCTCCTTCCTCCAAATCTATGAGACTTAGGATACACAAGAGAAGTAATCGAACAGGAGATAGCAAAGAAGAACAATCACACCACATGTCCCATTAGAGGTCCCCTAGCCACACTCCAGCCTGCTGGAGAGAAGGGAGAAGGCTGAACTGGATGTGAGATTGAACCTGTGGTTTACATTACCCTAAATCAGATAAAAAATACATATATCAGTTCAGTTCAGTTGCTCAGTCGTGTCCGACTCTTTGCGACCCCATGAATCGCAGCACGCCAGGCTTCCCTGTCCATCAACAACTCCTGGAGTTCACTCAGACTCGCGTCCATCTAGTCAGTGATGCCATCCAGTCATCTCATCCTCTGTTGTCCCCTTCTCCTCCTGCCCCCAATCCCTCCCAGCATCAGAGTCTTTTCCAATGAGTCAACACTTCGCATGAGGTGGCCAAAGTATTGGAGTTTCAGCTTTAGCATCATTCCTTCCAAAGAAATCCCAGGGCTGATCTCCTTCAGAATGGACTGGTTGGATCTCCTTGCAGTCCAAGGGACTCTCAAGAGTCTTCTCCAACACCGCAGTTCAAAAGCATCAATTCTTCAGTGCTCAGCTTTCCTCACAGTCCAACTCTCATATCCATACATGAGTCTTAATTACCCTAAATGACACTACAATAATCTCTCCTTCTCCACAGGGGATACTCTCCAAGATCCTCAATGGATGCTTGCATCTGCAAATAACACTGAACCCTATATATACTATTGTTTTGCTATACATACATGCCAGTGGTAAGGTTTCGTTTATAGGCACAGTAAGAGAACATCTCATGCCAGCACCACTACTCTTGGCACTCTGGGGCTAAGTCACTTCAGTCGTGTCCAGCTCTTTGTGACCCTATGGACTGTAGCTCATCAGGCTCCTCTGTCCATGGAATCTTCCCGGCAAGAATACTGGAGTGGGTTGTCATGCCCTCCCCAGGGGATCTTCCCAAGGCAAGGATCGAACCCGTGTGCTTTGGGGCCATTATTAAATAAAATGAGTTACCTGAACATAAGCACTATGGTACCACGACAATCTGATAACTGAGATGGCTACTAAGTGAATAATGAGCAGGATGCTCTGGACAGAAAGATCATTCATGTCCTGGGCAGGACTGACCAGGACTGAGGGACAGTTCATCACGCTGCTCAGGATGTCATGCAATTTAAAACCTATGACTTTTATATTTCTGGAATTTTCCATTTAATAACTTTAGAAGGCAGTTGGCCACAGGTAACTAAAACCACAGAGAGCCAAACTGTAGGTACAGGGAAACTACGGTACTTTCTAACTCAAAGTGCCTGGAAAGTTGTGTCTACACAAGACACAGTGAGAGGTGAGCGAGTCAGTGCTGCTCTTGCCTTTTTAAAGTCATCATTAAGGAAGTAAAATCTTTTCCACAGGTGTATCCTCATTAAGTTCATCTCATTTATTACATCAGTAACACAAAGCATTGTGTTCTTTAATACTTTTCAAGAAGGAATCCTACCTAGGCTATGCTTTTTGTGTTTTTGTAAATTCATGTTCTTTCGAGCCATCAGAAGGTCCACTGTTAGATTAAAAAGCAAGAAAGTTTTGGTTTTAAAATATCAAAAATATAGAATTTCAAGGAGTATTTAGAATACAAGTAAAATATCCTAACAGTGCTTCCCAAAATGTGTTGCACCAAAAACTGTAAGATCCTCTGCTATAAAAAGGAGGGATATGCAACAAATTTGAGAAACTTGAATTTGTCATCTTTCTTCTTAAAAATTCACAATTCATATTACCATGTTCAAAAGTCTGAGAAATGCTCTAATTTTTAAAAATTACTAATGTTTAACCCAGCACACGTGATGTTCACCACCACCAGGTACTCAATTCCATGACAATATCCAACAATCGATTGTCTGTGGAGTAAATCTTTGTGGGAAGTGCCTTTGCCTACAAGTTCCCTCTGGACCAGAAGGCAGTAGGAAACACACTTCTCTGCCTCTTCCTCCTCTGGATGGTAAATGAAGTTCATACGAGAGTGAGAAGGAAAGAACGAGACTAATGCAGAGGACAGAACAGAAACTGTAAAGGATACACAATGGCGAGATATTGCAAGAAAGGTAGAAGGTACCTGACGCTGTTTCCTGAAGCAGCACCTCAAAAGGTCAACAGGCAAGTGAAACTATGGCTTCAAAGGAGACTTTTGGCCCAGTTCAACCACTCACAAGGCCTCATTCCCCAAAAAAGATTTTTTCCCTTCTTTTTTAAACTTTTTCTTTTATAATGGAGTAAAGCCAATTAGCAACACTAGGATAGTTTTTGGGGTACAGCAAAGGAATTCAGCCATGTGTGTGCTCAGTCACTTCAATCGTGCCTGACTCTACGACCCCATGGATTGCAGCCCGCCAGGCTCCTCTGTCCATGGGATTCTCCAAGCAAGAATACTGGAGTGTGTTGCCATGCCTTCCTCCAGGGATTTTTCCCAACTTGGGGATCGAACCTGCATCTCCTGTGGCTCCTGCATCGCAGGTGGATTCTTTACTGTTGAGCCACTGGGAAAGCTCAGACTCAGCCATCCATATACATGTATCCATTCTAAACCAAAAAGATTTTGGCTAAAGAGATAGCTGACCCAATGGTTGCAGTATGAAAGGTAAGCAGAAGGCAAAGCTATAAATATCTTTCAGGTAAATGGGGACATTACATATGTCTGGTTATGAAGAGGAAGGGAGAAGGATCTTAAAACTTTGCAGAAGAAAAATATTCTTAGTTTTCTCTCTGAGGAAGATAATTTCTGGCCTCAGTTGCAGGTAGTATGTAAAGTAGGAGTCTAAAATAGAACCAAGGAAAGAAACAGAAAATGCTCTAGGGTGGGTTGAAAAACAGCCACGCCAAGCTCCACAGTGCATCGGTATATCACATGAGCGTTCATCAATTGCACTCCCTTCAGGAGGAATGGGTTCTTAAAAATACATCTGTGCCATATTTAAACAAGGGAAACCTATCAGCCTCTCTTCAGAATTCACTGATGGAAAGCAGCAGAGGGTTTTCTTAGTGAAGATGACGAACAGCAGGGTTGGTCATGTGAGATAAGCCATTACCTAAATCTGACTGAAAGGAGAGTGACTTGCTACAATTAATTGACTCCACTTAAAGTCTGCTCTTATTTCCCCCAAACCACAAGAACCTCTCGCCTGCAATACTGCATATGGATTGCAGACCAAGAGGACAGAGGAGGGCTTCCTTTAGGTCTCCAGAGTGGCTGTGTTCCTCTCTCCTCCCGCCTCACAGTGAGCTGGGACAGAGCTTGTCTCTGACAAATGGAGATAGGGTTCATCTGCTCATAGGGACAAGGATTTTAACAACAACACAGATGGTTCCATCAAGCACTTAAATGTGCCAAAGACTGTCCTTAGGACCTAGCACCATTACAGCATTTGATCCTCAAAATAACCATATGTGAAGGTGGGCACTTTAATTATCCCTAACTTACAGAAGGATAAACAAGAACACAAAAGTAGAACTAAGAAAGGGAAACCAGAGAAACACACAAGGAACCATAGACAGTTGATTCTGGAAAGTACCATGGAAATTATTGAGGCCAGTGGTTCTCAGCCAGGGGCAGTTTCACACCACCCACCAACTCGCCCTGGCTGGGACATTCAGCAAAGACTGGAGACATTTTTCTTTATCACAACTGGGCGAGGGAGGCAGGGGAGTTGTTGGCATCTGGTGGGTACAAGCCAAAAATACTGCTAAATGTCTAACAATATACAAGATAAATGCCATAACAAAGAATTATCTGGCCAAAATATCAATAGTGCTATGACTGAGAAACCTCAGGATAACTGAATGATGTTGCATGGGAAAACACTAAGACCCAAAGAGGCTAACGTCTCATCACCAGGTGGTTTAGAGCTTGGGCTCTGTCTTAGGCTGACGGGGTTGATACAACAAAATGCCACAAAATGGGTAGCTTCTAAACAACAGAGAGTTATTTCTCACAGTTCTGGAGGCTGGGGAGTCCAAGATCAAGATGTCTGAACACTCGGGGTCCAGCAAGAGCCTACTTCCTGATTCACATGTGGCCATCTTTTTTGCCAAGTCCTCACACGACTAAAGGGTCACGAGCACGTTCTCGGGTTTCTTTTATACAGGCACTAATTCCATTCACGAGGGCACTACCGTCAGGATCTAATCACCTCCCAAGGGCCCCACCTTCAAATACCCTCACACCAGGGATGAGGTTTCAACATAAGAACTTTGTAGGAGACACAAACGTTCATTTTGATGACAGACTTCAGAATCTGACTTTCTAGAGTCAAATCTGTATGACCTTGGCAATCCCTCCGCTTCTTCAGGCTTCCTTTTTCCTAACTATAAAGTGGACATAATAACGGCAAGCACTTCATTGGACTGCTAGGTTAATCAAAATGCCATATGTAGACAGGTAATTCCAAGGCTGTCGTCAGCAGCGTCAAACGTCTGTCAGTGGGTGACTTACCCACTAGTGAGTCCTAACTTCCAGCCCAGATCCAACACATAGGACTTGGAGGGCGCCAAGCACAGAAGCTACGCTGAGATGCCCGAACCTTCTTTCTGTGTGTGTGTGTGTGTGTGTGTGTGTGCGCGCACGCGCGCTTAGCAGTGTCTGACTCTTTGCAACCCCATGGACTGTAGCCCACCAGACCCTAGCCATGGAACTTTCCAGGCAAGAATACTGGGAAGGTTTGCCATTTCCTGCTCCAGGAGATCTTCCCAACCCAGGGATCAAACCCTATATCTCTGTGTATACCGCATTGGCAGGCAGATTCTTTACCTCTAGCACCCCCTGGGAAGCCCATTCTTTTGCTTTAGTCTTATTTTCCTCCATCAAGAAACAGAACAAAATAATACCTAGCCTGCTGAGCTGAATGACACTCAAGCAAAATCTGATATCCAAGCTAGACCAGTAGAGATCAAGAGAAATGGTGAGAGAGGAAAGGGTACAAAAGATGACCGAAAGGAAAGTGAAGAGGGAGGCAACATCCCAGAGGAATTAGAATCAGCGATAGAAAAAACCACCAGCTGAATCAGGTTAAGGCTCAGTTCAAGGCAGGGGGTGTCAGCACAAACCACCAGGTGCCACCCCTGCTCGTTGTGGGCTTGGTGGAGCCCTTAATAGAATGGAAGGAGGCTCTGTGGATTTAGAAAGACAAAGCTGGAGACATCATGCAAATAGACACTCACCATTGGATCAAAGTTCTATTTACCATCCTTCCTGGAGAGAGAAAAAAAAATTCACTGAGGCCCCCTGGTGGGTGTGCTAAAGCAAATACCTGAGCAACTAACCACTCAGAAGAACACATTTGCTTTGATCACAGGATGAGGCTGGAAGCTGCATTTTTCTGGTTACACTGAATCTTATCCACTCCCTTGTTGATGCCAAACCACATTTCTTATCTATTAGAATAGAGCCCGTTTTTTATTATTCTAGGCAGCTTTTCTAAAACTCGCTTTTTTCTTTTTCCTAACTAATGCTAATAATTTCTGATGGAAAGCCTGAAAGTTCTGTCAGGGCTCTGCAGCTGGTAATCCTATGCTTCCCCGCCCACCCACTCCACCCCACCCAGGCCCCAAAGCAGTGCTGAGCACAGTAATTTGAGCCAATAAAAAACTCCTTCCCAACAGTGCTAAGGATCTGATAAGTTATTTAGGGGAGTCTATCCAGAAAATAAGAATGTGTGTGTTTGTTGCTCAGTTGTATCTGACTCTGCAGTGCCATGGACTGTAGTCCACCAGGCTCCACTGTCCATGGAATCAGGAATACTGGAGTGAGTTGACATTCCCTTCTCCAGAGGATCTTCCAGACCCAAGGATCGAACCTGGGTCTCCTACATTTTAGGCAGATTCTTTACCATCTGAGCCACCAAAAGAACAAAAATCTCTAAACCAAACCTAGGCAGATATTTAATTTGGCCCTTCTGGTGAAGTTTATTTTCAAAAGGTAATTATGCTTCTGAACTATCAACCGTTGTTTAGAATGCCATTTTCTGTGAAAGAGGGGGTAGGCGCTGCAGTGGAAAAGTGATAGCCGAACCTTTGCAGTAAAATCAATTTTTCAGAAGAAAGCTAAGCTATAAGGCAAGAGAACAGCACACACAACCACTAGTTGAAATGTCTGTCCCTACATGAATAAGAGATGAAAGATCAGAAAGTAACTCTATCAAGATGTCATGCCAGAAGCATGCCAATGCTGGTACCTTCAGGATTTCGGATTCCCAGGTAGAGATGTGAATAAAAAGAAACAAGCAAGTAGCTCTGACTTTAAGTATTTACAAGGAGCACCAGCCAACACTCGTACCGCATCAGCAACGAGCTGGACACCATCCACACTGAGCACTTTACATATACGTCACCCTTAATTCTCACAAGAGCTAAGTACTACTATTACCCGCATCTTAAATAAAAGGAAATAGGCACAAAAATTTTAAACAACGTGCCTCAAGTTTTACTGCTAGCAAGAAATTACAGAAGATCTGCTGCTGCTGCTGCTGCTGCTGCTAAATCGCTTCAGTTGTGTCTGACCGTGTACCCCATAGACGGCAGCCCACCAGGCTCCTCCACCCATGGGATTTTCCAGGCAAGAGTACTGGAGTGGGGTGCCACTGCCTTCTCCGACAGAAGACCTGAGCTGTTTGCAAATACCTCTGATCTACTCAGAGCAGTGACAGAATTTAACGTGGCTTAAAACTCTATGGGGGCTTCCCAGGTGGCCCTACCAGTAAAGAACCCACCCGCCGATGGAGGAGAGGTAAGAGAGACAGGTTTGATCCCTGGGCTGGCAAGATCCCCTGGAGGAGGGCATGGCAACCCACTCCAATATTCTTGCCCAGAAAATCCCATGGACAGAGGAGCCTGGCAGGCTACATCCATAGGATCTCAGAGCGTCAGACACAACTGAAGCAACTTAGCACACACACGCTCACAGAACCTCTGTGAGCCAGGGTGTGATCTGCCAGGTTATCTGTGCCCTGGCTCGGTGATCACTGAGGAGGTACTGGGATGGAGCCCCCACTGGTCCACGTTTCTAAGTGACTATGATGCTTACAGGCCTCCTGCCAACCTCAGTGGGCCACTTACCATGAGCAAAAAACACACCTTTGCTGGGTGTATCAAGCCTCCACACAGTCTAGGGTTGTCTGTTAATGACGCACACTCCAGCCTACCCTGCCTGATACAGCGGAAATGATGGTATCTGAACCCAGGCAGTCTACCTTCAGGGTCCGTGCTCTAAACCAGTATGCTACACTGCCTTCCAAGTATGAGGTATCACCTCTGCCTTTAAAGAACTTAAGTCTGTGGAGAAATGGGCATACACTGCAGAAGCAGCCACACGAGAGGACTAAGGAGTCCCTGATGGATTTAGACAATGAACAGCACAGACTAAGTGAATGGGAAGTTCAGAGAATGGCAAGATCAGTGTAGCCAGATGTTCTGGTCCAAGCCCACTGGGTCAGAAGGATGAGAAGCCCACTGTAATTTTAACTAGAGTCAGATCAGATCAGATCAGATCAGTCACTCAGTCGTGTCTGACTCTTTGCGACTCCATGAATCACAGCATGCCAGGCCTCCCTGTCCATCACCAACTCCCAGAGTTCACTGAGACTCACGTCCATCGAGTCAGTGATGCCATCCAGCCATCTCATCCTCTGTTGTCCCCTTCTCCTCCTGCCCCCAATCCCTCCCAGCATCAGAGTCTTTTCCAATGAGTCAACACTTCGCATGAGGTGGCCACAGTACTGGAGTTTCAGCTTTAGCATCATTCCTTCCAAAGAAATCCCAGGGCTGATCTCCTTCAGAATGGACTGGTTGGATCTCCTTGCAGTCCAAGGGACTCTCAAGAGTCTTCTCCAACACCACCGTTCAAAAGCATCAATTCTTTGGCACTCAGCCTTCTTCACAGTCCAACTCTTACATCCATACATGACCACAGGAAAAACCATAGGCTTGACTAGACGAACCTTTGTTGGCAAAGTAATGTCTCTGCTTTTGAATATGCTATTTAGGTTGGTCATAACTTTCCTTCCAAGGAGTAAGTGTCTTTTAATTTCATGGCTGCAGTCACCATCTGCAGTGATCTTGGAGCCCAGAAAAATAAAGTCTGACACTGTTTCCACTGTTTCCCCATCCATTTCCCATGAAGTGATGAGACCGGATGCCATGATCTTCGTTTTCTGAATGTGAGCTTTAAGCCAACTTTTTCACTCTCCACTTTCACTTTCATCAATAGGCTCTTTAGGTCTTCACTTTCTGCTATAAGGGTGGTGTCATCTGCATATCTGAGGTTATTGATATTTCTCCCAGCAATCTTGATTCCAGCTTGTGTTTCTTCCAGTCCAGCATTTCTCATGTTGTACTCTGCATATAAGTTAAATAAACAGGGTGACAATATACAGCCTTGACATACTCCTTTTCCTATTTGGAACCAGTCTGTTGTTCCATGTCCAGTTCTAACTGTTGCTTCCCGACCTGCATACAAATTTCTCAAGAGGCAGATCAGGTGGTCTGGTATTCCCATCTCTTTCAGAATTTTCCACACTAGAGTCAGAAAAAGAACTTAAATGACAAAATCTCTTGGAATCTCAACCAGGAAAATAAGAACTGAGCCTCCTATGAGCTGAAAAGATCTGAAAATTCAGTAATATTAAGTGCTCAGAGTTAGTAAAAATAGAGATTTTCAATCCATGATCTGAACTCCAAGGTCTACCTGAACTTAGACAAGTTACTTTACTTCCTGGAGTAAAAAACTAGATATACTAATACTTACATCATACATTTGGTATAAAGGTTATGTGAACAAATGCTTGTAAAGCTCTTAGTCCAATGGCATATTGTAGGTGTTAAGGATATTAGGTCTCTTCTTGGTCTCCTCTCTCCCTTAATGAGGATTCCCTCCGAGTGATGTCACGTACCTGTGTGCCATACTACGCTCTGGACAGATGGAGCAGCTGCAATATACACTGCTAAACAGAACCTCCAGGGCTAAACTGTACGCCACTCAGGCCTCAGTGGCCTCCGATCTCTCCAGAGATCACATCTCACTGGTCAGCGACTGTGCCTCCTTGTTGCTCTGGAATAACACAAGGTCAGGGCAGGGCCCCCACACAATTGCATGTGACAGACTCTCCTCCGCACTGCAATTTGGCTCATTCCCTGTTGTGACAGTGATGGTAACAAGAACTGAAAATAGCACAATACAAATCCATTCTTGAGATCAAAAATGGTAATAAAAATGGGAAGTTTTACAGGAGCTGTTATCTCCAGAACAAGCTTCTCATTATAACTGTGTGGATATTTATTTTTCTTTATTTCTTGTTTCTTGCGCTCGGATTTGGTATTGGCAGTTAGAGAAGAGTGTCTGGGCGATCAGGACAACAATAATGTTCATCTAGTAACAAGGCTGCAAAAACTTGAAGGCAACCTGCTAAAGGCAATAAATGCTAGTTTCCTTTGCAGAATTAACCCTCCTACATTACACCTTTGACATAATAAGGAATAAAAACACTCAAACCAATATCCCAGTAAATAAAATTTGCATCTCTTGAGACAGACATTCTGTTAAAGTAGTAATTTTTAAATGGGAACAAACACATACCCTATTCTCAAGGGGCATTTGGCAATATCTGCAGATACTTGTCATTGTCACAGATGGGATGGGGGTGCCAATGGCATCTAGTGGGCAGAGACCAGGCGTGCTGATAAACCTCCTACAGTATGCAGGCGAGGCTCCCACAGCAAAGGATTATCCCACCCAGAAATGTCAATAGTGATGAGATAGAGAAACTTACATTAAAAGAACTGAAACCTCTTGCTCTGCTTTAATCCATACCTTAATATTTAATTATTAACTGTTTTTGCATCTCATTTCCTTGAAACTTACTAGACAAAAAAATTTTAAAAAGAAAACAGATAAAATGAAAACTTATAAAATATGAACTAAAAAATAAATCTCAAAATTTTTAGAAGCCTATATGAGCCAATGTAAGTAAACATTGTAACCTATAATAAACTATAAGGGAAAAGAATTTTAAAAACAATATACACATGTATATACATAAATATATGTGCAAGTGAATCACTTTGCTATACAGCTTAAACTAATACAACATTATAAATCAACTACTGTTGTCATTGTTTAGTCACTGAGTCGTGTCCAACTCTGCACCCCATGGACTGTAGCCCACCAGGTTCCTCTGTCCATGGGATTTCCCAGAGAAGAATACTGGAGTGGGGTGCCATTCCCTTCTCCAGGGGATCTTCCCGACTCAGAGATCAAACCTGGGTCTCCTGCATCAGCAGGTGGATTCTTTACCACTGAGCCGCCAGGGAAGCCTAAATCAACTGTATACAATTAAAAAATAAAAGTGTAACCAAGCAAGGCCCTGTGGGACCTTCCCAGAACAGGACTACCCTCATGTCCTATCCTTGTCTTTTGTCTATAGGAAAACTTTGGTCAAAGAATAAGTTGAATCAGAGAAGTGAGGAAGTGCAGTTAGATAGGAAAACAGTCAAGCAAGACAAAATAACCATAGTTTAGCCATTATACACAGTCAGAGACTTTCAGTTCCTCCTCAAGGGCTACAGACAATATTCTGAACCATGTTCTTTGAGCTTTTTCACAGATACTGAAACCTACCCCCCACCCCCAGATGGAAGAAGTTAACTGTATGCTCCCCACAAGCACATAGACCCCAGACAGAGAGTTGATGATTTTGACCCCCGATTACCTCACCAACAACCAATCAGAAGAATGTCCACAAGCTGATCACCCATTTCACAACCCCATTCCCTCACCCTATCTTTATAAAACGTTTTCCTGAAAGCCTTCAGGGAGTTCAGATCTCTTAACCACTAGATGCCCTGGACTCCCTCCTTGCTAGAGAAGGCAATGGCACCCCACTCCAGTACTCTTGCCTGGAGAATCCCATGGATGGAGGAGCCTGGTAGGCTGCAGTCCATGGGGTCTCGAAGAGTCAGATACAACCGAGCGACTTCACTTTCACTTTACACTTTCATGCATTGGAGAAGGAAATGGCAACCCACTCCAGTGTTCTTGCCTGGAGAATCCCAGGGACGGGGGAGCCTGGCGGGCTGCCGTCTATGGGGTCGCACAGAGTCGGACACGACTGACGCGACTTAGCAGCAGCAGCAGCAGCCCTCCTTGCTTGGCGCCCTGCAATAAATGATGCACTTTCCTTCACCACCATCTGGTGTCAGCAGACCACCAAGTGGACCCAAGTTTGGTTCAGTAATAAAATTAAATAAAATCAAGAGAGCAAGCAAGTAAGCAATACCCCTGGCAGGGAAGAAAAACCAACAACATTAGTCACCTTTTTCATTAGCATGCTCATAATTCCTAACACTTATATTCCACTTTAAGTAGCACACTCAATTTAAACTGTCTCATCTGACTGTCACAAAAGCCCTGTGGGGTATGTGTGATTATCTTCATCTTAAACAGAGTAAGACTCAGAGGGGTTACGTACTTGTTCAAGGAAACATGGATAACGAGAACAGCCTGGGACAATGGGAATGACAAATGTGTAGGATCAGAATTCTGATTTTCCTAAAGCCTATCTTTAGGCAGTTATGTTACTGCTCACCCTGAGTATTCCCAGCCATATAATGGGAGAGATGATGGCTAGCTCAGGGGGTCACCATAAGGACTGAATGAGGCCGTGGAGAGGAAATAAACACAGTAAGTGAAACAGACACAAAGGTGACAGGACAGCAGAGCCTGAGCCAGATATCATGACTCCAAATCCACCGTGACCTCTTCCGTCCCTCGAGGGCCCACCCAGGGTTTTTATCAGGCTGGACAAAAAGTTTTCTCTGTTTTTCTATAACCTGGGAATACCTAGATGAATTTTTTGGCCAGCCCAGTAACTCCACAGGCATTTGAGGTCACTGATTTCAGTAGCAAACGTGTATGCTAAGTCGCTTCAATCGTGTCCAACTCTGTGTGACCCCATAGACGGCAGCCTACCAAGCTCTGCCGTCCCTGGGATTCTCCAGGCAAGAACACGGGAGTGGGTTGCCATTTCCTTCTCCAAAGCATGAAAGTGAAAAGTGAAAGTGAAGTCACTCAGTCGTGTC
This sequence comes from Bos grunniens, assembly GCF_055505025.1. Lineage (NCBI taxonomy): Eukaryota > Metazoa > Chordata > Mammalia > Artiodactyla > Bovidae > Bos > Bos grunniens. Next base: position 15,036,005 of record NC_141172.1, read on the forward strand.
CAACTCTTAGCGACCCCACGGACTGCAGCCTACCAGGCTCCTCCATCCATGGGATTTTCCAGGCAAGAGTACTGGAGTGGGGTGCCATTGCCTTCGCCGGCAAATGTGTACAGCATGCCCAAAGAGAAGAAAAAAAGAATCACCTTAAAATCACTTAGAACTCCTGTACTTTCAACTATAGTGTTCAAAACAGCCAGATTTCTTTCTTGGCCAAAACAAGATCAGCAGAAACTTGCCATTTTCTATGATGGAATCATGTGCGTTTTGGGGAGTGTTGGGGGGTAGGGGCCAGGGAGAATGAAAGCATCTCAAAACAATCCAGAGCAAAAGGGGATGTAATCATTGTTGCTGAAATGAAGAGAACATGTTTTAATAGATCCCCAAACAATCTCAGACCAAGAAAGAATATCTTTCTCAAGCATCCAGCAAATCTTTGGGGGTCTGAGTCAAGAAGAGAATGTTAAAAAGAAGCATTGACCTAGTAATTCCAATTCCACTTCTGGGAATTAATTTGAAGGGAAAAAAATACATATATACATATATATAAATGAACATCTAATATACAAATTGTAGTATCATCTATACAGTTCTAAAGTTACAGAACCTTTTGTAAATATTGAAACCAAACAAAATATCCAACAAAAGGAGAATGGTCACGCAGTCACTAAAAATTTTGGGTGTAAAGGACAGTTATAACAATACGATTAATGTCTGCTATAATAGTAGTCAGGAAAAAAGCAGAAACAAAATTACAGATATAAAATAAACTTAATTTTTGAAATTCAAATAAACTAGTAGAAAACAGTCCAAAATGTTATAATGGTAGGATTATGAGTAATTTTTCATCTTTCTCATTTTTTATTTTACCAACTTTAAAAGTGAGCATATATCAATGTTATAATAAAACAAAAATAAATATAATGATGAAATTAAGAGCACTTAAAAAAAAGGAATTATGTTGGAAGCGAACATAGAATTTTAGGTAGAGAATTTGCTGCTGCAAATAAGAGAGTTCAGTAAGGCAGGGGAAAGAATAACTTGATTGTTATACTATTGCAAAGCCCTTAAGACCAAATTCCTCTCAGCCCATCAATTTCACATTGATTTCATCTTGACATGTAACATGCCCCTCGGTTCTACAGTAAAAGAAACCACACAATATCAATGGTGACTTCTAGAGGACACATATACACATGTTGATTGAAGATTAATTTCTCAGCAGGGTTGCTCATCATCGATAGCCTGCCTTTAGTGTGACATAGGTCAGATGACCTTAATGATTATTAGAGAAAACTACTTTGAGCTGGCTCTGGGTTTCCAGAAAATATGAGTTACTCCAAAATAAAAGCAAACAGGATGCTCTGGTTTGATAATATATTTTACTATGGAGCATCACAACTCAAGTAAGAGACTATCTGATGGTTTGAAAAGCTATTGAAGGGTACCATTTGTATGAAGTTTGGTGATATCTGACTCTAAATAAAGGGGAATCTGTCTTCTGGCAGCATACTACCTGTTGGCTTGACCTGTGTCCCATGAAATACTGACTTGGCCCCTTTTATCTCTTCCTTTGCACACAATGGCCCAGCAAAACCTTCAATAGCATGTGACCTTTGGGGGGAACAGATTGAAGAAATTATTTAATTAGATGATTCTCAGGGCTCCATCTAGAGTTCAGCATGTAAACAGCTCTGAGCTGAAAGCTCAATTTCAAAAGAATATAGATTCATAGCAACAGAAGCACGAAGACCACCATGACAAGAACTGACTTAAAAGCCACTTTTTAATCAATATAATGGAAACGTTTAGTTGGTCCAAAATACCTAACCTTTGTCATGAATGTGTGAAAGACTGCTTTGGGAAGTCACAACTCACTCTCTGACAGCTAGTTTGCCACCCAGAAAAGTCACTTCTATAATACGTAAGCTTTTAATGTTGTATTGCCACCCAACCATCTCATCCTCTGTTGGCAGGAAAAAAGGATGACAGAGGATGAGATGATTGGATGGCATCACCGATTCGATGGACATGAGTTTGAGCAAGATCTGGGAGCTGGTGATGGGCAGGGAAGCCTGGCGTGCTGCAGTCCATGGGGTTGCAAAGAGTCAGATATGACTGAGTTTCTGAACTGAACTGGCAATATGGAAGCTTACCTACTCACTTTCTCCACCCAGTTGTGCCCAGTTTTTTCAACCAAAGGTGAGCATCTGACCAAAGTTAAGTCAATCAGATATTCTTATCCCATGAATTTGGAATTGAGATTGCAAGCCTACCAGTCAGTTTTTGCAAGTGGCTTTGGAACTGAAGAATGTGAAACCATTCATCTCCCATGTTCATGAAAAAATCAGAAAAAGCTTAACTGAAGTAAATGAAAGAAGAGAGATGCAATGGAGTTGGAAAAGGCCCAATACAAAGATCCGTCTTCCCTGCCTGAGTTCTGAATCAAGGAGAAGACACGGGATATAGACTGAAATCAAAACGCCCCTTTATCTGTGATGCAGTTTAGCGACCGCAGCTTTAGGTATATGACCAAGTTGGCTTCCCAGTTCACAACTTCAGGTTGGGCAGAACCACCCTTCCAGTCACAGACAGTGCTGGACACCACAGCACTTCCCTAAAGCACCTTCCAGGCATCTTAAAACACACAGGATGAAGAAGCAGAGCAGAGTGTATGTTCTCAGCAAGCAGTAGATCCCCAAAAGAGGGTAAGCCAAATATGCCCAATGTATTCTTCCATATTCTCCAGTTAAATAAGTCACCCTTCCCCAAGGAGGAGTAAGTGAAGGGGTGGGAAGTAGCCAAGAGTCCAATATTAACAGAGGTCTTGCCTGCTCACAGGTCAATGTTGCCTTTTGGCACAGACAGAAACCTCTGGGGATTCAGCTAAAAGGCAGGCTGCTCTTTGAACACCTGGAAGTGGACTTCACTGAAATGAAACCTCACTGACACTACCATTACCTGCGGGTCGTGGTATGTACGTTCTCGGGATGGGTAGAAGCTTTTCCTGCCTGGACTGAAAGAGCATCAGAAGTAGACCGGTCCCTGCTTCGGGAGATAGTTCCCAGATTTGGATTTCCTACCAGCATTGGATCAGACAATGGCCTGGCTTTTATAGCTGATTTAGTACAAGTAGTAAGCAAAACTTTAAACATCAAATGGAAACTGCACACTGCATACAGGCCCCAGAGTTCTGGGATGGTGGAATGGACCAACGGAACACTTAAAGAGACACCCTCCAAATGCATCATAGAGACTGACTGCTCCTGGGTGGACTTGGTTCCGATGGCTCTACTCAGACTTAGGATGACCCCACAATCTCATGGCTACTCTCCATATGAAATTGTATATTGGAGACCCCCTCCCATAATAAAACAGGTGTCAACCAATTTGCCTCAGGTAACGGGGGATGGGATTTCACGGCAGATGGAACTGGGTAAGGTAATAAATCAGGTAACTAAGTTTGTACAAGAAAGAGTGCTGTTCCCTTGGAGGAACAGATTCATGAGTTTACACCTGGTGACCAAATATGGGTCAAAGATTGGAAACATGATTCACTAGCCCCTTGGTGGAAGGGCCTATACTGTTACTCTAACTATCCCTACTGCAGTTAAAGTTGCAGGTATTGCCCCTCGGAGCCATCATACGAGGGTGAAGAAAGCATACCATGCAGACCCAGAAAACACTGAGTGGACTGCACAGAGGGACCCCGCTGACCCTCGAGGGACTAAGATCATCCTTAAGAAGAAAGAAAAGAAGATCCCAGATGAGCCCCTTCAGGATGAAGCCACATAATAACTCCTGCTGCTTGTCCTCATCAACATGATTTTGAATTTAACTTCAACTCAGGACAATGTTTTCATCTTATGGGCACATTCCTACATGGACTTCCACAACACCTCCAACTGCTGGATATGTGGGGCTATGCCTCTGTCTGTGATGGATGGACTTCCTTGGTGGTGTCACTGCTCTGCCAAGGGGATTTTAAACCACTCTGCTCTTCTCTAGGATGACAAAAAGAGACTTTCCTTTCTCTTGTCCATCATAATCTCTCCCTGCTGTCTTGGTGTAAGCCAGACCTACAGTCAATAGACTCGGTTCATGGGGTTATTTATGATGTAAACACCAGTTTCATAGAAGTAACAAAAACCTATACCTCATATTTAAAGAAAACAAAAAACGCTCCCTGACCAGCAAGGGAGGACAGGCCTCTAGGTATGTTGAACAGTTCTACCAAGTTTGGGATGTATATTTCTGGATGACCCCCAAAAAGGGTCAATTAATTACTCCCGCTGCTATATGCTGGGAACAGAAAGAACAAGGGTAGGGTTTGGTGACCATCGCTTAGACCCAAAAGAACTAAAATAGGGGTACCTATCCCCCGAACAATGTAAACGAACATTTGAGGTCACATACCACCCCAACCAGTCTGTCCACTGGCCAGGCTCTGATTGGAAATAAAACCCTGGAATCTGCTGGGTGGCGCCCAATGGAACCTAATGGCTTTGGGGGCCTAACCTTTGGCCTTGGTTACCAGTCCGCTGGGTAGGCCGCTGCACACTGGGATTCACTTTTGCCCATGGCAGCATAAAGCCTAACCTACAGCAAACCCTGGTAAATCATGCTAGGTGGACAAGGTCTGTGTTTCAATGGCATGAGTAGATTGCTGCCTTATATGTACCTTCTATAGGGACAATAGATATTATGATTAAAGTAGAGGCCTTGACTAATTTCACAAAACAGGCCCTTCTAGATAGTGCTAAAGCCATCCAGGCCTTAAAAGAACAAATCCAAATGAGAAAAGCGGTAATTCAAAATTGAATGGCTTTGAACATGGTCACAGCAGCTCAAGGAGGGAACTGTGCTATAATTAAGGTTGAATGTTGTGTATATATTCCTGATTTATCTGGCAATGTATCAGCTGCTTTAGATGACATGAAAAACCGGGTAAAAGCAATGTCAAATGAAAACACTCTTTTCTGGACTTTGGTTCTATCTTAGGTGAAGGGTAATTGATGGAAAACTATATTTACCATTGTTATAGTTGTCTTGATAGTTCTGCTTTGTGGACCCTGCATTTACAATGTAGTATGAACTTTGTAACCCAAAGGTTGGTGTCGTTCTCCCAAATTGGTGGTCGGAGAGCCAGGGTGCAATATATCCCTATGAGTGATGCTCACACTGTGAGTTAAGAGCATCAAGAGGGGAGATAAAGGAGGAAACAGACAGAATGGGTTCCATCTTGAAAGCAGGACTCCATCTTGAGCTGGACTGTGGACTTTGAGCTATATACCCTGTATCTATGGAAACAACATACAAACTGGAAAATCAGACCCCCAGATGGAAGAGCCCCAGGGCTCATACCTAGACTCTGTGTCGCCTAAAAAAATACCCTAATTATCTGTGTAACCAAATATAATCATAAATTCTAAAAAAAAAAAAAAAAAAAACAGAGGTCTTCCCACATGTGAGTATGCTAATTGGGGGAAAAAGTGGTTCTACCTAACATGATAATTGGTATAACAGCAGATGGGACTCCAACTGGGTTGCCCTTGGATTTCATGAGATACACAAGTATCCTTCTCATAAATTTCCCTTTTGCTTAGATTAACTTGAGTTGATTTCTATTACTTAACATCAGAATCACCCAAAGACAACTGTTGTGCTCAGCACTCCACGCTGGACTGCAGAAGACAGCTGATGCCCAGCTACATGGTTGTTCTCTATTCACTCCACCTTTTCTTTTCATTTTAAAGGTTAGAAGATTAAGACCTGAAGAGATAACACACATATGGCTCCAAAATCACTTGCTTTAGGTTTTAATTAGTGCCATCATTTGAAAGATGGAAACAATGTTGAATCTCTGAAAAACGCTCTCATTTATGGCCCATCAGTTGTGCTTCACTGGACAAGAACAGCCCCAGAAAGGAGTTGATGGGCCAGAAGCCCCGAGCAAAGATATCCAGTTATCAGCAGACTACAATGTGAGAGAGCATCAAAGCTCCAACGGGGCCACGTAGGGGACACTGCTGAGCCACCCCATTGCTCCTTCGGGACCAAGACACTTATTCCTCAGCTGCTAGCAGTGTTGGCATCTGACAGCTCACAGCTGAGTCCCTTCCCTGGGACGCCCCCTTACAAGAAGAAATCTGTTTCCCCAAGGACATGCCCCTTCCTCAGGAGGAGAGTGGGTCAGCCAGTATCCAATGACTGTGGGAGAAGGGGAACAGAGGTTTGGCATGGTTGCCTCAATTTCAGGTATTTCCGAAGAGCCATCCCAGGTTCAGAGCTCTCCCTGAGATACACTGAGGCCCCCTCTGTGGCTGCTTCACAGTTTAGCCTCTCCCTTTGCTTAATCTTACTTCCCTCACTCCCAGATTGGTTCCCAAGACCACTCCTCAGTCAATTTCCTGAATGTAAATCTCCACCACCAAGTCCGTTTCCTGGGGGATTCAGTCTGTGACAGTCCAGATGTCAGAGATAAGAATATCCAGGGCTTCACAGAACTACAGAACTTTCTGCAGTAACGCAATATGTCATAGCTAGCTGTCCAACGTGTAACTGTATGTGTCCACTGAGCACTTGAAGTGTGCCTACTGCTTAACTCTTAATTTAATTAATTCAAATTTTAACCATCTACATCTGGTTAGTGGCTACCATCCTGGACAGTACAGATCCAGAATGTCAGGATGAAAACTAGAAACTCATGGCATACCACAGTCATACCAAAAGTCTGTGAGAAATCAAACACGGTGGGAAAGGATGAGGTGCTGGACACAAAGGAGGCGAAGATGTAGGTTTTGAGGACAGATAATAATAAGCATAATAATAACTACTAAGCAACTTATGCTGGGCGTCCCGGGCGGCACTAGTGGTAAAGATTACGCCTGCCAATGAAGGAGACATAAGAGACACAGGTTTGATCCCTGAATTGGGAAGATCTCCTGGAGAAGGGCATGGCCACCCACTCCAGTATTCTTGCCTGGAGAATTCCATGGACAGAGCAGCCTGGAGGGCTACAGTCCATAGGGTCACAAGAGGTGACACCACTGAAGTGACTTAGCATGCAAGCATCTATGCTAGGTAACATTATCCCCATTTTTCAGATGAGGAAAATGTGGCTCAGAACTTGTGCAAGACCATACGAGTAATAAAGCCAGAATCTGATTCTAAAGTTTATGTTCTTTTTAAAATGTTCAAAATGGGATTTGTTGTTCAGTCACTAAGTCGTGTCTGACTCTTTGTGACCCCATGAACTGCAGCACACCCGGTTACCCTGTCCTTCACCATCTCCCTGAGTTTACTCAAACGTATGTCTTTTGAGTCAGTGATGCCATCCAACCATCTCTTCCTCTGTTGCCCCCTTCTCCTCTTGCCTTCAGTCTTTCTCAGCATCAGGGTCTTTCCCAGTGAGTTGGCTCTTCGCATCAGGTGGCCAAAGTGTTGGAGCTTCAGCTTCAATATCAGTCCTTCCAACCCTTCCAGGGTCGATTTCCTTTACAATTGACTGGCTTGATCTTGCTGTCCAAGGGTATCTGTAAGAGTCTTCTCCAGCTCCAGTTTGAAAGCAACAGTTTTTTGGCACTCAGCCTCCTTTTTATGGTCCAATTCTCACATCCATACATGACTACTGAAAAAACCACAGCTTTGACTGTATGGACCTTTGTCAAGGAAATGGAATATGTGAGAGCAAAAGCAGAAAACCCAGTCCATCAGTGGGCATGAAATGTCTGAATGTATCCTTAAGTTTTCTTAGCTTACTGATGATTCTTACTGTGTGTAACTGTGTAAGAGGAATTATGAAGGATGAGCTGTGGTCATCCAGTGAGTCCTTCCCCATCACGTGTTGAAGAGCTACCATGGGCTGGCTGCCTAAGGCTGATAACCAGATAAATAAGATATCAAGACAATGACTCTAAGTGATGGTAAAGTATGCCTAGATTTGTGTTCTTCCTGTTGTCTATCCCCACTGCAAAGCCCTGAGGCATAGGCACCCATCCAATACACTGCAGGTTACTGCCAACACTGCTAAGGCTATGGTTCTAAATCCCCATCCTCTCTCTAATCTTGGAGAACTGGCAGCCCCTTTGCACAGGAGTGACCACTGGTGGGGGAAGGCAAGTGTTCACAGAAGCAGCTCCAGGCACACCATTCACATTATATTCCACGTGACTGGTACCCCTGCCACTGCGATGAGCGGCCCTGCATGAGCCTCTCTTCCTGTCTGATTTTCCCAGGAACCCCGGAGGCTAATTACTTTACAAGATTGTGGTGGTTTTTGCCATATGTTGACATGAATCAGCCATGGGTGTGTACATGTTTCCCCCATCCCGAACCACCCCCCCCCACCTCCCTCCCCATCCCATCCCTCTGGGTTGTACCAGTGTACCGGCTTTGAGTGCCCTGCTTCATGCATCGAACTTGGACTGGTCATCTATTTCACATATGGTAATATACGTGTTTCAATGTTATTCTCTCAAATCATAACACCCTCGCCTTCTCCCACAGAGTCCAAAAGTCTGTTCTTCATATCTGTGTCTCTTTTGCTGTCTCGTGTATAGGATCGTCATTACCATCTTTCTAAATTCCCTATATATGCATTAATATACAGTATTGGTGTTTTTTTCTGACTTACTTTACTCTGTATAATAGGCTCCAGTTTCATCCACCTCGTTAGAACTGAGTCAAATGCGTTCTTTTTAATAGCTGAGTAATACTCCATTGTGTATATGTACCACAATTTTCTTATCCATTCATCTGCCAGTGGACGTCTAGGTTGCTTCCACGTTCTAGCTATTGTAAACAGGGCTGCGATGAACATTGGGGTACACATGTCTCAATTCTGGAAGCCAGAGGTTTTAACTGCCTTGCTTCTGCCAGGGAATGCTTCCCTCCTTAGCATCATGGCTCTGAGCTTCCCCTTCAGGTGATTCTGGGTCAATGACACATACAACAGTCTGGATCTTCAAGGAGCTCATAGCCAAGTGAAGAAGACACAGCAGTAAATGATCACTCTGCAACGACAAGGTCTATGGAAAAGAGATGTACAGATGCTAAGAGGGAGCGTGAGGAGGGACCACTCAGAACTTCCCAGGTGCCGTCTGTTACAGCCTCATTTTCACTAAGGTGACAGAGTTAGATCTGAGAGCTATTGAACAACATCTTAGACTGCAGGCATGACCCATGGTGTGTTTGTAAGATGATCCCAGCCATCAACCCCAAAGAGGGGAATTAGCATTTCTCTAAGAGAGACCAGCCTGATCAATGAGTGCTTTGCTCTGAGTCAACATCTATTGATCAAGAGAAGGGAAAATTAGGTGTTGGTTTCAGGTTTCCATGCCATATCCAGGTGGATGTTGGAGGCCCATCTCTCCATTCTCCCAGCAGGTTAAGAATATGTGCAGAAGAAAAGATGGCCCAAAATGTACCACAAACCTCCTTCAAGCCATTAATCACAAACTTGGGCAATTCAGTGTTACACTGTCCAGATCATTTTCTACATTCATTATTCACAAGGAAAGACTTGAATATGGATTCCTGAGGGCAAAGAGGCCTGTATTCCTCACTGTATTATCAGTGCCTAGCACGCCCAGTAGGTGCTCACCATATATTAGCCCTTCTCCACTCAGTAGTTCAGTAATTTCAACAAACACAGAGGGCCTCTGTGTGCAGCTTCCTTCCAAGGACTGGGTAAAGAAGATAAATAAGACATGCTGGCCCTTTGCTCTCCATTGGCTTACAAACAGACTGAACTGCTGACTGAGTGGTTCAAGGCGATCAGGCTCAGAACCACAAATAAACTCTGAACAGAAGCCTCCAATCAACTGAACTCAAAACTGATTTGAGATATAACCAAAGGATATTGACCAGGCATATGGCTTGGATTTCTTAAGCACACTATGTGCACTGTCTCAGTGCCTATGATCATTGATTCCTTCATATACCCGCCCCTGCCCCGGCTCCTTTCTGACCAATAATGTTCAGGATGAAGCCGCTGTCTCTGGCCACAGGACCTATGGAAACATACAGGTCTACTAGGGCTTGAACAGACATCCTTCCTTAGAATTATGCTTTTACCTGCCCACTGCAGATGTGCCAAAATGGATTTGCTATCATACTGACACAGCTTCATAGTAAGTTCTTCAATATAACAGAATTGTCCTTCCAACTTGAAGACAAATAACATTGAATGGACAACCTACCTTCTGCATTTTCTGATTTTGTGACTGCATGTATCCCTAAATGAACACTACAGAGGTTACAGAGCTTCCCCCCACCCCACTGGGCACTCTGGTCTATAAATCATGCTATTTATACTTGTTTCCCCCTAATTGTACAAAAGAAACTGTCCTTGTCACTGGAAAATAAGGATGAGTAGTCCTACGATGGCAGAACACAGGCAATCCCAAAGAGTCAGGGAAATAAAAACTAGCAACAAGATGGATGGACTGGAAGCAAGCGTTAACAAGAGAGGAGGCAGTGAGCATGGGCCATGCTTGCATCAGCCATGCAGCCAATGCCCCTCTGCATGAATGCTCAGCGGGCTTCAGAGGGAATGCCGGAAACAGGTTCATACCTGAGGCAGAAGAGACTGTCAGTCAGCTAGAGGCCAGGACGAGAACAGGTGAGAGGGGCTGGAAGTGACTGGCGGAGATGCCAGGACAAGAACAGGTGAGAGGGGCTGGAAGTGATTGGTGGGGGCCTTGGCATTTGCCGCCCAGTCTCCTCAAGGACACAGGCCTCTGGACCACCAGCCAGAGTAGAAGGACCTTCCGGCCTGCCTGTCCCCTGTGCCTCCCACATGCTGTGTGCTGTCACCGCAGTCGTGTCCAGCTCTTTGCAACCCCATCGACTGTAGCCTGCCAGGTTCCTCTCTGTCCATAGGATTCTCCAGACAAGAATACTGGAGTGGGTTGCCATGCCCTTCTCCAGGGTATCTTGTAGACCCAGGGATCAAACCCACATCTCTTGTGACTCCCACATTGGCAGGAGGGTTCTTTACCACTAGCGTTTCCTATGTCCTAGACTAAATGCAGAGACAGCATATGAAATAGATGAGCTAAAACTCAGGGCTCAGGGATACACATGACACACAATGGTAGGGGTTCCTGTGTTCCTGTCATTAGTTCCCTATACTGCCCCCCAAACTGCAGCTGCCAAAATTTAACTTGTTTTGAAGCTGGAGCAACTTTGATGTTTTCTTAGCACAGGCGGGCGCTTCATTAAAGTGCTGTGGAGGATACCAGCTATGTTTCCCCTGGGGTGGGCTGGATGAGATCCAAGCCAGGATACCAGACACACACAGGCAAAATTATACAGGCAGGGAAGCAAACCTCATTATCTTCCCAAGACACAATTTTACCTGCTTTAGTTAATTGTTGTGTTTGTGCAGGGAGGGGAGCAGCTTCATCAAAGATGTTTTCAGGAGACGTGTGTTGGTCCAGAGTCTGTGAGCTACTGAGCACATCAGAGGCTCGTGGTCTAACTGGAGACCCAAGGGCAACATCCTGTGGGAAACTGCACTTCCTCCAACACAGGCAAAGGTAAGGGAGCAAATTCTGGGTTGGTGAAGGGAAAATTCGTGCTCCCAACAAACAGATCATGCAAAACTGATTCCTTTGAGAACTATAATTTGTCCTATTGGAATTAGAATTATTTGACCTTAAGCTTGTTGGTGGTGAGAATAGAGGTGGAGGAGGAGAAAAATGCTTAGAAGTTATTGACCGGCTCCCAGGACTTTAAGCTGTTTCATATTTATATGAAGAGCTGAGTCTCTTCAAAAATGTTATGATTCCATACAACAATCCCCAGTTCGTTTGTTCACTCATTCATTCATTAATTCTTTCAAAAAGTACTTATTTCATATGTGCTAATCATTGTGCTAGGCTCTAGAGATATGGTAATAAGACAAGTATGGTTCTCCTCATTTTATAGCCTAACCTGTTGAACACATAATAAAGCATGATTTTTTTTTTAATGAAGGAGTGTGTGCAGGGAGCAATCATGCATGCAGATGAGAGACCTAACCTATTTAGTGAAATTTGGTGGCCTTCCCAAAAAAATGTGCCACAAAGCACCCTGGGTTCTGCTGTGGTAATTAACAACCCACAGTCTCAGAGAATTAAAACAACAAAAGTTTATTCCTTGCTAACCCTAGTTGTCCACTGCAGTTTACCAATGGCCTCTGCTAATCATGGTAACACAGGGACCCAGGTGATAAGACAGTCATCACCTCCAATGGCATCAAATGTTAAAAGCACGGGAACAAGGAGAACACCGAGAGCCTAACAGCGGCATCCAGTCCACCTGTATATCACCTGTCACTCTGCCTACTTCTCCTGAGCCAAGACAGATCATGTGACTGCACCCAACTAGGAAGTGCAGCCCTCCCAGGGGCTTAGTAATGGCTTGCAGAGCAAGTAACAACTTGACGCAACCATGAAATCAGGGTCCTAGTTAGTCCCATGAAGTGGAAGAGGAGGTCAGGGGCAAAGAATTCTAGACATATTTCAAGACAGTAACATGTGTGAAGGCCACCTAATGTTTTTCTGGACTGGACTTCTGTGCATGCATGCAGGCATGCTCAGCCATATCCAACTCTTTCCAACCCCATGGACTGTAACCCACTGGGCTGCTCTGTGGATTCCTCATGGGATTTCTCAGGCAAGAATACTTGAGTGGGTTGCCATTTCCTCCTTCAGGGAAGCTTCCAAACCCAGGGATCAAACCTATGTCTCCTGAATTGCAGGCAGATTCTTTACCGCTGAGCCCCCAGGGAATTAATTGTATGTCTGCCGCCAGACTAGACTGTAAGTTCCCAAATCCACACTTCCTAGCACGGTGCCTGGCATGGAACCCAGTACTGATTTGGAAATAAGGAAAACAAGATTTCCTTCTAGACTGGATGCAATAGATTAGCTCAGGAATATGCAAAGTTCCCTGCAGAGCCATAACCATCTCTAGGACTACAGAGACCTGCTTGAGGAAGCTCCTGCTCTGCCTCCATCTTATTCCCTCTCAGAGGGGACCTGCTCCCTTCTCCCTTCTTTCCCAACTATACACCGTACAAGTAAGTTCACAGGATCCATCCATGACACCCTTTTCCTGCCTGTGTTTGTCTCTCATCCTACCAGATATTGAGGGCACTGCCCATCTTATTTATCTGTGTCCCAGTGTCTGACATGTGGCAGAGTTCGATAAGTATCTATTGGGTAACTGAATGGATCTGAATTAAAAGGTGTCAATAGAAGGGTGTTGGCTAGCAACGGGAGAGTAGGAGAATGAGGGAAGTTAGATGCTGTCTGAGGGAGGTCGACAGACTGAAACAAACGCCCTAGCTCAGTTACAGGTATGTCTTCCCAGGAGAGGTGGGTGCTGCAAGTTATTGCGGCCGGTTTTGAAATGTATTTAAACCACCCTGGTAGCTTCCTCCACTCCAATGCTTGCACATGACATTCAAGACAGAACCTGCTGTCAGCTTACGTGCACATGCTGGTCTCTTCACCACACTTTTTTCTCCTCTCCTTGTCTGCCCAGACCCTTCTATTTTTCCAGGAGCAAATCCAGTGTTCACCAGAAGTGCATTCTTCTTGCCTTTGTGTTTAACACTTGAATTTCATAAAATGATTTCACGTTTCTCAGCCCACCATCCAGAAAGGTAACTTCTGTGGCATCCACCCATAAATAATGGTGTGTTGTCATTATCAATCAGAGGAACGGAAAAATAGAGTGTGCTCTTTCAGGTTTGATCTTTCAGAGTAGCTGAGATGTTGTTCTAGCTCCTCTCTCTCCCAGATCTATTGGCCTCGGTAACTGCCTGAAACAGCAGGGCTCCAAGTAAATATTCAGGCTGATGACCACAGCAATCTGAACAGAATGCTAATTTCCGTGCATTCGAGGTGAAGCAGGCTCCTCCGGTTCTCAGTTGTATACTCTGCCAGGAGACCTGCCCCCATGGCAGCAGAAGCAGCTGTTTGTCACTGCAGTTGCTCAAGGAAGGGCTTGTGAGTTGCAATTTTTCACACCATTAATGCACTGTTTACACCAAGAAGCACAGCTGGCAATCCTGGGTTTGCATTAGAGGCTTTGGTGAGAAGCCTGAACACCTCTTATCAAGGAGAAAGTGAAAGGTGACCTCGGGGACTCTACTGCTAACTCTGCGGGGAACCACCACTAATTTATGTGTTTACCAGAGCCACGCTTCTGACTGTAGTAGGGCCCCTGACAAACAGAGGGATTTTTGCATTGCTCCACTTCAGTAGAACTAATAGGATGTCAGAGCTGCTTTCAATGTCTTTCCTGATGACCCATGCATGATAGCCTCCTGTGCATATCCAGAACTCACTTTGCAACTGATACTTCCAAGTTTCTGAAAATGCTAGTCACTGGAAAACCCCATACACCCTAAATTTCTACCATGAACCCGACAGTATTATTAGTGGTTAAGAGGCTTTCCATTTCTGTTACACTGGATTCAAATCTTAGCTCCTCCACTTTCTAATTGTAACTTCAGACAAGTTACCCTCTCAAAGCCTCAGATTCCTTTGCTTTAAAATAAGGATCATAATAGTAACTACTTATGGTGACGATTAAATGAGAAAATGAATGTACAGTGGCAGGCACCATAAATTATTAAAAACAATTTTTTTTACTTGGCATTTTTGTCTAGGACCCATGCTAGGGTATCTCAAGACAGTAAAAAGATTAAGAGGTGGACATTACAGATTTCAGTAAGGTCCGTTACCAGGTGTCAGGTACTGCCCTGGAAGAAAAGGCATGCTTTCAACAAACACACATCAAGGACTTGATATATAAGAGCTACCAGACCCCAGGTAGATAAGTTGTCTGTCACTGTGTGTATTAAGTGTGTGATGGCAGGAGCCAGCAGAGGGCATCTTCCACCCCAGAAAAGCAAATGCAGCAAGTGGGCTAGTCCAGGGGAGAGAGAGTGTTAATCAGGTTTCTGGGCTGAATAATCAACTTGCACCCACTTGAATCGATGCAAAATTGCGTGTGGGCCCCTTCATTCCAATTGGTGTCTATATTAATAAAGAAAGATAAAAGAGAAAGGGGTGGAGAGAACAGCAGGAAAATTACATAACTGCCTATTCCAAATTGCTTGAAAGTCTTACCTGAAGACACATACATCATAATTAAGGCCTTCGGGCTCCATTTAAGAAAATGCTGGAACAGCTCAATTGCTTTGCTCACTGGTACTCTTTAGGGTTTTTTCTTGCTGTTACCATTATTATGTGACTGAGAAGTGTTCATCATGAGTGTTGGCTCTTTAGCATCACAACATGAAGGGAAACCACCTCAGCTCCTGGAGCTTCCTTTTCCATTTACATGGACTCTTGAAAGGAGAGGCGGGCACAGAAGGGGGGGTGGGGGGCAGGGGCGCTGAGGCACTGGGTAATCTACAAATCACACCTCCAAATCACAGTGAGCCACGCTGCAAGCGAACGAAACCCCCTTTCCATCTGATGAGTTCCCAACGCCCCCCCTTGAAGATATAGAGAAGCTGGGGAATGAGCAGTTGCTAGGCTGAGGAGGTGGTGAAGCAAGCTGACAGCCGAAGCAGAGCAGGCAGTTAGTGGGTGAGAACGTACCAGGGGAAGAAAACTGGCAAAGGAAGGAGAGACTGGAAAAGGCCCGCGAGTTGCATTCTGAGAAGGCAGCCCACCCCAGTAGGCACGCTACAATATGCTCCCAGATGTCTCCTTTGTGCTACTCATCTACAGTTCTCAAACTCGCGCATGCCTGGGTATCACCTGGAACTCTTGCTAAAATGCAGATCCAGGGACTCCCCTGGCGGTCCAGTGGTTAGAAGTCTGCCTGCCAATGCAGGGAACATCAGTTCGATCCCTGGTCTGGGAAGATTTCACATGCCGCGGAGCAACTAAGCCCTGTGCTGCAATTGTTGAAGCCCGTGTGCAGCTGGAGCCTGTGCTCCACAACAAGCGAAGTCACCGCAGTGAGCAGCCCGCACCCCGCGACTAGAGAGCAGCCACACTCGCACAGCCAGAGAAAGGCCGCAGGTAGCCAAAAACAAATACATAACATCCCCAGGACACCCTCCACATTTTCTTCCTTGTTCTCTGGAGAGTCACCAACACTCAGAGAACCCAGAACATTCATCAAAACACATTCGGGGAAGTAAGTGAGAAATCAGCTTCTATCTTTAAAAAGAAAAATTCCAATCCAGACAGTAGGTCTCGGTGGAGTCTAAGATTCTGCCTCTCTACTAAGCTCCCACCCAAGTGATGCTGACACTAGGTCTACAGAGCACACTTTAAGTAGCCACGTACTGAATCAGGGCTTAGGAAGCTACTGCCTGATGGCTAAGTCTGGCCAGTTGCCTACTTTTGTAAGTAAAGTGTGATTGAAATATAGCCACGCCCTACAGTTTACAGTCTAGAGTTAGCTTTGCACTACAGCGCCAGAGTGGAATAGTTGTGACTGAGAACTTAAGGCCCAGAAAGCCTAAAAAATATTTACTATCTGGCCCTTTACAGGAAAATGCTCTGATCCTTGTCCAAGAAGATACTAGTATTGAAACTAAGAAAAAAAGATGAAATGGTGTTGTACTGGGTTGAAGGAATCTGCATTATGAATTTCAACAAATAAAGATTCTCACTTTGATGACAACAAAAAAGATCCTTTTTACAAATACTTAGAGGAGATCTGTATTCTGTCAGTAAAGAAATTGCACAGAGATTCCAGAATTAAACAGTTCTAGAGGAAATACTCTAGTCCTTTAGAAATATTCTGTAGTCTTTTGGACTCTGTGGGAGAGGGAGAGGGTGGGATGATTGGGAGAATGGCATTTAAACATATATAATATCATATATGAAATGAATCACCAGTCCAGGTTCAATGCATGATACTGGATGCTTGAGGCTGGTGCACTGGGATGACCCAAAAGGATGGTACGGGGAGGGTGGAGGGAGAGGGCTTCAGGATGGGGAGCACGTGTACACCCGTGACAGATTCATGATGATGTGTGGCAAAACCAATACAATATTGTAAAGTAATTAGCCTCCAATTAAAATAAATAAATTTATATTTAAAAATAAGAAATAATCTGTAGGATGGAAAGGAAGAAGTAGTAAAATTATGGGTGTTTTACAAAGTCAGTCATCAGTTAGGTTCAGAAACACGAAAGTTTATGAAACCATCTTAGATCAGCTGAAAATAACATGCTTCTACTCTTCACTATGTCATCATGGTTTTTTTTTTTCTTTTTCTTTTTTACTGAAGCATAGTTGACACTGAATATTATGTTAACTCCAGGTGTAAAACACAGTACATCATGGTATTTCTAGATGCTAAGAGAGTGCTTTTTCTTTAACAGGGAACCAATAGCAACAATTCAGCCTCAATTTCACCTGACACAGCATCTGTTCAAAATTATTTTCACTTGTAATAGAACATGTGATCTTCACATTAATCCTCCTTATAGGTGAACGAGGGCTTCCCAGGGATGGCACTAGTGGTAAAGAACCTGCCTGCCAGTGCAGGAGACACAAGAGACGTGGGTTCGATCCCTAGGTCAGGAAGATCCCCCGGAGGAGGGCACAGCAACCCACTCCAGTATTCTTGTCTGGAGAATCCCATGCACAGAGGAGCCTGGCGGGCTATGGCCATTGCAAAGAGTCGGACGCAGATGAAGCGACAGCACAGCACGGCACATATAGGTAAACCAATTCAGTTTGATGAAAAGAAGCAGTGATGTAAAGTCTTCTCTCAGTGAGCTCATAGACAGTGGTGGAAGCAGACATCAACATGGTATAATAGGTGCTAGCAGAAGGGGCGGAGAAGGCGATGGCACCCCACTCCAGTACTCTCGCCTGGAGAATCCCATGGACGCAGGAGCCTGGTGGGCTGCAGTCCATGGGGTCGCTAAGAGTCGGGCACGACTGTGCGTCTTCACTTTCACTTTTCTCTTTCATGCATTGGAGAAGGAAATGGCAACCCATTCCAGTACTCTTGCCTGGAGAATCCCAGGGACAGAGGAGCCTAGTGGGCTGCCGTCTATGGGGTCGCACAGAGTCGGACACGACTGAAGTGACTTAGCAGCAGCAGCAGCAGAAGGGGAGAAGAGACAGAAATAAGGGCACGGGCTACCATGGGTCTGCCATTTCAGAACACATCTCATGGGTCTTGAAACTGAAGGAGGGAGGAACTTATAAGGAATGAGACGATTGTCATCACAAAAATAGAACAAAACAAAATCTGAAAAAATATAAAAAGTCAATCATAGCATTATACAGATATCTTATGAGCTAGAAATTCTCCTCATGGTAGATATAAGAAAATTGAGTCTCATAAATAATAGATTAATCAATTCTAATTAATAATTAGAAGGTAGAATTTATACTTCTACCTTCTAATCATTTCATTAGAAGGTAGAATTCATGCTGAAGTCTTCTAACTCCAAACATTGGTTCCTTCTACCGCTATATTAGCTTTTCAAAGAGTTTTTTCCCCCAAAAGGTGGTGATGTAACATGGGATTATTAATAATAGTTACCATGATTATGACTAACATTTGCATGTGTTTTCTATGTGCCAAAACCCACCTTTCAAAGAACCAGCATCAAGAGATGGATGTTACATATGAACAGATTTTAGCTCAATGTAAATAAAATCTGTTAAATCTTTGGAGCTGCCCAGCAAAAGAAAAGGTTATATCATAAATAATGATCTGGCTCTTTCTTTAAAGAAGGGAAAGTGCCTGCAAGGAAAGGAAGCTGAATCTACAAGAGGCTCTGCCAGCAAAGATTCCTTTGTGTTGGCTAAAAAGTTTAGAATCCCCTCCAAATCTCTATCTCCTACAAAAAGACAAAGGAATTTCCAAAGGCCGCACAGTTATTCAATGGCTAAGCCTAAAAGCTAGAGCCTATACATCCCAATTCTCCTTCCTCTACCTCCCTTGGGACTATTTTTAAAATTTTATTTTTCATTGGAGGATAATTGCTTTACAATATTGTACTGGATTCTGCCATACATCAACATGAATTAGCCAAAGGCATACACGTGTCCCCTCCCTCTTAAATCTCCCTCCTACCTCCCTCCCCATCCCACCCGTCTAGGCTGTCTCAGAGCATAGGTTTGGGGTTCCCTGAAGCATACAACAAATTGCCACCAGCTATCCACTTTACATGGGCTTCCCTGGTGGCTCAGCAGTAAAGAATCTGTCTGC
Source organism: Bos grunniens (assembly GCF_055505025.1). Taxonomy (NCBI): domain Eukaryota; kingdom Metazoa; phylum Chordata; class Mammalia; order Artiodactyla; family Bovidae; genus Bos; species Bos grunniens. Next base: position 15,055,205 of record NC_141172.1, read on the forward strand.
ATTGCAGGAGACCTGGGTTTGATCCCTGGGTCAGAAGATCCCCTGGAGGAGGGCATGGAAACTCACTCCAGTACTCTTGCCTGGAGAATCCCATGCACAGAGGAGCCTGATGGGGCTGCAGTCCATAGGGTTGCACAGAGTCGGACACTACTAAGCAAGTAAGCAGCAGCAGCAGCAGCCACATTACATGTTGGTGATGTATATGTTTCAATACTACTTTCTCAAGTCATCCCATCCTCTCCCTCCCTCACCGTGACCCAGTCTGTTCTTACGTCTGTGTCTCCTTTGCTGCCCTGCAAATAGGATCATGGACACCATCTTTCTAGATTTCATATATATGTGTTAATATACAATATTTGTCTTTCTCTTTCTGATTTACTTCACTCTGTATTATAGGCTCTAGGTTCATCCACCTCATTAGAACTGACTCAAATGCATTCCTCTTTATGGCTGGGTAATATTTTCAATAGGACTGTTAATGAGAGATGTAAGTGATGAGTTGACTAATGAAGAATCCAGCATTGTATTTCCAGAAGCAAAATGGAGGTCAGTACAGATGGCTCAGCGGTAAAGAATTTGCCTGCCAATGCAGGAGACACAGGAGACATGGGTTCCATCCCTGGGTCAGGAAGATCCCCTGGAATAGAAAATGGCAACCCACCCCAGGATTTTTGCCTGGGAAATTCCATGGACAGATGAGCCTGGTGGGCTACAGTCCATGGGATCACAAAGAGTTGGACACAACTGAGCATGCATGCATAGCCAATAATATATAAATAGTTGTAATTATCAGTGGAACCCTAATGATGGGTCTTATTGAGCCTCTGAGCAACTAGGAGATTTCCTAATTCTCTCAGTCATTAAGATAACAGTCTCCACTTACTTTTATGTTCCACTAAGAATTGTTCTTGAGTCTTCAGGCACCATTCGTACATTATGATACATCATACATACCACTCACACGTAATGCTGAGAACATATTTGTTTGCTACTTTTTCCTAATTCAGATCCCATTACACATAGTTTCCTGTATCACAGCAATTTAGAGCTGGAATATGCATGAGGGAGCTGAGTGAGTACAAAATACCGTACAGTGAAACCCCAGGGAATGATGTGGTCTTTTACTTTACAGCATATTATAATATTTTACAATAACCATGGATTCAGTCACATGTTTTCTTTATGGAATGACTTACAAACCCAAGCCACTATCCAATGTAATTCCAAAAGCACTAACTGCACAGCCCAGCTCTGACCCTAGTTCCTCACTAGGCAGGTGCATAAAAGGGAAGTATTCTATAATGAGCTTGGTACTATAATCTCAGTGGGGTTTACACTCATGGAGGTTTATTTGCAAGCACGCAACCCAGTACTACAGAAAAATGTACAACAGCATCTTCTAAAATAGAGGGTCAAAAGATAGATAGGAAAATAAGTACCCCAGAAGGGGATATACGATTCAAAGGGAATTTTAATAACATTAATTTTCATGTTTCAGCTACCTTATGGATTGACTAGACTACCCCTGATAACCAATTGATTTCTTCTCTGTTGAGAGCCACATGTGGGTCCACCGTCAGCCCACATGATCAGACGACAAGAACCGTGTCCCACTGAAAGAGATTAGCTGATCGGCAGTGGCTACATTGTGAATTCAGTCCCCGCTCCCTATAATGCTTCTGTAATGCAAAACCTAATGATTTTTATTTTCTTTAACCTGTGTAGTCTCTGGAGGTGGTACATCTGATTCAGCCTCTCAAGTAAGGTAAACAGCATGGTTTGGAGGTCAGCACAGCAGGTCAGAAAGCAACAGAAGCGGTGATACAGCCGAACAAAGTGCTTAAGATTCTTTTGAAACTGACTTGAGTTTTTAGTGCCCGGAAAAAAAACGAAATCAAAGGTACCGGTAGTCCTCACCCACCTGCTAAATATAGATTTTCCTAAGTTAGTCAAACATGGCTCTGAGAGCTGGTTTTATCTTGAGGTTACTCTCCGATGAGAAACTGATGTTTAATTAATTTTAGTCAAGAGGTGGCAGATACGCTTCTTTTTGTTTAATTAAAATCAAATCACAGAGAGGTCATTCATTCACTCTTTCACTCACTTAGTAAATATTTGTTTAACCATCTGAAGACTTTAAAAAAAAAAAAAAACTAAAGCAAAATTCACTAGCAAATTCCATGCTGCATTAATTTTCTTCATTTTAAATATTTGCCTAATTCCACAGTGATATCACCCTTGCCTTGAGTATCAGAGGAAATTTACATCAAAAATATTTGCCCCCTGTAACCACTTTCTATTTAGAAACAATGCCAAAATCAGTGCCTCTGGAATTCTAAATGACTCTGACATAATGAAGCAGAATTATAGATTACTTTAATCTTTAGACTAGAAAACTTTCACCAACAAATGGGCTTTGTCCTTCAATTGGTAATTTAATCCTCATTACCGTCTTTTTTTTTTTTTTTGGTTACTCAAGATCACTGACTCTCAGCCTTGCCTGTACTATGAAATCACTTGAAGAAATTTAAACTTTAAATTTACTGATACCTCTTATACCCCAGACTCCTAGAGAGACTGATTTAATTGGTCTGGGGTCAGCCCAGATTTTAAGTACCATACATGTTTCAACTGAGAACCACCACTCTAAATTATGATCCAGGGACTTCCCTGATATAAAGTCCAGAGATTAAGACCGCCTTCCAATGCAGGGGTGCACGTCGGTTTCCCGGTTGGGTAACTAAGATCCCACACACTTTACAGCCAAGAAATCAAAATATTAAAAACCAAAAAAAGAAGCAGCAGCAATATTGTAACCAATTTAACACAGGCATTAAAAAATGGTCCACATAAAAAAATCTTTAAAAAATTTAAAATTTATTTTAAAAAAATTATGATTCAACAACCTTCATGGCTACTGAGTCAAGTTTAGAATCTCAAACGTGGTCATCTGTGGTTGCTCCCAGACACCCGGCCTCCATGTCTATCTCGGCCTCTTCTCCCAGCCCCTCCGCAGTGTGCTTCCCAAGGGGTAGGTCTTGTAACCGCCATTCAGTTCTTACACTGGTCTAGGACAAGTGTCAAGTTCCTTTGCTGGGACAGGCATCCCCTGCCTGTTCGTCTGGCCACTTTCTATTGGTCTTTAGTTTGGGTTGAAGTGTCACTTCCTTGTAAACACGTTGACCCCACACCATGACTTTCATCCTAAAACAGGTTTCCCTGCCAAGCCTAACACCTGACTTGTTCATCATGGAAACTGTAGGGGCACTGAGGGCAGGAACCCTGTCAACATAGAGTCTGGTACATAAAAGGAGCTCAGTAACTGTATTACATAATCAGTTACGGTCCAGTCAGGAACAAGACATCACATCAGGAATTTGAACAGGAAAAAAATAATTTATACCAAAAAATTCTTAAATTCAAGGGGTGCGGTGGGCCAGAGCTGAGCTGCTGGAGTCATGTGGTGGGGTGTTGGTGAGGTTCAACTGAGGTGCCAAGGGGTGCAGCTGGTCCACTGGAAGGTACCCAAGGGAGTGCCAATAGATTGTAACTGGTCTGCACGAAGATTTCTACCAAGTGCTGGAGAATCTAACTGGAAATGAAAAGCCACTGGGCCACCCACTCACCACAAGCAACTGGTCAGCTGAAGGAAGAAGAGAAAAGTGCAGAGGAAAAGCTTTGTTCTTTGCTCTGCCGCAGTGTCTCTCTAGCCCCTTCTATTAACAAAACCTGACATGAAAGCAACATTGGAAAATGAAGATCGTGGCATCTGGTCCCATTACTTCATGGCAAATAGAAGGGCAAAAAGTGGGAGCCATGACAGATTGTCTTTTCTTGGGCTCCAAAATCACTGCAGACTGTGACTGCAGCCATGAAATTAAAAGACACTTGGCTCCTTGGAAGGAAAGGTATGGCAAATCTAGACAGCATAAAAAGCAGACACATCACTTTGCCGACAAAAGTCCATATAGACAAAGCTGTGGTTTTTATAGTAGTCACACAAAGATGTGAGTTAGACCATAAAGAAGGCTGAACACTGAAAAAGTGATGCTTTCAAACTGTGGTGCTGGAGAAAATTCTTGAGAGTCCCTTGGACAGCAAGGAGATCAAACCAGTCAATCCTAAAGGAATCAAAGCTGAATATTCATTGGAAGAATTGATGCTGAAGCTGAAGCTCCAATACTTTGACCACTTGATGCAAAGAGCCGACTCACTGGAAAAGACCCTGATGCTGGGAGAGATTGAGGGTGAAAGGAGAAGGGGGTGGCAGAGGAGAGGATGGTTAGATACTATCACCAACTCAGTAAACATGAATTTGAGCAAATTCCTGGAGATGGTGGAGGACAGAGGAGCCTGGCACACTGCAGTCCATGGAGTCACAAAGAGTTGGATATGACTTAGCGACTGAAAAATATTGAATGTGCTCTCAAAGGTCAAGTGTCTGCAGTGTTCACCCCAAATCACAACTCACAAACAGCAGCAGACTTGGAGCAGAGAGGCAATCATTTGATACCTAGCACTGCTATTTATAAATGGATAGATAGATAGGCATACCCACATACATAGAAATACAAAGATAAAAATAAGTATCTCCAGTGAAAACAAAGTAAATATAAATCCCTTCACAAATGTAAGAGCCAACAGTATGCTCAAAAAGAAAGATGAGAGCTTCATATTCACTTTCTCTTATTACATTTCTTATTATTCCTTTTTCTCCTATTCACAATTCAAAGCCCATACCATATTGATGGTTGCCATTTCTTCTACCCTGATTAGAGTTGTACCTCTCTCTCCATAACACTGAAAAGCCTTGTTACTTGGACGAAGGCAAACCTTAGATTAGAAATTTGGCGGTTTTGTTTATCTGCAAGATGATCATTAAATCCCTTCAATTTCACTTTTCAGGAGATTCTGGTAGCTATTTGAAAGCAGTGACAACATGTAGACCAGAGAAAATAAATTAATCAGGATACTGCTTGCCATACTTTCATATCATTAAGGATGTTTGAGTGCCAAATGAAGGCTTTGATGCAAAAATTAGAGCACAGAACTGCAAGATTCTTTTGATCCTTCATCAGTGCTTGTAACTGATGGAACATCAACTGTGGCAAAGAATCATTAGTCTTCTGCTATACTTAAACTTCTGCTTTATTTAATAAGCAAATAGTGAAAATAAAATGCACATAGCAGGAAGATGCTCTGTAGTTGGTGTCAGGGACTGAATAAACAGCCATCAGTCCTGGCCTGTCCTTTCTTACAGCCAAGTACTTGACTCAGAATCAAGTGAATTTCTGAAAGCAATTAAAATTTCCTTTAAAATACTCATGCATTTCTAGGGGTACAATTAATGGCACATGCCTTTTGGAAAGCTTTCCAAAGAACAATTAAATGATATGCATAAATAAGGAAAGAACCTGATACATAGGAAAAGCTTTATTCTAAAGATATCTGTCGCAGAGTATTTATAAGTTACTCCCATCCCAGCAAAGAAACCAAATGGCTAACAAGAGGAGAACTGTGGTACCATCTCATGATAAACAGTCATGCAGGTATTAAGAATGGTATGTAAAAGACTCTGAAACAACACAAAGAAATTATTGTTTCATAATAATCTTGTGTCAAATGACAAAATGTGGATACAAAACCACGTCCCATCACCACTAAAAACTACATAGGAGAAAGCATGGAAGGCCAGGATAATTTTCTTAAAATAGACATATCAGATAAAAAACTGAAATAAGTTAAAAATTGGGGGAACTTCCCTGGTGATCCAGGAGTAAAGACTAAGCCTGACAATGCAGGGGCCACAGGTTCGATCCCTGGTCTGAGATGATTCCACATGCCACAAGGAAAAACTAAGCCCGTGTGCCACAACTATAGAGCCTGTGCTCCAGAGCCCAGGAGCCCCAACTGCTGAAGCCCGAGCACTCCACAGCCCATGCTCTGCAACAGGAGAAGCCACCACAGTGAAAAGGCCGTGTACTGCAAGGAAGGGCAGCCCGCTCACAGCAACTAGAGAAAGCCAACACACGACAAAGACCCAGAGCAGCCAAAGACAAATGTCAAAACATCTGGTAGGTTGCCAGACTCTCCTCCAAAAAGACATGCACAACATTTACTTTTCCACTAACACTGCATTTTCCATATTTTCTACATGTTCAGTGATAGGCATAAATAACATTTATACCAGGGAAAATCACTTCTGGATTTTGCTTTAACACTTTCTAAATCCAGTCTTAGAGATAGCACCAGTACTTAAATAAGGACAGAATAATTGTCTATTTTGTATATAGCTCCCATATTTCCTGAGAGTAAAAAAGCATGCTCAGGATGTCAAGCTGTATTTAATTCATCCAATCACCATATTTAGTTGAGCAAATGTATGTAGAAATTGCTAAATGAGACGCTGTGAGGGGCATAAAAATATATCAGAACTGAATTCTACCCTTAAACAACTTAACCGTCTCATACACATTAATAACTATGAAAGCAGATAGGTAAGTGTCACCGAGGAGGTGAGGAGCCTACAGGTGTTTATTATGATTTGGGAAGTGTCTCCATAAGCAGCGGCTGTAGCCATGGCAAGGTGATCCTGGAAAATCTCTTGCTAGAAATGCAAAGGAAATCATGGAGTATAGTCGTTTTACAGTGTTGTATTAGTCTCTACTGTACCACAGAATGAATCAGCTATAGGCATACATACAGCCTCTCTATTTTGGATTTCCCTCCCATTCAGGTTGCCACAGTGCATTAAGTAGAGTTCCCTACACAGTAGGTTCTCATTACTTACCTATTTTAGACATAGTATCAATAGTATATATGTCAATCCCAATCTCCCAATTCATCCCACCCCCACCTCCCGCCTTGGGGTCCATATGTTTGATCTCTAATCTGTGACTCTGTTTCTGCTTTGCAAAGAAGTTCATTGAGAGCTACCATATGATCCCCTTTGTTTTTTAAAATGATAATCCTCCCCAGCCACACTCAAATTCTGGAATATTATTCATTGCCCACCTTTCAATCAGGACAACATAGGCTTCACAGGATTACATTTAATGAGTAACTACCAGACTCCAGGCAGGATACTTGATTCTAGGAATACACACATTAAATAAAAAGACAAAATAAGATTTAAAAAAAAGTTCCCAATCTTAAAAAGTGTTTACACTTACGTTCTAGTGAAAGAAAAAGTCAAATACTTAGAAATCAAAATTCAGTCTGAGTACATATGAGTAGCAGAGCTGAATTATATGGTAGATGTGGGTGTAACTTTTTAAGAAACATACAAATGGTTTTCTAATCACTGTGCAGTGATATCTTGCTTTGATTTAAACTTCCTCTAATGACCAATGATGCTAAGCATCTTCTCACATGCTTTTTAATGGACTTATTTATCATTTTCATATCTTATTCTGTTCAAATACTTTTCTCATTTCTTTATTGGTTTATTTTCCTACTACTGAGTTTTAAAGGGGTCTTTACATAGTCTGGATAAAAGTCCTCTCTCAGATACATGCATTGCAACTGTCTTCTCCTCATCTATGGATTGCCTTACCATTCTTCTAATTTGTACATGAATGTTCACAGCAGCTTTACTTAGAATATAAATACTACAAGTGGTCATTAACAGGCGAATGGATAAACAAATTGTGACATATTCATACAATGGAATACTCAGCAATAAAAAGTAATAAAACATTAATACAGATGACATTGATGAACCTCAAACTAATTATGTTGAGCAGAAGTCTTATACTCCACTGGGAGATCCGAGACACATAAGAAGGGACTAGAACAACTCTGGGACAGAATCAGAGAAGTTAAGCTCCCAGGCAGCACACACTGGCCTGCCACATGATCCTTGCTGGCAATCTTATCTGGACAAACTGACTTCAAAATGGGAAATACAGGTTTCAAACTAAAAGAAAAAGCCAAATTATTATAAACAACAGTAACCCATAGCAAATGATTTTATTTATATAAAACTCTCAAAAAATCCATCTGGTCTTCAGTGACAGAAAGCAGATCAGTGTTTGCTTGGGGAGGGCGGGAGTAGGAGAGGGGTGGGGAGGAACTGCCAGGAGGGATCGCCAAGAGTGTAAGGACATTTAAGGAAGGAGTGAGTATATTGTCACACTTGATCTTAGCCGAAAGGCTGCAGAGTGATTAGGATATATTGCTAAACATAATGGTGGAGATGGTTTTACAGGTTATTCATCTGTTGAAACTTATCAGGTTGCACAAATTAAATATGGAGATCCATTGCTTCTCAATAACTATTAAAAAGCAATTTGGGAAATGTGGCGATATAGTCATCACAATTTGCTGAAGAAGCTCAGAGAAAGGCACCTACTCATAGGTCCTGGGAGGCTTTCTAGAAGGACACCCAGGCTGAGCCCTGAAGAAAAGAGTGGGATAGGAATGGTGCAAGCCACCCCCTCCAACATCCTGACCTCCAACAGACCTTATCTTCTTTCACGTGTAGCATGAGGCTGCCGCTACTGCTAAGTCGCTTCAGTCATGTCCAACTCTTAGCAACCCCATAGACAGCAGCTGACCAGGCTCCTCCCTCCATGGGATTTTCCAGGCAAGAACACTGGAGTGGGGTGCCAGTGCCTTCTCCAGTAGCATGAGGAGGGCTTATGAATTGGCTGAGAAAAGAAGAGAAGCTAAAGGCAAAAGAGAAAAGAAAAGATATACCCATTTGAATGCAGAGTTCCAAAGAATAGCAAGGAGAGATAACAAAGCCTTCTTCAGATCAACCCAAACAAATAGAGGAAAACAATAGAATGGGAAACAGTAGAGATCGCTTCAAGAAAATTAGAGATACCAGGGGAATATTTCATGCAAAGATGGGCACAATAAATGACAGAAATGGTGTGGACCTAACAGAAGCAGAAGATATTAACAAGAGGTGTCAAGAACACACAGAAGAACTATACAAAAAAAAATCTTCAGATAATCACGATGGTGTGATCACTCACCTAGAGCCACATATCCTGGAATGCAAAGTCAAGTGGGCCTTCGGAAGCACCACTATGAACAAAGCTAGTGGAGGTGATGGAATTCCAGTGGAGCTATTTCAAATCCTAAAAGATGATGCTGTGAAAGTGCTACACTCAAGATGCCAGCAAATTTGGAAAACTCAGCAGTGGCCACAGGACTGGAAAAGGTCAGTTTTCATTCCAATCCCAAAAAAAGGCAATGCCAAAGAATGCTCAAACTACCACACAATTGCACTCATCTCACATGCTAGTAAAGTAATGCTCAAAATTCTCCAAGCCAGGCTTCAACAGAACGTGAACTGTGAACTTCCAGATGTTCAAGCTGGTTTTAGAAAAGGCAGAGGAACCAGAGATCAAATTGCCAACATCCGCTGGATCATCAAAAAAGCAAGAGAGTTCCAGAAAAACATCTATTTCTGCTTTATTGACTTTGCCAAGGCCTTTGATTGTATGGATCACAACAAACTATGGAAAATTCTCAAAGAGATGGGAATATCAGACCACCTGACCTGCCTTTTGAGAAATCTGTATGCAGGAAGCAACAGTTAGAACTAGACATGGAACAACAGACTGGTTCCAAATCGGGAAAGGAGTATGTCAAGGCTGTATATTGTCACCCTGCTTATTTAACTTACATTCAGAGTACATGATGCGAAATGCCAGGCTGGATGAAGCACAAGCTGGAATCAAGATTGCTGGGAGAAATATCAATAACCTCAGACATGCAGATGACACCACCCTTATGGCAGAAAGTGAAGAACTAAGGAGACTCAATGAAACTGAAAGGAGAGTGAAAAAGTTGGCTTAAAGCTCAACATTCAGAAAACGAAGATCATGGCATCTGGTCCCATCACTTCATGGCAAAAATGGGGAAACAATGGAAATAGTGAGAGACTTTATTTTGGGGGGCTCCAAAATCACTGCAGATGGTAACCACAGCCGTGAAATTAAAAGACGCTTGCTCTTTGGAAGAAAAGCTATGACCAACCTAGACAGCGCATTAAAAAGCAGAGACATTACTTTGCCTACAAAGGTCTGTCTAGTCAAAGCTATGGTTTTTCCAGTAGTCATGTATGGATGTGAGAGTTGGACTACAAAGAAAGCTGAGTGTTGAAGAATTGATGCTTTTGAACTGTGGTATTTTAGAAGACTCTTTAGAGTCCCTGGGACTGAAAGAAGATCAAACAAGTCCATCCTAATGGAAATTAGTCCTGAATATTCATTGGAAGGACTCATGCTGAAGCTGAAACTCCAATACTTTGGCCACCTGACACGAAGGACTGACTCACTGCAAAAGACCCTGACGCTGGGAAAGATTTAAGGCAGGAGCAGAAGGGGATGACAGAGGATGAGATGGTTGGATGGCATCACCGACTCAATGGACATGAGTTTGAGCAAGCTCCGGGAGTTGGTGATGGACAGGGAAACCTGGTGTGCTGTAGTCCATGGGGTCTCAAAGAATCAGGCATGACTGAGCAACTGAACTGACTGACTCTGTCCCCTTGAGTCTCCCTGTCAAATCTCCAATAAAGTACCCTAAGTAGGGAACATCCATCTAACAGTATTGGGATGAGGGGCAAAATGCATTTGCCATCCCTGGAAGAGGAATTATTCTTGTAAAGAAGGAATTCAAGAGTCTTAAAGTATTGTTTCAGTTCAGGCTCTCACTTTTCCCATCACAAAACTTCACCTGGTCAATCACAGGTTCACCATCACTCCTACGGCAACTCTCCACAGATAGCACCTCATCAGGTTGGATTTCCTGAAGGAGCCTACAGCAGGAATTCTCAGGAGAGTGCCCTCAAAAGATGGCAAGGGCGGGACAGCAGCTGAAGCTTGGCGGGAGCTTCATATTAGCCTCACCCCACAGGGAACTCTGGACAAACACCGCTCAGCCAAGGCCCTGTTATCTCTGAATCCTGGGTTAACCAGTCATTGGCTGAGGGCTGAGGGGGATGTGTGTGTTTGGAGGTAACTTAGTCTGGAAGGGCAGTAACTTTCCCAACAAGGTGGTAGAAGTGAGAACATGGAGTCTGTGAGCTGTTAGCAGCCAACATTCAGGGAAGCTGGAGATCTGGGCTGGAAATCAAGTTTTTCCCATAGAAATTCACTCTTTTCAACCTTTCTTCTCATATTCTCATCACTACATTTTAGAACAGGGAACCTAAGTTTAAATGCCTACAAGAAGAAGCATGGAAATGAAGGAGAAAGCCATAGGTACAGAGAAATATTTCTCTACTGTAAGAAAAAAAAAAATACATTGCTGTCAGAAATGACTCCTGTGACCTTGGCATCAGGGAGAGAGCAGGGAGAGATAGAGATGGGCAAGCTGGAGGGCAAACTCAGCTGGCTTGTGTTTTCATGTGGGAATATGAACCTAGCATTGGTAGGTCCCTCAAATGTACGAAAAGCCAACAACCTTAATTTTAATGGATTGTTGCTATTCCAAGCAAGAATACTGGAGTGGGTTGCCATGCCCACCTCCAGGGGATCTTCCCAGCACATGAAACGAACCCAGATCTTCCATATTGCAGGTGGATGTTTTACTGACTGAGCCACCAGGGGAAGCCCAATTTTAATGGAAAAGGTTCTCAATTTTTGACGATTGGCCCCCATTAAGAAAAATTATAATCATCCTTAAAACATTGTTTGCAGGTCACAGTTGACCCATGGGTAACCAGTATACAACCTCAACTTTAGGAAAATGATAAAAAGATAAGTTACTCTCCACAAAAACTTTCCCACATTTTTGGAGTCCAAAATTAATAAGTTGGCAGCAACAAACAAGCATACTTATTACACTGCATTAGAGAAATCTAAACATCGAATATAATACAGAATATAAAATGGAGAGAAATAGTAGGAAGAAAGGACCCAAAACCCAAAAGACCCTATCTGTTCCCTCAAGGGAAAATCACAGAGCCATGCAAGATAACTTTCTGGGTGGTCATGAGACCTCTCCGAGAATCTGATTAAAGCCACAGACACTCCTTTCAGAAACATGTGAACATGCACACATACAAATGTGCCTGTAATTCCTGAGGGTCTGTGAAGCCCATGGGCGGAGCCCAACTTCAGAACTCCTGGTGTGAGGCAGGAAGGAATAGACAGAACAGACAGATCAAGATGAGTCACCAAGGAAAGAACTGCAGTTTCTTCTACTTCTCTCCACAAAGAAAAGCAGAAACAGCTGGTTTCTAAAAGCTTCCTGGAACGTAAGCCCCCTATGAGGACGCGTCGCAACTGGAGAAGATGCTGAGGAACGCAGACATTAAAGAACTGAGGCTGACGCACTCAGAAGGGGCCAGGGAGGATGATCCTAAGAGCCCCCGACTTCCAACCTCACCGGTGAAGGAAGGACATTCCCCGATGGCATTTTAGCAGCATGGTTCCACTTCCTTATCAAGTTGCTGACTTGATGCTTGCTTTATTTTCAAAAGTTAAATAAGTCAACTCAAATAACTGAGTTGTCATAGATATATTGCTATGAGCAAGGAGAGAGGAGTCTAGGAGAGTTCCAGGCATGTCTGTGATGTGACACCCGATTCTATACTCAGAAGCCAGGCTGGCCACCCTGCAAGAGCCACCAGTCAATACAGAACAGAGGATGCCACCAAGCCTGATTCCACAACCAAGAGCCTGCGTGCACCTTCCCTGGAGACAGAGGAGCAAAGCACATCTGATGCAAACTCTGCCACTCACTGGCCACGATTCTGGATTTTTCCGTGCCTCAACTTTCTACTCCGTAAAATGTAGCTTCGGGGAGTACAAGATAACAAGTGTTTATTCAATGCAAGGCACAGGACTCTGGAGGAAAGAAAGAGTGCTTTCCTTCTATGCCAGGGAATGTGCCAAGGCTTGATTGAATCCCCTGGGAAGGCGGTGCTGTGACCTGGCTCCTCCATAAACAGACTGCTGCCAGGGATGCTGGCTGGGGCATCGCATGGGTCAGGTTATCTCGCATCACCCCCTTCCCTTTAAATGTAGGAAGTAAAGCCCCGCTGCTTTTATTTTTAGAGAAACAAGAATCTTCCTTACTATTTGGTGTGTCCTCATGCAGACACAAACATATAGATTTGCTTGGGCTCTTTAATTGCGGAAGCAATTCTAAACTCTGTCAACAGTGGCCTTATTAACCCAGATGGTGTTAATTTGCACAGTCCTCTACTTAGCTTTGGTGTTTCCTTTGCATTAAGCAGGAGTTGATTCTTTATTCCAAGTCTCACCACAGTCCGTTCCGAAGACACACTTTGTACCAGCGACGACCTGCATGGTATGCAGATGAGCTCGTGGAGCCGAATTGAAATTCCCTCAGGAGGTGGAATAATGTAGTTGAAAGAAGCCTATATTCCACACATCTGCCTGCATTTAGAGGGCCAGAGCCATTAAGGAACACGCAACTCACACTGTGTTTCAATATTGCTGTGCTCCTAGACTGCTTCCCAATAAATACGACTCCTGGATGACAGTCACCTATAATTGATTACCCTGCCTTGCCCAGCGGCTTCTGTTGTTTTTCTATATAATGAAACCGAGGACTCGATTCTCAGCAATCTCCCAGGTCTCTTAGAGCCTATTTCATAAAATTAAAGTTTTCTCCTACAAAAATCTTTTTCCCCCAAAGTGCGAAGGTTTGACTCAAGCCCAGCTTGGCAACTGACTGAGAGACACCGGGTTGCCTGCGTTCTGACTGCTTAATGAAGGAGTGAAGATAAAGCAACATTTCTTGAGCACTTACTATGGACAAGACCATGACCTTGGGGATATACACATGTGTATGAATGACCTTGTCCATTTTTATTCTCATAGCCAATCTCAGAAAAAGGTGCTGCCACCAACATCTCACAGCACAGTGAAAACAATTACCCATCATTAAGCTAGTTAGAATGTGCCCACCAGTGCAGGAGATATAAGAGTTCAACAGTTCGATGGTTCGTGGGTTCGATCCCTGGGTCGGGAAGATCCTCTGGAGAAGGAAATGGCAACTCAATTCCAGTATTTTTGCCTGGGAAATTCCATGGACAGAGGAGCCTGGTGGGCTACAGTCCATGGATTGCAAAGCGTTGGACACGACTGAGTAACTGACCATACAAGTAGTTGGGAAGAGCAGAAGTGCAAGTGCAGGCTTATACCTTTGCTCTGCCTCTTACTCTGCATGTGACCTATTGCTGAGTCGGTTTCCCCACGTTTAATAAGGGGAAATGGAGGGTGCACTGCAGTAGGAATCATTTCACTTATGAAGGCAGCAGCACGTGGTCAGGCACATAGAGTTCCTTTGTGAGCGATCTCCCTTTCTAGAACGCAGGGGCTGGGTACGTGTGCACACAGCACACGTGAGTCTGAGACTGCTGTGCAGAAAATTCTCACCCAAGACCGGCCAAAAATCTGAGACCCGCGCAGCTTCTTCTTTGGGTCTCCTTTCACTCTCTGTGACCACTTTGGAGCATACGTTTCTCTCTTGGCTCTCCTTCCGTAGTCTTACCCTTTCTTGCCCTGCTCTTTTCTCTCTCCTTGTATCTATCTTCTGCTTTCCTCCTTTCCCCACCGAATGCTTCCTCCTTCTGGATAAAGAGGCTTTGTGGACAAAGAACTCCCCCAAACTGGAGACTTTCCCCAAAGTATCTCAGGGACCTCCACAGTCCAGAGCCTGAAGGACCTCCTGCCATCATGACACCCATGAGAGGCTGGTGGACTTTGTGTAAGGCTGAACCACCTCTACATGTGTAGACTTCCTGTCAAAGTGTCTGGCAGCATTTCTGTTCCTTGAAACCACTTCATCACACGTGCATAATAGTCCACTGAAGAATAGACCCTCCTGATTTGAGATGAAGATGTCATATCTACATGATCCCTCCTGGTCCATTCAAAGACTGTGAACACCAGCGCAGTCCTATTCCCCTGAGGACAGCCAGTAATCACACATGTGACTTCATCTGGTTCCACTCAATTACTGCCAGTACCTTGTTGCTCTGAGTATTGACGTGCAATTTTCCATGCCTCTTTCCCTTTCTTGGTCTATGTCTACTTATTGGCTGGAAAATCAATGCATGCACTCTATTCTTGCACCTCATGAATCTGAGAAAATTGAGGGAACTAACACTTCAGTGGCACAAGTCCCTGAAAAGCTGAAAGGCCTAGCTGCAATCAAAGCACACGGTTCATCACGGCCTTGTCTCCATTTCTCTCAAATGCATGTGTGGAGTGGTTTCTGCATGTCAGGGACTGGGCTAAGTCGTGTTCACAACCACCCTGAGAAGCTGAAAACATTACCCTTATTCTGTAGATGAGGAAACTGACACTAAGCCACTGAATCAAATCTCTTCTAAGGAGCAGATACATAAGGTATTACTGTGGAAAGAAGATGGGCCTCAGACCAGAAGAACCCGAGTTTAAATGTCAAGTACCCACCAACTGAATATTCAAGGAAGGTTGCTTCACCTGAAACTTAAGCCTCAGTTTTCTTATCTCTAAAATGGGAACAATAAATCCAATTACACAGGGATAGCTGCAGGAGTCACTGTGAGAATAAGTAAACTAATACATGGAACAGAGTCTGGACCATAATAAAACCTCTGCAAGTATGTATTACCTCCCTTCTCTCATGACGGCCATGAGCACACAGAGTGTGAGAGGCTGTATATGCATGACAAGTCACTTTAGTTGTGTCCAATTATTTGTGACCCTGTGGACCGTAGCCAGCCAGGCTCCTCTGTCCATGGGATTCTCCAGGCAAAAATACTGAAGTGGGTTGCCATGCCCTTCTCCAGGGGATCTTCCTGACCCAGGGATCAAACCCATACCTCTTAAGTCTCCATGAGACATATATATATACACATATATATACATACACATTTTGGCTTTGTTGTCACATAATCCAGCCAGCTGGCCTTCCAGACTAATGCTCATAGCCGTGTGCGACCCAATTTTTAAAATGTGTATTTATTACCCAGACACCCTCTAGGGCCATTACAGTCTCATGGAAATCTATCTCAGTTTACAGACCACTGGCCCAAATAATCATTAAAAGCTAGTAAGTGTGTTTTGTCAGTTCCGTTGTCATGCACGAGTACTACATCTTTGCACGACAAAATCTTTCTGCAACATTTTTTTTCCTAACTCGTTACATATTTCCGCAGTGGATTTTTAACGTACTTCTGTGGTGGTTTTTTAAGAGGGAGAGTGAGTCAACACAAGTAGCCCGTCTGCCCAGAGCTTCTGCCTGTCCGCCTGAGCCTATCCACTGCCCCACGTGTCCTGCTCTGTGGCGTCCCAGGGCTGAATCTGCAGGTCTCCGCACACTCACACCCTGGAAAATAAGGGCTTAAAACAGGAATGCTGACACCACCCTCATTCCAATAGCACAAATGCAGGGCAGTAATTTTCTATGCTACCTAATCTCCTGATACAACAACCTCTGTGGCTCAAGGGAATTCCTCATCCAGTCTGGGGGCGGGGTGGGAGGTGGGTAGAATACTCAAGGATGTAATAAGTTAACCAACCAAATTAGCATGTAGTCCGGCTTTGTGGCTCTTACCAACCACATTAACCCCAAGGCGAATATCTTTAGTTGTGCTGTTTTTTGCTTGCTGTCTCCAGACCACTAACCTTATTTCTCTATGGGGGAATGGAAAGCTATGTTCTTTGCAAATCTCCCTCTGATTTCTGTTCTTTTTGGTGGAGCTAAGCTTTTGGTTTCCAAGGTCAAATGAGCTAAGCCCCTTCCAGGGGAGCTTACTTCTGACTGACACAATAAGGGGCTACTCTTCTTAGCAGACGCTTGCGCGGGCATCATTAAAACGCTTCTCCATCATTTGAAATGCAACTTTCTTCCCTGAGCCATCTTGTGGGCCTCAAAAGAGACACACATGGAGCAGCAGCGCCACCTGCTGGTCGTCTCTGCATCACTGTTACAGCAACGTTTGGGGTCTCCGCTTCTGCCTTAGAGAATGAGGTCTGCTCACTCTGGGACTCTGTCACCTACAAGAGGGTCAAAAGCGGGAATACCTTTAACAACTTTTTTTAGTCCCCTTCCGCATGAGATGCTGTATCTTTAGGGACTAAATTTTGAGATGGAAGGGGAGATGGGAAAGCCAAAATTGGAAATATACAGAATGCCTCTTGTTGATTCCTGATGGTACCTTCTCCAAGCCCCTGCGGGTGTCCTGTTCAACCTGATGTGTGTCATGCTGGCTAAGCAGGGGCCTATTTGCATAGTTGACACTGTGGCATATGGGAAGCCTTTGTCTCTGTGTCAGAGTGGGAAGACAATGGTCCAATAAATGATTTTTACCTGATGCAGGTAAATATGATATAAATATATCAAGACAAAAAATGCCTCCAAGTAAGAAATGCACGTGACACATTGGATGGCTTAGTGATCAACTGGACCAGTTAGCTGGGCCAAAGTCACAAATTTAACCCCAAGGGCACAGGTAGAAAATCTCTGCTTCGTTCTTTAAAGTTCTTCGAGAGAAAGAACTGACATTTATAGATGAAAATACCTTTGTGGACATATGCTGCCCCATTTAATTCCAGCAACTAATCAATGTAGTAGGCATCACTACCTCCATATATAGACGAGAAAACTGAGATTTCAGAGGTTGAACCCTTGCCCAAGGTAGCAAGCCAGCAAGAGCTGATCTTGGAATGTAATTCCCTGTCTGTCTAGATTCAAACCTTGTGTTCTCAAGAGCACAAATATGCCCTTGTCCTGGTTGGCTGTCTTGAAAATGGGTCCTCTAGTCACAAGAGGAGTCACATGAGGAGGGGTGATGCCGGTTTCAAAAGCCTTGTCTGGTTTTGCAAGAAAAAACCCATGGACTTAACTTGATCCCCAGTGATAAACAGCATCACCTTCGTCAATAACAGAAAGTATTAAATGTCAGCTACAGCATAGGAAGTTATACTGTGCCTTTTCCAGAGGAGAAATTACAATGAACCCCAAGATTCACAATGAGGCCATTTTGCCCTACCCACTCTTATTCAGGGGACCACACTATATGATTTTCATGTCCAGAAAGATAAAGAAAAAGATATTCCACTACTAAGTCTTTGAAGGGGCTTATTGCTCTACAAGTCAATTATTTCTTGCAGACTATATATAAACTCAGGGCTTCCCAGGTGGCTCAATGGTAAAGAATCCACCTGCCAATGCAGGAGACGCGGGTTTGATCCCTGAGTCAGGAAGATCCCCTGGAAGAGGAAATGTCAACCCATTCCAGTATTCTTGCTGGGAAAATCCCATGGTCAGAGGAGCCTGGCAGGCTACAGTCAATGCGGTGGCAAAGAGTCGGACATGACTGAGTGAGTGAGTGACAATATACAAACCCACTTGCTAATCAGAATTGTCCCCACCACTGCACTCAAACAACCATTTCAAAATCAACAAGGACCACCACCTGTCAGATATAAGGGTCAGGTCTCTGTCCCCAATAGCTCAGAGTGGAGAAGTGATCCCCAAGTCACAAAGGGCAAAGCCAGAACCAGGCCTCCCCTCCCCTGGCTTCTGTGACAGCATGCCAGCTTTTTGCACTCTCCCTATTATCTTTCAGATATATTTTCTGGCTTTCTACATTACAAAGTAATACACATATAAACGTTAAAATTGCATGCAGTAAAGGAGAAGGACAAACATAAGACCATCGATAATCCCACCACTCAGAGCTGACCACTCAGAGCATTTTGGTGTATCTCCTTAGTGTGTCTGTGGAGGGTACTGGTGAGAGAATATTTTCTATTTGTGATTTTACTCAAATGTTCAGGGGCTTCCCTGATGGTTCAGATGGTAAAGAATCTGCCTGCAATGAAGGAGACCTGAATTTGACCCCTGGGTCAGGAAGATCCCCCAGAGTAGGGATTCTTGCCTGGATAACCCCATGGACAGTTCATGGGGTTGCAGAATTGGATACAACTGAGTGAAGGCTGTATATTGTCACCCTGCTTATTTAACTTCTAGGCAGAGTACATCATGAGAAACGCTGGGCTGGAAGAAACACAAGCTGGAATCAAGATTTCCGGGAGAAATATTAATAACCTCAGATATGCAGATGACACCACCCTTATGGCAGAAAGTGAAGAGGAACTTTTTAAAAGCCTCTTGATGAAACTGAAAGAGGAGAGTGAAAAAGTTGGCTTAAAGCTCAACATTCAGAAAACGAAGATCATGGCATCTGGTCCCATCACTTCATGGGAAACAGATGGGGAAACAGTGGAAAACAGTGTCAGACTTTATTTTGGGGGGCTCCAAAATCACTGCAGATGGTGACTGCAGCCATGAAATTAAAAGACGCTCACTCCTTGGAAGAAAGTTATGACCAACCTAGATAGCATATTGAAAAGCAGAGACATTACTTTGCCAACAAAGGTCCGTCTAGTCAAGGCTATGGTTTTTCCTGTGGTCATGTATGGATGTGAGAGTTGGACTGTGAAGAAAGCTGAACACCAAAGAATCGATGCTTTTGAACTGTGGTGTTGGAGAAGACTCTTGAGAGTCCCTTGGACTGCAAGGAGATCCAACCAGTCCATTCTGAAGGAGATCAGCCCTGGGATTTCTTTGGAAGGAATGATGCTAAAGCTGAAACTCCAGTACTTTGGCCACCTCATGAGAAGAGTTGACTCATTGGAAAAGACTCTGATGCTGGGAGGGATTGAGGGGAGGAGGAAAAGGGGACGACAGAGGATGAGATGGCTGGATGGCATGACCAACTCGATGGACGTGAGTCTGGGTGAACTCCAGGAGTTGGTGATGGACAGGGAGGCCTGGCGTGCTGCGATTCATGGGGTCGCAGAGAGTCGGACACGACTGAGCGACTGAACTGAACTGAGTGACCAACACTTCCGCTCCAACTTTCACTTTCAAATGTTCAGAACACATATATATATTCATATGATATCTATCATTATATTACATACCAACACGGAGACTGTTTTCATCTTAACAGCTAACAGGACAATATATGTCAAGGAAAGAAGAGACTTGGAAAAAACAAAACTCTGCTAAGTCCTCGGGAAGGAAGTCAGCTCCCACTCCCCCTACCCCAATTTGAACTAAGAACTAAGGGTTAGCTGACACCAATGCTCAGAGCGGGAAGGAAAATTGTAAAATAGAAGGCAGAACTTAAAGCTTCTGAAGGCAACTCAGCAGGGAGGCGATGGCAGGAAAAGATGGACCAGGAGAAGATAGGGACTCAATTTAAGGACAGAAAGCTGAAACATCCACCAAGATGAAGCAAAACTTTCTCCCAGAGTCTAGTAGACTCACTGGCAACTGCATGAGTTTGGGGATGAAAACGCAGAAGGGGATGACAAGACACACTTAATGAGTAGCAGAAATTCCAAGGGGGTTTAGGGACTTCCACTGTCTATGGCATGGGAGATGCAAGGCGAGTTAATTCAGATCACAAGAGTTACAGGAACTCCAACTAACACCTGAGTTACACAGGGCTGAGCGTATACAGTTTTCTTCAGGTTTTATGTGCTTTTATTTTCCAGTGTGCAGTGGTTGAATGCTATTTTTGCAAGGCCTGCCTTCACAAGCCTTCCTAGAGATTCTAAAGATTCTCCTACCTTGCTCCAGTTTCCTGAACAGAGGTCTGACAACTCTGGTCTAGGAGAGGGACCACTGGGGGTTGGCAGAGACCATGGGTGGGCTTGCATGAAGTGGTCATGTGCGGAACAGGGAGAACTGCACACTACCGTCCTCTGGCAGCTAAACTAACTGCAGCCGAGGGAAAGCTTTCCAAAATGTGGATACTTACTGTGTTAGATACAGTAAATTGGTGAGCCCAAGGTGTAGAAACTGCAAACCCAGAATTAAATCTATCAAAATCTCAGGAGAGATTCTTTTCCCATTCATCCTATGTGGGTTTGTGCAGCTGTGTGTCAGACAAGTCATTAACAAGTAGAAATTGATGTTAAGGGTCTAAGGGCCTCCTGCAATATTTCAAATGTGAGATATGAAGAGTTTGAGTTAGAATGTGCAATAGGGAAAAAAAGGTGTATATCAAAGAGGTTATAAAGGAAACAGAACTGTGTGAGTGACCGTCTGTAGAATTATGGAAGAATGAGAAGTGAAATATGACTTCATATTTCTTACCTGGGAGCTTAGGCTGAATAACAGAAGTAGGGAAGGAAGGGTGACTGGTTTGCACAGAGGGAGATAATAAGGGTGTTTTTATTATTGTTGAGGTTCCCAGCTAAGACATGTGGGGCCAGCAATCAGATAGAAGGGTAGGGTTGAAGTTGAGAAGGAAAGTCAGGGCCACAGCTATGGGTTCGGGAAACTCCCATGTGGGTCAACTGAAGTCAATCAGGTGGGTAAGCCCTCCAGGGGAGGGAGGGGAAGTCAATACCTCGGTAACACAGTTAGCCTCCCTGAAGAATTAATTCCTTTTCTCCTTTTCAAAGATGGTTGTCAGAAAATGCCATGGAGGGGCTTAGGAGATTTTCATTTCACTTCACATGAAAATGTCATGGATTTCTAGAGTGCATGTTGAGGGAACATAGATGATCTGACGAGAACTGCAGAAGGACAAAGGAAGGAATCTTTAAATTCAGAACCCTGGGCAAGCTTTCGATCTTTCACCCAAAAAAAAATGCCCTTTAGCAGAAGCTAAAAATGTCACTTGTTACCCTTGCTTTTGCCCTAACCTAAAGCAAGTTAAGTATTTAGAATGCTGGAAGGAAGGAAGGAAGTTCCTTTCCAGAACCCCAGAGTCCGCTCTCTTTGACCTACAAAAAAGGAGGATAAGTGAAAAGCACAGCAGAGATGGAAATGAAGAAGGCCGAGCATTACTGAAGCAAAGCTTTAGAGCTCATTGAGTATTAGGAAGACTCCTGAGAATATAAATTCAGAGCGCTTGCTTTGGACTTATGGGGGGCGGAGAACATAAATCTAAAAACAACAGCACATGCAACAGAGATTTCACCATTGATTTTCACAATGAACCTAAGGCTTATTTATTTTTCTATTTATAAATACCCTTCCTGAACTTTTCTTTCTTTCCTTAAAAACCGGCTCTGCTCCCCTAAATTATGTCCAGTCACATTTCTCTCAATATAGATCCCCTGCATCAGAACCTTTGGGATGCTTATTAAAGATATGGATTCTTGTGGACTAGAGGGATCTATTCATTCTATTTTCAACAAACAATTCACAGGATCACATTTTACACATTCAAGTTCCAGGTACATTATATGAAAAAACTCTGGCCTTCCAGAAATTCTGACCCCCATATATATGAAGGGAAATCCACTTTTCCCCACCGTTTAAATCAAGCTGGAATAAATAGCAGCTACTCCCCACCCCAGCATCCTTGCCAGGAGAATCCCATGGACAGAGGAGCCTGGCAAGCTACAGTTCACAGGATTGCAAAGAGTTGGACATGACCCGGTCTGAGCACACAAACAATGCATCTCAATAGGCTATGTTTCTTAGACTGGGTAGATATAATTTTAGGTCTAGAAAAATTTTATAATCCTTTAGTTTGTCGGAGTGAGCCTGTCCGTTAAATATATATACAGGTGCACACATATACACACAGAGAACAAACACACATTCGGGAAGTTTCCTAAATGATGATGCTGCTGGGGGTGAGGGGACTGGGTCCATATGTGGTTTTGTTGCTAGTTTTAATAACATACAAGATACAACTTTACTTTTATACAAGTTTTTTTTACTGGAAAATTTCAAAAAGAGAAAATTTTGAGTAGGGGACACAGAAAAAAAATGGACAATGGATAAAGTTAAACTAAATATCCATCAGAATTAGATATTTTCAAACTTACATAGAAAAAAAAAAAAAAACAGTACAATGCAACCCTCTCATCCTGGCCATTTACATACACTAGGTAGGTTTGCTAAGGAATATCTGTTTCTATTTATTTCTATACTTACAAAGCTCACAGCCCTTTTTTATGTTACTTAAACTGAGGCTTTTTCCAAATAAGGCAGCTTTTCACAAACCTGTTTCCCCTCCTACATCTATGTTCCCAGTGTCAGCAAGCCATAGAGGCTGCTATTTTCTAGAACTGTCATTGTATTCTATGACAAAGCACCCTTCCCTTTAGCTGAGCTGAACACTAGAAATGCTTTCAAACTAAAGTTTTCAAAGACTCCAGGCATTTTCTTACCTTTAGCTGTGGGGTCTGACAAGCAATTTTCCTTCTTCCTCTTGATTGAAGCTCATTTTAAGCTTAAAGAATATTAACTGTAATCCCAATTCTCCTTCAAAGGTCCTGCAAATGATTTTTTTTTAAAAAAAAGCATCACTTGGTCCTTGGGGTAATAATCCATATATATGTCTCAGGACATCAGTGGATACAGAGGCATCTGAGAGTCAAGAAAATCCAGTGACCATGAAATAAACAGTCGACTGATCAGCAATAGAAACCTTAGGGTCTTCCACCAAAGGGATGCAGGAAACATTTTAACCAGGCTGCTTTATAAAGCAATACTATGGGCAACAGTTATCAGTTCTGGAAATTTGAGTCTCTTGACCCATGAACAATAGTGTGGTCCAAATTGCCTTAGAGGCTTTATAATCTCTTTCTTGCTTTCTCCTGAACCTGACCCCATGGTAGTTTCTAGAACTCAAACTTCTTTATCAAATCTCTACGAGTTGCTCATGCTGGTCTTTTTGTATGTATATTTAATTCTACAACAGAAACTTAGTACCTAATGATGTACCAGGCACTGGGCTAAGCATTAGGGATTGAAAGAAGGAGGAATAATGTGTCCTCAATAACTTGCAAGTTAGTGGGAAAACTAGAAACCTCTGTGTTATCCTCCAGCACTCAGCTCAGGCCTCACCCCTCAACAGTGTGGACCAAATTGCCATAGAGGCTTTATCTCTTTGATCTATACCCCTGTGGTCAGCCGAATTCTAAGACAGCCTTCAAGATCGCCAGTGTACACACCTTATATAAGCCATTTTCCTTGAGAATGGGCAGGACACACTCATGGATCATGAATGTAATGGAATCTCTCTCCTGTGATTAGGTTATACTATTTGGCAAGGTTGAAGGGATACTGCAGATGTAATCAAGGTCGCAAAGCAGTTGACCATGAATTAATCAAAAGGAAGGTTATCTTGGATGGGCCTGACTCAATCAGATCCACACCCTTAGAAAAGAGGGACTGTGCTTTCTGAATCTTCTTCTGATCTTGCAGAAGTAAGCTACTGTGTTATGAGAGGGTCAGACAGCAAGGGAGTAGCCTCTAGTTGCAGACAACCACAAGGAAACTGAACTTAATCCTTCAACCACAAGAAACTAAGCTATGGACAGGCGTGTAAACGGAACAGGATCCTGAGCTCCAGAAAGGAGCATAGCCCATCCTAAATCTTGATTACAGCCTTGGGAGACTCTGAGCAGAGGATCTAACCAAACCGTACTGAGACTGCTGGCCTCCAGAAACCATGAGACAACAACTGTGCATCACTCTAAGCCCTGAGTTTGCAGTAACCTGTCACCCAGAAATAGAAAACTAGTACAAAGTTCAAAACCAGTCAAAAAGTGTGCTATGAACAAGAATCAAAATGAAGAAGGTTAAGGCCATGGTGCGTGCAAGCTAAGTCGCTTCAATTGTATCTGACTCTTTGCGAGCCTATGGACTGTCGCCTGCCAGGCTTCTCTGTCCATGGGATTTTCCAGGCAAGAACACTGGAGTGGGTTGCCATGCCCTCCTCCAGAGGATCTGAATGCATCTCCTGCATTGGCAGGCATCTTCTTTACCACTAGTTCCACCTGGGAAGTCCTAATGAAAATAAAGAAAGATATGGTCATGGTGCAAGAGGAAGAAATACATATGGTGGAGAACATATTCACCAGCTATCGAGAGACCTCAGTTCTGGTCCCAGCTCTCCACTAACTCAGTGTATGACACTGGACAAATCACTTTATCTCTCTGGGTCCCACCCAGTTAACTTAAGTATAAAATAGAGGGTTGAACTAGATAAACTCTGTGTGTGCGCTCCATTGCTCCAGTCATGTCTGACTCTTTGTGACCCCATGGACTGTAGCTCACCAGGCTCCTCTGTCCATGGGATTTTCCAGGCAAGACACTGGAGTGGGTTGCCATGCCCTCCTCCAGGGGATCTTCCTAACCCAGGGATTGAACCCATGTCTCTTGTGTCTCCTGCATTGCAGGTGGGTTCTTTACCACTAAGCCACTGAGGAAGCCTCTCCAGTCTCCAAGGTTCTTCAAGTCTATACAACTATGTCCCCTGCAGCATGGACTGCTAGCCTTCCATCCATACCACACCAAATGATAGCTGCCATGAGCCCCCAAGAAACAGGAACTTATGAAGGACACGCTTTGGAAGAGGAGAGGGAACCCTGCTGTCTTTCCTCTTCTTCTAAATGTCTTCACAGTGACATGAGCAATACAGAGATACCTCCAAACCTATACAACCTAGAAGGACTCATATCATAAAACTACGCTCAACATCAAGACCTCAAAAAGGTCCCTGATCTCATGGTCCCTGATCTCATAGCCCTCGAGGAGCATCTGATCACAAGCATCTTGAAACATCACTTTTATGTATCAAATTGTACAACAGCTACCATGTATTGAACACCTGATACTAGAGCCCAATCTCAGATCTTTCTGTACCCTTTGTGGCACTGAAGGTTACACAGTCACTAAGCAGGGGTGAGAATTCTAACCCAGGACTATCTCAGGCTAGAGCTTATGCTTCTTCCTTGTATGATACTTGCACTGGGGTCATGCCCTCACCACTCATTTATACACCACACCAGAGAGTGACCAATCATCCTAGTTTGCCCAGGGCTGAGAGGTTTCCCAGGATGCCAGACTTTCAGGGCTAAAACTGGGTATATATTCCAGGCAAACTAGGATGAGTCAGCCTCTCTAGCACCTGTGTCCAGGGCTGGGGATGCAGAACTGGAGCCCAAAGGACACGTGCAGATACCAAGCACAAAACCTTCTCTGAGAGTTAAGACACGTTTCACTTCTTAGACACAATCCCACGGGAGGGACCCAAGTAGAGTCTGTCCGTGTCGTCATTCAGTCACTAAGTCGTGTCCGCCTCTTTGTGACCCTATGGACTGCAGCACACCAGGCTTCCCTGTCCTTCACTATCTCCCAGAGTTTGTTCAAATTCATGTCCATTGAGTTGGTGATGCTACCCAACCGTCTCATCCTCTGCTACCTGCTTCTCCTTTTGCCTTCAATCTTTCCCAGTATGAGTCTTTTCCAATGAGTCAGCTGTTTGTATCAGGTGGCCAAAGTATTGGAGCTTCAGCTTTAGCATGAACCCTTCCAATAAATATTCACGACTGATTTCCTTTAGAAATGACTGGTTTGATCTCTTTGCAGTCCAAGGGACTCTCAAGAGTCTTCTCCAGCACCACAATTTGAAAGCAACAATTCTTCGGCACTCAGTCTTCTTTATGGTCCAACTCACATCCATACATGACTACTGGAAAAGCCATAGCTTTGACTAGATGGACTTCTGTCATATAAGCAGACACTACATACAGAGTCTGTCCTTCAAATCTCTTGAAAGAAACATGCTCATGATTCTAAGTTACAGGCCCATCTGTCTACTGAGAAGTCTTCCTACACTTGCATACCAGGGTTTCTCAGTCATCTGCCAACCCGCAGTCATTCAAACTAGTACACCGCCTACAATACCAGAGTGTATGAAGCTTACTCCTGGCGAACTCCAGGAGGTGGTAAAGGACAGGGAGGCCTGGCATGTGGTCCATGGGGCTGCAAAGAGTCAGACACAACTTGGCGACTGAACAACCACAGCATGAAGCTTAACCATTCTCCCTGCAGCCAACACTGCTCTTCGATCTGTCTGATACCCAAATCCTCCAGGTGCAACTTAAACCTTTCCACAGGGCTGCTGTTGCTCTGTTAGTGATTCCAATCTCAAACCCATTAAATTTCTTATAGATCTAATGACAAAACCTGAACTCACATACAGGGTTCTTGGACATCTCTTGGAACTTCCTAATTCTGTACACTGGAGACAAGGAAAACAGGCAGTGAAGTCTGTAGCTGGGGCCATATTTACTCTAAAAGCTATATCCATAGTCAAGTAAAACCTAAACCTGATCACTCTGTTTCTAACTTGGAACTGAACATAGGGGTCCAGGGTTGAGATGGACTGGACTTTGGGTCTTCAGCTCTGGTAGACTACAAAACCAGCATCTCCCACTGACCTGGGCTCATTTCCGGTTCCAGTAGCTGAACCTCTTGATCACTTTTTAACAGAAGGAAGAGCTGAGTGTTCACAGTGCCAAAACCAAAATGCCTCTTTTGACCTGGATATTTAAGCATTCAAACAAGTTATACCAAGAGTTCCTATTACCAGATGACCCAAGCTGGGAGCTGAGGGTTCATACTGGAGGAGTCTCAGCCTGAGATTCAGCCTGTTCAAAACACAGTGAGATCTGGCAGCCACAGGGCAGCTGCCATGGACTCTGGGTGATGGGTGCCTCGTGCCTCAACTCACCTAGGCCAAAGCCATTACTTCTTAGTTTTAGGGTCTGAAATAATACCGGGCTTCCAGGTGATACAGTAGTAAAGAATCTGCATGCCAATGCAGGAGACACAAGAGATGTGGGTTTAATCCCTGGGTCAGGAAAATCCCCTGGAGAAGGAAATGGCAACCCACTCCAGTATTCTTGTCTGGGGAACCCCATGAACAGAGGAGCCTGCTGGACTACAGTCCATAGGGTTGCAAAGATTCAGACACGCCGGAGCATGCAGCTTCAATAAATAATATTACAGCTTTCCCTCATTTGAACATTAAATAATTTGAAAAATGAAACTGGCAGATTGAGGTTCAAAATATCACTTTCATTACTGATAAAGGTCACACTGAAAGATGTGGCTTAGTGAGAAAGCCAATAGGCTGGGAAGTGAAACACAGAATTAAGCCAATTTGCACACATTTCTCAGTAGAAGTGGAGAAGACTTGCTCCTGGAAGAACAGTGGAGAAAACGATTCTCTGCAGTGAAGCATCCCAAGGCAGAGAGGAGGGTTTTGGGGGTAGGGAGAGCGAGGCTACTTGCACCTGATTTATTCTTCCTAAACTCACCAATCAGGTAAATCACTCCCTTCCCACATCTGTATGAATAAAGGGGCTGAAGGGTGGGTAGGAGTAATTGATCTTCCTCACCTTGAAGAAAACGACATGTCTGTACTAAGTTCAGAGCTCCGGGTTAGAAATGCCCTTGAGCCACTGAGACAAGAACGCTGATTAGGATTTTCAGAAAGGAAAAAAAAAAAAAGTCAGGCTGAACTGGGTGGTAAAAACTGTTAAGTGCTCTAGGATGAAAAAGGAGGGAAGGGGAAGGGATGGTACTCAGGGCAGGCTTCTCCAGGTGGGGAGACCTTGGGTAGAATGAGAGAGGGAAAAATAATTTAAATAGCAAAAAGAGGAAGAGATGATATTCTTAACAAAGAAAAAGCCAACAAGAACAGAGAAGTGCAGTTTGAAGGACAGGGGGTAGTTAGAAGAGAAAGGAGATGGAAAGCTTCCACCAATCTGAGCAGCTAAGGGGTTAACGCTGGACACAACCGGAAGCTAGAGGGGTTCCTTAGCTGGAAGTAACAGGCATACACTGGAGTGAACGCATTTGGGAGCCAAAATTCCAGCTCCCTAAAATGCCTGTTTAAATACATAAAATGAAAGTGAAAGTGTTAGAATGTTAGTGTGTTAATGTTAGAATGAGTCACGAGTGTCTGACTCATTGCAACCCTACGGGCTGTTGCCCACCAGGCTTCTCTGTCCATGGAATTCTCCAGGCAAGAATACTGGAGTGGGTTGCCATTCACTTCTCCAGGGCGTCTTCCTGACCCAGGAATCGAACCCAGGTCTCCTGCATTGTAGGCAGATTCCTTACTGTCTGAGATATCAGCTTCCTTAAATACACAATCATGCTTTATCACATGTAGAGTTCATACCTATACAAATCAAAATTATGACTCTACTATGTGTAAAAAATAAAACTATAATTGTTAGAGGGAAAAAACCCCATTTATACCAGACATTCTTATTTTCCAAGGAAACGAACATTTTTGACAGGGCCAAGCTTTTACACTGGCTTTGGTGTGCAGTACGAGGTCATCGTGGGTGCTCAGCAGGTGTGCCTTGAGGAAAGTCCCTCTGGCAGAAGTTCAGAGTGGCTCCAATGAGAAGCAGAAGCAGGCAAAGAGCCATCTGCAAAGATACCTGAAGGTGCTCTCTGGGCCCAGGGTCCTTGAGAATCCCTTGGGAGATGCTTGAGGGTTGGCCAAAATCTCCCAGGCAGTTTACAGGGCCAGGATTTCAGAGATAATCCCGAGGTGTGAAGTATTTTATAAATTCTACCTTCTTTAGTCAAACTTCTGGGAACTTTTTCAAGTTGGAGTGTTGCTACCTTCTCCCTCTAGCTGAGGCAATAGTGAGAGAAAAATAAGTCCTCAGAAGTCTCAGTTGAGGACTTCCCTGATGGCGCAGTGGATAAGAATTCTCCTGCCAGTGCCGGGCACATGGGTTGGACTCCTGATCCAGGAGGATCCCGCATGCTGCAGAGCAACTAAGCCCGTGTGCTACAACCAGTGAGGCTGCTCTTGAAGCCTGGGAGCCACAGCTACAGAGCCCACATGCCGCAACTTCTGAAACCCACCTGCCCTAGAGCCCAGGCTCCAAAACAAGAGAAGCCAGGGCAACGTGAAGCCTGAGAACTGCAAGGAAGAGCAGACTCCACTTCCGCAATTAAAGAAAAGCCTCAGCTCAGCAAGGAAGACCCAGAGCAGCCAAAAACAAATTGAAAATTCCCGTGGTGGATTCATGTTGATGTATGGCAAAACCAATACAATATTGTAAGGTAATTAGCCTCTAATTAAAATACATAAATTTAAATTAAAAATTTTTTAATTAATTTAAAAAAAAGAAAAAATTTTAAAAAATAAGTCTTGATTGCTGCTGTCATCCCGCAGTCTAGTCCCTCCCCCACAGCTCCTCTTTTCAGGGTGGAGAATCATCCCCTCTTTTCCCCATCTCTCCCCTTCATAACCTACTTTCAGCCCCTGGGAGTCTGGGGAGAGGAAGATTTCCGTAAAGAGCTTCCCAGAATCTCAGATGTCACCCCAGGATAATAATGTCCTGACCCCACGTTCGGCCTCCATTACTTTCCAGCACGCACAGGGCTTTGCAGGCACCTGCTCCTTCCTGACCATTCTGGCCATGCCACCAGAGGCTGTGTTTCTCTCCTCTGCCCCAGGGCAGGAACCTGCATCCCAGCAGGGCTGCAAGACGCTCCAGGGCCCTTCTGCTCTGATCTGCTGCTCACAGTCTGCATGAGTGCTCAAGGATACTTCTGGCCTGCAGGGCTGCACTGGCAAGAGTCTCAGCCTTGACTGCTAGGAGAAAGATCACAGAGGGCGGGGAGCGAAGCGGGTGAACGCACTCTCCACGCGCACTCCAGGTGACTGCAGAGCCCCTGGGGACAGCTGCACCCTGGCACTCCAGCAACAAATCTAGCAAAGCGCCCAGTAAGATGGGCCATAAGACAGATCCTCCTTCAACTCCTTTGGACTATAGAATTGGAATAATAGGAGGGGCCTTGGAGGCCATCTGCCCAAATTCTTATCTATAATGGCGAACATCTTCCGATTCACATGACGGCCACTGGAATAGAACAGCCCATCTTTCCTAAGGAAAACTCCAGCTCTTCGACTGTATGGTTCCTACAGTGAACACAAACTATAGACAGCAAACCTGAGACAAACTTCTATTCTCCTCGGAAAGTCCTTCCCCAGTCTGCACGATTCCTTCCTGACTGTTCCCACAAGCAGCATCAGCAGCTGCTGGTTGACTCACTCGCTCCTAACTAAGAAGGATTTCTTGGCTTTTTCTCCTCCCAGTTGCAAAGCTGGGGACACATTCTGGTGTCTCAGGAGCCCCTTAAAAGTGCAGTGATCATGTCCAGGGCACGGAGGGGCTCCTACTATCCCTGAGCCACTGCTGTGCATCTCTCCTTGTGGCCAAGACAGGCAGGGACACCAACGGCTGACAGACTCACGGCCATGCACTAGGGCAGAGAACAAGGACTCTGGGTCAGACTGACCAGGTTCCAATACCAACTTTGTCAATTATTACCTGTGTGACCTTGAACAACTTACAGGACATTTCTAGTCCTGATTCATCCTGTGTGAAACTGGGATAATAATGCCCTCCTTATCAAGCTACTGTGAAATTAGGTGAGATGCTATATGTAAAAAGCACTGCACAGATTAAGAGAACAATTACTGGTTGCTATTACTGTTGTTAGGACTACACAGCGTCCATGGGTCAGATTGGACTAGGGGAAAACAAGGTCTGTATTGCTCTTTATGTTCTGCTATTGGTCTCTTCTTTCCAGCAGAGTCCTAGCCATCTGGACTGAAAGCTGTTCTCCCCATTTCCCCACTGGTGGGAAGGGAAAATAAACATCATTCCCCTGGTGCATTAGAATTATATCCTTGGAGAGCTTGGCTCCTGCCAGGAATGGGTCTGCTGCTCTGCAAGTTAGAGAGAACTTCTTGGTCGATGCCAGGACGCCAGTTGCATTCACAAGGGGGAGTGGGGTTCAGACACAACGCAGAGGGTAGTGGGACCAACCCTCAATGTTTCACTTCTGCTCTTCCGTATCCTCATAGATGGGGTCATCTCACAGCCTATCCCTTTGGTACCAGTGGAATTCCCACTCCTCATCTTTAGCCCCTCATGCCTAGTCTACAAGCCTCTGCTAATCGGTAGAAAGTGATGCTAGAAATCGTTTCCTGAAATCGATGGATGTCACTGAGATGCTGGGGATGGATGCAGTTAGCGATCCTCTGTTCCACGTGCTTTCTCAGGAACACAGGGCCCTTTGTGCAAAGCTCCAGAAGGAGCTCTTGCTTCCTGAATGCACACTGCTTTCCTCCTGCTGCTGCTGTTGAAACTGGCTGCCCAAAGGCTGACAACCAAGTCCTGCCCTAAATGAAAAAGCACAGGCTTCGGGGGCTCTCACCAAGTCTGCAACTCACTTTTCTATGATGGGATTCAGTGGCCTAACTCAGGATACGGAGACTCAGCCACATGTGGCCTGTTTCCTGCCCCCCCCCATTTCCCACAGAAGGTCCACTCCCCTCCCCTGCATCCACTCTGGCCTCCCACCTACAGTTGACCTTGGTCCCATCTGTGATTGTCTCCATCAGAAGAACAAATTGTCTCCATCAGAAGAACAAATGGGTGCTAAGGATTTGCACAGGAGGGAAGAAGGGACTACCCCAGTGGTGGAGTAGCTAAGACTCCATGCTGCCGATGTAGGGGGCCCAGGTTTGACCCCTGGTTGGGGAACTAGATCCCACCTAAGAGTTCAGATGCCACAACTAAAGATCCCCCGTGCCACAACAAAGACCTGAAGCAGCCAAATAAAGAAACAATTATTTTTCTTAAAAAAAAAAAAAAGATATAAGAAGAAAGAAGAAAAAACAAGAAAACAAGTGTTTTCTTTTAAAGAGACAAAGGAGATCAGAGCCTATTTCTGAAGTGTTTCCTACTTTGGAGACCAGTATACATCACCTAGACCCCGCCTGCCAATGCAGAAGACATAAGAGATGCAGGTTTGATCCCTGAGTCAGGAAGATCCACGGCAACCCACTCTAGTATTTTTGCCTGGAGAACCCCATGGACAGAGGAGCCTGGCAGGCTGCACTCCATGGGGTCGCAAAGAGTCAGACACAACTGAAGCAACTTAGCACGCATGCACGTACATCAGCTAGAGCCCCAGCAGAACCCTAGACCCTAGGAGCTCTGCTGAAGAGATTTTTCAGGATTATAAACCACATGGCCTGGACCACAATCTTGCTGCACCATGAGACAGGGATGCTTGCTTTTTATGACTATTTCCATTTTCCGTGAACCTGAGCAATCAGGATTTCAGTGTTTTATGCTCCCGTGGGTGCCCGAATTTCACACACCCTCAGCCCCACTCACCAGGTCCTCAATTCCTCCCACCCCTTCTCTCCAGATCACTCCGCTGGCTCTCATATCTCCATTGTGCTTTATCCTGGGGTGTTAGAGACCTTCACAACCTCATCCAAAACCTGAGTCAAACTGCTTCCTAGTACGCCAGACCTCTGCCAGTCTTCCCTAAGCCATGCTTTTAATCAGAAAACACAACTAGAGGTGCCAGGCGCTGCTGGAGGCTGTCAGGCTGGCAGCAGAGCCTGGCAGAGTCAAGCAGCCACTGGGCAAGGAATTGGGGACTGACTTGCTCCAGACCAAAGACAGGAAGAGGAAGGACTTGTATGTTTTCTCCTACAAAATTTCGGTTTCTTTTGAGAAGTGAAGATATTGAACTAAATGATCTCTAATTACTCCTCCTCCATGTTCCCCTAGTAGGCACACACACTGAAACACAGAAAGAGGAAGGGATCCATTTAAATGGACGTGTACTTACATGCGTACAACTGTGTACAGGGGATGCAGGGACCCTGCGGGGACAGATTACAGATGCAAGGCCCCAAGAGCCTACTTTGAGTCCTCAGAAAATATAATAGCTACAACGGTCCCCGCCACCATGCCCACCTGCCACGCTTCCCTTTTTCCCACACTGAGTGGCCTGGGTTCACACCAGAATCTTCCTGAACAGGGGTCAGCTCACTCCACCCCACTCACACCTGTTTAAGGTGACCAGTGCTGACCTCCAGGCCAGCTTCCCTCACCTCCTCTGCTTCCAGTTGCTTCTGCTTCTGACACCGCTTCCTGGCTGGACTGGGCACCAGCCTTTCTTAGGCTTCTTAAGGCCGAGCCTTGCCCTTGAGCTGCTGTATTCTTTTAGCTCAGAGATATATTTGACCATGACCCCCCATAACTGGGATAACCAGAATTTGCAAAATCTCTCCAAGAATCTAAATTTTCATCAAGCCACAGCTAGCCTCCAATCTCGGTGCATTCTCAAGGATATTCAAGGTCAAACTCTAACCTCATCCACGATACTGTCCCCAGAGAAAGCTGACATCCAGCAGACCTGATATTTTCATCAGCATCTGCAAGAACAATCTTCACTTTTTCCACTGGAAAATTGCTCCTTGACCCACATTCAGTGTCTTTCTGCTGCAACTGCATTTCAACAAAAATATTATCTTGACTTTTCAAGAGATTTTTGTTTTTAACTCTCTGGAATTACCCTCAGTAACCCAGCCTCTTGCAAAACAAAAGAACAAGGAACTACTAAACAGAGTTAACAAAATCTCAATTAGGTCGGGTTTAACAGGAAGGAAGAATCACTAAAAGCCTTTATTCTTGTATCCAACCTCCACTTCCTCCTTAGCATGTCAAAAAGAAAAAAAAAAATTCTAGAGTTGCACAGACATTGCAACTGTAGTAAAGAACATTGAAAAGATAAAAAACAAAATCACCTACATTCCCATCGCCCTCACAAAGTTTCTATTTTCATTCTTCTAATCTCTGCCTAACCATGAAAATAAATGCTACTCAGTTGGATATAGCTCTGACACGATATTTGTAGGTTTGCTTTCATTTTAGGTTATAAACAATTTTTTCCACTATTGCTGCAAACTCTTCAATTATAACTCTTAATGGTTACAGAACAGTCCATTGATTTGATGAGCTTAACTTATTTCATGCTTTTCTAATATTGGACTTCTGGGCAATTTTCAGATTTTCTCTAAGACAGTGCTGCAACAAATATCATGGTGCATAAAGCTTTACCCCTTTATCAGATTATTTCTTTAAGAGCAATTTCTAGGAGAGAAATCCCTGTATCAAAGCATAAACCTTTCATGGCTCTGAAAATATTTTGTCCTATCCCATTCCAATCAAGCAATATTCTTGTTCCCCACCATTGGAATTTATAAGCACAGAGGAGGGGAATGTCTGGGCATGAATTTTTAAAACATGAAAAAACTATTTCAAAAAGTAACCAAACCTTCATACCCAAGCCCCATATGAAGAGGAAAATTCCAATCAATTTCCTCAGACTCCTTCCTGTCTTTACTGAGGCCAGATCATGACCTTCCCACATTACACTTCATGGGTCATTCCTATTCTTTCCCTCCAAGATCCAACAGCAAGAAGATAACACCCCCTCCCTCCGGCCACAGGCTGGACAACTCTGCCCAGCACTGAGGACAGATTTTTTTCTATGTCTGGGTCTTTTTCTCCTGACTTTTCATGCTACTACTGTTTACTCTCTGCTAGCATCAGTAGCAGAGGAGGCAATGGCACCCCACTCCAGTACTCTTGCCTGGAAAATCCCATGGACGGGGGAGCCTGGTGGGCTGCCATCTATGGGGTCGCACAGAGTCAGACACGACTGAAGCAACTTAGCAGCAGCAGCAGCAGCATCAGTAGATTCCTCTCCCTCCTTGTCCAAACCCAGCCTGTCCTTCCAGTTGCCCTGACAACTCCATCATTCCACTGAGCCCCTGATGTCCTAAACATGAAACCACTCTCTTTCTAGTTCCTTTAGTTTATTCAAGTCTCAATGTCTCTATCACTGTTATGTCATAGTTCTAACACTTGGTGGGGCATGGGGAGGGTGGACAATGACCTTTTCCAAAGGAAACAGAGGAGGAGACTATTATTCAAACTCTCAATAAAAGCATTAAGCATGAAAGGGCTGAGAGGAACAATAATAAAATGGATACCCTCCCAAGCCACCAGCCAGGAAAAAGAAATAAGATGCCTTTCTTCAACAAAATTATTAAGTTTAAAGATTTCTGTTTAGTAAATGCAAGTTTATGCAGCTGAAGCAACTCCAAGCTAGTGATGCTTGCCAGATCCCAGAAGTCCCAGAAACTGGGCAGCCTGAGAGAACTAGGCGGAACAGCGAGGCCACCTGAATTGAAATTCTCCACAAATATCTACCTTCATATCCTAGTTGAAGGACACTCACAAAATCAATAACTTGCTGGTGTCAGAGAAGACATTTGGCACAAGCCAGTGCTTGGCAGTACTCAGGTTGAGGTAAAAATCAAAGTAGACTTCCAGACGATTCCATATCCCTGACAACACAGTGCCTAAGCTTCAGATCTCTAGACTGCGCCTACTCAGGCTTATAAAAAAAAAAAAAAACAATGGCTATCTATTTTTTCTTTTTAGTTCATCCATATTAAACATAATGTCATCTTTGGTAGGATTTGGTAAGAATGTGGATAAAACACACAGAAATTCATGTTCTAGGACTTGGAAGCAGAATAAGAAGATGTAGACAAATCTACAAAAGAAGGCAATCCCCAGTTAAGCATTACCACTCCCATCTGGCCCTGGCTCAATGGTATAGATTCTGCCTGAAATGCAGAAGACCGAGGTTTGATCCCTGGGTCAGAAAGATCCCCTGGAAAAGGGAATGGCAACCCAATCCAGTATTCTTGCCTGGAGAATTTCATGGACAGAGGAGCCTGGCGGGCTAGTCCATGGGGTTACATGGAGTCAGGCATGACTGAGCAACTAACACTTTCTAGCACTTTATGGACTCTGTGGGAGAGGGAGAGGGTGGGGACATTTGGGAGAATGGCATTGAAAAATGTATAATATCATGTATGAAACGAGTCGCCAGTCCAGGTTCGATGCACGATACTGGATGCTTGGGGCTGGTGCACTGGGACGACCCAGAGGGAGGGTATGGGGAGGGAGGAGGGAAGAGGGTTCAGGATGGGGAACACAGGTATACCTGTGGCGGATTCATTTCGATATTTGGCAAAACTAATACAATATTGTAAAGTTTAAAAATAAAATAAAATTTAAAAAAATAATAATAATAAAAAATAAAAATCTCAACTCACTGAACAAAGATACAAGATCAAGGTCAAATCTCTACCCTCTCAGAGCACAAAGTTCAGTTTACCTGATGTTTTAGAGAAACACTAATATCTTTAATTGAAGACTAAAGAATTTCTGCTGGATCATTGAAAAAGCAAGAGAGTTCCAGAAAAACATCTATTTCTGCTTTATTGACTGTACCAAAGCCTTTGACTGTGTGGATCACAATAAACTGTGGAAAATTCTGAAATAGATGGGAATACCAGACCACCTGACCTGCCTCTTGAGAAATCTGTATGCAGGTCAGGAAGCAATAGTTAGAACTGGATACAGAACAACAGACTGGTTCCAAATCTGGAAAGGAGTACGTCAAGGCTGTATATTGTCACCATGCTAGTTTAACTTATATGCAGAGAACATCATGAGAAATGCTTGGCTGGATGAAGCACAAGCTGGAATCAAGATTGCCGAGAGAAATATCAATAACCTGAGATATGTAGATGACACCACCCTTATGGCAGAAAGTGAAGAGGAACTAAAAAGCCTCTTGATGAAAGTGAAAGAGGAGAGTGAAAAAGTTGGCTTAAAGCTCAACATTCAGAAAACTAAGATCATAGCATCTGGTCCCATCACTTCATAGCAAATAGATGGAGAAACAGTGGAAACAGTGGCAGACTTTATTTTGGGGGGCTCCAAAATCAGTGCAGATGGTGACTGCAGCCATGAAATTAAAAGACTTACTCTTTGTGTCTTTTAATTTCATGGCTGCAGTCACCATCTGCACTGATTTTGGAGCCCCCCAAAATAAAGTCTGCCACTGTTTCTGGGACGACCCAGAGGGATGGTATGGGGAGGGAGGAGGGAGGAGGGTTCAGGATGGGGAACACATGTATACCTGTGGCAGATTCATTTTGATATTTGGCAAAACTAATACAATTTTGTAAAGTTTAAAAATAAAATAAAATTTTAAAAAAAAAGACACTTACTCTTTGAAAGGAAAGTTATGACCAACCTAGACAGCATATTAAAAAGCAGAGACATTACTTTGCCAACAAAGGTCCGTCTAGTGAAGGCTATGGTTTTTTCAGTGGTCATGTATGCATATGAGAATTGGACTATAAAGAAAGCTGAGCACCAAAAAATTGATGCTTTTGAACTGTGGTGTTGGAGAAGACTCTTGAGAGTCTCTTGGACTACAAGGAGATCCAACCAGTCCATCCTAAAGGAAATCAGTCCTGAATGTCCATTGGAAGGACTGATGTTGACGCTGAAACTCCAATACTTTGGCCACCTCATGCAAAGAGCTGACTCATTGGAAAAGACCCTGATGCTGGGAAACATTGAAGGCAGGAAGAGAAGGGGACAACAGAGGATGAGATGGTTGGATGGCATCACCGACTCAATGGACATGAGTTTGAGTAAACTCCAGGAGTTGGTGATGGACAGGGAGGCCTGGCGTGCTGCGATTCATGGGGTCGCAAAGAGTCGGACACGACTGAGTGACTCAACTGAACTGAAAGAATTTCCACAGTCTAGAAGCCTGCAGCTCTATTTGAGGAAAATTTCAGCAAGTTAGAAGTCAGTTTGGTAGAGAAGGGCTTCCCAGTTGTGGCACTGGTGGTAAAGAACCCAATGAAAGAGACGTAAGACATGGGAGTTCAAACCCTGTGTCAGAAAGATCCCCTGGAGAAGAGAATGG
This sequence comes from Bos grunniens, assembly GCF_055505025.1. NCBI lineage: Eukaryota > Metazoa > Chordata > Mammalia > Artiodactyla > Bovidae > Bos > Bos grunniens. The sequence continues at coordinate 15,093,683 of NC_141172.1, forward strand.
CAACCCACTCCAGTATTCTTGCCTGAGAATTCCATGGACAGAGGAGCCTGGTGGGCTACAGTCCATGGGGTTGCAAAGAGTCGGACACGACTGAGTGCCCAATGCTTTGGTAGGGAACGGTGAGGAAGTAAAGAAAAAGGAACGGGGGTGGGGGCAGCAGCATGATTCCGTACCATGGGTCAAGCATTTCACCTTTATCAGTTCACTACAAGGAAGCTGTTATTTTCGCCACTAGCAAATAAGGAAGCAAAACAGAAAGGATAAGTAAGTTGTTAAAACCAAGCAAAAATACGTGGCAGAACCACATCTGAACTCGGACCTGGTGCTTCCTCCTCCTTCCAGATCCCCACATAGCTGGATTCACACACCAGAAGTCCACTAAAGTCAACACCTGCGGGAACTGCAGAAATTCTAGAACATAAGCTCCACAGAAGCAGATAAGCCTCAGAAGAGAAAGGGCCACACACATGCTCAATAAATGTTAGCTGTCATTGTTAGCTCCATATGCTCACTCAGTAAGTAAATTCGGATCCCCAATTAGTTTCGCTCTGCTGTAATAATAGCTACTATTCATTTTGTGTTTACTCTCCATCGGGCACCATGGTAAGTGCTTGAAATGATTTATTTCATTTCCACAAGATTTCTCCAAAGTAAAATTTATTATTCCCATTTTACAAATGAGGAAATGGAGGCTCAGAAAGGAAAAACTCGTCTAACATTAGAAAACCAACATATGACAGAATTAGGTGTCAAACGGACCTGGGCCCCCATGGCCTGGTCTCTTCATCATTCCATTGTCCTGCCTTTCACCGCTCCCCTCACCCCCAACCGCTAATGAAACTCAGTAGCTTTACAGACCATAAATCAGAACAGGTGATGTAGATAAAGGGGGGGGGAGGGGAATGGGATGAACTTCTTCATATAAAGTGTATCTCACAAAGCGGGGGCTTAGCAGAAGTTCTCAGAGATGAAAAGAGAATGAAATAAGCGTTCAAGGCAGGCAGACCAGCTATCACAGCCTGCGATGTGGCATGGCATTACTGTCCACAGGCAGACCAGCTATCACAGCCTGGCATGTGGCATGGCATTACTGTCCACAGCGCAAACCCGAACTGCTCTGGCATCCTCTGGTGCACTTCAAAGGCCACGTAAGCTCAGGAAGTGTGCAGTCCATGTTGTCAGAGAGGAACAGGAATTTGTCAAATCTGAAGGCAGAAAGCAGGATCATTTGAAAAACATAATGTTCTTATAGTAGTTTTCAGATCCAGGTAGAAAGTGACTACTTAGTCTCAAAGAAATGAAGTCTTGAGTCCTGATGACAAATTGAAATTAAAATGGAGTGACCACAGTTCAGGCATACATGACTGCAGTCAGGCAGTAATCAAAGATCTGGTCTCTGACACATCCCTGTACCACTGAGAACTTGAACTTCTTTGAGCGGTACCTGACCCAAGGACATCACCAGCTGTATTTAGAACAACATCCTGTCTCCCCTTCTAACTATAGGGTCTCCCTTTGTAACTATGCAACCATTTCAGACCCCAACTAATCCTTACTTAACAAGCATCCTTACTTCTTCCCAGCTCCAATTATAATTCTTGATTTGAAAAGAAAATTTCATGTAACTAACTGTAACCTTGCAGTCTTTTGCCTTTGTGAGCCTCCTCCATTTTGCAGTTCTGCTGCTGCTAAGTCACTTCAGTCGTGTCCGATTCTGTGTGACCCCAGAGACGGCAGCCCACCAGGCTCCCCCGTCCCTAGGATTCTCCAGGCAAGAACACTGGAGTGGGTTGCCATTTCCTTCTCCAATGCGTGAAAGTGAAAAGTGAAAGTGAAGTCGTGTCCAACTCCTAGAGACCCCATGGACTGCAGCCTACCAGGCTCCTCCATCCATGGGATTCTCCAGGCAAGAGTGCTGGAGTGGGGTGCCATTGCACCTGAGCCAGTAGAACAGAAATTTCTCAAGCCACAAGGCATAGAGTAAATATGTAATGCTACAGGACACCACGGAGGAGTTTGCTAGAATCACTGCAAGCAGCACACACAGCCAGCCCAGCCACAGCAGAGCCATGACCATCTGGTGAGAATGAGAAGCTGGAAGAACGGATGAGCGGAGGACAGAGCAATGTCACAGACGTGCCTCTGACAGGCGGTGTCCTGGGGGAAGCCGGAGACCAAAGGAGAACACGTCATGGCTTCATGCCATGCACCCTCCAGCCCCAAGGTCCCATCATCACACCAAAGGATGGTATAAACACATGAAGCTCAGGACAGGTGTTCTTCTCCTTCAAAAGCGAGCTGAGGCATTTGACTGAGATATATAGAGATATATGCTTAAAAAAAAAAAAAAAGTAGCGTGCCATGACATTTAAATTTATTAGCTGACAAACACGGTGTTATACCATCTGCTGTTCTGTGCTAAACTTCCTGTAACTAAAGATGCACAAACCCTAGAGAATAAGCATTAGGTAAAATAGATTCATTTCATATAATTGAACATAATTGTGCATGTAATGTTTTAACGTAATATTACTCAACAGCTGTGCAAATAATAGAAGGGTTATTCCCCATAGACCATATGCTGGCGATGAGATAAAGGCAGCACTCTAACCGACCGGTGAACCCACAGCCTCGCTGGGATGACATGATGGCTTGCTTTAGAAAAAAGAGGCGGGGACGGGGGGAGGGGCAAGTTAAAAGCAGAAATGGAAGCAGAGCACCAGAGAATTCAAAAGCCAAGGGGTGACATTATCCTCTGATGCTCAGTGCAGAGAAGGGACAGTGGCCTTGCATTTTGTCACCCTTAGCCCCTGTCACCCTCTGTTCTTCCCAAGGTTAACTTTGCGTGGCCTCTCTTCCTTCTCCATAATTTTTATGATGCTTTCAATATTCTCCTTTTATAACCACACGCTGACTAACCACAAGGAGACACATCTCTGCTTTTACATTCTGTTTTACAATAATATGACAAGTGAGCTCTGGAGCCAGAATCTCTGAATCCTTAAATGACTCTAGTTTTTGCCTTCTCAATAAACTTTTTCAGGGATCTTCATGTAAATCATAAACTTTCTCCATTCTATGGGTAGAATTCTTTATACCCATTTTAGAGATGAGAAAACTGAGGCTTAGTGTTTCAGTCAATCAACAAGTGTTTCCTTAGTACCTAGTATGGGCCAAATTTGTATAAGTCCTTTGCCTACAGTAGGACAAGCACAGAATGGCAAATCCAAGAATTAAGACGTAATGCTTTGTTCTTTACATTAGCTCTTTTAGTGCTTCACTGCTAAATGACTTTGGACAAGCTGCTTAATATGCCTAAAACTCATATTCAACGTTTATGAAAGAAGAAGAAAAAAATCAATTAATTGAAATGTGTCTACATGTACCCCTTTGATCAGATATAAAAAGCTTTAACTGAGTAAGCTCCAGGAGTTGGTGATGGACAGGGAAGCCTGGTGTGCGGCAGTCCATAGGGTCGCAAAGAGCTGGACACAACTGAGTGACTGATCTGAACTGAACTGAACATCTGACCAAAATCAGTCCATAAGCATCAAGTCAATGTAGTCTACCTCAGCCCCTGATTATTCTATTCATTCTATTCCACCCTTTCCTATAAAGCTTGTTACCATTTCTTTTCAAACCTGCTTGGCTATAGCAGCCATTTCAAGTCTGTGGAGTAAGATGAGATATATATTTTTTCTGATATCTTATGCTAAGAAGTGTCTTACCTGCAGGCTAACTATTGTAAATTGCCTTGATGTTCACTATATTATACATGTCACATTGTTCTGCCTATAATATTAAAACTTGGTCTCTTGGAAAATATTATAAAGGAATTTATACATAAATATTAATAGGTGCAATAAAATAAGAACAGCATAACAGTATTTCAGTACTAGAAGTTAAATGTGTTAGAGCCTAAGGAGAGTCTTTTACCCTTTTCCCTTTTGTTAAATGACTTTAAATTCACTTAAGATGATGAAATTATAAAAATGAAGATAAAATACAAAAATATATTTATTACAATATATTAAGGGGAAGAGTTAGTGGCTTAGAAAGCCCCAAAATGACAAAAGTACAATATTCTAGAATTGAAACAAGTCATCACAGTTACTCAAATACTGTTCTCCACCACAGAGTCATGACTTTGTTACTAACACTCAGATAAATATAATAATCTCAAACTATTTAAAGGTTGGGTGAAGGTTATGAGGAAAGAGTTACTGAAGCCAATAAATATCAGACTCGGAGCTGACATTTGGTCTCAAATTCCCAGTGTCTGCAAAAATTCCAGCACAGGTGTACCATCAGAGTATGTTCAAAATACAGACATCTGCAGACTCAGAACCAAGAGACTGTCAACGTAAACGTATGTTCTTCTGGGAGGGAGGGTAGTTATTCTCAAGTATAGTGAGAATTATTCAGCTTAAGCCTAATTCATTTGAAAAACTAAAGATGAACCCAATCTGTCAAATGGGAGTTCTAGTCATTGAGTTTCTTTTCTAAGCACATTCCAAAAGGATCTATGCAATTTGGATAAAGGGTTATGGTTAAAATATAATTAAATTTAAAAGATTTTGTAATCTCTGTTCTTCTGTTTTCATGAATTCAAGAAGTGGAGATGGGGTTATATCTCTACAGTGATTCTACAATTATCTGAAAACCATGAAAATCCAGACAGAATGTAATCCTTCCAAGGTCATCTTCATTTTTATATCCACTTGGAAACAAATTTTGTGTTGTTGTTTGATCTCTAAGTCGTGTCTGACTCTTTGTGACCCCATGGATTGTAGCCGGCCAGCCTCCTCTGTCCATGGGACTTTCCAGACAAGAACACTGGAGTGAGCTGTCATTTCCGTCTCCAGGGGATCTTCCCAATCCAGGAATCAAACACGTGTTTCCTGCATTGGTAGGCGGATTCTTTATTGCTGAGCCACCAGGGAAGCCCTGGAAACAAATATGTTGACTTAAAAAGTAAACTCTCAGAACTATCAAGCAATGAAAAGACATGGAAAAATCCTAAATCCATATTACTAAGTAAAAGAAGCCAATCTGAAAAGACTTCACACTGTCTGATTCCAAATATATTACTTTCTAGAAAGGTAAAAACTATAGAAACCGTTAAAAGATCAGTATTTGCCAAGAAGGAAAGACGAATAGGCAGAGCACAGAGGATTTTTAGGGCAGTGAAATTATTATGTTTAATGCTACAGTGGTGGATACATGTCAATAAACATGTGTCAAACATGTACAAACATGTACAAACATGTACACTAAGAGTGAATCCTAACATAGCTATGAACTGGGTCAAAAAAACATCATTGGTAACAAATGTACGACCATATACAGCATGTTCACAGTGAGGGAGGCTGTACACGTGTGGGAGCAAGGAATACATGAAAATGCTATACTCTGCTCAATTTTGCTTTGAAAATTAAAACTTCTCTAAAAAAATAAAATTTATTTTAAAAAGACAAAAAAAAGTAAGATTTCAACTCCAGTGTCTGATCAGTTTCAGGGGACCCTGTCTCAGAAACAATTAGCAAAGCCTGTCCACTTTCAGAAATGTCCAAAGTCTGACCACATCTGTCCACCTCCAGCACTATTACACTGGCCCAAATGACAGAAATGAGTAGATGTAAGAGGGTCTTCATGGCTCTCCCATTTCCATCACCACTTCCCGCAGTTCACTCTTCATAGAGCTCTAGAACCATCACAGTTACATCATACTTTTGGAGGAAGCTGCCCACCCATGACCCTCCGTGTCTTCACTCTACTCCTTCCTGGTTGATTGGACCCTTGATCCAGGTAGGGTCACTGAGATTCTGCATCCTGGAATCTCTATGAGGATTCACAGCACCAAGTCATTCTGTTGACCACTTTGCAAAGAGAAAATGCAGTAAATCTCTGAGAGAAATGGAGACAAAAGTCTGGGCCAAGAGAGAGAAGAAGAGATAGGAACAGACTGACGAGAGAATTAATTAGCACCTCGGATCCTGATGCCTTGCCAGTTGCTAACTGCAGGCACTTATTGGGGCTCATAGTTCCATTAAAAAAAACAAACAAACAAAAACAAAAAACCTCTGTATCCTTACAACAAATTCTCAAGACTTAGCAACAGCGACTTCAAACCTACCACTGGAGATGCAGGGCCAAGGGCCTTCCTTAGACTTCACCAGCTCCCATAATTGAGAAAGACTGAGTCCCTTTAGTGACTGATGTATTCCATGTCACTTACAGCTATTCTGCTTCCCTGATAAGACACTAACTGATACATAAAAAGCCTGCAATTAAACTATGTTTCCTGCGATGACTAGCTGAGTGACCTCAAGAAAGTCACTTTTCTAAGCTTCAGTTCAGTCATCTGTAAAATGGGGATGATAATTCCCTCCTTACGGGCCTCTTCAGAGTATTGAAGGAGTCTGCTCTGCTTAGTCACTCAGTAGTGTCCAACCATGACCCCATGGACCGTAGCCCACCAGGCTCCTCTGTCCATGGGGATTCTCCAGGCAAGAATACTGGAGTGGGTTGCCATGCCCTCCTCCAGGGGATCTTCCCAGCCCAGAGATGGAAAACAGGTCTCCTGCACTGCAGGCCGATTCTTTACCATCTGAGCCACCTGAGAAGTCCATTTGTTTCTGATGTAATATCAAATAGAGGCAATAGATTATTGAAGGAGTAGTTATATGCAAAATGTTTAGCTTATAACCTTGTAAATAACTTTATCCTCATCATCACTATTATTAAACAAGCCTATATGATAGGCTTCCCTCAGTAGAAGCCTGCAGTAAAGACAGTAAAGAATCTGCCTGCAATGCAGGAGAACCAGGTTTGATCTCCAGGTCGGGAAGATCCCCTGGAGGAGGGCATGGCAACCCACTCCAGTATTGTTGCCTAGAGAATCCCACGGACAGGTAAGCCTGGCGAACTACAGTCCATGGGGCCGCAAAGAATCAGACACAACTGAGCAACTAACACTTTTTCACTTTCACTATGTATTACAAGCTGAACTTAATAACTGCTGGTATGTTTTTCTGGTGGACATATTAGAGAACAGAATTTAAGAGCTATTGTTTTTGCTCTATCCTAATTCAGAGTCAGCTCAAGAAGTGATACAACCTTCTAACACAGCACCTTTTTTTTTTACCTAATAGTGATTATGCTATGCATAATTATCTCCAGCCTGCTTTTTTAATTTATTTTTGCTTATTCTTCTTATTTTTCTCTTTCTGGCATAGCACTGTGGCATCTGAACCAAAGGAGGCCATTACAATAAAAACAAAAAGTGCTGATAAGACACTCTTGGGTCTAAAGCAACAGCAGCTTTAGACTGTATTTAGAGGGTTCAGCCAAAGGGCAATGCTCAGCCCAGGAAACGTGCTAATGGGTGGTCAGGACTCCGCTGTCAGTGCCAGATGGCCCAGGGGTCTTAGACTCGACCTCTAAGGGAGTCAACAACACGTCCCAGGCTGCTCCTGCCAGCTCGGCCATGTTTGTGTATTCCCTTCTGGAGGAAAGTGTAACTCTGGCACGGCTGCAACTCCACTGAGGATGTCCTCTATTTTCAAACTGATAAATTTCACTTTCCCAACCTGACACAAGGTTCTGTGTCGGATGACACATGGATGCAGGCTGATTCCACAGGAACCTTCAGAGAGACGAGTCTGTCTGCTCTTATTAGAGTTGATGGCTAGGCAAGACATACGCTGCTGATCTATAAAAGCTGTGAGGACAAGAAAGTTTTAAATTGGGTTAAGGTGACTGAAGGCAGAATTTGAGATGCCAGTTGCTTCAGAAATGAAATTGGGCTGACATTTCCTCCAAAGTCCCCTCCAGGGACAGCAGGGTAGCGGTTACTTGAACCACAGAGACATACTAGAGTGTCGTATCTGAAGACCATGCAGCAAAAAGAATCCAATGTAAAGAGAAGGGTCGGGAACATAGAGTGAGAAGGATGAGCAAAAACTGAAGGCCGACTCCCCTAAGAGAAAGGGAGCCTAAAGGGGACATGACACTCACCCCTGCCTTGGTCAAGCCCCCAAGCCACTTGAGACACAACTTGATGCAGGAGCATAACTCACGGATGCTACGAAGACAGGCAGAAAGAAAACAGCTTATTTACACCATGTAACAAACACATACAGAAATCGTAGTACAAGTCAGCCTCGTTGGGACCAACAAGATTAATGCTTCCTTAAATAACTGTGTCTCAGAGGGATCAAAATTAAGATCAAAGATCTGTTCAAGGAGAGAATTCTGAATCTTCTGGCAAGAAAGAAGTTGAGATTCTAGAATTTTATGCCATGTAACATAAAAGGGATAATTTAGATCTGAAATCACAAAGGGAAAGTTTAATAAATATACCATTTCTCTAAGAACTTAGTCCGGCCCTCATCATCATTACTATACAAATAGTTTATATTGTAAATCTACTGTGCATTGTAAGTTGAAGCTATTCATGAGAAGTTTTAGCTGTTGGTATCAGGTGGCACTAGTGGTCAAGAACCCGCCTGCCAATGGAAGAGAAAAAGGAGACACAGGTTCAATCCCTGGGTCAGGAAGACCCCTGGAGAAGGAAATGGCAATCCACTCCAGTATTCTTGCCTAGAAATTCCCATGGACAGAGGAGCCTGGCAGGCTAATTGCATGGGGTCATAAAGAGTCGGACATGACTGAAGAGACTTAGCACATGCACGCATGCTCTTCTGGAAAAAGTACTTGAAAAAAAAGAATTTAGGTGCTATTGTTTTATCCTAACACAGAGTCAGCCATATCCTTTGAAAGAGGTGAGACAAGATTCCAACAAGTGTTACTGATTGACTTAAGAGAGACTCCAACTCTGAGGATTTCTAATGCTAGTAAATACTTTAGTAGAAGTTTGTTCCTAGCGACCTTTTCTGCTAGTTGACATCAGCCATCACAGTGTTGACTGAGCTTTCTCTGAACCTCAATAATGGGGTGTGTCCAAGAGCAGTCAGCTCTGTGTGGTCTCCTTAACCTGCCTCCAAGGAGCCATGTATGCCAGGATGAACTGTGTGACCTTGAACCCACTAAGACTAGCATGGTTTCAGAACGCTTTCAGAAAATAATACTTCTGTATTATGCTGCTGCTGCTGCTAAGTCGCTTCAGTCGTGTCCGACTCTGTGCGACCCCATAGACAGCAGCCCACCAGGCTCCCCCATGCCTGGGATTCTCCAGGCAAGAACACTGGAGTGGGTTGCCATTTCCTTCTCCAATGCATGAAAGTGAAATGTGAAAGTGAAGTTGCTCAGTCATGTCCAACTCTAGCGACCCCATGGACTGCAGCCTACCAGGCTCCTCCATCCGTGGGATTTTCCAGGCAAGAGTACTGAAGTGGGGTGCCATTGTCGGTATTATGAGCACATATCAAATAGCACTGCAGCAAGATAAAGAGCTAAAGCATTTCTCCATCCTTTACGACAAAATGTCTAAAGCTAAGTGAAGAGATCTTCTCCCCCCTCCTTGGTATGATCTTAAAGGGGATTCATTTTCCTGCAAGGTTTTTCTCCTAAACGTCAAGTCTCTCTTTAAAAAGTAAAGTTTTAAAGCTATTACTCCAATAAAAATTAATTTTAAAAAATTAAGTTTCTGTTTTCACAGTTAAAATATGATCATTGTTGGAATTTTTAAAAAATGGTTTCTCCATCCTAAAGCAATTGTTATAATGCATTTCTGTATTTCTCAGGAGTCTGTTACCACATACTCTGTTGTATGTATTTACCAAAGTTATTGCTTCTCGTGTGTATTTTTAGATCTGTTTTTATTTCACTTAAGATTGGATCAGAAGTAATTGACTCTGTCTACTTAACCTTCATTTGGATATTTTTTCAAGTCCTACATAATGTTCTATTGCTGCTGTCTATTTAGAGAACTCCTAAAAAGTCACTACAAAGAGATTTTTCTCTCCCTCTCCTTCACTTTCCTCTCTCTTAACAACTCAGGTTATTCTGTAGAGAAAGCAACCACTGTTGTGAGCATCTGGGACAGACTCACTGAAGCTCGGGCTCAAGACTAATGAGCTCTGTGATTAAAAAACACCAAATCTTTCCAACCTTTCATGATGTTGAAGAAATAACATGGATAAAGTGAAGTTGCTCAGTCATATCCAACTCTTCGTGACCCCTCGGACTGTAGCCCACCAGGCTTCTCTGTCCATGGGATTTTCCAGGCAAGAATACTGGAGTGGGTTGCCATTTCCTTCTCCAGAAACATGGATAACTCCAACATTAAATGTTTCTTTTAGCCCAAGTGGCACACTGAGGTGACAGATATCATTTACACTCTAAAGTTGGTGACATACCTTGTTGGGGCACAGAGAGAATTTCCTTTATGAAGTTTACCATTATTACCTTAAGACCGAAGCAATTTTTCCTTCCTTAATGTTTTAACTGTACTTTTATTTTTAGCCATCAAACATTCATCTTATTCCACTTACTTCTTCTATTATTTATATAGATGCTTCTTCCTAGATAATAAGAACCTTCAGTAGAGTCATTCATCCATAGAAGTATGGGGATGTATTATACTGACTTTATGCGTAAGACAAGGTGTCTGGTCAGAGTAAATGACCAATAAATTTTTAAATAAATTGTCAATAAACAAATGCTCATTGACTGTTCACTCGGTGTCTATTATATACCAGGTACTAGGAGAGGTACTAGAATTGTATCACATTTTATTCTTTCTCAAGGAAAATAATAGACTTAGTTCTTGCCAAATGCAAGGTAACAGATGTGAGCTTAAAAATCCAGCAGATCTTCTTAGTGGAAAAAAAAAAGCACTTACTTCAAAGCCTTCTCTACCTTGGTATCCATATCTAATGGCGCCAATAAATTAAGCCCTGTTGGTAAAATATCTTGAGCAAAATTCAGACTGGGGAGGTACTATTAAACAGAGAGCCATAAAATAAGTGTAAACCTGTTTATGAACTACCTTGGAAGTAATTTCAGGATAGGAGAGAAGGAACTGATTACCAGGAACAATAGCTGCCAAGATCTTTTACTCTGGTTCCTTATAAATGGGAGTCACCTTAGCAATCTTCAGCAGCCTCCCACTATGAAGAAAAGTAACTTGTATTTAAAGTTTCATAATATCTACTTAAAGGTGACCTGACATGGAATTTGCCTTTTTTTTTTTTTAACATCTAACTTCTCAACTGTGACACAGGGAATTCAACCAGCTAAGCTTAAACTGCCTTACAGACTGTACCAATAAATGGTCTTTCAGGTCTCAAGGCCAGTTCCAGTTAAAATCCCACTGCCTCTGTCCTTGACTATCAAGAAGGTTTCAGTTCAGTTCAGTTCAGTCGCTCAGTCGTGTCCGACTCTTTGCAACCCCATGAACCGCAGCATGCCAAGCCTCCCTGTCCATCACCAACTCCTGGAGTTCACCCAAACCCAAGAAGGTTTAGAGAGTATCTAAGACACACCCCAAGCCCTATGGATTTAGTTACCCATTTCAGAGTTAAGATGAAGATCTCAGTCGCATATAAGCCAATGCAGTGGGTCTGACAGCTAATAAATAGTTGTGAAGCTCCTCACAATGGCAACAGGATAGTGGCCCTCTTCTATGGAGAGGACTTCTCCATGGGGAGAGCTTCTGGCCAAGGTGAGTATCAGCGCCCCTTCTCAATTTCTTCAACTATAAAAAGAGAGGAGGACACAGTTTTCTGGTGTTATCCATAGCCAACCTTTCCAAGGTCTCTCCAGGTGGAAAAATATTCTCCAACATTCAGATGGTTTACAGCCAACAGCTAATTATTCTGTTTCCTCCAGATTCAACAAGATATACTATTCAATTAGACACCTTATTGATTGAGTTTTCTTCTTGTTTGTAATCATGGAAGAAAAATCGAAATACCTGTATGGGAAATTACATAAGATAAATACACTGTGATCGTGCCATGATACAGAGCAAAACACTGGGACTCCATTACCTAGTCAAACTTCTGTGTTAAAGCACACACAGGGCCGTTTTCTGGGGAAGATTCTAGTCCTGATCATAGATGCTCTGAGGCCAGCTTTTAAACCTATGGGATGTGAGCGCCCATTCAAGTGCACATCTTAGATTCCTGTTTTAGAGGGGAGGAGTTCTTATTTTCTACAGGATTTTTATTCTGTCTGCTGCACCACTCACTGTCCAAGCGTGGGAATCCGTCCTCCATAGCAGTCACCATAACCCAGGGGCTAGTAGCACTGATGACCCTGAACTGTGCTCTTCCATTCAAACCCAAATCTCAGCTACCCAAACTCATGTTTGTAAAGATGCTAAAATGTATTCCTGTATCCACTGCTCCAAATATTCCAAATATTCCAAAATTTGTCCAAAAGTCAATAGTTCTTTCTCTCATTAAAATGCAATTCAGAGTTGTTCCCTAATAAATAAAAGATGGGAAAGGAAGATTGAATGGAACCTGTCACTACTAATTATGCACATCCGGTGACTTTAACCTTCAGGGATCACTCCAGGCTACTCTGGCATTACAAAAAGCCCTATTAACAGGAATGGCCTAGTGGGTAAGCAGTAAAAATGGAAACGTGCACTTCAGAATGTTCTCTCACACCACGGTTAGATTTTATGGCAGTATAATTTCCTGTTTATGTGACTTCTCTGAGTCTCACATTCTCCATCTGTAAAAGGAATATAATAAAACTTCCTCCTTGATTTCTGATGAGAATTAGAACACTGAGCCACAAGTACAACAGTTCTTACCTTTGTACTATATCTGGTGGTTTAGTTGCTAAGTCAGGTCCAACTCTTGCGACCCCATGGACGATAGCCTGCCAGGCTCCTCTGTCCATGGGATTTCCCAGGCAAGAATACTGGAGTGTGTTGCCATTTCCTTCTCCAAGGGATCTTCCCAACCCAGGGATCAAACCTGGGTGTCCTGCACTGCAGGCAGATTCTTTACTGACTGTACTATATCTAAGCCTGTTCTAATCACTAATCTCTAGATTATCTGTAATCAAAACACACTAATTTACTTATCAAATTTTTCAATTATACATTAATTTGTTTGTATACTTCTTTATTACCTACTTTCAAATTAGATTTTAAGCTCTGGGAGGGCATGCACCATATCCATTTCATTAACCACTACATACCTAGTGGGAGGAGGAGGAGAAAGGGGTGTCAGAGGATAACATGGTTAGATGGTATCATCAACTCAATGGATATGAGTTTGAGCAAACTGGGAGACAGTGAAAACCATGGAAGCCTGGTATGCTGCAGTCCATGGGATGGCAAAGAATCAGACATGACTGAGTGACTAAATAACAATAGACCTAGTGGCTATAATGTCCTTAATGATATTTAAATAACTGAACAACTGAATAAAAGAATAAATAAACAAGTGAATGAGTTAGGGTTTTATGCTAACTGCTTTAATTATTTTAGCGTTACAAAATTATGACATTTTGAATATTGTGAAAATTCTAGTGGTTTTGTTACTTGCTAAAATATCAAGCAGATCATTTGGAACATCATAATCAAATTCACCCATGTAATTGTTATGCATTTCAGAATTCTTCAGACTATCTTAGACTACTCAAATCTTTTGCATTAATACCACTTATATTAAAAAAAAAAAAAAACATGTTTACAAGACTTAGTGAAGTGATAAAATCAAATAAAATACCATATAAAATAACTCACTGGTTTTATATAAATATCTGATGCTGGGAGGGATTGGGGGCAGGAGGAGAAGGGGACAACAGAGGATGAGATGGCTGGATGGCATGACCGACTCGATGGACATGAGTCTGAGTGAACTACGGGAGTTGGTGATGGACAGGGAGGCCTGGCGTGCTGCGATTCACGGGGTTACAAAGAGTCGGACATGACTGAACTGACTGATACATGTTTATGGTGGCTCAGATGGTACAGGATCTCACTGCAATGTGGGAGACCCAGGTTCGATCCCTGGGTGGGGAAGAACCCCTGGAGAAAGAACTGGCAACTCACTACAGTCTTCTTGCCTGGAGAATCCCATGGACAGAGGAACCTGGAGGGTTATGGTCCATGGGGTCACAAAGAGTTGGACACAACTGAGCAACTAACACACACATATACTGTACAGATATTCTAGTTATTCAAAACATCACATGCCTACAATAAAATATCTACAGGGCTTATCTCCATCTCATCTTTGAGGCTTTTTCCTATTTTATTTATCTTCACTGACTTTTCTCCTATAACTACCAAGGACTACTTATATATTTAAATTTCAAAAATCCTAAATAAAAGGCATATATTAATTTAATTTTAAAATAGTTCAAATGAACACATTTTAGCATGCATTGTTTTGTATTTTTATTTTTTATTAGAGTATAGTTGCTCTCCTGGTGTATGTGCATGCATGCTCAGTTGCTAACTCATGTCCAACTCTTGTGACCCCAGGGACTGTAGCCCGCTAGGTTCCTCTGTCCATGGGATTTCCCAGGCAAAAATACAGGAGCAGGCTGCCATTCCTTCTCCAGGGGATCTTCCCACATTGGTGGGTGGATATGGCACAGGGCTAAACAATCCACCTGCTAATGCAGGAGATGTGGGTTCGATCCCTTGGTCATGAAGATCCCCTGGAGGAGGGTATGGTAACCCACTTCAGTATTCTTGCCTGTGAAATCCCATGGACAGCAGCCTGGTGGGCTACAGTCCATGGGATTGCAAAAGAATAGGACACAACTTAGCGACTAAGCAATAACATGGTTGTTTTACAATGTTGTGTTAGTTTCTGCTGTACAGTGAAGTGAGTCAGCCATATACACATACATCCCCTCCTTCTTGGACCTCCCTCCCACTCTCCACCCCACCCCTCTAGGTCATCACAGAGCACCAAGCTGAGCTCCCTGTGCTTTATAGCAGGTTCCCACTAGCTATCTATTTTACACTATAACTGGGAGATGCTGCTGCTGCTGCTGCTAAGTCACGTCAGTCGCATCCGACTCTGTGTGACCCCATAGATGGCAGCCCACCAGGCTCCCCCGTCCCTGGGATCCTCCAGGCAAGAACACTGGAGTGGGCAATTGGGAGATGAGCTTGCATTTAAAATTAATAAAATATTTCTTTGTAAGTGCATCTGTCTTTCTCTTAATTTATTTGGAAAATAAGGTTAAAACAACCAAAACAGTACCTCATTTAGTCTGTTTCCTCCACCCTGTGCGCAATATACTTCTTAGAAAGCAAAAACCACTTCAAAACATTACATTTTTGTAAAGATGCTGGTTATATGTGAAAAGAGTCTATCCACTCAGAGCTCAAGAGTATAAGACATTCTGTGCAACTTTGTTTTATGCAGCCCCTCAAGTCACTGGTAGTCAGCTGGGCCAGAGAAGACCACAGGCACCTTGTCTGAATCACCTGGGGCAAGCTTCACACCACACTTGTGTCTGAAGTCCTGTTCCTACCTATTATTCTTCTCAAAGGTACTGGTATTTGAATATAAAAGTCTTCCTAGAAACGTGCTTTGGAGAAGGCAATGGCACCCCACTCCAGTACTCTTGCCTGGAGAACCCCAGGGACTGAGGAGCCTGGTGGGCTTCAGTCTATGGGGTCACACAGAGTTGGACACGACTGAAGTGACTTAGCAGTAGCAGCAGAAACATGCTTAGCACAGTGACTAGGGAGATCATATAGTAGCAGGAGGAATATTGACAGGTAACCTTTTATTGAGTATTTACCATGTGCCACAGAAAATGGATTAACTCATTTAATCTTCAAAAAACAACAACAACAACAAAAAAACCCTGTTTGGCAGATACAATTGTTATCTCCATTCACAGACGAGGGAAACTGAGGCCCAGAAGACATGACCTTGCCCGAGGTTACACAGTTAGTAAGTGGTGGAGCCAGGACTGGGCTTCCCAGGTGGTGCTGGTGGTACAGAACCTTCCTGCCAACTCAGGAGATGTAAGCAATGCTGGTTCGATCCCTGGATGGGGCAGATCTCCTGAAGGAGGGCATGACAACCCACTCCAGTACTCTTGCCTAGAAAATCCCATGGACAGAGGAGCCTGGTGGGCTACAGTCCATGGGGTTGGAAAGGGTTGGACATGACTAAAGCGACTTAGCATGCATACACAGAGTCAGGATTAGAATGCGGGGGGTTCAGTCCATAACACACACCCTTTACTAACACTCTCTGCTGCTTTCCAACTTTACTGAAACCAACTTCACTGAAAATGCAAAGTACCTATGAAATATTTCCAAAGTTTCTGTATACCACTGAAGATTTCTCTTTTGCTTGGAAATGAGTACATTATATACACTCAGTATAGTTATTTCAACTGGATAACACCATGAAATCTTAACACATGACTGTTTCCCCCAGATTTTTCCCTTTCTCTTTCATATTGGTGACAATTCTACTTCCTCACTTCAGGAAGATAAAGGGTGTGAGTTTCTCAAAGATTCCCAAACAACCCTTCGAAGAGTTGCAGGAAAAAACACCAGTAATCTGTTATATTTAAATTCATATAAATGACAAATCATTTTTACTATAAGTATATTCCATGCAAAATATTAAACATATTTATATTTTAAATTATTCATAGTTTATCTGAAGTTCAAGTTTAACTGGGTATCCTTTTAATTGCTAAACCTGTCAACCTTCTCCTTGGGAAAACTCAGATAGTTTAAGAAGGATGTAAAAGGTAAGAAAATTCACACAACAGGCAGAGTATCTTAGAAAAAGCAGGAGGGAGAGGGTCTAGGCAGATGAAACTTTTGTCAGTGAATTTGAGGTTCTTCACAAAAGAATTCAGAGATGAAATGATCAGTAAGTGGATTTCTTTAGAGAGAAACACATTCAGACAGAATGTGGACCATCTCAGAAGGTGAAAGAGAGAGGCTCATAATATGGCATGGTAAGTGTATGGGCTAATTTCTTTGACTAATGAGTGGGAGGATCATTTCTATTATTGAGGGAAGGGGCAAAGATTTTCAGGAATTGGGCTACTGCCCACATTTTGGTCTTAGACAGCCGGCCTTGGAACCAACAAGACACAGTGGTTGTATCACTTAGCATGCTAGTGTATCACAAGCAGTGTATGATGAGGCTCAGGGTCTGCTGCAAGTCAACTCTTCCTCCATCTTGGACCTAGCTGGTTCTAACCAGTTTGTCATGTCCTATGGCCATGTCAGTCTTTTACAGGTTGTGCCCTGTCCCCTTCCCTCCTGTTTAAAAAGCATATGCAGTCCAGCAAAAGACTCCAGGGGCCAAGTGTAGCTAGGAAAGAGCAGGGGCTGCCAGTCCAAAGAGCAACGAGGACAGATGACCCTTGACCAGCTGCTTCCTACTCTCCCGTTGATGTCAGAGCTATGTTACAACTCCAAGTTATAAAACTAAGATACAACCTAAAAGCCCAATGCAGAAGGTTGGGCCAAAATGAAGGCACTGTGGATAAAGAGGAAAGCTATTAAACTGGGAAAATATGGATACCCACTGGCTTTTACTGAAGAAAATTAAAACTAATCTATTACAAGGAATAAGACAGCTTAATAGACTCTCTTCAGGCTTGACCATCCCAGAACCTGAAGCAGAATTACATCTGCAGCTTTTATCAGATCAGATTCTGAACAATGAATCTGAAATGCTCAGGGTCGTGTGCCCTGCTGTACTACAAACCAGAGACACTGAGATGAGAAACATATAACGCTCGCTTTTTAGGTAATAACCATCTGACATGTGAAATCAACAGGTAAAAAGCAATCTCAACTCTAGAGTCTTCCATACACAATGAAAGTCATTAGAAGAGGGTAGGATTGACTTTCTAGAAAGTGACAGGGAACACTTGACAAAGGAAACTGCTCCAGAGAAAGAGGACAGGATTGAGAAGGATGGTCCCTGTGAGGTATGTTTGGTATTTCTGGAATACACAATGGCTAGAAGGAGAAAGAGAGTAAAGTAGGCTGAAGACAGATTTTAACAGCCCTCTGACACATAAGTGCTTCCCAAACTGTATTACATGCACCAATTATCTAGGGGTCTTGTTAAAATGCAGTTCTGGTTGACGTGGTACGAAGTAGAGCCTTGGGGATTCTGCATTTCTAACTTAGCTGCCAAATGAGGCAAACGTGGCTAGTTAAGGCGTGAATAATTAAGGCTGTGTGCCACACTTTGGGCTTCCCTGGTGGCTCAGTGATAAAGAATTCACCTGCAATGCAGGGGACTTAGGATACAACTAAGTTCACACGGGTTCAATCCCTGGACAGGGAAGACTCCCTGGAGGAGGGCATGGCAACCCACTCCAGTATTCTTGCCTGGAGAATCCCATGGACATAGGAGCCTGGTGGGGTACAGTCCATGGTGTCGTATGCACACCACACTTTAGGTGTTAAACCTTTTCCTGCAAGTGGCTTCTCTAGCCTGAGAGTGACTAGAATTCAAAAAAGCTACAAGCAGGTATGACTCTCCCTATGGTCCAGGTAAGAAATACCCAAACTGAAGACACTAAAGATAAAGAGAAGATGAATTGAGTCATTTACAAAGGTAAATAACCAATCTTTTATAATAACCTTAAATGGAGTATAAGCTATTGATATAAAAATATCAAATCATTATGCTGTACACCTGAAACTAATAAAACATTTAACTCATCTTGACTTCAAAATTTTTTAAAAGGTAAAATTGACAAGCTGGTATTCAACGGAAGCACGGATAAGGGAAACAGGTGATGTTATTTAATTTTTTTCACAATATGATATGATTTGAGATGTGTAATCTCATTTAACATTTAGGATGTCCTGTGCATGCATGCATGCTAAATCACTTCAGTTGTGTCCAACTCTTTGGGACCCTATAGACTGTAAACTGCCAGGCTCCTCTGTCCATGGGATGCTCCAGGCAAGAATACTGGAGTAGGTTGCCATTCCCTTTTCCAGGGGATCTTCCTGACTCAGGGACGGAACCCACATCTCTTAGGTCTCCTGCACTGGCAGGCAGGTTCTTTATCACTAGCATCACCCGAGAAGTCCTTAGGATATCTTACTATAATTAAATATAACACCTTTTTAAGCATAAGATATGACTTTAAATGAGGAGTTGGGTTTTAAATGCAGTATTTGGAGGATTCCGTCCCCTAACTTTAAGGTCACTCATAATACATATCCAGTCTTTCTAGATAGACTGTAAAAGTCCTCTCTGGCAGGGATGGGCTTCGGTGTGTCCCCAGCCCTGAGCATGTGCCTGGTACACAAGGCTTCCTCTTTGATCATGGTTCTATGAATATGTAGACACGCCATTCCTGATCAGACACTGCTTCACAAACTTGAAAGCTTGAGAAGATTCCAAAGCATCAGTCCCCAGTGAGTTTCCTAATTTATTTTCCCCCTTCTCAGTTTCAAAAATCTGAACTGGTAAGACATTTCAATGCCAATCCTGAAACTGAGAGCTCATGCATTTCTCAAGTTCCAGAATAACATACTGAGGTACCAATCCCAGCAGTCCTTCCTAAAGACTGATTAGAGTTCTTTTCTTTACCTCCTACAGCTGATTACTTGTTGTGATACCACAGATTGCTTAGCGGCTTGACTTAGCACCTGCGCTAATTGCTTTATCCTGTTAGAATCTGATTTTCAGTGTGTTGAAATGTTAACTTAAGCCAGTGGTTCTCAGGCCTGACTACATGTGAGAATCACCAAAGATCCTTTTTAAATGCTCAGGCTCCATCCCCAGGGATTGCAATTTAACTGGACTGAAGTGGGTCCCAGGTATCAGAAAGGTTTAAAAAACCTTCCCAGGTGAATCTAATGCATAGCCAAGACAAAGAAACACTGACGTGGCAAACTTATGTGGGGATTTTGTGTATGCAGCATCTGAGGCTGCCTCCCCATACCACAGTCCATCCAAGAAAAAACACCAATAAATGAAAACTCTGATAGTGTTCGTCCGAGTCTGTCTAAAGCAGTCTCACCTATCAAGACTCTTGAGAGTCCCTTGGACTGCAAAGAGATCAAACCAGTCAATCCTAAAGGAAATCAACTCTGAATATTCCTTGGAAGGACTGATGCTGAAGCTCCAATACTTTGGCCATCTGAAGTGAAGAGTCGACTCATTGGAAAAGACCCTGATGCTGGGAAAGACTGAAGGTGGGAGAAGAAGGGGCCAACAAAGGTCAGATGTTGGATGCCATCACCAAGTCAATGGACATGAGTTTGAGCAAACCCCAGGAGATACTGAAAGACAGAGAAGCCTGGCGTGCTGCAGTCCATGGGGTCGCAAAGAGTCAGACACGACTGAGTGACTGAACACCACCACCCCCATCAGGAACACCAACAGCATAAGGACAGTCTCCAAACCACCAAACCAGATGCTATGAAATCCATTCAGAAAGGACCTAAATTAGAAGGAGCTGAGACCTGATGGTTAGAAACAAAACAAAAAACAAGTCTCCTACTTTACTGGTTACATGACTTAAGTTATTTTCTGCATCTAGTTTTCTCATCCACCCACATAAATTGTCCCCATGAAGTGATACGTAGATTTAATAATATGGTAATGAAACAATTTATTCTTATGTTTCAACTTCTTTTGAGATTTTTTTTACATCACTCCAGGCATGCTATTTTTCTTCTTTGCCACATTCTTGGCATTTGAAAGATTATTTTAACCTGTTAAGCTAAAACTATTTGCAACTTAATTTTATTTTTCTGAATATTTATCAAATGTGTAACATAATAAAAATTATGGCATTGTTCTATACCTTTGTATCTTAATCTCAGGTATAGATTTTTTTTAATGCTTTTTGCAAGGCCTCTACACCAACAAGGAAATGTTAACCAACAAAACAACCTGATATATCCAACATTGAAGCCCAAATGCTATGGGCCACTGAACACCAAGAGGCAGCGGGCTGGCTGATCATTTGGCAAAGCGGCCTGATCTCATGGTTTTACCCCTAAGGAAGCCAGCATGTGGCTACTGACCCACCCACCACAGGAATCCAGGGGCTAAATGCCTAAGCCACAGAAGCTGACCACACAGGACAGCTAGGTAGGTATAGCCCAATGTCCAACGGCCCAGGTTCTCAAGAGGCCAGGCAGGGTGAGGGACCACAATAATTCCTCAGCAGCAAACACTACCATGTTGTAAAATAACATGGCTTTGTGTTCCCCTATAAAAACATTAAATCCCATTCTTTGAAAGTTTTGTTTAGTGCTTTTATAAAAATATGAGGCGCGCCTGATTTTCATACCCACAAGCTCAGATCTGCAAATATTAGAAATTTTTTTTAATGTCATTTATTCGTACCATGAAATATTTTTTCACAATTTCTTTCTTTTTTTTTCCCCCTTTAGTCATAGTTGCAGCTCATGGACGCTAGAGCGTGGGCTCGGTAGCTGAGGTGCCTGGGCTTTGCGGCATGTGGGATCTTAGTTCGCAGGCCAGGGATTGAACCCAGATCCCCTGCACTGGTAGGTGGATTTGCAACCCCTGGACCACCAGGGAAGTCCTGAGATTTTTCTTTATAACTGAAATAATTTCTATCACAAGCTCTGCATGTTTCCTGATAGAAAATTGAATCTGGGCACTTCTAAGTAAGCTCAACCGTGTCAGTAATTTCTTAGTTGTATCTGTTTTATCTTCAATCACATTAGGGACTGCCTCCTTTTGTCTTCTCCCTGGGGCTGCCTGTAACTCCACTGTTTACACAGTAATGTAATATCTACGAGAGAATGTCTCTGTGCTTACGCAGTGACATTCATTGATGTACATATAATCCTGTCTGGTTCTCTGTGTTGCCAACCTCCATACAGGCTTCCACCCACTTGGTCCCACACTGCATGGCCCCTGCCGCCACTGACAGCTGCATCCCCTTGTCATGACCTTGAGACCCCTCTGAATACCTGGATTTCTCTCTCCACTAAAATAGACATTTTTATTCCAGAACTGAGCAAGGTTCACTTGTTACCCCACATCTCCCCAGGGCAATGGGATACTTAGGATCTGTTCTCAAGCCCTCTCTACCTCTCACACCCATGCTGAATGACATGAGAATCTTTGTGAATTCAGTCATCCAGATGGGAAACACAACACTCACTCTACTCAAGGTAGGGCAGGTTATGCTGTAGTAAAAATGCCCAAAAGATCAACAAAATGTCATTCCTCACTCAAAATCCATTGTGAGTCCAGAATATTCTCGCTGAAAGCTGTCTTTGGCACATTGGCTCAGCCTTCCGGATTACAAAGAGAAGAAGCAAGCTGGAAAGTCTAGCACCAATAATTGGATGCTTCAACACAGAAGTGACCCATGTCATTTCCAGGAACAATGTATCAGCCAAAGCAACTCACAAGGTCACATCCAGCTCCGAGGCAGAGGGGAAATTTTTGGCCTTTAGTTGCTAAGTCATGTCCAACTCTTTTGTAACCCCATGGACTGTAGCCCACCAAGGCTCCTCTCTCCATGGGATTTCCCAGGCAAGAATACTGGAAAGGGTTGGCATTTCCTTCTCCAGGGTATCCTCCCAACCCAGGGATCAAGCCTGTGTCTCTTGCAATTCCTGCATTGGCAGGCAGAATCTTTGCTCTGAGCCATCTGGGAAGCCTAGACGAGAAATACAATGCCCCATGTGCCTAGAAGCACAGCGGGCCCAAACCTCAGCGCAGTGTAGCAGTGTTCTCTGCAGTCCTGGCTCCCTCTGCCCTTACACTTGCTTGGTGTTTTATAGTCTCTTTGCCCACTATTTGGCTCATGAATTGGGACTTGGCTCAAACAGGGGGTTCAGCCCTAAAATTAATGTCTATCTCTCTTTATGAGCTTCCAACCTTCTTCCTTCAGTTGGCAGCACCTTTATCCAGTGAAGGAGTGGGGACAGGAAGGAGAGATTAAGGGAAAATATAGAAAGATGATTTAAGACTTGTAACTTTAACAGTCAGAAATTTGACATTTGAAAAGAGGGGAAATAGGAGTAAAAATGCATTCATTTCAGACTAAGAAGCTCCATAGAAAACTTTTAAAAGTGGCACATTCTGAACAGCCTAATGTGTATGAGGCTCTGCTTCAGCAAATTGCAATGCCAAAGTCATTTCTCCTTAACTAATGAAGGTGGTTCAAGAGATGGGTTACCCGCCCCCCTGGAGAAGGCTCTTGAGGCTGAAGAACCTGTGCATTTAAAACTATATTTAATAGTATTTTAGTCACGCCTTCCCTAGACCTCTATTATTTATGAAACTTCAGTTTTGCCTCATGTGTGCTAAGTCGCTTCAGTTGTATCTGACTCTCTCTGACCCCATAAACCATAGCTCACCAGGCTGCTCTGTCCATGGGATTCTCCAGGCAAGAATACTAGAGTGGGTTGCAAGCTCTCCTCAACCCAGGGATCAAACCCACGTCTCTTTAAGTCTATGCACATTGGCAGGTGGGTTCTGTGCCACTAATGCTACCTGTGAAGCCCTAAGTTTTGCCTATAATGATACATTTCAGGATCACAAGCTCTGAGAGTAGGCAGGGTTTAAAGTCAGGTGGTTATGACAACTACTATACCCATGTTCTACTGCTATAATTAAAATGTGCAGCAGCCTCAAAACTTCAGGGCCACAAAACAATAAATGTTTTGTTCACATTCTCGAGGGCCAGCTGGGCATCACTCTAGTGATCTGGCAGAGAAAATTTACGTATCTGGGGTCAGCTGGTTACTGTCTGATACGGGTTGGCCTCAACTGGAGTGACTGGAACATTCCACTCTAGCCCACATGTCACCCTCCCTCCTCCTAGGATCTGCAGGCTAACCTGGGCACGTTCACACGGCATTAGCAGCACAGTCACCAACACAGTTTTCAAGGCTCTGCTTCCATCACATCTGCTCATATTCTATGGGCCAAAGCAAGTCACAAGACTACACCTGGAGTCAGGGCAAAGGATGGCTGTAAAGGACATGAAAAATCAAAGTCAAGGCATGCTGTTGACCACATCTAGGATTCTGTCTATCAAGGATGCCCGGGCAGGGCTCACTAGCAAAATGATGAATGAACTTAAAATGGGGACCGGGTCAGAGAGAGAAAAACAAATATCATATATCAATGCCTATACGTAGAATCCAGAAAAAACTGGTATAGATGATTTTATCTACAAAGCAGAAACAGAGACACAGACCTAAGAACAAACATATGGATACCAAGGGGGGAAAGGGGAGATGAACTGGGAGAATGGGATGGACATATATACACTATTGACACTATGTATAAAATAGATAAGTAACGAGAACCTGCTGTGCAGCACAGGGCACTCTACTCAGCGCTCTGCGGTAACCTAAATAGGAAAGAGATTCAAAGAGGGGGTATATGTGTGGAGGTATAGCTAATTCACTTTGCTGTACGGTAGAAACTAACACGCGGAGAAGGAGACGGCACCCCACTCCAGTGCTCTTGCCTGGAGAATCCCATGGACGGAGGAGCCTGGTAGGCTGCAGTCCAGGGGTCGCTGAGGGTCAGACAGGACTGAGCGACTTCACTTTCACTTTCCACTTTCATGCATTGGAGAAGGAAATGGCAACCCACTCCAGTGTTCTTGCCTGGAGAATCCCAGGGACTGGGGAGCCTGGTGGGCTGCCGTCTATGGGGTCGCACAGAGTCGGACACGACTGAAGTGACTTAGCAGCAGCAGCAGCAGAAACTAACACAACACTGTAAAGCAGTAATACTCCAGTAAGATTTTTTTCTTTTTAAATAAAAATAAAGATGAGGTAACTGAGAAAAAAAAGTCAGGACCAGGTCCTGAGTCTTCAACAAGAAGGAATGATAAGCAGAAATGGCACAGAGACGTATGAGGAGAAACAGGAATTCAAAATCCTATAATCATATTTAGAAATTACAAGACATATTAAGCACGATTGAGAATGACCAGAGTATGCCACAGTAATTCCTAGCATTATTTTGCCTGCAAAGACAGTACCTGCTATGTTACAGAAAGTGAAAGTGAAAGTCACTCAGTGGTGTCCGACTCTTTGTGACCCCATGGACTATACAGTCCATGGAATTCTTCAGGCCAGAATACTGGAGTGGGTAGCCTTTCCCTTCTCCAGGGGATCTTCCCAGACCAGGAATTGAACTGGGATCTCCTGCATTGCAGGTGGATTCCTCACCAGCTGAGCTACAAGGGAAGCCCCAGTGTTACAGAGGGCTGTGTAATTAACAGTGTTTCACATCGTTCATCTCAACTGATGCTATCAATAGTTCCTGGGCAGTGCCTGGCGGGCATTGCTACACCATTTTAAGTGCAGGGCCATCCTGCAGGACTGAAGAAGAAAAGTGAGGTGCCCAGTGGAACAAGGCTAGTGAGTGATCCAGTTGAGACTCAAACCCAAGTCTAGTTTCTTTTTCCCAGTATATAATGAAAACTTTTGAAAAGTAAGCCTTGAAACAATAACATCGAAAATGTCTTCCCCATAAGAGTCTAGAATAAAGGCCAAAGAGTCCAGTGTCTCCCAGTTAAGAAAAGGATAAGCAAAGTGTTGATTGCTATGGAAGCACTTACGTACTTACTTGCTTGTGAAGGTGGGGGTGATGCTGAAAGTTGTTAAAAGTTAAAGGCAATCATGAGCCAACACTTACATGTTTTCTGAGTAGTGACAAAAACAACACAATTCACATCAAAGTGAGGGGAATAAATAGTTCCAAATGCTATTAGAAAAGGCAGAGGAGAGGAAATGCAATGGGAGAATCAGACTCAATCAGCCTTTTGATGGGAAAAGATCACTTTGAAAAATGAGATAAAACCTAAAAATCATGAATATAATACTTGTTAATAAGGAGGAAAATCAGAGATGACAAAACATAGGTACAAGAACTACAAGATTAAAAATAATGCAAAGGTGTAGATTATTACCAATCACAAAGAAGGTTTTAAAAAATGCAGTATAGCAACTGAAGAAAAAGCAAAGGCCATTGGTCATTTTTCTTCCAGAAATGAAAATACATACACTTGAAGGATATTCTGCTGTCTTCAGATGCAGGCAGTACTGCAAATTTGCTGGAAGATAAACAGGAAGACTTGAGTCTGTTCCAAACTTAATAACAGAGTTCTGTAGGGTTTGTTTTTTTTTTTTTTCTTAATAACTTGAAAACTTGAAGGGAAAAATTGGGGCTGATCTCATTTCTGTGACCTGATACTGCACAGAAGTCTGGTTTCTGAGAAATGGCTGGGGGATTCATGGGAGATGGGATATACTTCCAAACAGTTACAAGAAGACACCGCTGAAGCTATGCATAAACAGATGAGCAATGAGATCCTGCTCTATGGCACAGGGAACGCGGCTTAGTGCACTGTGCTGAATGGGAACGGGAGTCCAAAAGGGAGGGGGGTTATGTATATGTATGACTGATTCGTTTTTCTGGACAGTAGGAAAAAAACAACATTGTAAAGCAGCTATACTCCAATAAAAATTAATTTTTTAAAAAAGTTACAAGAAGAAAACGACTCTCGGTTAATCATCAGGCCTTTGATGGAAGGGCCTGTGGAACACACCACACTGAGACAGAGCCTCGTGTACAAAGCATGGTGAGTGTACTCTCGGAAATCTAGAATTAGAGACACAGCAAGGCTACCACTTGTTGAGAACAACAGATTATCTAGACTAACTCTTGAACTCCCAGGGAGCAATCTGAGGAGAAAAATAAATGCAAAAGATTGTCATAGCCATTAACCCTCCCCTGGGTCAGCCCTCATTTCAGCAATGATTTCAATAAAGATAAAGAGACAGTGCTCAATAGATCATTCTTTTTAAATATCGAATATGTTAACAGGGGTGCGCTAGTGAAAAGAAATGGCCCTGTGATAGACGGAACTGCTAAGAGGAAATTCAGCAGACATAAGCAAATAATGCTAAAGGTAAACCTAGGAAACTGGTTATACAAGTTAAGGAAAGAAAACTAAGAATGCTATGTGCTGAGTCGCTCAGTCGTGCCTGACTGTGCAACCCCATGAACTGCCAGACTCCTCTGTCCATGGGGATTCTCCAGGCAAGAGTACTGGAGTGGGTAGCCTTTCCCTCCTCCAGGGGATCTTCCCAACCCAGGGATCGAACTGGGGTCTCCTGCATTGCAGGTGGATTCTTTACCAGCTGAGCTACCAAGCAAGCCCCTTAAGAGTAGTAGACAGCCTAGGAAAATGAACTTGGTGTTTGAATTGGCTACAAGCTCCATGTCAGTCTACCTTTATTTACCACAATGGTTCATAACTTCTTTGGAGTCAAGGATTCCTTTGAGGGCATGATAAACATTAAGTACCTCAGCTTGGAAACAAGTACACTTTGCACTGAGTCGAGAAGCTCACAGAGAGCCCACAGGGCATCAGTGCTTTAGAACATGGGACTTGCTCTATATGAGTCCACAGTCAGTCCAGGACTCAAGTCTTTCAAAAAGTAACACTACCGTCTCTTCACTCCGAGTTTCCTCACCTGTCAAGGGGTGATAACAACACCAGTACTTACCCCCACTCCAGGGTTACTGTAAGTAACCAGGAGTATTTTTGTTACATTTTTATTACTTTGAAAATATGGTAATACATGTTGCTACATGTATGTTTTATTATATGTATTGCATTGGCAAAGTCAGTTGCTACTTTGTGCAATTTCTCAGTAACTTTTAAGTTTAGGGTCCAAGGCAGAAGAGGGGATTGCTCCTCTGGGGTCGGTTGCCACTTGGAATAATTCCTGGAATCTTCAGTTCTGATTTGGGCCTCTCATGTTAAGAGAAAGGCCAGGTAGGGTGGTAAGGAAATGTGAAAACTGGCACAGGAAGACATATGAAAGAACTAATCATATTCAGCTCAGGAGGAAGAACTAAGGATATTTAGCCTAAAGAACAGATGGTTTAGTCAAATTCAAATACTGAAAAGATTGTATTGTTGTGGAAGAAAAGGAATTATTCTGAATAATTCCAGGGGTCAAATT
Organism: Bos grunniens; assembly: GCF_055505025.1. NCBI lineage: Eukaryota > Metazoa > Chordata > Mammalia > Artiodactyla > Bovidae > Bos > Bos grunniens. The sequence goes on from NC_141172.1 coordinate 15,121,590, forward strand.
TAGGCCAAGAGACAAAGAACTTTCAGGTGGTTAAAAAGAAGAATGTCTTAGCAATTAAAAGCTGCTATTTCCTTATCAGTGAAAGGTCAATCTATTCCTTTATTCAGCAAACATTTATTGAGCATGTACTGTGCACCAGAGACCATGCAAGGTACTGGGAATACACAATGACGAAGACACAGAGCTTGTTATTTGGAGGGAGAAACCAAGAAAACATGTAGTTGCAAGATAAACAGAGGCAGTAGTATTGCCTGGAGAGCAAGGCAGGTCCACTCCTCAGCCTGAAAGAAGGGGCCTGATGGAGGTGGCACTAGAGCTGAGACATCTCGGATGAAGAGGAACAAGCCAGGTGGCCAGGCACGCTGGGCAGATGGCACAGACACAAGTGAGGAAGAGCACAGCGTGTCCACGGAGTGCTGGCTGCGAGGAACAAGGCAAAGCAGAGAGGGAGAAAAGAACTGCGACGTGACCCTTTGGACAAAGCCATTCAAGGATCGGAAGCACATACGTGACCTGGTCAGATCTGGGCTTTAGATGAAGACATGGTCATTACTAAAATGTTTGAGATGAGAGCTGGCGGTCCTATATTCCATACTTGTGATAGTTCCATATCTCCTCCAAGTAAGTGAAGAGCTTCATGATAGCTCAACATTTTTGAATGGGTTATTTAGTCTTCTATAATACAAGAATGTCTCAAACAAGATACTTGTTGGGAGTGTGGAAGCAAGACTGGAAATCTAAAGAAAACCAAGAGACTGGGGTAAGAATCCAAGCAATGTGAGGGCCTGCGTTGGGTATGGGAGATGGAACTGGGGCACTCAAGGGCTTTTCAAAGTTCAGACTCTATGCAGTTTGGCCTTGAAACCATCACAGAATTCTACGATTGTAAAGGACATAGAGACCATCTCATGCAGCTCTTCCACTGCAGAAAGTAAACCCCAGGAAGAGACAGTAGTTTTATGACCTCCCCAAATAACTAGCTGATGAAAGAGTTAAGGATAGGATACAGAAACCTGAAAAACACCACATTTCAACCTTGACCCAGCTGGTGACCTTTGGTTTCACTGTACCGCTCAAATTTTATTAAACCATTTTTTGCAGCAAATACACTTTTTTACTGAAATACGGTTCCAAGACATAAGCTATTTATCAAAAGGAAATGAGCATAGAATTTATATATTGCCATGGATCATAGAAACCTTATGGAACAAAACGGATCTCCTATTTAAACCTTCCAAGGTGGAAGGAAGAGGACAGGCTGACCCAAAGCCAAGTTCCACACCTGCCAACAGAGTGATACTGAGGAAATTGCTTATCATCTGCAGTCTGGTTTCCTCATCTTAAAGCAAAGAAATAATACTTATCTTAAGGAGTTTTAGGTATACAAAGTGCCTTCATGATACTGGGAGTTCAACACATGTTGAGAGTGAAAGTGAAAGTCACTCCGTAGTGTCAGACTCTTTGTGACCCCATGGACTATACAGTCCAGACTATTCTCCAGGCCAGAATACTGGAGTGGGTAGCCTTTCTCTACCCACTGCCTAAGATTCTCCAGGAGATCTTCCCAACCCAGGGATCGAACCCAGGTCTCCCATATTGCAGGCAGATTCTTTACCAGCTGAGCCACAAGGGAAGCCCAAGAATACTGGAGCGGGTAGCCTATCCCTCCTCCAGCGGATCTTCCCGACCCAGGAATCGAACTGGGGTCTCCTGCATTGCAGGCAGATTCTTTACCAACTGAGCTTGGTATCAGGGAAGCCACATGTTAGGCAAGTCCGTTCTCTTTCTGTTCACCTTCCTGTCCCCTCCCCATTAAAACCCACAAGGAGAAGTTACCCTCATTTTCTCCAGCCTACCAGAGACAGTAAGAGGTTAGAATTTGTTCACCAGTGTCAGGCCAACTAACTGATAATGCTTGGCCTTGTGTCAACTTGTACACATTTTTTAATCTCTCTGAGACCATTTATAAAACTATAATAATCCGAAGAAAACTATTCCTACCCTGTGGAGTTGTTGTGAGGATTAAAAGAAGTGAAAGTGTCAGTGGCTCGGTCATATCCAACTCTTTGCGACCCCAGGGAGTGTAGTTCCCCAGGCTCCCCTGTCCAAGGCATTTCCCAGGCAAGATACTGGAGTGGGCTGCCATTTCCATAAGCAAAATACATGAAAGGTATTTAGAGCTGTGCCTGACATATAGTAAACACTCAAGCAACTGCTGTGATTATGTTGATTTTACATGCAGAGAACCAGATTACATTGATTGCAATTTCCTTTGTTTCCTTAACCTCCTTGTTAATGATCTCCTCATTCGTGCACAACTTCATCTTTTCAAGAAAATAGCTGCATGCATTTCTCTTCAGACATGGAAGAAACTGAAACATTTTCTCCCAAAAGCCATGAAGGTAAACATGATCAGTGGATCCAAATGACCATCAGAAATGGAATAGTGGAAACTTAGTATCATCAATTCAAGCTACTGAACACCCATCCATTGATTTGTTCCCTGTCTTTAATTACAATTCAATATCTCCCCATCCCTCATTCTGCAGGCCAGAGGGACTTCAAAGCACTTCCTATGGATTATGTGGTATGACATGCTCCTAGGAAGATAGCCAGGTGAGGGTTAGAATTGGCCTTTGAATCATCCTTAATGCCACAATATAGTTCCTCAAAACATCCACTGACAAACCAATCATTCAGGCTCCCTTCGTTAAGTGCTGGGTCCTACAGGATTCATGCTAGGGACCACCTCACACTGCATTTGAGAGCACAAGACTGAAGGAGGTAGCAGATGCATTGAGTAAGAGATTGGGCTCCAGAGTGAGAATATTTGAATCCTGGAGCCACCATCTTTGTAATTTTAGGCATGTCACTTAACCTCACTACATCTCAGTTTCTTCCCCTGTAAAATGGGGAACATAATAGATGAACCTAACTAGTAGGGTTCTCATGAGATAAACTGAGATAATGCTTAAAAACAATTTAGCACAAGCAAGTGTTCAATAAATGAGGTGATGATTACTATTTCAGTTTAAAATATGACTAAGTGCTATTCAATGTTATACTGTTTATAATGCACAAATAAAAATTCATAAAAGGAGAGAGCCATGTGACACTAAATAGCGTATTCATCATCACTAAAGAAGATGTGTCTTGGTTCTGAGCCTAACCTTACAGAAAGAATTGCTTTAGATCTGCAAAGGACATTTCCTACGGGAAAACAGCCAGAAGGCTATGGATCCCTGAATTCACAGAAGACACAGGAATAAATTAACTGCCTGAATTTTGAGCCACTGCCTAAGGAGGTAGAAAAGGGAACATTTCTATGGCCAGTCTGGAAGTGGCAGGTGATTTCAGAAAAGACGAGCTACCTGATCAAAAACCATGGTGTGGGAGGTGAATGTAGATTTTAGTGGCAGAAAGACCTAGGTGAGAATCCTTAGACAAATAACCTAACATTTTTAAGCCTCACTAGTCTTCTCTTTGCAAAGCTAAGAAAGTCTTATCTTTCACCTTCCTTGCAGAATTAGGAGAAGAATCAAATGAGTTATTAAAGTTAAAACAGCCATCTCAGCATCTGACTCTTAGCTAGTATGATTAGCTGGTGATATTTCAAGAAAAACAAACACTAACAGGAGTGATATAAATTTCCCTGGACAAACACCTAACTTCAGGTGAATGAGGAAGAGCTTGCTTTCCTTTAGTGTCCTACATCTCATTTTTCTGTTGGAAATTTAATACCTACAATAAATGCCAGATATTATCATTATCATGGTATAACAGATACAGAGCTATCATGATCTCATTTAATGCTCATACAACTCTGGGACAAGGATCATTTTATTTGTCCATTTTACAAAACACTTTTTAAAAAGAGGTTTAGACATTCAACCATGTGAAAACATACATTCTATACTCCCAATTTTCCCTACCTTTTCTGTGATCCATGTGATTCCAAGTCTTATAACTAATGATTATATAAGTAAAGTCTTGTAATTTAAAAATTCAAATAAAAACAGGTTTAGAGAGATTAGTCACTTGTCCAAGCTCACCTACAGGAAGTGATGGAACCGAGATTTGAACCAGGGCAGTCTGGTTCCAAAGGCAGTGTGCTCTGTACACCTCTAGGGAATGCTAGCAGACCTCCCTGAGACCTGAAGACTTGTTCCCCCTGACCCAGACCTGCCAAGTCAGCATGGGCCTGCCACCTGCATTCAAGAAAGAAAAACAGCCCTACAGGGAAAAGTGGATATGATTAAGTACAGAGCTGGATCAAGTAGGCTCATGCAATTTTCATTTATTTCACTCTTTCTCTGTAATTTAATTCTCATTTTAATTCATAGCCAACAACCCCTTAGACTGAAGTATGCTGCAGACCTGGCCTTGCTGTCAGAAGTGCTTGTTGGCACTTCTGTCCTAAAACTGCAGAAACACAGAACACCTTCAAGAAACAGCATCCTCCTGAGACAGGTCTGGTCGTGCCAGGCAACATTAACTGCACACCCAGACAAGCTCTATCAATGGCCATCTTGTGTGCAAAAAGAGCTTGCTCCCACAGGTCGTACTTAGAAACAATTTGCTTCTTCTCTAGGCCAAAATAATTGAAAATCAAAGTCGAGAATGTTACAGAAAATCTGAAGAGGATTCAGTGTAAGAGTGAGAAGACGGTTAAAATATTAAACTATTGGTTCTCAATTTTGTTTTTCTTCTCAAGTATCTCCACTCATTCTCCCCAGGTCTCCTATCATAACCGATCTAACCTTCTAGTCCCTAATTTCCCAAAGGGAGGACAGGAAGAGAGAGGGAGTGAGAAGGAGGCAAAAGGGTAAGAGCGGGATCAGCAGGAAGGCGCAGAGGAAGAACGGGAAGGAGGATCAGGGAAGCAGGGGCCTGCAGACTGGAGGTCTTCGTGAGGTCAAAGGAGAGCTGCAGTTGGGATAACCAAGGGAACACGGAATAAAGAAAGGCCTCAGGATTTTATCAGAGGAACATCCGTGTATACCGACAAGGCCTGAGAGAGTGAGTAGGTTTCAAGTGGGTTCAAGGGGAATCAGAAACAAAGAAGTGAAGAAATGTGGAGAGGAAATCACCCACTCTGTTAGTAACTAAGCATTTCCCAAGAAATCCCGTCCAATCCCAGCAGGCACGGAGGACATCCTGTGCTCCAGGCTCTTGAGCTGTTTGCAGCGGTGTCATGTAAGGGGAAGGCAGATCCGCACAGTCCTGACCGCAGTGAAGTGGGTGTTTGCTTAGATGCTGGACTGAATGCCTTTGGAGCAGACACTATCTTCTATTCAGGTTGCATGTAGCTGGTACCTGGGCTTCCCCGATGGATCCGCAGTAAAGAAGCCGCCTGCAATGCAGGAGATGTGGGTTCGATCCCTGGGTCAGGGAGATCCCCTGGGGGAGGGCATGACAAGCCACTCCAGTATTCTTGCCTGGAGGATCCCATGGACAAAGGAGCCTGGCGGGCTACAGTCCACAGGGTCACAAAGAGCCAGACACGGCTAAAGCAACTGAGCATGCGTAGCGGGTGTCTAATAAATGTTTGCTGGAAAGGAGGGAAGAAAACTAGGGGGAAGGGAGGGGAAAGAAGGAAGAAAGACAAGCAGACAGACATGCAGGAGGCAAGTCCTCTTCACCTTAATCAGATGGCGTCAGATGGTAGTTCTGGTCTCAAACCAGTCATTTCATCCTTTCACATGTAGCACAGACTTGCCCTGACAATTTGGAAGAAAGACAAAAGCCAGAGGGATTCACATTGCACCTCTTCACTAGAAAGTTTAAAAAATGCCAGAAGCCAAAACTGTGAATAACTAAAACTCAACGGTGAATATTAGGAACTTAATAAACCATAATCTCTAAAATAATTGTTCTGAATGAGCTTTTAAGAATGGTTTAATGCCTTTTACACCCCCATACGGCCCATACTAAAGTACCCTCAACTCTTACATTGTGCCACTGAAAGATTAAAATATTCAGATCAATTACTAAAAAACAGAAAATGCAGTAGTAAGAAACACCTTATATTTTAGCCAGGTTCTTGCTCTTTCAAACTACTTATCTTTGGTCTCCTTTGATCATGACAGTATGATTCTGAGGTTGGTAGGAAAAGTATTCATGGTATCATCCCAGTCCATAAATGTGAAAACTGAGGAAAGGATCAGCATACAGGAGGTTCACGTCTGATCAAAACTGAAAGCCTAGGACTCTCGAGTCCATGTTTAGCTCTCTCCCTACAGCAATACTTAGACTTAGGCCAGTGCAGACTGTTCTCTGGGCGTGTCTTTTGAAGGAGAGAAACAAGTAAAAGACTTCTCAGTTTTTTTACATATCAAACATATTCTTACATGCACTATCTTTATTTTATAAAGTTGATTTTTACTTTTCTCATGCAGCTGTGGCCTTTAAACTTCTTTCAGCAGAAGTTTTTTTACCAAAAATGTTGATAAGTGTCATGCCAAAGCTCTCTATACCAAACAAATAAAAGTCTGAGGGGATGTGGAGAAAAGGGAACCCTCCTACACTGCTGGTGGGAGTGTAAATTGGTGCCGCCACTGTGGAGAACAGTCTGCAGTTTTCTTAAAAAACAAAACCAGAGCCACCATACGATCCAGCAATCCCACTCCGGGGCATGTATCCGGACAAAACTAATTTGAAAACATACACATATGCCTATATGTTCATAGCAGCACTACTCACAACAGCGAAGACACGGAAATAACTTAAACATCTACTTACAGATCAATGGATAAAGAAGAAGTGGTACATATAGAAAATGGAATATCACTCAGCTGTAAAAAGAATGAAATAATGTCATTTGTAGCCACATGGATGGACTGCAGGATTATTATACTAAGAGAAGTCAGGGAAAGACAAATATGATATCGCTTTTATGTGGTTAAAAAACTGATACAGATGAACTTATTTACAGAACAGAGATAGACTCACAGACATGCAAAACAAACTTACAGTGACCAAAGGCGAAAGGCAGAGTGCAGGGTAAATTAGGAATTTGGGTTTCACAGATACACGCTACTATTACATAAACTTATATAACCAACAAGGACCTACTGTATAGCATAGGGAACTATACTTAACATCTTATGTACTAAGGCCAGTGTGAATCCAGCCCCGGGAGCTTGTAATCTGCATCTACTTCAGTTGTGCCCTGCTCTTTTGCAACCCCATGGACTGTAGCCCACCAGGGCTCCTCTGTCTGTGGGATTCTCCAGGCAAGAATACTGGAGTGAGTCGCCATGCCCTCCTCCAGGGGATCTTCCCAACCCAGGGATTGAAGCCATGTCTCTTATGCCTCTTGCATTGGCAGGTGGGTTAACATTTTATAGTAACCTGTAATAGAATTTGAAAGAAAAAAAATTATATATATATATATATATATATATATATACACACACATACACGAATCACTTTTCAGTAAACCTGAAAGAGTGTAATCAACTATACTCAATTAAAAACTAATAAAATAAAATAGATCAAAGCAGAGCTGCACTGGTTGAAGCAGAGCTGAGAGAGCTATTAGGTTTGGGAACAGGGGCCACTGGCCTTACTCTCAAAGCCAAACGTGAAAAGTACCAGGATGCCACTGACTGAAGACCCTATCGCAGATTACGTCTGACTTAGTGTGGAGTAAGAAGGGCAAGCACTTCACAGTCCAACCGATTCTAATTTCAAGTCTATCAGTTGCTGGCCGCGTGAACTGGGGATATTATCCACATTTCTGAGCCTCGGTTGCTTGACCTGTGCAACGGTGATGGAACACCTGCCAGGGGAGTTAGGCACAATCAGGGAATCTTAGGACACCGTGCTCAGCACCCAGTAGGTACTCAAGCAGTTTCCTTCCGAAGGCCCTTGCCAGACCTGCATGCTTTTCTGATCAGAGATGTGTTCTTTTCTGCAAGGGTACAAATTCCATTTGTTTCCTGAAGTCCAGCTCATGCCTTTAGCACTGCTCGAGCTGCTCCCTCAAACATTTAGCATTTTCTATTCGGTTAGCGCAGCACTGAGACTTTAAAAGCAGCTTGAAAATAAACTTGATTCCAAATATGATTTATAACATCCCAAGCAACAGCTCACTTACCCAAGAAAGCTCCATCAACTATTGACAGATGTACCCTCAGAGGAGAAGTAGCATGAGGATTAGAAATGGAGGGAAAAGTATGTTCCAAGCCCTTAAGCCAATTATCCAAGGTGATTTTGAGCATTTAGTCTTTAGATATGCTTAATTTACTGTCCTTGCCTTCAAGCACAGAAAAGAGTTTAAAGAGCAGAAAAAAGTGCTAAGCAATTTAGGACTGCTTTTAAAAACAAAGAGAAAGAATAAGCATAGATGGGAAAAATACATAGGAGGCGGCATGTGGGTGTTGGACGCGTGTGGGCTTTATCGACTGAGCATCCCCAGCCCTCACCCACTTTGCCCTCTCATGGGAAAGCCAGCCACATCCCCACCTGTCTTTGTTCAGTACAGAAATAATTGCGCTTAACTGCCTCTGACCTAATAATTATAGCAGTGCCTGATTTTATTCTCAGCATGTTCATTGTGGTTGAATTTCTACGGTTTTCAGTGCAAAGGCCTTACTAAGGATGCTAGCGTTATTTGCTTGAACATCAAGCCAGTGACAAGGCTATGTAAGGTTTTGTAAAAAAGCCAAGAGGCCAGTGTGAATCCAGCCCCTGGGGGCTTGTAATCTGCATCTGACATGCAGATAGTAGAAAACCTTGGCAAGATTAGGAGGCTTACAGGCGAGGGAAGAAAGAGAATGCATGAGGCCAGTAAATATGAGGATGTTAATTCATTTCTCTTTAGTTTTCTCAGAAGGAGAAAAATAGAAGAGAGAGGGTTTTTTTAAAAATCCAAATCATAAGGTAAATGGTGACCAATCATACCTGCTTGCCTTTAGTCTAGGGCTTCCTTGGTGAAGAATCCTCCTGCAATGCAGGAGAGTGGAGTTTGATCCCTGGGTCGGGAAAATCCCCTGGAGAAGGAAAAGGCAACTCACTCCAGTATTCTTGCCTGGAGAATTCCATGGACAAAGAAGCCTGGTGGGCTACAGTCCATTGGGTTGCAAAGAGTCAGACATAACTGAGCAACCAACACTTTAGGTTTAGTTTGCAGGTACTCTGAGTGTGTGTGTGTGTGTGTGTGTGTGTGTGTGTGTGTATGTATGTGTACCCACATGCTTGCACATGTGTATAAACAAGCATGCACAAGTGCACTGCATGTATGCTATGGATGAACATGGGGAGATGGAAGCAAGGAATACTGGGGGCATGGAAAAGAGGTCTAACATACACACAAATTTTTGCATGATGAATTAAACATTTCTATATTGAAAAAATTAACCCTACCATAGGAGACCTGAAAAATTACTCCTCTGACTTAACGCAATCTAGGGTTTAAAGTACAATTATACAATATTCTAAAATTACTTCCTTATACCTCATAACCTGGCAGAGTAATTATAGGCTAGATTCATTCATCTTTTTACATTTTTTACATTAAGATCTCTTAGAGATCCACTGTATTGCATTATTAAAAGCCTGACCTGTTATAGCATATTTTTATCCCATTATGAAATTGTGTATATAAAATAGAGTAAGTTTTGACTTTTATAGCTTTTACTTTTAAATTTCAGATTTGTAAATCAACATCTGAGGACCAACTGGGTACCAAATAATGCACACGTGCTTTGAAAGGCACCCCTCGTTAGATCAACAACCAGTTTCCTAACCAGGTCTTCTGATTCTGACCTAGTATGCATCCCATGGATCACAGCCTTGTCATCAAGTCTCCGCGGATCAGATGGAAACATTGATCTGGCTCATTGGTGATGCACAGTGGCCTGGCACTGGCTTGCTGTTAGAGGCATGTGGTGTTCTTTTGGGGCATCCCATTTCTCTAAATGTGAAACTGAACAAAAACAGAGGATCTCCAATCAACTCACAAAAATGTGCACACTGCATCCTTTTGAAAAACAAAACCATCAGTGAATGTGTATCAAGGAGAAAGGGTGAGCTTTTAATGACTAGTGATTTTAACAAAGCTGCAACTGCTTCAAATCTTATGTTCGGGGAGAGGGGCAGTCTGGGGCCAGGGGAGTCCTCTTTGGGATTATCATCATTCTTAACATCCCTGAAGATTTATTTTGTCAGGGGTGGAAATTTTTTATCTTTAAAAGGATACTTGAAATAACCAAAACTAATTCAGAGCCAAGGATGATAAGTAAAGCAAAGGGTCAAACTGGATAATGCCATTTACTATCAACATATAAGACATCACTATGAAGTAGCTTATTACCTTGAGTAACCTGTAAGCTGTTTATGAACACAATGGCAAAGGAGAATTCCAAAATATTTCAGGTAACTGTACACACACATTTAAAGGTTCCTCAGAATGTGTAGATGTTCAAAACACAGAACAAATTTTAAAAACAAATTTCTCCCATTAAAGAGATGGAGAAACTGATTTGCAAAATAAGCCTCTGGCCTGGACTATACATGTGGCCACATGTCTGTAAGTGCACACGTGTGTGCCTGCACATATGAACATTTGAGTGGATACATACGCTTGCCACCCACAAGAGAAACTGCCTTCATTCTGTTAGAGCTGCGAGTTACCCAGTCTGTTCATCTGGGCCCCTGAATCTTGGGTACAGTTGTCATGCTTCCCTAGCACAAGTTTACAGCTTCACATACTGGGAAGGATGCTATTCCTGACTAAGAAAAAAAAACCACCACCAACAACAAATATACCTAAAGGAATTAAGTGACAACCTCAACTTTTTAATTAGGACTAACATAAACTTTCTAAAACAGTAAAGTATGAACATACATAAAAAACTATTTAAACTATTTATTAAATACAATCTTTCCAAACTTCATTTCCAAACAAACTTACTGGATAAAAAGAGTATTTCTGAAGTTTTGAGGAAATGTAATAAACAAGGTGAAGCACCCTCTAGTTTGTTTCGGAATACTTTTTGCAAGTTTTCCTCCCTTGGAAAAAAAATAAAAGCTAAAATATAATAGCAGTGATCACAATTCAGATACTGATATAACACAAAATGTATTATGGGTTTTTCAAATTGTGAACTAATACTGTACTCTAGTCAGCAAATTTGTTTCCCAGAGATATGAGCTATCAATTCTGAAACTACTTTATCTTCTAGTAGAGTTGAACAAAATAAGTGACTACATCGTAAATAATAAGGACCAAGTTTCTCATGTTCAGAAAAGAAGCTACAAATAAGGAGAAAAGGGAGCAAATGATACCCTGGTAGCAATGAGCACACTCATTACTCACAGTTTAGTTTCTAAAGGCCATTCGCTAATGAAAGAAACCAGAGTGTTTCTTTGAAGAAGTGGCGGATTCCAAAGCTGAGGCAGGAAAAATACTGAATGAGTCTGGAGCATCTCTTAATTCATAAAGGTAAACAAGTGCTCAGGAAGGATGGGCAGGGGGATGTGGAAAGGACACAGGAGCCGACCGGAAAGAGCTCACAATGGCCAAAAAATGAAACAATTTGAGCAAGAAAATAACGATAGCATTGTATTATGACCCACAGAATAAAGTAATTTGATATACATGGATCTGTACTGATATAAATACCTGCTTGAATAAACAAGCAAATGGAAGAGAAAAAATAACTCTTTTTCTTTTTCAGATGAATTCCAATTCATAAATGGGGGCGGGGAGTGGAATGAGGAAATAAAAAGTCACTCAAATTGCTGTAGGTAAGATCTACAGATGAATGCTAATACTAGCAGATGAAAGTATGAGGGCTATCCACCCCAGCAGGGTGGACAGGACAGAGAAAAGAACTTACAAAGGTTTGGTGGAAACATACCCTACAGGAAGAGAGGTGAGGACATTATTAATTGCCCGGAAAGAAAGGGTGGAAAGGATGGTGCATTACTGAATACCAGCTTCCTCTGCTTCACAGAGAACCATGGAAGCTGAGACTGAATCGAGAATGGAAAGATTTTGATGTAGCTGTCATCGCCGCCTGTGTCACAGAGATCTCACCAAGGATACTAACGTGAAGAATAATCATGACACAGAGTCAGTTTAGCCATAATCCTTATTCTTGTACTTCTTGTACTACTCTTTCTTGCTAGTAATTTTTGCATGCTTATACAGCAGCTTGGGAAAGCTACCCTACGCTAGGACAGACTGTATTCTAAAATTTTGATAACCTGTAAGTTCTAAGATGTCTTTTCTACCTCAATACAGGTAACTCATTAAGAATATATGTAGTTTGGATTTGAATGACTTGAATATACTTTAGTTCCACTTTTTGATTCGACCAAAAGAAGCCCAACAGGTCTCAAGGACGGCCTGTTTTAGAAGCTTGAAGCTGAAACTCAATATCAAGAATTTGAAGCTAATCAACTTGTGTAGAAGGAATGTAAAGAAAACAATGGGTAGCTTGACCAGAGCATAATTAGAATAGCACATATGAACCACATTCTCTGGTTTTCAAAAATCTGAACTGTAATAAAATTTTTGATGTGCTATTTCAATTTTCAGTTGGGCTTCCCTCATAGCTCAGTCAGTAAAAAATCTGCCTGCAATGCAGGAAACCTGGGTTTGATTCCTGGGTCGGAAAGGTCCCCTGGAGAAGGAAATGGCAACCCACTCCAGTATTCTTGCCTGGAGAATCCTATGGACAGAGAAGCCTGGCAGGCTACAGTCCACGGGGTCGCAAGAGTCAGATACAACTTAGTGGCTAAACCACGACCATATTTCAATTTTCAGTAGCAAAGAAATTTGTGTATAGAGAATCTAAAGTTTAAGACATATCTAAGTGTCTTTTAAAAAGAAAGAAAAAATACTTGCATGCCCTCTTTATCACCCATATTCTAGTCAACTTATGGAAGAAAATATGTTAAGAAAAAAATATCTGCCCTTGGCCTGGAGGAACCCTCTCTTGCTGGACTAATCCACACTTGGAAAATGAGTAATCACTGGTCGTCAAGCTGCATGTTCATTTCCCGGGGGAATGAAAGGTATGTTCCCAGGTTCCTCTATGTCTGTTCCAGTTGTGATAACAACCATGCTTCACATTTGTATAGAGCTTCTGCTTTATAAACTTGACTCACATACTGTACCGATCTTCGAAAATCACCCTTGGAGATTGGTTCATATATCAGTACTTATGAGGAACCTGCTCTGTGTCAGGCCCTCAGAAAGAAATAGCAAACAGGACAAATGATCTTTGCCTCCCACCCGAAGTTGAAATTACAGTGGGAAGGAAATACAACCAAAAAAAAAAAAAAACAGAGTGAACAAAGACCTTATGGTAAGTACAGAGGACCATATAAAGAGGAAAAAACAAGAATACTATCAGTTCAGTTCAGTTCAGTTCAGTCGCTCAGTCATGTCTGACTCTTTGCGACCCCATGAATTGCAGCACACCAGGCCTCCCTGTCCATCACCAACTCCCGGAGTTCACCCAAACTCATGTCCATCGAGTCGGTAAGAATACTATAAAGCAAAGCAAATAAGCAGACATACACAGGGAGCCCTACTCTAGAGAGGGGATGAGTCAAGGCCCCTCTGAGGAGGTGCTGTTTGATGAGAAACAGACAACCCAGCAGAGGCTGGAGTAGCACCTCCCATTCAGAGAAATCAGCAAGAGTAAAGGTGGTGTGTGCAAGGGGGCTGTGCGGGGTGGACAAACAGCTTGGCATACTCTGGAAACTTTCAGAAGGTAAATTCCTCTGAAAAAACTGGGAAGGAAGCAGATAGAGGTCTGAAATGAGGTCACAGAGGAAAGCAGGGGGCAGATGGTGTTTAAAGCTGGGACTAACAGGCAATGTATGAAGGGTTTTAAGTTCAATGAAAGGGGTGACAACATTACTGTCACTTTACAGGTGAGTAAAACTAAGCTCAGAGACATTACATGCCTTCTCAGATTTCTTGTAGCTGGCAAGCATACAGTTCCATCCAGATCTTTCCATTCCTTCCTCCTTTCCACAAATGTAATAAGTGCATGCTAGATGCCAAGCACATTACTCCTTGCCAGATAAGATGCAGTTTTAATCTCAATTAGATTAAGCCCAGAACTGGGAAGTGGTCACTTGAAACAAATGTAAAAACATATGGTGGGCACTGTGTCCAGAGGTCTCTACAGAATATAGAGGGGACTTGAAGTAGGGGGAGTCAGGTCTATGTGGGCGGGGCAGGGAGAGTCAGAGCTCAGTTAGTACTGAGCTCAGTCTAGAGGATGCAGGTTTATAAGGAACATCGGGGTATGGGGGGTTAATCAAAATAGATAGAGCCAAGATACAGAGAAAGAAACAGTCAGACAGATGCTGGAAATAGCAAGTTGGAGTGGGGTGCAGGGCTTGAGGATGGGGTCAAAAAAAGAGAAATGGCCAAAGGCCAGACCATGAGCTCCTGACACAGCAAAGCAATAAGATTGGTCTTCATTCTCTAAGTAATTGAAATTGGTCAGTAGTCAAGTAGGCGAGCAACCTGATCTGATTCGTTTCAGATAGATCACATTAACAGAACTACGGAGGTGAACTGCGGTGGTGGCAGGAGGGGCAGCGGTAATACTGAAAACAGGGAAACCAGTTAGAAGACCTGCAAAGTCTAGGCAGGAGGAAATGGAGGAAGTGGAGTTGCAGAGATGAGAAAGACTAAACAGATAGGAAGAAGACGTAGAACTTAACGATCCTGAGTGTGTGGGGTGAGCGAGATAGGGGACTGAGGGTGAATTCTGGGTTTTTAAGGCTCCCTGGTGGCTCAGACAGTAAAGAGTCTGCCTGCAATGCAGGAGACCTGGGTTCTGTCCATGGGTTGGGAAGATCCCCTGAATGAGGGCATGGCAAACCACTCCAGGATCCTTGCCTGGAGAATCTCCATGGACAGAGGAACCTAGCAGGCTACAGTCCATGGGGTCGCAAAGACTCGGACACAACTGAATGATTTCACTCTGGGTTTTTACGACTTTTGACTCTAGAGTCAGTACTTCTGACATGGAAAGGCTTTCCCCCTCATATTAAAGAATGTCTTTTATTTATTGCAAACAGTTTAACATATCCTCTCTGCCAGCAAAGAAAAACTCACCTGAGATTCATATTTTAAGTTATTTTTAAAGAGAAAAATATTTTTTTCTGAAAAACTATTGTTTAAAAGACAGTGTTTTTGTTTTCTTCTTTACCCAAAATGATCAGCATAACATCCTCCACTAAGATAAAGAACAAATTCCCACATAGCTGCTGGCATGATGGATATCTAAGCAGAGAAGAATTCTTTTACAATGTAACTTTCTATCATGGGAAAAAGATTAGCACTCTATTTAAGAAAACAGTTCTCTGAGATTCTCAGAAAAGGTGAAACAATCATTTCTTTTATGTTCAGACCTGTCTTGACATGCCCTGCTACCACCATAAACACAGCACATTAGAAGTTCAATTTCTATTCTCAGATGCACAAGAAGTAACTTCAGATTCAAGACTGACATTTGACTTGAAAGATATGATGTTAACATGTCATAGACAGTGCCTGGGAAAAAAAGATTTTAAAAATATATTTAAAGACTTTTCAAAATAATTTGGCTCTAGGGGACAAACGACAGTGATATTTAAATGTCAGTGATATTTAAACGTCAGTGATTTAAGTTCCGAGAGCTTATACAGGATAGCTTCCATGTACAACCTGTCCTTGTCATGCGCCTTTCCTCTGTACATCCCTTCTCTCTTGTCTGTTTTATTTTGTCATCCTTTTTCTTTTGGGGAGGTATATAAAACTTTTAACTATGCTTAGGGGGAGAAATGAGCTGAGATTTCTATCTGCTTAAAATTTTACATAGAACGTGCTGTGTGCAGAGAACTAGAAAAGAACTTTGAATTGTCTTGATTGAAAGCACCACTACCGAGGGTCATTTGGGAGAACTGTGCCATGTACTTTAAAGATTCAAGGTATGTGACATTATCTCCACAGCAAAGGTAAGAAAACTGAAGATCAGAGAAGCTAAGTAAGTCACTCAACCTCACAAAGTCAGTAAATGATGAAACTGGGATTCAAGCCCAGCTCTGTGACTTCAAAGCTAAGGAAATGAGTGTGTGTGGCCGGGTGTGTGTGTGTTAGTTGCTCCGTCGTGTCCGACTCTGTGACCCCACGGACTGTAGCCCACCAGGCTCCTTTGTCCATGGGATTCTCCAGGCAAGAATACTGGAGTGGGAAATGAGGAGCCAGTCTTAATCTAGTGAACCTCCCAACCCTACCCATTTTGTGGGAAATTTTACAAATGACCTCTACATCATTTTTCTCCCCACAAGCACAAATGTTGAAGAAAAATTTGATTCATATGCATGTATCCTTAATTGGCTGTCCTGCTTATTTATTTCAGAATGCAAAGGCACATTTCACTTATTAAACCTCTGGGTGTTTTCAAAAATTGGCAAAGGAAATGAAGTAATGGCTATAACACGCTTCCTGCAAGAGCCAGCAATTAATGGAAAGGGCTCTCATAGCTGTAGTTAACTCAGCTGTAAACTCATATTCTTCCCATCTAACTCCAGAAGCAAATTTCTGAGAAAACAAATGAGTTAATTTGCTCTCTGAGCTAGAGTGGACCAAGGAGAGGCAATTCTCTGTCGAGTAAGTAATGTTTGAGTTTGTTAATGACAACCTTGAAGTAGCCTAACATTACGGTCTCATATGACAAATTTCAGTTTTCTAAATCTAAATTGCATACCACTAAAAATCAATTGCTCAGGGGGAGGGAGGCTGTCAGCAGAAAGTATGAAGGTAGGAAAGAGATACTTAGCATGTTTTAAAAATAGATTTTGATGTAACTTCATCATTTTCTAGAGATACAGGTTACTTGGATTAGATAAGTGGTTTCCCCAACTACACTTTCTACCTGTGTAGACTCATTTTGTGTGAATCAAAGAAGTTATAGGCTATCACAGGTGTTACAAGAATCTTGTATGTATCCTAGAAGTTACAGGATACTAACGGTTGTTATACCAAATCACAGGGTGGACCAGGAGTTACAAGAATTGAATTTAAATGGCAAGGAACACATCACCAGGAAAGTATTAATAGATGAAATCTGACCAGTGGAAATGTTACCAAGTCCAAGCTTGCTCTGCTTGCCTCACTACAGGCCAATAAATCTGAGAGATGAGGTGCTGAAGAAAGGAATACAACTTGAAGAACCCAGTTAACAGACAAGATGGCAGACTAATGTCTCAAAATAACCAACTTATCAAGGTCTAGGTGCCAGGTTCTTTTATAGAACACAGATGGAGGGGGTGAGGAAACAAAGTATTATAAAAAGGCCATTAATCTTGCAAATATCTCCTAGAACCACAGGCTAGAACCATGGGCAGGGGATGTGTTAAGTTCTTCCTTCCTGCCCTCCACAGGTAGACAGGGTCCTAAACAAAGGCAATTACTTTAACAGTCAGGCAGAGGGGCAGGATTCTCTGAAGCAGACCATTATGTATGACAATAATAACAAAAGTAACAGAAAGCAAGTCAAAGAAACAGTTTCAACATGGAGTCAGAATTGGCTTTTCCCTGCAACAGAAATACTAGACCTGTATCTGGGGATCTCTCAGTGATGGACATTGTTTTAGTCTCCCATTGAGGCAATCACAATTTATCACAGACTTAATGACCTAAAGCAATGGAAATATATTATTTTACAGCTTCTAAAGGTCAAAGGTCTAGGTGGACTGGACTGGATCCTCTCCTGAGGGGCTCACAGTACCAAAATCAATGTGTTGGTAGGGTTGCTCCTTAGTCAAGGTGCTGGGGAAGAATCTGCTCCGAAGCACATTCACATTGTTGGCCAAATTCAGTTTCTTGCAGTTGCAGGACTGAGGTTCCCATTTCTTTTGTAATCCTGGGGACACAAGGAAGGGGGATAGCTTCTGCCCCTAACAGCTGCCCATTTCCTTTCTCTAGCTCTCCATGTGGTCTCCTCCAGCAACAGCAGTAGTCCTCCTGATGCTTTAAATGGGTCAGATTTCTTCTTATGCCATCTCTCTCTCTGACTCCAGCAAGTTTTCCAGAAAGTTTTCTACTTTCAAAGCCTTGTTCAATTACACTGAACCTGCCTGAACAATTGAGGATAACCTTCCTATCTTAAGATCTTAACTTGAACTACATCAGCAAAGCCCCTTTTGCCATTTAATGTAGCATAAACCAGAGCAGGCCATCAGAGGGTAGGGTTCACAGGAGGACAGGGGCAAATTTCTGCCTTCCATCAGCATTACTGTTTCCTGGGGCACCCAGGCTCACAAAGGTTCTTGAAAGAATGTGGCTTCCAAAACCAGCAGGCTATCTTCCAAACTATGAGCACAAAACAAAACAAACAAACAAACAAAAAAACCCTATGCAGCAATGCCTTTTTCCTCAAAAGGTAACCAAATCAATTTGGTTTACTTTACACCCAACTGTTTTGAACTGTTAAAGACAGAGAACTTCCTAGTGCACAAGTCAACAGAAAACACATCCTATTTTTAAGGCAAAGTCATCAAAAAACATTGACAGTAGGTTCAGTAATAATAATAGCTACTGTGTTGTGCCCAGCAGTTAACAATTTTGGGCAGTGGTAAACATCCCCTTTATCAGTCCTTTGATGGAATGGGATACAATTGCTCCTTCTAGACAACGGATAAAAACATTCAGTGCCAACAGGACTGTAATGAAATATGCAGAGCCAACACATTAATCCTTGTTAATATTTCCTGTGTTCATGAGAGCTCTCCATATATGACTACATAAACTAAACTTACGTGTGCAAAACGTGGAATGAGATTGCATGGTTCACTGCTGCCACAGAATGGAGAGCAGTGCAATCCCCAACTGTTGTCACAAATCTCAAATCTGCTTTGACATCACAGTCTGCAAATTATAGTCCATCAGAGGACACAGCTCACTGGTCTCTGCACATTCATTTTCTTATGCAATAAAATCATTTCCCAGCAAGAATACAATTTCATGAGAGTGGCTTCACAGTGAGAATCATCCAGCATGGTAGTTAAATGCCAGGGGGTTATAAAAATACAAATAAAGTAAGAATGTTTAAAATCCTTTGAGTTGATATTATAAGAACAAGGGTGTTTAACATCTCTGGACAATCAAAATAGTAACTTGATAGGTACAGGAGTTCTTTAATCCTAAGGGCATTTAATACTGATCTTAATGACAATGATTTTAGACCTAAATCAATCCTGACAACAATAATTCCAATCATTCAGTTCAGTTCAGTTCAGTCATTCAGTCATGTCTGACTCTTTGCAACCCCACGGACTGCAGCATGCCAGGCCTCCCTGTCCCTCACCAACTCCTGGAGTTCACTCAAACTCATGTCCATTGAGTCGGTGATGCCATCCAACCATCTCATCCTCTGTTGTCCCCTTCTCCTCCTGCCCTCAATCCCTCCCAGCATCAGGGTCTTTTCCAATTAGTCAGCTCTTCACATCAGGTGGCCAAAGGATTGGAGTTTCAGCTTCAGCATCAATCCTACCAATGAACACTCAGGACAGATCTCCTCTAGGATGGACTGGTTGGATCTCCTTGCAGTCAAAGGGACTCTCAAGAGTCTTCTCCAACAACACAATTTAAAAGCATCAATTCTTCAGCACTCAGCTTTCTTTATAGTTCAACTCTCACATCCATACATGACTACTGGAAAAACCATAGCCTTCACTAGATGGACCTTTGTAGGCAAAGTAATGCTTCTGCTTTTTAATATGCTGTCTAGGTTGGTCATAACTTTTCTTCCAAGGAGTAAGCGTCTTTTAATTTCATGGCTACAGTCACCATCTGCAGTGATTTTGGAGCTCAAAAAATAAAGTCAGCCACTGTTGCCACTGTTTCCCCGTCTATTTGCCATGAAGTGATGGGACCGGATGCCACAATCTTAGTTTTCTGAATGTTGAGCTTTAAGCCAACTTTTTCACTCTCCTCTTTAACTTTCATCAACAGGCTCTTTAGGTCTTCACTTTCTGCCATAAGGGTGGTGTCATCTGCATATCTGAGGTTATTGATATTTCTCCCGGCAATCTTGATTCCAGCTTGTGCTTCTTCCAGCCCAGCGTTTCTCATGATGTACTCTGCATAGAAGTTAAATAAGCAGGGTGACAATATGCAGCCTTGACGTACTCTTTTTCCTATTTGGAACCAATCTGTTGTTCCATGTCCAGTTCTAAGTGTTGCTTCCTGACCTGCATACAAATTTCTCAAGAGGCAGGTCAGGTGGTCTGGTATTCCCATCTCTTTCAGAATTTTCCACAGTTTATTGTGATCCACACAGTCAAAGACTTCGGCATAGTCAATAAAGCAGAAATAGATGTTTTTCTGGAACTCTCTTGCTTTTTCAATGATCCAGCAGATGTTGGCAATTTGGTCTCTGGTTCCTCTACCTTTTCTAAAACCAGCTTGAACATCTGAAGTTCACGGTTCACATATTGCTGAAGCCTGGCTTGGAGAATTTTGAGCATTACTTTACTAGCGTGTGAAATGAGTGCAATTGTGTGATAGTTTGAGCATTCTTTGGCATTGCCTTTCTTTGGGATTGGAATGAAAACTGATCTTTTCCAGTCCTGTGGCCACTGCTGAGTTTTCCAAATTTGCTGACATATTGAGTGCAGCACTTTCACAGCATCATCTTTTAGGATTTGAAATAGCTCAACTGAAGTTCCATCACCTCCACTAGCTTTGTTCATAGTGATGCTTCCTAAGGCCCACTTGACTTCACATTCCAGGATGTCTGGCTCTATGTGAGTGATCACACCATCGTGATTGTCTGGGTCATGAACATCTTTTTTGTACAGTTCTTCTGTGTATTCTTGCCACCTCTTCTTAATATCTTCTGCTTCTCTTAGGTCCATACCATTTCTGTCTTTTATTGAGTCCATCTTTGCATGAAATGTTCCCTTGGTATCTCTCATTTTCCTGAAGAGATCTCTAGTCTTTCCTATTCTATTGTTTTCCTCTATTTCTTTGCACTGATCACCGAGGAAGGCTTTCTGATCTTTCCTTGCTATTTTTTGGATCTCTGCATTCAGGTGGGTATATCTTTCCTTTTCTCCTTTGCTTTTCGCTTCTCTTCTTTTCACAGCTATTTGTAGGGCCTCCTCAGACAATCATTTTGCTTTTTTGCATTTCTTTTTCTTGGGGATGGTCTTGATCCCTGTCTCCTCTACAATGTCACAAACTTCCATCCATAGTTCACCAGGCACTCTGTCTATCAGATCTAGTCCCTTGAATCTATTTCTCACTTCCACTGTATAATCATAAAGGATTTGATTTAGGTCATACTTGAATGGTCTAGTTATTAACAAATGTATTTATCCCCCTTTGGAAATGAATTCAGACCATACTGAATTAAAACCAGCTGCAACTAAAAAAGCTCAAGTTATGTGGTCTGAAGTTACTAGTTAACTTTGGTATAGACACTGCCTCTGACAATATTCCACCTTCCATTTAACTAAATTGTTAGAGAAGGGAAAACAGTAGTTATAATAAGCCAGTCTGTACTTTTCATGCTTTCTATTGTGTTCCTTGTACTTTTGGAGACTGATACTCATTGAACTTTAAATGAATTTGGAACATCTGTAAGTTTTATTACCAGTGGCTCAGAGGTAAAGGATCTGCCTGCAATGCAGGAGACCTGGGTTTAATCCCTGGGTCAGGAAGACCCCCTGTAGAAGGAAATGCCAACCCATTCCAGTATTCTTGCCTAGGAAATCCCATGGAGAGAGGAGCCTGGTGGGCCATGGTCCAGGGGGTCACAAAGACACGGCTTAATGACTAAATAACAACTTTCACTAATGTCCTTCAGAACATTTCCCTGTGCTACTGCTGCTGCTGCTAAGTCGCTTCAGTCGTGTCCGACTCTGCGACCCCATAGATGGCAGCCCACCAGGCTCCCCTGTTCCTGGGATTCTCCAGGCAAGAACACTGGAGTGGGTTGCCATTTCCTTTTCCAATCCATAAAAGTGAAAAGTGAAAGTGAAGACACTCAGCCGTGTCCAACTCTCAGCGACCCCATGGACTGCAGCCTGCCAGGCTCCTCTGTCCATGGGATTGTCCAGACAAGAGTACTGGAGTGGGTTGCCACTGCCTTTTCCTGCTACACTGTTCCTTAAAAAAGAAATAATTGATTAGAAGATTTAGGAGACCAAATACTAATGCAGCTTTCACACTGATCAAAATTAAGAAAAAAATAAAGATTTCATGATTTTTTCATCTGCCTACAGAGAGAAATACAAGACAAGCTTATTGACTAGCAAACTTAGCTTTAAATAATAGATAAACCATGTCATTTTCATATCAAAAAACCACTTTTTTAAGGCACTTTACTATTTAAGTAAAAAATGAATTCAGTAAAATACAATCAAATTTTATATAAAATCTGCCAAATGGAAGCTCTTTACTGTATGACCTTTAGCATCATTTGACAACCTCCAATAAAATCTTATTTTCACCTTCTGTTCTAGACATTACTTCATGCATTATCGGCCCCAGAAAGTTTTCAGTGACAATAATTTCATTGAAAGTGTCTTAATATAACCTATATTCAAATTCACTGAATGCCATGTATCATTTGTACAGCCTATTTCTTGACATTATTTTCAAAATATTGCTTGCATCCAATTCTTTTTGTCTGCAAACATTCAAATTCATACTACGGCTGTTATAGAAACAGCTAATTTACATATAGATTAAAAATTACCTTGAAGCCCATTTACACCCTGATGAGTTAAAGACAAAGTAACCCAAAGCTGATAGCTGGCTTCCATTAAATCCAAGTATTATGACACATTAGACTAGTCAAAATACAGGCTCCAGGTTCATGGCTTGGATCCTAAAATGCTGGATGGGATGATGGCAATGTAGCAGACATGGCCAAAATTGAAGATATTTTCTTCAATACTATGCAGATTCTGAGACACTATTCCTTAAATTGACTCACCTCTGTGCTTACTCTTCATGCTTTATCCAATATGCATTATTGGTAGCTGTTTTAAGTCAAATCAGTCAGGAGGCCATTGGCAATCTAGCCAATTTTAATTAGACTTGAGGAAAGAATGTTCTTTCAAAATAACCACAAAGTTTACAGTATGACTAAGTGCATAGTTTGATGCTGCTGGTCTACTGGCCTGCCTGCTTTTCTTTCTACTGGAAGCATTAGATGACTGCTGCCTACTATGACAGGTTTTCCACCACTTTCAGTAAGTAGATGCTTATTCATACTGGACATATCATTCTGTTGTGCCAGCCATGCCCAAGTTTTCTTTAAGTTCCCCCACTCCTGGTCCTTATTTAAAGGGGAAGGGCTAAGTGACCAGCTTAGAACTCTATGAGCTATCATAGCCATAGTACTGGACAAAAGATGGAGAGCTTTCTCTATGCCTGTTAACCTATTGGCCTCTCTGTTACCAATGGGATTCTCTCTCTTTATCTCTTGAGAATTTAAACTCTTAGACACATAGATTATTGTCAGGACAAGCTGAAAGACTATGTAGAGTTGAAATCAGAATTGGTATCAAAGAAAGCCTCATTAAAAAGGAGTAGAGGGAGTTTACTGGTGGTCCAGTGGCTAAAATGTTGCCTTCCAGTCCAGGGGGTGTAGGTTCGACCCCTGGCCAGGGAGTTAAGATTCCACATGCCTCACCACCAAAAAACCAGAACAGAGCAATATTGTAATAAGTTCAATAAAGCCTTTAAAAATGGTCCACATCAAAAAATATTTTTTTAAAAAAAGGAGTTGAGGCTATGGATCAGAAGTTCAAACCATCCAATAGAGGAGAGAATGAAGAAGACTTGCAGAGAATGAGAGCTGAAAGAACATACTGCACTATAACAGAGACACAGTGAAGGAGACAGACACAGAGTAAGATTCAGAGAATGGCAGCGTCAGAGACAGAACTCCTGAGTTCCCACTGGCTTTCCACCCCCTGGCCCAGTGCCCATGAAAACTGGCCATACTTCCTACCCTTAGTTTAGTGATACAGCCTTATATTTTTTTCATGTACATTTTTGCTTGAACTGATATGAGTAACTGTGAGTTTTAGGCATACAAATGCTGATTACAAAACCATATTAAAAGATGCTTTCAAGCGTAGATGGAACTACCTTATATCTGGATTTAAGAGAAGGAAAGAAAAAAATCTGTTTTGTAGAAAAAAGAACAATCCTTCTGATGTGGCAGGATTCTCTAACATCCAACATAATGTGCTTTTAAGAAACAAATGTACTGGGACTTCCCTGGCAGCCCAGTGGTAAACAATCTGCCTCCCAGTTGTAGGGGACATGGGTTCAATCCCTGGTCTGGGACGATCCCATACACCCTGGAGCAACCAAGCCTGTGCACCACAGCTACTGAAGCCCAGGCTCTAGAACCCATGCTCTGCATCCAGAGAGGACAGCGCAGTGAGAAGCCTGCGCACCACAGGGAGAGAGCAACCCCCGATTGCTGCATCTAGAGAAAGCCTGCACAAAGCAGTGAAGACCCAGCACAGCCATAAAGAAAGAAAGAAAACCCTACGTCTGCTTTCTTTTCATGAGAAAGTACTATTTCCTAAAAGTTATCATCTCGGAGAATTTCTAAAGAACCCAGGGTAAAGTGACATGTTGGTATTTTGTCACTTTCCATATTTGAAAGATGGAAAGGTCTTGCATATATATGACTATGAAGTCTGTTCTGTTCAGCATTTACCCTTTGGTGTTTATTCAAGAGACTTAAGTCTCCCGCCTCTGTGCTCTTCTTAATCCTTTTGCCGACCAAGTCTTTCCACCCAACTCATTTGCTGATGATTCTGACACTCAACTGTCCCTCTGTCTCCAGTTCTTGTCTTTCTAAATTTTACCACAGAGAGTATTTCTTCTTTTCCCCTTATAAACTAAGACATGCTTTCAGTTTCCTGAAATAGAGGCAACACTACAAAAGAAATTGCAGTGGATCTGGACTACTTCCAGAGCCCAGCAAGTTAAACATCAACTAAAAAGAAAATTAGACCATGGCTCTTTTCTATCAGAATAACTTTGATCAAATAATTGTATTACAAATACGGAGGTATTTATTGGAGGCTAAAATAGACCAAATCACAAAAGATGCAAGCAAAATAAATAAAGAAATTTTAAACAGAAATGTTTAGCCAGCAATTCCACTCCATATATTTATAAAAACACATGTCCATACAATGTCTCACAGAAATGGTCATGAAAGCTTTATCCATGATAGCCAAAAGCTGGAAACAACCCAGAATTC
This sequence comes from Bos grunniens, assembly GCF_055505025.1. Lineage (NCBI taxonomy): Eukaryota > Metazoa > Chordata > Mammalia > Artiodactyla > Bovidae > Bos > Bos grunniens. The sequence continues at coordinate 15,146,858 of NC_141172.1, forward strand.
CATCCATAACATAATATAGAAACAAACTATGGCATACCCACACAACAGATAATACTCAAGCAGTGAAAAGGAATGAAGTTCTGATCCAAGTAACAACAAATGAACATCAATATTATTATGCTGAAGAAAGAAGCCAGACACAAAAGAGAGTGTAAGATTCAGCCTGGATGAAATTCTAGAAAAGCAAAACTAATCTACAGTAACAGAAAGCAGACCAGTAGTTGACTGAGGGTACAGACAGGGGTAGTAGAGAGAACTGACTACACAGAGGCATGAGGCAGCTTCTTGGAATAATGAGAAGGTCTTTATTGAGATGGCAGACACGCAGCTGTGTACATTTGCAAAAGGTCACTGAACTGAACACTTTTAAAACTGGTACATTTTATTGCATATTAATTATACTGCAATAATGTCAGTTTTAAAACAATAAGATTATCATAAAGCTGGGCCCCTCCTAATCTTTATCATTACAGAGACATGATTGGCATTCAGTGAAATCACTATTTACCTAAATGTTCAAATTATTTTTTATTTTATTTATTTTTTACTTATATTTAGCTGCATGAAAAAAACATAGATTTTTCATGCAGCTACCTGAATTCACTTAGTCATCATTTAATAAATTCCAGTAATTTATTATACCCATATATCATAGTTAGTTGTATTAGGAAAACATTTCCCAATCTAAGATTGATCACTTTTACAGTTCTCAAGCAAGAAGGATAAAAGTTTGAGAGATCCTCAAGAGAGGGGGGGAAAAGGCATAACTCGCTTGTTATTTTTCTTCTCTAATTTAAACTATTAAGCACTTCATAGGTGTACACACACTTTAGATATATTTTATTATTTACAACTTTTTGGGTGCTTAGTTATCTCTACTTGAAAGCCAATGACTCATTTTCAACAAGTAAAAGAATGCCCTTGAGGCCCCATCAACTCATTCTCTCTACCAGATAAAAATCACTGATTGCATAACAGTGGAAGCAATCCCACATTCCATGACAGGAATCCCTTCCTGGCCTCCAGGAAACCTCCAAGAAACCATGATGACTCAATGATTCATCTATGGATGCCCAACACCACCATCCACACCACCTAATAATGAATGAATCCACCTGGACAAAATGGTGGCTCTCGTGAAAGAAGCTCTTATTTGTGTCAAAGAGCTGCCTTCTCCCAAAGTCAAAAGCTTTGGGTCCTTTCTACTCTGATGCAAACTTTCTGTCCTTCTCATGATCTCTCTTACAGCACAAGGATTTTTCTTTATATTTTATAAGTATGTTATTTGTCATCACCCCCAGGTAATTGTTTCAACTGATGTTAATAATTACTTTGCCAACAAAGGTCTGTCTAGTCAAAGCTATGGTTTCTCCAGTAGTCACGTATGGATGTGAGAGTTGGAAAGAAAGTTGGATGTGAGAGTTGGAAAGAAAGCTGAGTGCCGAAAAACTGATACTTTTGAACTGTGGTGTTGGAAAAGATTCTTGAGAGTCCTTTGGACTGCAAGGAGACCCAACCAGTCAATCCTAAAAGAGATCAGTCCTGAGTATTCATTGGAAGGACTGATGCTAAAGCTGAAACTCCAATACTTTGGCCACCTGACGTGAAGAACTGACTCATTGGAAAAGACCCTGATGCTGGGCAAGACTGAAGGCAGGAGGAGAAGGGGACAACAGAGGATGAGATGGTTGGATGGCATCACCGACTCAATGGACATGAGTTTGAGTGAACTCCAGGAGATGGTGATGGACAGGGAAGCCTGGCGTGCTGCAGTCCATGGGGTCGCAGAGTTGGACACAACTGAGTGACTGAACTGAACTGAAGTTAATAAAATACTTCAGGAACACAGTATAATTATTGAATTTTTCCAGCTGGAATAAAGAATTCCTGCAGACTACCCACAGCCAGAACACTGCTGGCTTCTGAATGGCTGAATTCACCAATGGGCCAGGGACTGCAGTATCAGTCACTCACACACCTCCTCAAGAGTTCAGGTATGAAAAAGGCTCCTGCAGTGAAATAACACTGCTCTGTTTTATATAGTACCCAGCAGTTTTTGACTGTCCTGAGTGAACATCCAACAACATCCATCTAACAACATCAATGAGTGATGCTCCTTCAGTACAATAACTTCCCCTAAGATAGATTTTTTTTTAATGCATACCAGGGTTCATAAAATTCAAGGCCCAAGTATCTTCTGCCTTAAATAGACCTAGCTAAAATAATATGAAGAACTTAGCCTGGCCCTCAAGCTGTCCCATTATTATTTCTGAGATATAGAAGAAGTCCTTCAAATGTATTCCAAGTTAGGATAGTCCCCACTCAGAGCCCAGACTCTCCTTTTCCAGTCCACTCCCCATCACCCACATCACGTTTCCAGAGTCAGCCAGAAAAACCTGACCACTCGCCTTAGCCATCCTGAGAACAGCACTGTCCACACAAATGATCATGTCTCTGGATATTCCCAGAGATTCCTATGAAAGAAGGCCAGAGTGCAGAAGAGACCGCTGTCTTCCTCACTGGTGATGCACGTGGTCGCTGAATTTTGAGGGCTCATTGTGCTCAGAATCTCATGGAGCGAGCTCCTGACATTACTACCTTCATTCAGGGTGTTTCAAAACCAGTTCAAGAAGCCTGATCCTGGAAAAGTGCCATCTGTTCACAAGATTCTCCTAACCCTTCCACCCACCACCACCCAGGGTGATGTCTGAATGGTGGCAGGAATGAGGGTTTCTGCATTTAGCAACAAATCCTCTTACACCAATGTGAATGTTAATAGGCACAGAATCAAGGGAGACCCCCGGACTGTTCTTCTCAGTGTCTGGCTCCTGAAGACCTGCAAATGATGTAGGAGCTCTAGGTTAGACATTTACAACTGGCCGCCTGTTTGCATTTCATGGGACACGAAGAAGTGGGCTTCAGGCTAGATACTTCAAACTGTTAGCATTTCCTGAGACAAAAGATAGATGGGCTCAAGTTAAGGCATTTACAATCAGCCTCCCGTTTGCCCTCTGAAATGGAACTAACAGCAGAAACAGGGTAATAGCCAGTGTTTGTCTCTTGTAAACACCTTAAGGTAATAATCATGGCAATAGTCAAGGCAATAGTCATGGCTAGGACAAAGACAGGCAAAAGTCTGATTGAGTAAAGAATTAAAGCATCTCTGCTCTCAGTTTTTTTTGGGACAAGGGAGATACTACACACGCATAGAAAGGCTCTTTGTGGGTCAAAAGGGATAACACGAGGCCATAATGAGTCCTGCTTCTCCCAGAAGCCTTCACTTTGAGATCCATCTTGGATGAGGGGTATGTGAGCACCCAGAGGGTTCAAAGGTAGGTCAGGTATGGAAAAAGAAGCCACATAATTGGCCTGAAGGAAGACAAAGACCCGGAAGAACTGCCCTGTATAAATGACTTAACCACCTCTTTGCTGCGCTCCTCGCCAGACAGAGAAGGCAATGGCACCCAACTCCAGTACTTTTGCCTAGAAAATTCCATGTACGGAGGAGCCTGGTAGGCTGCAGTCCATGGGGTCGATAGAGTTGGACACGACTGATTGACTTCACTTTCACTTTTCACTTTCATGCATTGGAGAAGGAAATGGCAACCCACTCCAGTGTTCTTGCCTGGAGAATCCCAGGGACGGGAAGCCTGATGGGCTGCCATTTATGGGGTCGCACAGAGTCGGACACGACTGAAACAACTTAGCAGCCGAAGCACACCCCTTTCTTTCCGGGTTGCATCTCTGCCTTGCTTCTGTCTTAACTAAACAAACCATTCCTCCGTATGCTCTCCCACTTGCTGTTGTGCTACGTCTCTAATAATAAACGTTGTACCTGCATTCACAGTTTCTGCCTCCGTGTTAAACACATTTTTCACTGGGGGCAAATTTCCAGGGAAAATAGCTTCTAGCCTCTAGCCCTTGCTGGTCTGGTGACGAGGATTTCTGGGTCTCATCCAAGCTACCCAGGTCCAATTCCTGGGCAGGGAATGAAGATCTTGCTTCACATCACTGCTCACTGCTACCTCACCTAGATCACAAAGCACACCTTCATGCTTATCGATGATCTATATTCTTCCTCTAGATTTCAGTCCCCAAACGCTAAATCAAAAATCTGAAGGGATGAACAGATTCTGAATTTTTAAACAAGAGCATGAGATGATTTTGCATAGGTCTAGTACTGAGAACCATGGCTAAGTAGGCTAAGGTAAACACTAGCACAATTTAGATTTGTTGATATGCAAAATGTGGGTATTCTCATATATCCTGCTGGTCTTCCCTTAGAATAGATATGTGCCATAGCAGCAGTACTGACATTTATCTGAAATGTGGGTTGTGAAAGGCTGCAGGGCCTACAATAATGGAGACCATGAGGACACTGTCTAGATATCCAGTTTTCATGTGGATACTTGCACACATGTGAAAATGAAAGTGCTAAAAATTTCTGAAAGGATAATAAGGACAACAGGTATTTAAGTTTTGCTTTTAAGGGGAAAATATAGGAATTTCAGAAAAAAATGAGATGTATGTTTAATCCTAATTTTAAAAGTACTCTATTGATGTAAAGACATCTGTTTGTTCAGGAAGATAAAGAATATGTTATGTTTAATTTGCTTTGCTTTGCTCTTAGAATTGCCATATTTGAAAGACTGAATTGAAGAGTACAATTTATATAAAGAATAATTATCCATTTACTCACTGAAATTACCATTAGATCATTTAGAAGTACCAGTATCTTATCTCCATCTCTTTTGGTTAATGAATAGCAGGCCAATATCTGAGAGACAAGAAGAACTAGTATTTACTGTCATTACCACCCACCAGTTCCTGTATTAAGCAGCATACAGGCCACGTATGAGAAAAGGGTGTGAAAAGTATTTGTTTAAACACAAAAGAAAAAGTTATGTTTTCAAAACTTGGGTAGCCTCCATGGTGTTAAGTGGGCTTCCTTGGTGGCTCAGACAGTAAAGAACCTGCCTGCAGTACAGGAGACCCAGGTTCCTTCCCTGGGTCAGGAAGATCCCCTGGGGAAGGGAATGGCAACCCACTCCAGTACTCTTGCCTGGAGAATTCCATGGACAGAGGAGAGTGGTGGGCTATACAGTTCACAGTGTTGCAGAGTCAGACACACCTGAGTGATTAACACTTTCACTACTTTTCACGGTGTTAAGAGTTACAGAAACCATTCATATTCTGAAAAGAAAATGTGGAGAGGTGGAGACAATCTACTGAATTCAACATTTGTCAACTGTAGCTTAATCTAACACAGTGGTTTAAAAACCAGATATGACTTCTGGCCCCCCTCCCTGGAGTTCCTGATTTTGAAGGTCTGAGGTGAGGCTAGAGTACTTTCATTTCTTAATTTCCAGGTGATACTGACGCACGATTAGAGAACAGCTGGTCTAAACAGTTTCGTTTTCCAGCTGTGGCTGCTCCTGTACCCTGTCCCAGTGTTGCGGGAGGTATGTAATGGGCACACCACCAGATGCATCCTGGACCTAAGCCCAAATGTCTTTCTGTTTCTGGAACTGTTTTTATCCAGTTTTGACAAGAAAGGGAAAGGATTTCTGATTTCAAAAGTATATTTGTGTGTGTTAGAAATATTGGAGGAAAACAAAAAGAAAATGATCTTGTAAAAACTGGAAGTACCTTTCCAAAACCGTCTTTAATGTGCGCTGGAATCCACTCAAATGGCTTTGGGCTTTGAATCCAATCAAATGCGGAGCCTGCTTTGCTCCTATTTGTGCTGTTGAAACTTGGCTACAAAGATTAGCAGAATCATAAAAATGGCTGACAATTAAATTTGCCTTGTTTCTTCATTTTGTTTTGTACTTTTCAATGAAAGATGCACCCTGAATCTCAAATATATCTTCCCCCTGGGCTACTTGGTTAAAAAAAAAAAATTATCTTAGTCAGCTGCGGTATGTCTTGAAGAAATTGGCATCACAACCCACAATGAGTTCAGGATTCATCACCCTCAAGTATCAGCCCTTACACTTCTGGAGACTTAAACATTCCCAATTATTAACGCTCTTAAAAAGTTTCACGGTTTTCTAGTAAAAAGGCTATTACCAATTCACAAACAAAGAATTTCAATCCAAACTTTACATCAGTGTATTGTTTCTTGTATCCTTTCTTTCCGGAAGGCAGCTGCTCTAAGAAAAAGATTCTTTGTCTTTCCTAAATTCTGCTCTCATCTCTAGATATTTTTAAGAGGGATTAGTACCATGACATCAGGGAGCAAAAGTGAGCCTTGGAATGCACAACTCTTTAGAGTCATAAAATAGGTGTCTGTCATGACTTCTCTTGTTGCATACATTTTATTTACACAATTAATCAACAAATAAACATAGCTGACCCTTAATATTCAAGGGATGTTACAATAATATTGGTGGCTGCTTTCATAAAGAAAAAAGCTGTCACTTTGTGTTAGAGAATTGTAACAATTAATAGAAACAAAAGCTTCCCTCCACCTCCAGGCAGTGTCCTTTTCTCATTATCTTTTCCCTTTTTATTGGAGTATAGCTGATTCACAAAGTTGTGTGAGTTGCAGGTGTACAGCAAAGTGATTCAGTTACACATATACATATATCCCCTTTTTTTACAAGAGTATTTCCCATATAGGCCATTAGAGTATTGAGTAGCATTCCCTGTGCTATACAGCACGTTCCTATTAGTTATCTATTTAATATATAGCAGAGTATATATGTCAATCCCAATCTCCCAATTTATCCCTACTCTTTCCTTATCCCCTGGTAACCATAAACTTGTTTTCCACATCTGTGACTCTACTTCTGTTCCGTAAATAAGTTCATTTGTATCCTTTTTCTTAGATTCCACGGATAAGCGATGTCATAAACTTGTCTTTCTGCGTCTGACTTATCCCACTCAGTATGACATTCTCTAGGTCCATCCATGTCGCTGCAAATGGCATTACTTTCCTTTTTACGGCTGAGTAATATTCCACTGTATGTACACACCGCATCTTCTTTATCCATTCCTCTGCTGATGGACATTTAGGTTGCTTTTATATCCTGGCTATTGTAAACAGTGGTGCAATGAAAATTGGGGTGCATGTGTCTCTTTTAATTATGGTTTTCTCCAGGTATATGCCCAGGAATGGGATTACTGAATCATATGGTAGTCCTATTTTTAGATTTTTAAGGAACCTCCATATTGTTCTCCATAATGGCTATACCAATTTACCTTCCCATCAACATTTTCTCCACACCCTCTCCAACATTTATTGTTTGTAGATTTTTTATGATGTCCTCTGCAAACAGTGACAATTTCACTTCTTAACCAACTTGTATTCCTTTTATTTTTTTTTTTTCTTTGCCAACTGCCATGGCTAGGATTTCCAAAACTGTCAAATAATAGTGGTGAGAGTGGACATCTCATCTTATTCCTTATCTTAGAGGAAATGCTTACCATTTTTGACCATTAAGAATGATGTTTACTGTGGGTTTATCATATATGGTCTTTATTATGCTGAGGTAAGTTCCCTCTCTGCCCACTTTCTGGGGAGTTTTTATCATAAATGGGTGTTGAATTTTGTCAAAAGCTTTTTCTGCATCTATTGAGATTATATAGTTTTCATTCTTCAATTGGGCTTCCCTGATAGCTCAGTTGGTAAAGAATCCTCCTGCAGGAGATCACGGGTTCAATTCCTGGGTCAGGAAGATCCCCCGGAGAAGGGATAGGCTACCCACTCCAGTATTCTTAGGCTTCCCTGTAGCTCAGCTGGTAAAGAATCTGCCTGTTGTGTGTGTGTGTGTGTTTTAATTCTACAGTTTGTTGATGTGGTGTATCACACTGATTGATTTTCAGATATTGAAAAATCCTTGTACCCCTGGGATAAATTCCACTAGACAATGGTTTATGATCCTTTTAATGTATTGTTAGATTCGGTTTGCTAGTATTTTGTTGAGGATTTTTGTGTTCATCTTTATCAGTGATACTGGCCTGTAATTTTTTGTTGTTGCTGTGATAAACTGGTCTGGTTTTGGTATCAGGATGGTGGCCTCATAGAATGAGTTTGACAGTGTTTCTTCCTCCACAGTTTTTTGAAAGAGTTTCCAAAGGATAGCTGCTAACTCTTCTCTAAGTGTTTGATAGAATTCACCTGTGAAGCCATCTGGTCCTGGACTTTTGTTTGCTGGAGGATTTTTAATCATAGTTTCAGTTTCATTACTTGTGTTTGGTCTGTTCATATTTTCTGTTTCTTCCTGGCTCAGTCTTGGAAGACTGTATCTTTATAAGAATTTGTCCATTTCTTGCAGGTTATCCATTTTATTGGCATATAGTTGCTTGTAGTAGTCTCTTATGATCCTTGGAACAAAAGCTTGATTAAAACACTTAATTTGAGGTGTCAGAGCCCAAGCAGAGTGAGAACAATCAGGTGTGACTCAGGCTGGATTGCTGAAGCATGCGGAAGTTGATGGGGGCGCCCACGGTTTGGGGGTGGGGGGGGTGTTGAGGTGGATAACAGCAGCCCAGCTAGGGATGTCAAAGCCTGTGTTGGGTAAGATGGGTATCTTCCTGCGGCAGTGTAGCAACAATGTGAGATTGGTCACATATAGGATAACTGATCAGACAATACAGAAGGCTAATGGGAGCCAAGTTTCTCACTGTTGAAGGAAGGAGTTACAAATATGTAATGGGAAACAAAAAAAACTAGAATATGCTTTGAGGTAGTGGATTGAAATTGTAGGTATAGGTGAAAAGTCATGACTTCAATACAGATATGGAAATGTGGATATACATATGAGGACAGATAGCTAGAAAGGTAAATATTCCCTAACTCTGACCACTCAGAGGGCCTCAGAACAACGCTTCACCATCAATGAGAACAACTAGGTTGCAGAATTCAGCTGTTTTATATCTTTCTCTGTTAGTCCAGGGTTCCTTGGAGTAATAGGTGATTTCAGCATTGGGGCAATAAAAGTACATGAGTCACAGAAACTCACTGTTCCCAAAAGTAAGGAAGCACTCAAAGAATGATAGAGATATGAGAAGACAAAAGCCATTCTGAAGGGATTTTCAATGACTAAATATGGGGAAATTTCAGCATCAAAATAAACAATTACAGTAGTAGATTATAACTCATTGAATTTAATCAAAACCTCTAAGTCCATACTAAATAAGTTGATTGATTGATTTTAAGTGAGAAGAGAAATGGGAGAGTTAAATAGTTTTAAAGTCACTCTCCACAAAACACTTATTAATTTCAAAAGGGAAAAGAGTAACTTTATAGTGGAGAAGCTCTAGGACACATTTAAGCCAAATAAATTAAAAAAAAAAGTCACCCAGTTGTGTCCAACTCTTTGCAACTCCATGGACTATACAGTCCATGGAATTCTCCAGGCTAGAACACTGGAGTGTATAGCCTTTCCCTTCTCCAGGGGATCTTCCCAACCCAGGGATCGAACCCAGGTCTCCTGCATTACAGGCGGGTTCTTTACCAGCTGAGCCACAAAGTAAACATAAATAAAGAGGCAAACTGAAATCACGAGCCACCAGACACAATGAGAACAATTCAAAATCGTATCTGTAATATTCTGGAAAAAGATCAACTGGATTATAAACATGATGGAATATCAAACAAACCCAAATTGAGGAGTAGCCTATGAAGTAATCCTTCAAAACATCAAGGTCATTGTACCAGACAGACCCTAAAATGAATACCAATAATCTCGGCTTCTTGGTGTTAATGCCTTTGTGCAATCCTATCTCTTGAGTTTGGGCAGAACCAAGAGGATACAGCAAAGGCTGATGAGATGTCCCTATCATGATTACATTACAGTATGTATAAGGCTCCATCACGCCAACAGAGTCTCAGCTTCTGTCCTTGAAGGAGGATTCTCCCATGAAGTGGTCATGTTGGAAAAAACCCACATGGTAAGAAACTGCAGGAGCTAATGTAGTCTTTGGCAACAACCTTCCAGCAATCTGAAGAAGTTATGAAGCAGACCTTTCCGTATTCAAGCCTCTGATGAGACCACAGGTAAACTGCAGCCTGCTGAAACCCTGAAGCTAAGTCCTGTCTGGACTCCTGACTTCCAGAAACTGAGATAATAAATATGCACTGTTTAAAGCTGCTAAATTTATGTTAATTTTTTTATGCAGCACAGAAAACAGGGACAGTCATTAAAGTCAATAAAAGACTGAGAAACTCTTACAGACTAAAGGAGACAAAAGAAATATAAGAACCAAATGTAATGCAAGATTCTGAACTGGATCCTTCTGGGCATTACTGAGACAACTGTAAAGACCTGAAGGTGGTTTGAGAATCAGAGGGTAGAAGTATATCAATGTTATTTTCCTAATTTTGATGAAGGTTTTACAGTTATTTAGGAGACCATCCTTGTTAGTAGAAATACTAATAATAAACAAACACATGAAGTATAAATATTTAAATACTTTGATTACTAAATACTCTGGACACTAAAGTATACAAAATATTTAAAGGTGATGATGGGGCATTAAGTTGGCAACTTACAAATGGTTCAGGGGGATAAGTTACTTATGTTCACAACCATTTTGTAAACTGAAGACTGTTAAAGTATTTCAAAAACAAACCAAAAAACCTGTTCCAAACCTACTCTTTTCTATCTCAACAAATACCATTTCTATTTTCCCAGTTGCTTGAGTCAAGAACATCTATTGCCTGTTCTGTTTCAATAGACTCCTAACTGTTCTCCCCCTTGCTCTATAACACCCTCCCATCCCCCACCGCCACGTCAATTCTCTACACAGTAGCCAGAGTGATGTTTTAAAATTTAACTCAGATCCTGTCAAGCCCCTGCTCAAAATATCCAATGGCTGCCCTCAGCATTCCTTTACACGAACTATACCTTCCTCGTGAGTTGGCCCCTGCTCACCTCTCTGGCTCACCTCTAACCATTCTCCTTCATCATTCCACTTCAGTCCTTAACACCCTTCTTGCTGCTTCTGGAGTTCAAGTTTCTGCCCTTCCTATTCTCTCTGTTTAGGTTCCCCCAGGCAGCAACATGGCTTACTTCTTTCCATCAATATGGCTTCCATCAAATGCCACATCCTTGGAGAACTCTTCTTTGAGCATTATATTAAAACTGTGTCCTCTTTCCCTTTTTTTTTTTTTTTTTGGCTTGGAAAGATTGAGTGCAGGATGAGAAGAGGGAGATAGAGGATGGGTTGGATGGCATCATAGACTTAATGGACATGAGTTTCAGCAAACTCTGGGATATAGTGAAGGACAGGGAAGCCTGGCATGCTGCAGTCCATGGGGTCACAAAGAATCAGACACGACTTAGCAACTGAAAAACAACAACTTTCCCACCATAATGTACAATTATCCCTCACCCCACAGAGTCAGACACGACTGAAGTGATGCAGCAGCAGCAGCAGCCACTTTATTTTTCTTAATGGTACTTATTACAGCATACATGCTAAGTCGCTTCAGTCGTGTCTGACTCTGTGAGACTGTATGGACCGTAGCCCACCAGGCTCCTCTGTCCATGGGATTCTCCAGGCAAGATACTAGAGTGGATTGCCGTGCACTCCTCCAGGGGATCTCCCTGACCCAGGGACTGAACCCGTGACTCTCACATGCCCTGCACTGGCAGGCAGGTTCTTAACCACCAGCGCCACCTGGGAAGCCCATTTCTTTATTTACTTGCTTATTATCTGTCTCTTCTGTGAGGGCAAGTTCTCTTAATCTCCAAATCTCCAAGACTAGTCTGCTGCCTGATGAATGAATGAACACAGCCATATCAATATTTAGATGCTGAGGCATCAGCTAGGTTTATTCACTAGCTGCATGCTTTCACCCACAAGCCTTGCCGTAATTATGGCTCAAGTTCCTGTCTCAGAAAAATAAAATACTTCATGGGCAGAAACTCTAGGATCACACAAAATAGGCAGAACCATAACCCTTAAATTACAAGAGTCCTTTCAACTTCACCTGTCTCTATCCTAGAGAAAGCCGCTCACTTAACACAGACGTATTTTGACTCAGGTCTATCTCCCCTGTTTTATGAAATAGATCAGAGTTTCTAAACCTTGGCATTTTTGACATTTTGGGCCAGATCATAGATGTGGAGGGCTGTCCTATGCATTGTGACTCATGCGCTCAGCTGTGTCAAACTCTTTGCCACCCCATGGACAGTACTCTGCCAGGCTCCTCTATCCATGGAATTTTCCAGGCAAGAACACGGGGGTGGTTTGCCATTTCCTCCTCCAGGGGATCTTCCCAATCTGGGAATTGTACCCTTGTCTCTTGTGTCTCCTGCACTGGAGGCAGATTCTTTACCGCTGAGCCACCTGGGAAGTCCTGTGCACTACAAAATACTTAGCAGCAGTCCTGACTTCTACTTACTAGATGCCAGTAGCACCCTCCCAAGTTGTGACAACCAAAAATGTCTCCAGACATTGCCAAATGTCCCCAGGAGGGCAAAAGTCGCCCTTAATTGAGAGCCACTGATGGAACCCAAAATCACTGCGGATGGTGACTGCAGCCATGAAATTAAAAGTCGCTTACTCCTTGCAAAAAAAGTTATGACCATTCGGGGGTTTTTTGTATTTCCATACAAACTGTGAAATTATTTGTTCTAGTTCTCTGAAAAATACCACTGGTAGCTTGACCCTGGGGGATGGGATGGGGAGGGAGGTGGGAGGGGGGTCCTGGATGGGGAACACATGTGCACCTGTGGCTGAGTCATGTCAATGTTTGGCAAAAACCACTACAATATTGTAAAGTAATTAGCCTCCAATTAAAATAAATAAATTGATTTTAAAAAAAGGAAAAATTATGACCAACCTAGACAGCATATTAAAAAGCAGAGGTATTACTTTGCCAAAAAAGGCCCGCCTAGTCAAGGCTATGGTTTTTCCAGTAGTCATGTATGGATGTGAGAGGTGGACTATAAAGAAAGCTGAGCACCAAAGAATTGATGCTTTTGAACTGTGGTGTTGGAGAAGACTCTTGAGAGTCCCTTGGACTGCAAGGAGATCCAACCAATCCATTCTAAAGGAGATCAGTCCTGGGTGTTCATTGGAAGGGCTGATGGTGAAGCTGAAACTCCAATACTTTGGCCACCTGATGAGAAGAGCTGACTCATTTGAAAAGACCCTGATGCTAGGAAAGATTGAGGGCAGAAGGATAAGGGGATGACAGAGGATGAGATGGTTGGATGGCATCACCGACTCAATGGATGTGAGTTTGGGTAAACTCTGGGAGTTGGTGATGGACAGGGAGGCCTGGCGTGCTGCAGTCCATGGGGTCGCAAAGAGTCAGACACAACTGAGTGACTGAACCGAACTGAACTGATAGAACCCTGGATGGAACTCAGGAACAGAACCTGAGTCTTTTATTTATTTGTTTGACTGCATTGGGTCTTAGTTGCAGGGCACAGGCTCAGCAGTGAGATTAGCTGCTCTGTGTCATGTCAGATCTTGGCTCCCTAGGGGATAGAACCCACTTCCCCTGCATTGCAAAGCAGATTTTCAACCACTGGACCACTAGAGGTCCCTGTGCATGCTCAGTTGCTCAGTGGTCCTGACTCTGTGACTCCATGGACTGGAGCCTGCCAGATTCCTCTGTCCATGGGATTCCCAAGCACGAATACTAGAGGTTATTGCCATTTCCTTCTCCAGGGGACCTTCCTGACCCAGGAGTTGAACCCTGGTTTCCTGCGTCTCATACACTGGCAGGAGGATTCTTTACCACTGTAGCACCTGGGAAGTCTGGAGTTAGGCACTAGTATTTTATGAAGGCTTTTTACCTGTTTTTCATAAGCAACTAAGGCTGAGAACCACTGAGCCAGACTTTTCTTGCAGGGGAACGAATACCATATTTAAAAGGATCACTGTTAAAACCTGGGCAGGGCTCAGGGCTCAGTCTACAGAGGTGGATGAAATATCTTCAACTGTTGAAAAGCCTAGGTGACTAGGCTTGGTAGATCTTATTCACTCTCTCCAGTTTAATGTGTTTAACTGCAGTTTTTAGCAGTCTTAGGATTTTATGCTATGATTATATTAATAAGTTTGCAAGACAAGAAAAGGAACAGAAAAAAAGAATTGACAAATTGCAGAACTCCTGTTTGTTTGTTTTTTTAACTTTTCTTTCATTAACAAAAAAAAAAAGAGGAAGTTTTCATTTGCTGGTTCCTTTTTCACTCTTTAAAAGCCTTATATTAATATTATGCTATCTTTTGAGATTGCCAGTTATCGCTTGGGAACATTAGCAGTTAGAGGGAGGACCTTTGTGGAGGTCCTTCAAATACCTGAAAACAGTACCATGCTTGCCTTTCCTAAATCCTATACAGAGTGGGCAGTGAAGAGTTACAGGTCAGCCTGCTGCCCTGCTCTGGAGTTCCCAGGCAGGCAAGCCTCTGCTTCTGCAAGCTCTTCTGAGAGAACCTAGAAGTATTCTAGAGCAGGTATCTGCAACCTTCGAGACCTAATGCCTGATGATACAAGGTGGAGCTGATATAATAATAATAGACATAGAGTACACAATAAATGTAATGCACTTGAATCATCCCGAAACCATTGCCTCAACCCCAGTCTGTGGAAAAATTGTCCCTCCACAAAACCAGACCCTGGTGCCCAAAAGGTTGGGTACCACTGGGCTAGAGAAAGGCTTTTCTTGGCTTACTGGGCCTGATCTTCCCAAAAGGTTCTACAAGCATAAAACATCCCTCTGACTGTGCAAAGGGTATTTATGCTCAGAGTATTCAGAGTGCACACACAGATGGTACCAAGAGGGCCTTTAGCATTAGTGATGCTTACTAATGGCTGAGCTGCAGCCATGTTGATATCTGTCCTACAATATCTGAACAATCCTCATTTTTGTTATAATGTCACTACTTCCTGTTGAAATAAATGTTAGATAATGGAGTATGACTTCATAATGAGTGATGCTGTTGCTGCTAAGTCATTTCAGTTGTGTCCGACTCTGTGCGACCCCATGGACTGCAGCCTACCAGGCTTCTCCGTCCATGGGATTCTCCAGGCAAGAACACTGGAGTGGGTTGCCATTTCCTTCTCCAATTCATGAAAGTGGAAAGTGAAAGTGAAGTCGCTCAGTCATGTCCGACTCTTAGCGACCCCATGGACTGCAGCCTCCCAGGCTCCTCCACCCATAGGATTTTCCAGGCAAGAGTACTGGAGTGGGGTGCCATTGCCTTCTCTGTAATGAGTGATAGGCACTCATTATTAGGCCCACTGGTGTTCAAACTGGTCATCAGCCCTGCTGGACTGCTTACACTAGAGCTCTCAGGTGGACACTTGCATATGGACAATACCTCCCTTTCTCTTCTGCTCTCAAAACCTACAATATCCACCTTCATTCCACCACTGCAAAGAATTCTCAGACGAACACTTAGATTGCCAGGATCTTCTTGGGACTCCCTTGCTTTTCAATGAAATAAAAACAAGTGCAACAGAATAAGGAAGTGAATGCAGTGAGGTGGGAGCTGGCTGGCACGGAATGAGGGCAGCCCAGGGCACAGGGAGATGTTCTGAGGAAAGTCAGGACAGCAGAGATGCCAAGGCCCACTGCAAATGCCTGGTGTGCAGTCACACGAGAGTGTGGCAGGGGAGAGAAACTATGGAGAACAAAGAATGAGTGTATTATAAAAGTCAGGGAACAAATTCAATCATAAGGATTTGGAGTCAATGGGGCAAAGCCCAAGTAATAAAATACTGGAGATAAGCAGTAAGTGAGTCATATTCACTAGTACGAGGAAATGGGTTTCCTTAAATGCCTCCTCTCACTCTTTCTGGAACCCAGCACCTCTGTTACTAAGAGAATTAAGTGGGGACCATTTGTAATATAACTCAACCCTGAAGAAAACACTCCGTTAGCACAATGAGCTGGAGATTGCTCTTCATGGTCTAGAGAACTGGTGGTGTGTTAGATATTTCAATATTGCCCTGAAGCCCACAAGAGGTGTCACTCCGGTGGGCTCTGTGCTTTACACAGCCTGGCATATAGCAGATGAACAAATCAACTTATCAGGAGCATGCATGTGCCTCTGTCACTTGGGACCCAATGCTCAGCACCAGCACAGCATGACCAACAACCACAAAATCTGTTTACACAACTCACACCCTTCAAGCCCCAGGGAAATGATTCTCCATGTATCTGGCCCTCTGACTTCAAAACCAAAGGCAAATACAAGTGAATTCTGTGAATTTTGTGGGTGGAAATCAGATACAAACACCAATTTAGATGAGGGAATGTTTGAATGGCAGAAGCACTTAGGTAAGAGAAAAGGCAAATTAATTATCTTGTCAACTCCTTCCTCTCAGATAAAGTGAATGCAATAGATTCCTGCATAATGAAATATAGCTCCCCAACTGTCATGCATCTATCTTTTTTGCTTCTGTTCATGTTTCAATTCATAGTTCCAGAGGTACTTATGAGCTAGATTAGTTTTTGAAAATTAAACATGGTTGCTTAAGAACATTTTGCAATATTGAATATTTTATAGCAGCCTTAAATTTGTGTAAACATAGGCTTAGATGTAATGAGTTTTAAGTATTAGCAATTAGGTGGAAACTGAACATGAGAAGTGCAAAAACTTTTATAATTATGAAAATACTAAAGATTTGGTCAAATTTATAAAAATTAAACTAAAATAATTCAAAACTTTAAATAATTTTATTTAAAATTTTTATATTACAGTTTGTTTTCTTTTAATTATATTGTAAAATTTTGATAGTATTATCAAATATTTAATAAATATTACTAGAAAGGTTTTTAAAAGTAAAATTTTCAAAATTTTCCATTTATTTTAACTTAAATTTTAGATGAAAATGTTTCTAAATTTCGTACACTGCAAATGAAGTTAACTGCGTTTGAGTGTTTGATCCTTTGCTCCTATAACAAATTACCACAGTTCAGTAATTTAAAACAATACAGATTTATTATAGGCCAGAAATTCAACAATGGTGGTTTGATCCCTGATCTGGGAAGGTCCCACATGCCACAGAAGAACTAAGCCCATGTGCCACGACCACCGAGTCCACGTGCTCTGGAGTCCATGCGCCACTAGAGAAGCCACCGCAAGAAGAAGCCTGTGCACCGCAGATACGGAGCACTCCCTACTTACCGCAACTGGAGAAAAGCCCACGCAGCAACAAAGACCCAGTACCGCCCAAACAAAATGCAGATTGATTCCTCACAGCACAGCTTTCGGCCATGAAAAAGGGTGCACGGTTTAGACACGGAGATCTTAACGGGATAAGTATTCTGCCTACCACAGTCACTGCAAAGGAGTACAAGACTAGAATAGCAACAGAATATATGATCATGAAACTCGAGAAGAAAACAGGCGAAGAGAAAGCTGGAACTCTTGAAAGAGACACCCGCTTATACTTACAAAAACTGAAAACAACGGGAGTGAACAAACATCTGTTGAGCATGACGCACTTAACAGCTGTGAAACTACAAATTTTGTTTATAATGGAGAGTTACTTATGATCAAAACATTCCAAATAAGCAATGAATTACTCACATTAAATTCATACCATGAAAAGGTCAGACAAAATTCCAACAACTTCATCAGATCAGATCAGTTGCTCAGTCATGTCCAACTCTTTGCAACCCCATGAATCGCAGCATGCCAGGCCTCCCTGTCCATCACCAACACCTGGAGTTCACTCAGACTCACGTCCATCGAGTCAGTGATACCATCCAGCCATCTCATCCTCTGTCGTCCCCTTCTCCTCCTGCCCCCAATCCCTCCCAGCATCAGAGTCTTTTCCAATGAGTCAACTCTTCGCAGGAGGTGGCCAAAGTACTGGAGTTTCAGCTTTAGCATCATTCCTTCCAAAGAAATCCCAGGGCTGATCTCCTTTAGAATGGACTGGTTGGATCTCCTTGCAGTCCAAGGGACTCTCAAGAGTCTTCTCCAACAACACAATTCAAAAGTATCAATTCTTCGGCACTCAGCCTTCTTCACATCCAACTCTCACATCCATACATGACCACAGGAAAAACCATTCTTAACTAAATGAAGACTAATTATCAATCCAAACAATGAGACTATAGGGGAGTCCCCATTTGCACTTTTGCCTGGAACCTAAAAATATCAGGGATAGGTTGGCTTCACCTTGAGGCCAGACCACAGAGTCAGCCCCATACCTCTCCTCTCCTTCACCCATAGGTCTGGGGCCTCATCAGAACTGGATTTGAGGAACACAAAACCTAGAGGAGGGAGCAAACAGTTGGAAAAGGAGCTGATAGGGAGAGAAAAATAGAGAGGATGCAAGAAAGAGGGTATTGAGGATAATTCTGCTCTTAATACCAGAGGCTGTGTGGTCCCTGAGATTCAGGAACAAGCTGAAGAGACCAGAGAATCCACACCCAAATCGAAGCTACTCTGGATTCTGGGTTGGTTAAGAAATCTTACCCACTCAAAGTCTTCTAGAATATTCTCTCTGATTCCACAGATGCCTAACCAATGAATGGCAAAGCCACTTTGTTTTAGACTGTACGACCTCCTGCTCCAAAACAAAGGGAGAAATAATGAGTTAATACTATGAATTTCCTACTTCATTAAACATGGTGAAGAGGAAATCTAAGTAAAGAGCTGAGATGATGACCTAATCATCCTTGTCCACAGAATGGTGACCAATTCCTTGTCAAAGGATGAATGATAAAGTTAGCTCACACTTCGTATAGGATGGGTCTACTCAGTTACACTTTTAAACACGGTGTTTATTAATTCTGATAATTATATACTTGTAGTGAAAAATGAGCCATTCTCAGGCAAATCACTTACTAAAAATTTTAAATAAGAATCATAAAAGGACAGTATAGCAAAAGTAGCTACATCGGCACTGGAATTCTAATCACCAGCTACTGACTAATCAATGCCCGGAAAAGGACAGTTCATCTTTTATTTTCATCAACATTAAAAGAAGCAGATGAAGTGCCTATTCAAAGCTTTAGATCATTTTCTCTTCAGTTGTGTTCTTTTTGTTGAGTTGTGAAAATTCTTTATATAATCTGAATGCAAGGCCTTCCCAGGTGGTATTAGAGGTAAAGAACCTGCCTGCCAATTCAGGAGATGTAGGAGACCTAGGTTCTATCCCTGGACTGGGAAGATATCCTGGAGTAGGAAATAGCAATCCACTCCAGTATTCTTACCTGGAGAATCCCATGGACAGAGGAGCCTGGCAGGCCACGGTCAGTGGGGTCCCAGAGTTAGACACGATCAAAGTGATTTAGCAACATGCATTCTGAATACAAAGCTTTATCAGATAAGCATTTTTGCAAGTATTTTTCTCTAAGTCTATAACTTATCTTTTTGTTTTCTTGATGCTCTATTTCAGAGCAAGTCTGTAATTCTTATGAAGTCCAATCTAACAACTTTTTCTTACATGGCTTTGTAGGGGTTTTTTATCCCAAGAAATCTTTACTTAGCTTTGCATATTAGCTCAGCTCAAAGCTAAGCAAACAGATCAAAAAGATTCTTATATTTACTTCTAGCAATTTTATACTTTTAGGCTTTGATTTTAGGTCTCTGATTCATTTCAGATGACAAATTAGCACATAAAAATATGTGTTCATCATCATCAGGCATTAGGAAAATGCTTATCAAAACTGCAAGGAAATACCACTATATACTAAAATTAAGAAACAAAACAAAAAAGAATCCTGACCATACCAAATGCCAAAAAAGGAAGGGCTACTGAAATTCCCATACAGTGATGGTGAAAATGCAAAATGACATTACCACGTTGGAAAACATTTTGAAAGCAGCTATACTGACATGGTTTCCCTTAGAAATGAACAGAGATCATTCTGTCATTTTTGAATTGGATCCAAGTACTGCATTTCCGACTGTTTTGTTGGCCATGATGGCTACTCCATTTCTTCTAAGGGATTCCTAACCATAGTAGTAGATATAATGGTCATCTGAGTGAAATTTACTCATTCCAGTCCATTTTAGTTCGCTGATTCCTAGAATGTCGATGTTGACTCTTGCCATCTCCTGTTTGACCACTTCCAATTTGCCTTGATTCATGGACCTGACATTCCAGGTTCCTATGCAATATTGCTCTTTACAGCATTGGACCTTGCTTCTATCACCAGTCCCATCCACAACTGGGTATTGTTTTTGCTTTGGCTCCATCCCTTCATTCTTTCTGGAGTTATTTCTCCACTGATCTCCTGTAGCATATTGGGCACCTTCAGACCTGGGGAGTTCCTCTTTCAGTATCCTATCATTTTGCCTTTACATACTGTTCATTGAAAAAGCAAGAGAGTTCCAGAAAAACATCTATTTCTACTTTATTGACTATGCCAAAGCCTTTGACTGTGTGGATCGAAACAAACTGTGGAAAATTCTGAAAGGGATGGGAATACCAGACCACCTGACCTGCCTCTTGGGAAAATTATATGCAAGTCAGGAAGCAACAGTTAGAACTGGATATGGAACAACAGACTGGTTCCAAATAGGAAAAGGAGTACGTCAAGGCTGTATATTGTCTCCCTGCTTATTTAACTTATATGCAGAGTACATCATGAGGAATGCTGGGCTGGAAGAAGCACAAGCTGGAATCAAGATTGCTGGGAGAAATATCAATAATCTCAGATATGCAGATGACACCACCCTTATGGCAGAAGTGAAGAGGAACTAAAAAGCCTCTTGATGAAAGTGAAAGAGGGTTGTTGTGTTGCTGCCCGAGAACCGGAGACGGTCCTTGCTGCGGGGCCACAGCTCTTCCAGCCGCCAGACAATGTCGTCTCACTTAGTAGAACAGCCGCCGCCCCCGCACAACAACAACAATAACTGTGAGGAAGGCGAACAGTCTCTGCCACCGCCTGCCGGCCTCAACAGTTCCTGGGTGGAGCTCCCCATGAACAGCAGCAATGGCAATGATAATGGCAATGGGAAGAATGGGGGGCTAGAGCACGTACCCTCCTCATCCTCCATCCACAATGGGGACATGGAGAAGATTCTTTTGGACGCACAGCATGAATCCGGACAGAGCAGTTCAAGAGGCAGTTCTCATTGCGACAGCCCTTCCCCACAAGAAGATGGGCAGATCATGTTTGATGTGGAAATGCACACCAGCAAGGACCATAGGTCTCAGTCAGAAGAAGTTGCAGAAGGAGAGAAAGAAGTGGATGCTCTGAAGAAAAGCGTAGACTGGGTGTCCGACTGGTCCAGTAGACCTGAAAACATTCCACCCAAGGAGTTCCACTTCAGGTACCCTAAGTGTTCCGTTTCCTTAAGCATGAGGGAAAGTGGAGCCATGAAGAAAGGGGGGATCTTCTCCACAGAGTTTCTCAAGGTGTTCATTCCATCTCTCTTCCTCTCCCATGTTTTGGCTTTAGGGCTAGGCATCTACATTGGAAAACGACTGAGCACACCTTCTGCCAGCACCTACTAAGGGAGGAGAAGAGTCCCTGGGCCAGCGTGTGACTTGTGAAGTGGTGTCTTGTCACAGTAGTTTATTTGAACTTGAGACCATTGTAAGCATGACCCAACCTCCACCCTCTTTTTACGTATCCAAGTTCCAGTAACTCTCAAATCCAGTATCTTATTCCAATTCTGTTGAGGCATTTTACTAATAACCTCATTCCCTTTTTGGCCTGTAAAACACCTTAGAATTTCCTAATAAGAGTTTACTGTCGTTTAGAAATTTGCAAGGGCTTCTTTTCCGCAAACGCCACCAGCAGATTGTAATTTTGTCAAGAATGCCATTGTCTTCTCTCAGTACCACCAGACCTAGACCTGCACCATTCGTGGTATAAATCTTACTCTTACCAGATAACCCACCTGTCTCTTCTAATGGGACCAGGTTGCAAATGATATGAAAGCTTTGTTGTTTTGTTTTTCAAGACAAAGGCAAGCTTCCCTAAGCTTGAATTTATAGTTATGAAAAAAGAAAAGAAAAACAAATAAAACAGGCAAAATATGACACAAGGAAAAAAAAATATCCTGGGCAATAAAAAGTTATTTTAAACCAAAAAAAAAAGAAAGTGAAAGAGGAGAGTGAAAAAGTTGGCTTAAAGCTCAACATTCAGAAAACTAAGATCATGGCATCTGGTCCCATCACTTCATGGGAAATAGATGGGGAAACAGTGGAAACAGTGTCAGACTTTATTTTTGGGGGCTCCAAAATCACTGGAGATGGTGATTGCAGCCATGAAATTAAAAGACACTTACTCCTTGGGAGGAAAGTTATGACCAACCTAGACAGCATATTAAAAAGCAGAGACATTACTTTGTCAACAAAGGTTTGTCTAGTCAAGGCTATGGTTTTTCCAGTGGTCATGTATGGATGTGAGAATTGGACTATAAGGAAAGCTGAGCGCCGAAGAACTGATGCTTTTGAACTGTGGTGTTGGAGAAGACCCTTGCAAGTCCCTTGGACTGCAAGGATATCCAACCAGTCCATTGTAAAGGAGACTAGTCCTGGGTGTTCATTGAAAGAACTGATGCTGAGGCTGAAACTCCAATACGTTGACCATCTCATGCGAAGAGTTGACTCATTTGAAAAGACCCTGATGCTGGGACGAATTGGGGGCAGGAGGAGAAGGGGACGACAGAAGATGAGATGGCTGGATGGCATCACCAACTCAATGCACATGAGTTTGGGTGAACTCCAGGAGTTGGTGATGGACAGGGAGGCCTGGCGTGCTGCGATTCATGGGGTCACAAAGAGTTGGACACTACTGAGAGACTGAACTGAACTGAACTGATACTGACATGGAATTTTCAGTTGGAAAAATCTTAGGAAAAAATGTATTTTATCCCCTCACCATCTCTCCACCCTGAGGAACTTTGAGATGAGGAAAATGTGGCTCAAGGAGGAACTTGTCTCTTTCCTCTTGGAACTTTCCCATGACAATTACCTTGGTATCATAACCATGACCCTAATTATCATCGGTCTGGTATGGGCAATTTTCTCTCTTTATTGCTTTCTATAGGTGTCTCAAATGGTAAAGACTCTGCCTGCAATGCGGGAGACCTGGGTTCAATTCCTGGGTCAGGAAGATACACCAGAGAAGGGAATGGCAACCCACTCCACTATTTTTGCCAGGAAAATTCCACGGAGAGAGGAGTCTGGTGGGCTACAGTCCATAGGGTCACAAGAGTCAAACATGACTGAGCAACTAATATACATTATAAAATTATACATATATATATATATATATTCAGTTCAGTTCAATCGCTCAGTCATGTCCGACACTTTGCAACCCCATGAACCGCAGTACGCCAGGCCTCCTTGTCTATCACCAACTCCCGGAGTCCACCCGAACCCATGTCCATTGAGTCGGTGATGCCACCTAGCCATCTCATCCTCTGCCATCCCCTTCTCCTCCAGCCCTCAATCTTTCCCAGCATTAGGGTCTTTTCAAATGAGTCAGCTCTTCTCATCAGGTTGCCAAAGGACTGGAGTTTCAGCTTCAACATCAGTCCTTCCAATGAACACCCAGGACTGACTTCCTTTAGGATAGACTGGTTGGATCTCCTTGCAGTCCAAGGGACTCACAAGAGTCTTCTCCAACACCACAGTTCAAAAGCATCAATTCTTCGGTGCTCAGCTTTCTTTATAGTCCAACTCTCACATCCATACACGACCACTGGAAAAACCATATTGACTTTGGCATAGTCAATAAAGCAGAAATAGATGTTTTTCTGGAACTCTCTTGCTTTTTTGATGATCCAGTGGATGTTGGCAATGTGATCTCTGGTTTCTCTGCCTTTTCTAAAACCAGCTTGAACATCTGGAAGTTCACAGTTCATGTATTCCTGAAACCTGTTTGGATAATTTTGAGCATTACTTTACTAGCGTGTGAGACGAGGGCAATTGTGTGGTAGTCTGAGCATTCTTTGGCATTGTCTTTCTTTGAGATTGGGATGAAAACTGACCTTTTCCGGTCCTGTGGCCACTCTTGTGTTTTCCAAAGTTGCTGGCATATTGAGTGCAGCACTTTCACAGCATCATCTTTTAGGATTTGAAATAGCTCAATGGGAATTCCATCACCTCCACTAGCTTTGTTCATAGTGATGCTTCCTAAGGCCCACTTGACTTCACATTCCAGATTGTCTGGCTCTAGGTGAGTGATCACACCATCGTGATTATCGGGTTATGAAGATCTTTTTTGTATATTTCTTCTGTATATTCTTGCCACCTCTTCTTAATATCTTCTGCTTCTCTTAGGTCCATACTATTTCTGTCTTTCATTGAGCCCATTTTGCATGAAATATTCCCTTGGTATCTTTTATTTTCTTGAAGAGATCTCTAGTCTTTCCCATTCTATTGTTTTCCTCTATTTCTTTGCAGTGATCACTGAAGAAGGCTTTCTTATCTCTCCTTGCTATTCTTTGGAACTCTCCATTCAGATGAGTTTATCTTTCCTTTTCTCCTTTGCTTTTCACTTCTCTTCTTTTCACAGCCATTTGTAAGGCCTCCTCAGACAGCCATTTTGCTTTTTTGCATTTCTTTTCCATGGGGATGGTCTTGATCCCTGTCTCCCGTACAATGTCACGAACCTCCATCCATAGTTTATTAGGCACTCTATCTATCAGATCTAGTCCCTTAAATCTATTTCTCACTTCCACTGTATAATCATAAGGAATTTGATTTAGGTCATATCTAAATGGTCTAGTAGTTTTCCCTACTTTCTTCAATTTAAATCTGAATTTGTCACTAAAGAGTTCATGATCTGAGGCATAGTCAGCTCCCGGTCTTATTTTTGTTGACTGTATACAGCTTCTCCATCTTTGGCTGCAAAGAATATAATCAATCCGATTTTGGTGTTGACCATCTGGTGATGTCCATGTGTAGAGTCTTCTCTTGTGTTGCTGGAAGAGGGTGTTTGCTATGACCAGTGTGTTCTCTTGGCAGAATTCTATTAGCCTTTGCCCTGCTTCATTTTGTACTCCAAGGCCAAATTTGCCTGTTATTCCAGGTGTTTCTTGACTTCCTACTTTTGCATTCCAGGCCCCTATAATGAAAAAGACATCTTTTTTGGGTGTTAGTTCTAAATGGTCTTGTAGGTCTTCATAGAACCATTCAACTTCAGCTTCTTCAGCGTTACTGGTCGGGCATAGACTTGGATTACCGTGATATTGAATGGTTTGCCTTGGAAATGAACAAAGATCATTTTGTGGTTTCTGAGATTGCATCCAAGTCCTGCATTTCAGACTCATTTGTTGACTATGATGGCTACTCCATTTCTTCTAAGGGATTCCTGTCCATAGTAGTAGATATAATGGTCATCTGAGTGAAATTCATTCATTCCAGTCCATTTTAGTTCTCTGATTCCTAGAATGTCAACATTGACTCTTGCCATCTCCTGTTTGACCACTTTGAATTTGCCTTGATTCATGGACCTAACATTCCAGGTTCCTATGCAATATTGCTCTTTACAGCATCAGACCTTGCTTCTATCACCAGTCACATTCACAACTGGGTGTTGTTTTGGTTTGGCTCCATCCCTTTGTTCTTTCTGGAGTTATTTCTCCACTGATTTCCAGTAGCATATTGGGCACTCACCAACCTGAGGAGTTCATTCTTCAGTGTCCTTTCTTTTTGCCTATCTTTTTGTCAGTTTTCATTCCAAGCCCTAAGAAAGGCAGTACCAAAGATTGCTCCAACTACTGCACAATTGCACTCATCTCACACGCTAGTAAAGTAATGCTCAACATTCTCCAAGCCAGGCTTCAACAATACATGAACCGTGAACTGCCAGATGTTCAGGCTGGTTTTAGAAAAGGCAGCGGAACCAGAGACCACATTGCCAACATCTGCTGAATCATTGAAAAAGCAAGACAGTTCCAAAAAAACATCTATTTCTGCTTTATTGACTATGCCAAAGTCTTTGACTGTGTGGATCACAACAAACTGTAGAAAATTCTGAAAGAGATGGGAATACCAGACCACCTGACCTGCCTCTTGAGAAACCTGTATGCAGGTCAGGAAGCAACAGTTAGAACTGGATATGGAACAACAGACTGGTTCCAAATAGGAAAAGGAGTACATCAAGGCTATATATTGTCACCCTGCTTATTTAACTTATACACAAAGTACATCATGAGAAACACTGGGCTGGAGGAAGCACAAGCTGGAATCAAGATTGCCGGGAGAAATACCAATAACCACAGACGTGCAGATGACACCACCCTTATGTCAGAAAGTGAAGAAGAACCAAAGAGCCCCTTGATGAAAGTGAAAGAGGAGAGTGAAAAAGTTGGCTTAAAGCTCAACATTTAGAAAACTAAGATCATGGCATCCTGTCACATCACTTCATGGCAAACAGATGGGGAAACAGTGGAAACAGTGGCTGACTTTATTTTGGGGGCCTCCAAAAATCACTGGAGATGATGATTACAGCCGTGAAATTAAAAGACGCTTACTCCTTGGAAGGAAAGTTATGACCAACCTAGACAGCATATTAAAAAGCAGCGACATTACTTTGTCAACAAAGTAGCAATAAAATAGGTTCGTCTAGTCAAGGCTACGGTTTTTCCAGTAGTCATGTATGTGAGAGTTGGACTATAAAGAAAGCTGAGTGCCGAAGAATTGATGCTTTTGAACTGTGGTGTTGGAGAAGACTCTTGAGAGTTTTGGACTGCAAGGAGATCCAACCAGTCCATCCTAAAGGAGATCAGTCCTGGGTGTTCACTGGAAGGGCTGATGTTGGAGCTGAAACTCCAGTCCTTTGGCCACCTGATGAGAAGAGCTGACTCATTTGAAAAGACCCTAATTCTGGGAAAGATTGAGGGCAGGAGGAGAAGGAGACGAGAGAGGATGAGATGGTTCGATGGCATCACTGAGTCAATGGCCATGAGTTTGAAAAAACTCCAGGAGTTAGTGATGGACAGGGAGGCCTGGCATGCTGTAGTCCATGGGGTCGCAAGGAGTTGGACACGACCGAGAGACTGAACTGAACTTAAATGAACTGAATTTCACTATAAATATTATTCTATGACTTGTT
This sequence comes from Bos grunniens, assembly GCF_055505025.1. Classification (NCBI taxonomy): domain Eukaryota; kingdom Metazoa; phylum Chordata; class Mammalia; order Artiodactyla; family Bovidae; genus Bos; species Bos grunniens. The sequence continues at coordinate 15,173,811 of NC_141172.1, forward strand.
TTTTCAATCAAATTACATGTCTTGGAGAAAAAAATGTATATATACATGAGTATATAAAATGATGCCTAAGGAGGAACATGTCTATAATCTCTAGTACATCTTCCTCTCTCTATATATATATATAAATTCATTCTTTATAAAAGTTGCAGAGTAATTGAAAACATCAATGGGCCATAACTTATTTAGTTATTCCCCTATTCACATGCATTTAGGCTTATTCTAACTTTTCATAATTAAAAAGTATACTTCAACTAACATATATACATCTTTGTCCATCTTTGCACAATATATATGATATTTTTTTAGTATGGGTTCCAAGAAGTTCTACTGCAAAGAGGTCAAATGATTTTAATATTTTTATGTTTATATGTACAGTTTTCATTTAATAACTTACACAAAGGCTGTAACAGTTTACATTCACATCAACAGTGTAACAACCTATTTTACTGCTTCTTTGTTCTTGCTGGTTATGAGCAATAGTTTTTTATTGAAGTAGAAATGATTTATAATATATTAATTTCACATGTGAAATTAATTAAACAGTGATTTAATATTTTTCTAGATTGTACTACATTTAAACTTATAAAATATTGACTGTATTTCCTGTGCTGTATAACATGTACTTGTAGCTTATTTATGTGGTATACAGTACTTTGTACCTCTTAACCACCTACCTGTATGTTGTCTCACCCTTCCCTCTATACCTGGGAATCTGTTTCTGTTTTGTTATATTTGTAAATTTGTTGTGTTATTTTCGATTTCATATATAAGTGATATCATAAAATATTTATCTTTTTCTGTCTGACTTATTTCACCATGCATAATATCCTCCAAGTCAATCCATGTGGTTGCAAATAGCAAAATTTTCATTCTTTTTTATGGCTGAGTAATATTCCACTGCATGTGTAACAATCACTTCTTTAATCATTACTCTGCTGCTGGACACAAGTTTCTTCTGTATCTCGGCTATGGAGAATAACGCTGCTGTAAACACTGACATGCATGTATCTTTTTGAATTAGTGCTTTTGTTTTCTTCAGACATATACCCAGGAGAGGAATTGCTGGAACATGTCAGAGTTCTATTTTTAGTTTTCTGAGGCACCTCCATACTGTCTTCCACAGTGGCTGTGGAATTTTATCTTGTAAATTATTTTTCCACAGTGGCTGCTACCAACAGTGTATAAAATTTCCTTTTCTCCACATCCTTGCCAACATTTTTTATTTATAGTCTTTGGGATGATACCATTCTGATAGGTGTTAGGTGATATCTCATTGTTGTTTTGATTTGTATTTCTCTGATGATTCACAATGTTGACATTCTTTTCATGTGCCTAATGGCCATCTGTCTTTCTTTGGAGAAATGTCTATTCAGATCTTCTGCCCATTTTTTGATTAGTTTCTTTGTTTGAGGGTTTTTTCAGTATTGAAATTATATCGACTGTTTATGTATTTTGGACATTAGCCCCTATTGGTCAGATCATTTGAAAATATTTCCTTCCATTCAGTAGGTTGTCTTTTCATTTTTTCAATGATTTCCTTTGCTGCGCAAAAGCTTTTAAGTATAATTATGTCCCATTTGTTTATTTTTGCTTATATTTCTTTTGCCTAAGGCGATAGATCCAAAAAATGTTGCTACAATTTATGTCAGAATGTTCTGCCAATGTTCTCTTCTAGGAAACTTTTAATCGCAAATTCATGATGATCTGTTTGTTACAAAACAGATTATTTCTTATTCAGTCTTGGCAGGCTGTATGTTTCTAGAAACTTGTCCAATTCTTCTAGATTGTTCAATTTGTTGGCATGTAACTGTTCATAGCATTCTCTTTTTTGTAACTCTGTAGTATTGCTTGTTATTTCTCCTCTTTCATTTATTTTATTTGAGTCCTCTCTCTTCTCTTCTTGGTGATCCTGGCTAAAGGTTTATCAATTTTTTTCTAATCTTTTAAAAAAACAGCTCTTGGTTCCATTGATCTTTTCCATTGTTTTTTATATCTTCTTATTTCCTCTCTTCTGCTGACTTTGGGCATCATTTATTCTCTTGTTTCTAATTTTTTATGTGGTGGGTCAGGCTGTTTATTTAAGATTTTTCTTGAAGGGCTATATTGCTATAAACTTCCCTCTTAGACTGCTTTTGCCACAGCCCACAGATTTTGGAATGCCGTGTTTCCATTTTTCACATGTCTTAAGGTATATTATGATTTCCTCTTTAATTCCTTCATTGATCCATTGGTTTTTCAGTAGCATGTAATTTATTCTCCACGTTTCTTCTTTTCCCATTTTTCTTTCCATAACTGATTTCTAGTTTTATACCACTAGTTTCTAGTGGTCAGAAAAAATACTTGACGTAATTTCTATCATCTTAAATATGTTGAAAGGCCCACCACATGATCTCTCATGGAAAACATTCTATATCCACTTGAAAAGGATGAATATTCTGCTGTTTTGGGATGGAATGCCCTGTAGATATCTATTAAGGCCCATTGATCTATTTTGCCTTTTAAAAGCGCTGCTGCCTTTTTTATTTTCTGTCTAGATGATCTATCCATCGATGTAAATGGGGTGTCAAAGCCCCTAGTATTAGTGTATTATTGTCAATTTCTCCTTTTATGTCTGTTACTATTTGCTTTATATATTTAGGTGCTCCTACGGTGGGTGCATATATGCTAACAGGTACAATATCCTCTTTTGCATCGATCCCTTCATTGTATAATGTCTCTGTCTTTGGTTTAAAGTCTTTTCTGTCTGATGTGAGTGTTGCTATCCCCATTTTCTTGTTGTTTCTGTTTTCATTAATATCTTTTTCCATCCCCTCACTCTCAGTCTTTGTGTGGGCTCACAGTCTTAGCTCTGAAGTGAGTCTCTTTTAGATAGTATATAGGACTCTGTTTAATCCTTTTTAGGTGATACTTAATCACTGGAGAATCTCAAAAAAAATCATTTTTAGGGAATTCCCTGGTGGTCCAGTGGTTAGAAGTCTGTGCTTTTAACTTCCAAGGATCTACGTTCGATCCTGGTTGGGAAACTAAGATCATGCAAGTTGTGTGGCGAAGCCAGAAAAAGAATCACTTTTAAAAGAATTCTTCAGGTTAATATCTAGTTTAAAGATGTTTCCTGGGTAGGAGAATGAGGTGGTTAACATTATTCAGGAACAGTGGACTGGGTAGACAGGCACTGGGTGAATGCAGAGCTCCACATACTGGGAGAGATTCCAGTTGGATATATTAGTAGTATGACTTTCCTGAAAGTCATCAAAGCAGACAACTGAAGACAAACTAGGGGAAACACCATCTGAGACAAGGCGGCAAAATACCGAAAGAGCTGAGCCCAATATGGTGATGGCCAATCTGTGAGTAGGTAGCCCCAAGAACAGGCAGGCGGTGCACTGGCAGCCACCATGAGGTGGGTGTGTACCCGGGGTGGGGGGGGGGGAGTTAAGGCTACAGGCAGCCAGTAGGATGGAAAGAAAGGGAATGCATTTGCACAAGTGCTTCTCTACCATTCATGTATACAGGAGTCACCTGGAAATCTTGCCAAAATGCAGGTTTTGATTCAGGGAGTCTAAGGGGGGTACTTTAAGATTTTACATTTCCCAACAAAATCCCAGCTGATGCTGACATGACTGGTCCCGGAACCGCTCTAAGTGTTAGTTGCTCAATCCTGTCCAACTCTTGCGACTCCATGGGCTGTAGTCCAGGCTCCTCTGTCTCTGGGATTCTCTAGGCAAGAGTACTGAAGTGAGTTGCTATTTCCTCCACCAGGGTATCTTCCAGACCCAAGGAAAGAACCCGTGTCTCTTGCATTACAGGTGGATTCCTTAGCATTTGAACCACCAAGGAAGCCCTGAACCGTTCTAGAAGGCTTGTATCACTACGCACAGAAAAGCTCCACTTTTCCAATGAGTGACAAAACGGGTTAAGAATTTGAAGAGTAAAGTAATGCAGATGTCAGAGTATGTGGCAGCCACTTAGGTCCCTCCTGGCTATATTCAAGATGGCTTTCTAAGATGAGGGGGGAGCTGATCTGCCTCTGGGAGTCAGGAGGCTTAGGTTATGCAAAGGGTAGGATTAGTGAGGCTGGGACATGGCCAGGAACTGGGCAGTGACTTCCTGCTGATTTTGAATTTGCACAAAACAAAGCAATAAACTGCTACACAGTTGTATTCTCAGCATCTAAAAGCTCTTTCACGTATCACTACTTCCATTAATAGGGCCCTTCACTATTTCTACTTTTCCCTCCAGCTATCCACATTTTGGTTTTTCATACCTCCATCAGAAGGTGGCCACAGAGGAAATAAAATGTACTGGAATGAAAACATGCTCATTTGTCTACTTGTATAGACAAGTATTAGCTGCCAAAAGTAGACAGGAAAGAAATTGAATGTATTTTTACGGGGAAGATTTTCAAACATTTTTTCAAACATTTTCCCAGCTCATTTGGGTAAACTAAGAGACCTAAGACCCACCTACAATTTGGGCTTCTACTTGTCAACAGGAAAAGAACTCAGCTTTTGTTTTGGGGTTTTTTTTTATAATTTAATTTAAAAACAAAAAAGGCAAAAACAATCAAGAGGGTACACAGTACCAAATTTTTGTATCCTATAATAACTGGGATAGATCATGATTAAGCTTTTAGCCACATACCGGTGGCACTAGTGGTAAAGAATCCACCTGTCAATTCGGGAGATGCAGATTTGATCCCTGGGTCAGGAAGATCCCCTGAACTAGGAAATGACAACCCACTCCAGTATTCTCGCCTGAGAAATCCCATGGACGGAGGAGCCTGGCAGGCTACAGTCCATGGGGTCGCAAAGAGTCGGACATGACTGAGCACACACACACAGCATCATACAGGGAAGAAGAAAATCTACAGAAACGTGGATCATGTGCTTATGAAAATGATCACTTCAGGGCCCACCAGGAGGAAGCCTATGGCCCACGGGAGCCTATGGATCACACACTTTGAGGACCCCTGGTCTGTGGTGGAGGCTTCAGAACTCTGAGAAGACTTGAGGCTCCTTGGAGGTTCCCTGCAGCCTAGAGAAGTAGGTGTATCCAGCTTCCAACCTCATTTTAAAGCAAAGCATCTCCCCTTTCATCAGGCTAATGCACAACATGGTGCTTCAGAACGGTTCCCAGGACTGGTGCAGTTTGACAATCACTGATTCAGAGTTACATTTGTGTATTTTCTCTGGGTTTGACTTATTCACGATATCCCATCACTCATAAATACAGAAATCCAGAGTTAACTATTTAAGTTTACATTGGGGATAGTCTCAAATTCCTTGATGAGATAAACTTCTGCAGCAAATTACTTGGATCAAAAACTAATACATTATCGCTGTGAGCTGTGTAATTGGGAATAAATACCCACTAATGAAGCATCTTGAAAGGGAAGAGCCTCAGGTATTCTGAGAAGTGAGGCACTGAAGTGTATCGCTCCTGGCTTTGATCATTATTTTTAAATACAGTTTCTTTGCTGTGCATCCATAAATCAGCATCCAGGAACCTGAAGTGGTGCTATAATAAGAAGGAGATGCTACAGATAATGGGATTAAATGGGACACTATAGATAATGGCATAGACGTTCACATATTATCATTCACGGGGAGAGACCAATAACACACTGTATAATATACTAGAGAAATGAGAATTATGGAATGTTTTCCAGACTTATATAATCAACCCCAATGTCAAACAAAGGACAGGTTCAGATGATAAAATGATCAAAGTACAGTAATAACAAAGGTGAACCTTGAAGGGCCTTTTCTCCCCTTTTCTCTGCAGTAGAACCACCTGAATAGTCACTTTTGGCAGAAAGCTAGTGCTTAGGAGGCTCTCTTAAGGAGAAGGCAATGGCACCCCACTCCAGTACTTTTGCCTAGAAAATCCCATGGACGGAGGAGCCTGGTGGGCTGCAGTCCACGGGGTCGCTAGAGTCGGACACGACTGAGCGACTGCACTTTCACTTTTCACTTCCATGCATTGGAGAAGGAAATGGCAACCCACTCCAGTGTTCTTGCCTGGAGAATCCCAGGGACGGTAAGCCTGGTGGGCAGCCGTCTATGGGTCACACAGAGTCGGACACGACTGAAGCGACTTAGCAGCAGCAGCAGCAGGAGGCTCTCTTAAAGTATCATTTTCCAACTAAAATTTATCTCACAAAAGCCCTACCTCCCCACCAGCCTACAGGGAGAACAGCTGATGCAGTCTCTGCTCCACTGGCAACAAGAAGTGGGTTCTCACTCTCAGAATCAGCCGAGCACTGCTGAGATAACTTTTGGGGGGCTTTACTTGCTGATCATTTGTTTCAGGCCTAGCTCCTCTTCACACTGTGAGTGTGAAGAGTAATGGACCAAATCAGTCTTCACCATTAAACACTCATTACCAACACAGGGCCTGGCACATGTCATTGAATCAGTATTAATATTTGTTGAGAGAATGATTGTCCTTACCAGGAGAACATTTGACATATAAGGCCAAGCTCAAGATCCCTAATAACTCCACCTGCTTCTCCTCGCAGTCCTCTATCATACACTTTTTTGGTTTGTGTTATCTGTGTTTCCTCTCCAACCTCAAGTTTGTTTGAGGGAAGGACCCCTTTTTTGTGGTACATAAGGTTTAAAGTACCTAAGATGGTACTTTGTATATTAATAGCATGATAAGCATATGATACTTGGTAGGTTTTTTTTAATATATACATAATTGCTATACAATGTGTTGTGTTAGTTTCTGCAGTACAATGAAGTGAATCAGCTCATGTATACATATATCCCCTCCTTCTTGGACCTCTCTCCCACCCCCCGCCACATCCCATCCCTCTAGGTCATCACAGAGCCCTGGGATAGGCTCCCTGTGCTATCCAGCAGCTTCCTGCTAGCTATCTTCAATAGATATTTATTAAATAAGCAAATGAGATTACTAGGTTTTCTAGGCTGTTCTGAAGATGTTTAACACATTATTTGATGATAAAACTACACTTAATTATGGAGTCCTGTGCAGAAACAGTTGTAGCTTTATTTTTATTAAGATAATAAGCATCTGTGTGTATTATCAGAGTGCTCAATTTATGGTATGAGGCTGTTTTGCTTCCCTGAACATAGACCACAGAGATCCTGAAAAATTAACTGCCACCCCAGAGCCAGTGCCTAACACAGGCATTTTTAATCCTTGAGGCTTTTGCAATAACTGAGCAACACTTTTTCAAATGTAGTAACACCAATATGCAGACATATTTATTGTCCATTCACAAAGCCATCCCTCAATATGATTACAATATGCCTCCCTGGATGTCATTAAAAACCAGGGTCTTATTTTTCTAGGATGAGTTAGCTGAGGTTCTGTATGAAAGAAGGTAATGGGAAATATGATTTATTGAGTGCCCTTCGGCCTTTTGCTTCTGTGCTACAACCTTGCGGTCCACTTCCAAAGTCGGGGTGTGCTTCTTGCAAAACTACATCTTTGGAGTAACTTGTTTTGTTCTTAATACATGCTCCCAGGAGCTTAATAAATATTATTTCTGCAACTTGCTTAGTGGCAAAATAATGAGTCCTTGGGGTACGCTTAGCCTCAGCTTTGCTACTAGAGTAGACAGATTCAGACTATTTTAACCGAAACTCAATTCAAGGGCAGAAATTAGTTCTAAGAACTATTAAAATTCAAATATTTGGTAACTGTTGTGCAGCATGTGTGTTCTAGAAAATGCTATCATTTTTAAAAGATAAGTTTTACCTTGTTGAGAAATTTCAAATATCAACTGAATATATTAATAACTGAAATGCTCCCAAGTAAACAAAGAGTTCTCAAAGAAATTGTGACCTTGTATAGACAAGTATCCATGGAGGAACAATTTTAAAACCATCTCTCTATTTCCTCATGGTATCTACAACAATGTGGGTGCATTGAAGTTGATGAATGGATAACACTGCAACCTTTCCAGCCTCTCTTGCCTTTCATTTGTCCATATTTCAAGCTTCACAGATATAGGGGATTTTAAATGGCAACCCACTCCAGTATTCTTGCCTGGAAAATCCCATGGACGGAGGAGCCTGGTTGGCTACTGTCCATGGGGTCGCAAAGAGTCAGACACGACTGAGCAACTTCACTTAAGGGACTCACTTAAGTTTTACCTCATCATTGTCTGACTGCTTCCCATGGGACCTCCCTCTTCTAGGAAATTTTGGTTTACTAGGTGGGAAAACCCACATCTTTGTATCCTGATATTTTAATCTCACATCATGCTACAGACTTTATTTCAAGTTGCTATAAAGTCATCAATTATCTTTTCAACAATTATAATCGATCATTTGAGTGCATCATCAATTATTTAACCATTCATCTCTTTGGACACTGTTGCCATTTTGAATAATGGCTCAATGAACAATGCTGTAAGTGTAACTTTTTTTCTGTCAAATTATATTTCCTAAGGATACATCCCAGGAGTGTAATTACTTCAAAAGGTAATTACTCAGAAGGGTAATTATTACTCATCCACAATCCTAATAAGTGAAAACAATTTTAAGTAGCCAATTTTCTTAACCCAATAAGATGTTTACATGTGGACTTAGAGATAACCTGGTGGTTCTAACTGCACCTAACTTTTTAACTAGCTAAGTGACTGCTTCAATCACCTAATTTCATGGAGCTTTACGCTCCTTTGTACTGGACAAGACTGGGTTGTGTGTGCCAGCTCTTCAGACTCAGATACCAATCAACACACTGCTGCTGCTGCTGCTGCTGCTAAGTCGCTTCAGTCATGTCCGACTCTGTGTGACCCCATAGACAGCAGCCCACCAGGCTCCCCCATCCCTGAGATTCTCCAGGCAAGAACACTGGAGTGGGTTGCCATTTCCTTCTCCAATGCATGAAAGTGAAAAGTGAAAGTGAAGTCGCTCAGTCGTGTCCGACTCTAGCAACCCCATGGACTGCAGCCCACCAAGCTCCTCCATCCATGCGATTTTCCAGGCAAGAGTACTGGAGTGGGGTGCCATTGCCTTCTCCGAATCAACACACTAGAAAAGTGAATTCACAAGTGTCCTCATGTATGCAGTGACCAGAGACCAACCTTGATGAACTCATGGAAGAAGTACAATGTATGTACAACATATGTTGGAAGAGCCATTGAAAGACCAGGGTCATCTGGCACTAAACAAGAGGACTAACGGGGAAAAAAGTTTACTGAAAGAACATATTTCAACACCCAAACACCTGGTGTCTGCTCAAATAAAGAGTCAGTTAACAGTCAATATTTGTAAAGGAGACGACAGCCCTGGTAGGGGCTAACCTTCTAGACTTTTCAATGGCTGGAAGCAAATGGACTCAAGAAAGACCCCTTCAGTAAGATGCAGCTAGGATTCAGGTTTTTGGCCCCGAAGTAAATAACAACTCAAGAATAATTAAGAAAAAATGAGAAAGCACTGGTAAGAACTTGCATTTCACAAGTCTGAAGAAAACGAATATTAGAGAAGCCTTACAGAAAACCAATATTTATATCAACTCAAGGGCATTGTACTATGAGGCAAGGCACTCTGGTCCTGGCCACTTCACCTGTTTTGGTGCTAGGTCCACGAGATTCCATGTTAATCTTAAAATAAGAAGTGAGACTTCCCTGGCAGTCCAGTGATTTAGAGTCTGCCTGCCAATGCCAGGGACACGGGTTCAATCCCTGGTCCAGGAAGACTACATGTGCCATGGGCCGACTAAGCCCAAGTGCCACAACTGTGGGAGCCCACGCTCTAGAGCCTCTGTTCCACAAGAGGAGCCAGCACAGACACGAAGCCAGTGCGCTGCAACTGGAGAGCAGCCCCCACTCGAAGCAGAGAAAGCCCACACACAGCAACAAGGCCCAGCACAGCCAAAAAATAAGCAAATAAATAATAAATTAATTAAAACTTTCTAAAATATGGGGTACCTGGAAAACAATAATTGAAGTTGGTGATTTAGTCACTAAGTCGTGTCCTACTCTTTGTAACCCCATGGACTGTAGCCCACCTCTGGGCTCCTCTGTCCCTGGAATTTCTCAGGCAAGAATGGTGGAGTGGATTGCCATTTCCTGGTCCAGGGGATCTTCCAAACCCAGGGATCAAATCTGTGTCTCCTGTTTGGCAGGCAGATTCTTTTATAACTGAACCACCTGGGAAGCCCCATAATTGAAGATATTCAAATCCAAATGAATATACTGGCAGTACAGTTCATTATGGAACATAACATAAAAATAAACATTCCTACCCTCCCCCAGCCAAACTTTCCTGAGGCCCTTACTATAGGAGACGGAATGTTACGGCAGTGAGAAAGGATCGACCTTGAGGAGACGGGAAGACAACGTGTGAGATCACCTGGAAAGTGAGACTTCAGATCTAGCTTGTTCCTGTACTGTCACCAGCCGTCATAAAGTCAGTAAAATCTTCCAAGACCATTCAAGCCTGCCTGGCCTCTGTCCTCTCTATGCTCTCCTCGGAGTGTAAGCTCTTCCATCTTTCATACTAGTATTTATCATCTACAATATGATATACTTATTATTTCAAGTATGATGACTCATCTCCCAAAGATACTGCAAATTCATGAGCTCAAGTTTGCGTATTTTATTCTTACCTGACTTAATCAGATTTTACAGAGTTAGACTCCCTGATTTCTCTAACAGTACTGCTTATCTTTGTGTATATCAAGAAATCTTTTTCTATCAAAGACAGTATGAGGTAAATCAAACGAGAACCTGACTTCAAAATATCTAGAATGTAGAATGGCAACATCAGCGTTGGAAAACCCCACAGGAGGTGGCCAATACACACCTATTATTACAGGTACTGATGCTATAATTTACAATACAAAAACAAATGCCTCGGGACTTTGCTGGTGGTCCGCGGGTTAAGAATCCACATGCCAATGCAGGGGACATGGATTCGATCCCTACGCAGGGAACTAAGATCCCCCACGCCAAGGGGCAACAAAGCCTGTGGGCCACAGCTACTGAGCACACGCACTGGAGCCCATGAGCCACAATTACTGAGCCACATGCTTCAACTACTGAAACCCACACACCCTGGAGCCTGTGCTCCGCAACAAGAGAAGCCTTCATAATGAGAAGCCTACATATAGCAAGAAAGACTCAGCAAGGCCAAAAATAAAGTTAAAAAAAAAAAATCAAATAAATGCCTCTATTTGGAAAGTTGAATTAAGAGCAGAACACTCTTTGTAGGTCTCTTCATAGAAACTACTAAATTTGTATTTGTTTAAACCAGATCTCTTCAGTGGTCTTATTTCCTACTATCTTGGAGGAAATAAAATTGCTTAAAATATTCACAAAGACTACACTTCATACTTGTGCGGTACAGACAATACTTACATATTCACCAAAACGTCTTCTATGCTGCCTGGATACTTACGGAGATCTAATTTCCCTGCTCCCCTTCATTTAATGGAGCTGTTATGACAACATCTAGACAGGCAATGTGAGCAGAAGGAATCCATGCCACTTGCAGGCCTGGCTTAAAACAAAAAAAAAAAACACTCCCTCAGGCATGATTCTCCTCTTTTTCCCCTTCATGAGCAAGCTAGCGGCTATGTGGTAAGGATGGCTGGGTACCAAGTTTAAAAAGCATGCACTTCTGATTCACCATTTTAAGAAGTACTGACCAGGAGAACAGCCTGACCAGGAACGTCCGCACAGGATGCTATAAGAGCAAAAAATAAAGTTCTATTATATTGAGCCATTGAGATGTGTGTGTTCTGGTTATAGAAATTAGCATTAATTTTCCCGGTTAGTACAACTTCTTTGTATCCACCAGGTGAGAGAATAAAATACTGAATAAATGTGTTTTGAGTTTGTTACATTTTTCATATTCCAGTAGTTGCTAATTCCACTTGACCTCATTTCAATGGATGACCAAGGGCTAAAGCTACCCACCCAAGCCAAGCACCAAAATCACCTTTTGAAGATGTAGCTTCAGAGATGTCACCCAACTGAGATGTAGACTCAGTGGGTTTTCAGATGGAGCCCTGGGACTTAACATTTTTTATAAAGCTTCCCATGTGATTCTGATGTATAGCCACCAAGTTTGCAAGAACCACTGACCTGGAGCTTTAGCAAGAGGAAAAGGCACCACCAAGGACAATGCCTTCAATATAGAAAACATTACACATTCAATAAGAGCTTGTAGAATGGTAGATCTACTAATAGATTCAGGAGCAAGCCTCAGGCAAAATAATGAGGGTGCCATTTTTTCACTGAAACAATATCCTATCTCCTTTATTCCTTCTGGTCTCCGGGGCTCTGTGGTTCCTTTTTCCTGCCCATATCAAAATCTACTCTCAGGGCGAAAAAAAAAACCTCATGCCACCTCTATATGCTAATGAATAAAACTGCTGCTGCTGCTGCTAAGTCGCTTCAGTCACGTCCGACTCTGTGTGACCCCATAGACAGCAGCCCACCAGGGTCCCTTGTCCTTGGGATTCTCCAGGCAAAAACACTGGAGTGGGTTGCCATTTCCTTCTCCAATGCATGAAAGTGAAAAGTGAAAGTGAAGTCACTCAGTAGTGTCCGACTCCTAGCGACCCCATGGACTGCAGCCTTCCAGGCTCCTCCATCCATGGGATTTTCCAGGCAAGAGTACTGGAGTGGGGTGCCATTGCCTTCTCCAATGAATAAAACTAGTGTTTCTCAAATATCTATGACAAAGGACCCACTGAAGACCAGTACTTTCGTAAAACGCAATAAAAACAAATTACTAGAAAATGAAATTTAACAATCAAAGACATACAAAATACAAATCCTATTTTGTTTTTATTATTCGCTTTAAGAAACTTAAAATTACATTTCAAGTAATCGAATCAAGGCATACATAATGCAGGAAAAGATAATCATCACAAGGCTCATCTGCACACTATGCTTCACCACACACTAGCATAAAGAAGCAAGATCTTTCACCTGTGGGCATGTCCACTGCCATCGACAAAGACATGAATGAAAGGAGGGCTGCCCTTGACTCAGAGTGCCAGGCATCAGGTGGCCAGTATGTGTGCTTTGAAACTGGGGTGTTTTCCAGGCCCCTCAGAGTCAGCATGCACACGTCCAGGCCTGTGCTCTGGATCAGAGAGTGGGCCAGGCCATGGACAGCATGCACTGTCCTGAGAGAAAAAAGTCAGCAGCAGAAGCTTGACAGAATTTTCACACTTCGGTCACAGCAAGCTCCCAAGCTCTTCATCTGAAGCCATGTGCGTCCTGACTTGTACCTTTGCTTCCATGGAATTAGTGTGATACTAAGACCTTGGGGCTTACTTGTAGCCACTTGGGGCTTCCCTAGTAGTTCAGCTGGTAAAGAATCTGCCTGCAATGCAGGAGACCCTGGTTCAATTCCTGGGTTGGGAAGATCCTCTGAAAAAGGGATAGGTTACCCACTCCAGTCCTCTTGGGCTTCCCTGATGGCTCAGCTGGTAAAGAATCTACCTGCAATGCAGGAGACCTGGGTTATATCCCTGGGTTGGGAAGATCCCCTGGAGAAGAGAACGGCTACCCACTCCAGTAGTCTGGCCTGGAGAATTCCATGGACTGCACAGTCCATGGGTCACAAAGAGTCGGACACGGCTGAGTGACTTTCACTTCACTAAGACCTTATTGTCAAAATTCTATTCACCTGTGAAGGTACCCAGGGTTTGGAATGTTAACATTTTTTAAAATGCAAACTTAAGCCCAGCTAAGCAATTCTGCTCAGTAGCAGATATATTTGCTATCATGTGGGGAGAAAAAGTAAACAGGGAACTAAGATTGATCTTACCAATAAGAAACAGAAACAAGACTTTAGAGTTAAATAAGTGGGTCATTTAGGAGCCCACTGACAGATTCTTAATAAAGATTGTAAGATGTGCTCACCATTAGGCTGTATGGAGATAACATTTGTAACTTTAATACGACAATTTTATGTGATGAGAAAAATCATGGACTTTGACTTACTGCTTATTAGCACAGTTCTAGAGTTATAACTCCAGCATTCTGTCTTTGAGACCTTTGCCTTCAATTAAATTGATGAGAGGGCTACAAATAACACACAACTGTACATTGTTCATGAGACTGTGGAACAGAAAAGGGGTGTCATCTCCTCCTGCTTCCCCCCATCCGAGCACCCCTGTCAGAGTCTGGAAGCATCCTCTACTTCAGGACCCCATCTGCTCCCTGGTCCTCTCTAGGGCTTCCTTCCCTTCCCCACAACCTTCCCTCCCTGCAGTTTTACAAGCTATTTCCATGCCAGTGATTTGGTTTCAGCTTGTAAAACTGTATCCTTGCCGTTATGGAACCAAACGGGAGAGCCTCTTAGTCACGGCTGGGTCCTGTGACCAGGAGACTCTTGTGAGTCTTTGGCCAGTCTCTGCCAGGAAAGTGAAAAAACAATGGGGACAACTATTCCACTGACTTCAGCTATAAATCCTGTTTTGCCTGAGTTGTTGGAGTGATGAGTATTCTGTGAAAATGCTGCTCTCTAGTGCAATGCAACTGCAAATAAAGCATATCTATTTCTTATAATCCCATTCGACACAGACGCCCTAAGTTTCAACTGTAACAAAACAGAGGTGATACGGTAATTGAATCATACTAGATGTACAGGAAAGAGGAGGGAAATTTTAAGCATGAGGACACTATAGTGGAAGTAAGTTTTACTTAAATGGGGGTCACAGATAAGAATGATATTCAGTTCAGTTCAGTTCAGTTGCTCAGTCATGTCCGACTCTTTGCAACCCCATGAATCACAGCACGCCAGGCCTCCCTGTCCATCACCAACTCCCGGAGTTCACTCAGGCTCACGTCCATAGAGTCAGTGATGCCATCCAGCCATCTCATCCTCTGTTGTCCCCTTCTCCTCCTGCCCCCAAATCCCTCCCAGCATCAGAGTCTTTTCCAATGAGTCAGCTCTTTGCATCAGGTGGCCAAAGTATTGGAGTTTCAGCTTTAGCATCATTCCTTCCAAAGAAATCCCAGGGCTGATCTCCTTCAGAATGGACTGGTTGGATCTCCTTGCAGTCCAAGGGACTCTCAAGAGTCTTCTCCAACACCACAGTTCAAAAGCATCAATTCTTCGGCACTCAGCTTTCTTCACAGTCCAACTTTCACATCCAAACATGACCACTGGAAAAACCATAGCCTTGACTAGACAGACCTTTGTTGGCAAAAATAACGTCTCTGCTTTTGAATATGCTATCTAGGTTAGTCATAACTTTCCTTGCAATGATATTACCAATCCATCAATAGGCAATTACTAACAGCGTACAGTCCACTCAGGAATGAAATACGAAGACAGAAGAAGTATAAAATATAGCCTCCAATTCTAAGGACTGGTTTGCAGTTTGGTTCAAGTGAAAAGATATGAAATAAGAAAGAGCATGTTTGAGAGCTGGAGAATGTGGTGCGTGAGTGCTAAGTCATTTTAGTCATATCCGACTCTTTGCAACTCCTCTGTCCATGGGATTCTTCAGACAAGAACACTGGAGTGGGCTGCCATTCCCTCCTCCAGGAGATCTTCCTAACCCAGGGATCGAACCCACACCTCTTATGACTCCTGCATAGGCACATGGGTTCTTTACCACTAGTGCCACCTGTCGGAGAAGGCAGTGGCACCCCACTCCAGTGGTCTTGCCTGGAGAATCCCAGGGACGGGGGAGCCTGGTGGGCTGCCGTCTATGGGGTCGCACAGAGTCGGACACGACTGAAGCGACTTAGCAGCAGCAGCAGCAGTACCACCTGTAGAATCTAGTACCAACTCTTAACCTGCCTGGTTCAGTACAGCAGTCACTCACCACACTGAGCACCTGAAATGTAGTAGTCCAAACTGAGATGTGTTATAAGAATAAAATATAAATCAGATTTGTAAGGCTTAGGAAAAAATAAAGCTATCTCATTAATAATCTTAATTACAGACAGAAATGAAAATATTTTGGAAATATTAAATAAGATATATTATTGAAATTCATTTTAGTTATTTCCAGAAAGTATAAAATTACATATAGGGTCTGTGTTTCATTTCTAGTCAATAGCACGGCTTTAAAAACTACTTCGGAGGAATGAGAACTTACAGAGAATGGAATAATCTGACACCCTTGGCAGAACTGGACCTGAATGAGGCTTGCTGAATTTGGAGAGGCAGAGAGAGTAAAAGGAAAGTCAGGTCTGGGAAATGGATTTATGGAGTGAAAGTTTAGAGAGAAGGAAGAAAAGAAACAGGAGGAGGAGAAGATGCAGTCTGGGAGAGATGACATAGAAAGCCTGATGAGGATGGAGGGGGAGGAAGACAGAGGGGATACAAAGACATTCAGTCTTTAAATCCAGGCAGAGGTTTTGTGTTCCTCAGAAATAAGGCAGCCCCCTTGGAAGAGTTAGAGTCAAGAAGACTGTGGATGAAAACTGAAATTAAGGAAGAAAATTCCAACAGCGAGTTACTCAAACCTCTCATCATATTAGAAATTTTTCACATAATCATCAAATTCAGATTCCCAAAGAATGCCACAAAACTATAAAAGCTCAGCCACAAAATTCAATTAAAAAAAATAGCACATTTTCACACACCAACTTAAACTTGGCTTTTGTGCAGTGCTTAGTCACTCAGTCATGTCCGACTCTTTGTGACCCCATCAACAGTAGCCCACCAGGCTCCTCTGTCTGTGGGATTCTCCAGGCAAGAATACTGGAGTGGATTGCCATTTCCTTCTCCAAACCTTGGCCTTTAGTCAAAGCTTCTTTGGTCCTTTTCAAATCCAATCACACAGAGGTGCTGTGATTTCTAACAAGAAGCAGAAAAAGAAAATGGAAAGTGAAGTAAGCAGGAGGCGTGGAGAGCTTTCGGGGGATGCCATCTGAACTAACAGTCCCTTTTCATTGTCTGTAAAAGCAGCCTTCTCTTAAAGCCCTCTGAAATGATGAAGTGCTCGTCGATAAACATCGATTCCTTCTAAATCATAAAGTTTGCCAGTTTGTCTTCCTCTATCTCACCCTTTACATTTCCCCCAGAAAGTGACTGTCACAAATATCTGGGTGAACAAGATCGTGAAATGTGGTCATAAAACAAGCTATTATTTCTAAACTCATCTTTGTCACATTGTAACACTCCACAAAACACCTTCCCTCGGGCTATGACTCACATTAATTGATCCCATCAGCACCATAGCTGTATCCTGAGTGACTTCACAACACCCTCTATTTCAGGAAAAGCCAATCAGGTTATGGGTTTGCTAGTAAGAAAAATTACCAGGGAGCAGTTTGTGGATGTAAGAGCAATGAAAATTCTAAAGAGAAGTAATCAGAAAAATAACGAGCATCTTTTCACTTCTTGGTAGTGAACAGTCCAAGCTCCCAGAAGCAACACTTAACCTATCGTATTAAATAGTAATGGACAAGTATTAGAAATGTCTATGTCAGCTCTGAGAATCTGTCAGCATCCAAACGTCATTTGAAAGTCCAGTTCTTCTAAGTATTCTTCGTCAAGCTTCTTTCTCCAGTGCTCTTTTCCTACTAGGACAAAGCCCTTCAATCCCAGAAGAATAATTCTGCTCTTGTTTTCATGATTTGTTTACTGGTTCATTTCAGAGGGCGAGCCAGCAGAAGCGGAAGTGTCCTAAGGAGTCTTTTATGTCTCATGATTTTCTACTCCTGATAGTGCTGCCCTCTGCCAAAAACTATTTGAGGAGCCCACTGGGCAAGCTGCTGAGGAGACCCCAGCACTAACTGGGGCACAAGCTGCACACACGTCCCCTTTACCCCAGCAAGGAGCCCCTGCAAGTACTTGCTAAATCTTTACTGTACATCACAGAGTGAGGAAAGTGATAGAACAATCACAGTTACACCAGCAGCTCTTCTCTCTCTCAACAAGAAGAATCAGCTGGCCTGGAGGGTGAGTTCTTTTGGGAAAGAGGTGACAGAATCTGAAGAATGCGAGAGGGCTTTGCTCTAGCAGACCTCCTCAGGAGGGAAGGGCTTCCCTGGTGGCTCAGACAGTAAAGAATCTGCCTGCAATGCAGGAGACCCAGGTTCAATCCCTGGGTCGGGAAGATCCCATAGAGAAGGGCATGGCAACACACTCCAGTATTCTTGCCTGGAGAATCCCATGACGGAGGAGCCTGGCAGCCTACAATCCATGGAATTGCAAAGAGTAAGACACAACTGAGCAACTAACACTTTCACTTTTAGGACGGGAAATAGACTTAATGAGTGTGATTTATTTGAAGGGACCTTGGGGCCTCTTTTAAGAAAGCAGTTATGGCTGAAATAGAGGTATCCTGCAATATGCAGATTCTGGCAAGCTGTGAGGGATTAGTGTGGAGGAGGCAGGAGTTAAGGGCTGTCAAATAGGCAGTATCAGCCTCTCGCATCCCACACTTGGAGCAGACAGCCAGCCTTACTCAATCACAGCCTGTGATCACAACCCTTTTCCAAAAAGTGATCCAGGCACCACTGCCTATGAAAAGGCATTTGCACAGGAGAAGAATTGAATCTGCCATACTCGCTTGAATTTAGGCTTAAAAATAAGTCACCTGTTTTCCTCTGTAGCTTGATTTAGCCAATGTTGCTTAAAGAAAGAAAGAAGGCAAAGTTTCAGAAGAAAGCCAGGAAGAACAAGTTCATAGACTAATACTAAGGACATAATTATAAAACTAGTGGTCAACTTCTGGGTCCCTACACTTAAAATGTGCCAGTTATTATGTGTCATTTCTAATCCTCATAACTCTTGCAGTGGGCATTAGTATCATTTCCCCTGCTTTTTTTTTTTTTCCTTTTGAGGAGACTGGTACTCAAAGAAGTTAAGTGATTTTTCCTAAATCAAAGAACCTGTAAGTAACCAAGCCAAGGTCCTTTGATTCACAAATCCCAAATTCACTCTTCTAAGCCATTTCCCAAAGTGGGAGATGGTTTTAAAGAAATGCCTTTATTTTTATATGTGACTTTCATTTATGAGAGGTGTCATGTTTTCGTATTTATAGAAGTGAAATAAAATCTTCCTTGAAAACAAGTTATATCTCAAAAACTAACACTGATTTAAAGAAAAACATTAAGAGAGTAATAGTCCGGATATTTATGAGAGTACAGCAAATGACAACTATTAAGAGAGTCAAAGCGAAACAGCTTGAAATAAGTGATTTCTACTGACTTCTCCTCAAAGCTCAGGAAAAAGAGGTAGTACTCAAACTTAGAAGCAGGGAAACAACGAACCGGGCCTGTGGCTTCCTCTTCTGTGTTCTTCAAAACTCCCTCTACGTTAATCGAGCACGCACAGGCCTTGGGGGGAGTTTTCTGTTCTCAGAAAACTGAGACTGCAGCCAGGAAATTAAGAGGTGTCTATGCTGCACTTCATTCCCTTCAAGGTCAGGATCTGTGCTATCAATAGTGACAGTTAGCTAACACATAAAATTATGTTGTGCCAATGAACTAAGAGAAAGCTATGGGAGAAACCCAGGAGCCCATTTCCCTTCCCAGACATCTTACATAAACTTACTCAAGACAGACTCAAAACATGGGTGGTTCTTAAGCTGGCAGCAAGGCAGGGGAGACAAGACAAATGTCTGAGGGCAAGTGGTATTTGTATGGGGCTTTCCAGGTGGCGCTAGTGGTAAAGAACCCACCTGCCAATGAAGGAGTCACAAGAGATGCATGTACTATCCCTGGGTCAGGAAGATCCCCTGGAGGAGGAAACGGCAACCCACTCCAGTATTCTTGCCTGGAGAATCCTGTGGACAGAGGAACCTGGTGGGCTACAGCCCATGGGGTCACAAAGAATCAGACATGACTTAGCAACTGAGCATGCACGCTGAGTGTTTCTACAGAAATCCTGGAATGGCACTTTATACAAATGTCCCCATTACATCTAAATGGTGACTCATCTCTACCCTCAGCGGCAGCTGATGGACAGCAATATAAATTTCTAGAGTGACTTCGACTTTTTTTTCCCACTGTTTTGATTTTAAGAGAAAACCCTACCAATGTCAAACCACCTCTAGCCAGTATCATCTGCTGACAGCATCAGCAGACAGCACTACTATAATTCCTGAATTCCAAGATGCACTTTCCCACCAACACACACACGCCTCAGCACTGCTGACACTGAATGATACCTTCTACCCGACTGGTACATTCCATGTGGCCACTCTTTTTCCTTCTTCATTGCACCTCACACCTGAATTTCCCTTGCAATTGAGTAAACAGAATGTTCACATGGGTTCCCAGGAATTAGGGTCAGTCTTCATTTCAGAAGCATGTCACCAAATAGACACCTCTCTATATATTATTGGGTTTTTAAAAAATATTTATTTATTTGGCTGTGCCAAGTTGTAGTTGCAGCTCTTGAGATCTTCAATCTTCATTGCAGTATTTGCGATCTTTCAGTTGCAGCATGCTAACTCTTAGTTGTGACATGTGGGATCTAGTTCCCCGACCAGGGATTGAACCCAGGCCCCATGCAATGACACTGTGGAGTCTTAGCCACTGGACCACCACGAGAGCCCCGTATTATTGGTTTTGAAGTCATTTCTCTTTTAAACTATTAAATATTAAGACATTTTGTTATGGAAAATTCATTTGAACAAAGTTGGTGGAAAGAAAAAACATGTAAATGATCAAAAGGATGCTACTATGTCCCTAAAGTTAGAGTCACCTTACTATCAAGAAAGTATAGAGCAAGGAGAACCAGCTAATTCACAAATAGAAAATTCTGGTGTTCATTCATCTTTGTTTTTAATAATTCCATTTGTGTTCACATGTTAGATCACAAGGTTGTGATGTTATTCTTCATGCTGATTTCTCATGTAAATTACAAATACATCTTTCTGATGATGATTTATGGAGTTAGCTATTCATCTTCCCAACGGAGGTACCTACAAAGAAACAATTATTCTACCTCTGAGATGGCATATCATAGAAGGAACGGTACATTTCCAGATGCTTTGATTTAAAAAGGCTTCAAGAATATATGCAACATAAAATTCCAAAGCAGGCAAAACTAATCCTCCTGTTAGCAGTCAATGCAGAAGGTGGAGGGAGGGGGTTAGTGACCGAGAACAAGCTCACAAGTCCCTCCTGGGGTAGTGGAGGCTGGTAATATTCTTTTCCTTGACCCGGGTGGTGACTACACAGGTGTGTTTACTTTGTGATAATTCACTGAGCTGTGCACCTATGAACTATGCATATTTCTGAATATATGTTACATTCTTCCTTTAAAAAGAAATGCACAAAATAAACTCAAAAGACACAGGATTTCCTATATTATTTGTTAACAACAACAAAATGGGGGGAGGGGGGCAGGAATTGATTCTCCCTTCATGTAAGCTGTATTAGTGGCTTTAACATTACATTGACTAGGGAGGGGTAAATATTGACCCTAGAGCCATGAATCTTGATGTTCTTCCAAGTCATTCTCTGTTCTCTAGCATTATCTAAACAGAACACAGCTGTATATAAATGACAATTTCTGGTCATTCTCAAAGAATATCACTAAGCCTGAAAATCAGAAATACTGATCTTGTACAATGATATTTCTACTCGTGTGCAATAGTTTCTGTAAAATCGTAGACGTGCTGTCCTAACACACATAACTGGCCCTGGCAGGACTTAGAAGACAGCCACAACTGGGAATGACTTTCCTCAGTAATCAGGTTCCAACAGGACAGAGCAGGGGCATGGACGCTGGAGTCCTCTGTCTCAGCTTACCCTGGTTACTGGGGACCAGGAAAGGCTCCACCAGTGTGACACTCTTCTTGACGGCGAATGGGTGGGGCTTTGGGCACAGGTGATGAGAAAGGGATGGGGAGCAAAAGGACGCATGTCCCTGGGAACCAGGCAGCATGGGAGCACCGACGACATCTGTGTGAAATTCTAGCACCCATCAGCATGTGTGTGGGACACTGACCTGACTCAGGTGTTAAATTTGCTTGTACCACCACTGACTTTAGGTGATGTCTGTTAAAGACCCAAACAAAGGCACACGGACCCCTCTAGCTCTCCCCACTGCCAGAGCAAGTACATTTCCGTCAGTGGGTAAGGGCTATTATTCCCCCAAAAGGCTCTGTACTCCCGTCTGTACCCTGCATCTGCTGGGGACATGGAACAGTTCAGCCTTTCTCTCTCCCCTCTCCCTGCCCAACTGGGCCCTTGTCTCTTCCACCCCTTCTTCAGCACCGGCTGAGACCCACACATCTCCCTTACCCTAGATCACAACACAGAGTGTTTTGAAATAAGATAGGTGATCATCAGGAAAATACCAAAAACACAGTGAGACATCACCTCACGCCCATTAGGATGGCTACTATTCAAACAACACAAAGCAAAACAGAAAAGAAGAAACTGAAAGCGTTGTGCTCTACATGTGAGAATATAAAAAGATGCAGCCACTGTGGGAAACAGTATGGCACTCCCTCAAAAAGACTGAAAACAGAATTACGATACGATCCAGCAACTACACTTTTTGGTATTGAAAACAAGGCCTCAAAGAGACATTTAGTACACCTCTTCTCCTAAGAGCATTTTTGTAATAGCCGAAATGTTAAAGCAACCCAAAAGTCTGTCAATGGATGGATGGATAAACAAAATGTGATTTATACATACAACGGAATATTACTCAGCCTTGAAACGAAAGGCAACTCTGACACATGCAACAACACGCATGAACATTGCACCCATTATGCTAAGTGAAACAAGTCGGTTATAAAAAGCCAAGTACTGTATGACTCTCCATTTATATGAGCTATATAGAGCAAACAGATTGGTAGGAACAATTCACACTTATATATGCAATTAGTCTACAACATGGCAGGCAAGAATATACAATGAGAAGGTATCTTCAATAAATGATGTTGGAAAACTGGATAACTACATGCAGATGAATGAGTATGGACTACTTTCTCATACCATGCACAAAAATAAATTCAAACTGGATTAAAGATTTAAATGTAAGACCCGAAACCATGAAACTTCTAGAGGAAAACACAGGCAGTACTGTCTTTGACATCTAAGATGTCAAGTAATCTTGTTTGGAAATGTCTTCTCAAGCAAGAGAAACAAAAGCAAAATTTGGAAATATGTCCTCAGGCAAGGGAAACAAGAGCAAAAATAAACAAATGGGACCACATCAAATTAAAAAGCTTTTGCACAGCAAAGGAAACTATTAGCAAAATGAAAAGGCCATTTAATGAGTGGAGAAGATAGTAACATCTGCAAACAATATTTCTGATAAAGGGTCAATATCCCAGATATACAAGGAAATCATACAATGCAACATCAAAAACAGAGAGAACCTGATTTTAAAATGGGCAGAGAATCTGAACAGACATTTTTCCAAAGATTAAAAAATAGTCAACAGGTACATGAAAAGATACTCACCATCACTAATCACTAAGGAAATGCAAATCAAAACCTCAGTGAGATACCATCTCACTCCTGAAAGAATGGCTATTATGAAAAAGAAAAAAAATAACAAATGTTGGAGAAAAGGGAATCGTCCTGCACTATTAGTGAGAATATAAACTGGTGCAGACACTATGGAAAATGTATGGCGATTCCTCAAAAAATTAAAACTACCATATAATCCAGAAATTCTAGTCTTGGATATTTATCTAAAGAAAACAAAAACACTAATTAGAAAAGATATATGCACCCCAATGTTCATTGCATCATTATTTGCAATAGCCAAAATATGGAAGCAACCTATGTGCCTATCAACAGATGAATGGATAAGGAAGATATAATACACATATACAATGGAATACTACTTAGCCATAAAAAAGAATGACATCTTGCTGTTTGCAACAACATGGATGGACCTAGAGGGTATTATGAGATAAGTCAGATAAGATAAGTGAGATAAGTCAGACAGGAAAAGATAAATGCTGCATGATTTCAATTGTATGTGGAATCTAAAAAATAAATGAACAAACACAACAAAACAGAAACAAAGCTGGAGATACAGAGAACAAACAGGTGGTTACCAGAAGGAAATAGGTGAGGATGATTAAGAGGTACAAACCTCCAGCTGCAAAATAAATGAGTCATGAGTATAAAATAAACCAAGTGTGGGGAATCACGTCAATAAATAATACCTTTGTGATATAGCATAACTAAACATTGAAGTTATCATTTTGAAATGTATGGGAAAAAATCACTATGCTGTATAACAGTAATTAACATATTGTTGTAAGTCAAACACACTTCAAAAACAAACAGGGACTTCCCTGGTGGGCCATTCGTAAGACTCTGAGCTTTCACTGCAGGCGGCATGGGTTTGATCCCTGGTCAGGGAACTAAGATCCTGCATGCCTCATGCCACAGTGAAATTTGTTCTTAATCAAAAAAAAAAAAAAAAAACCTACAAACAAACTCAAAGAAAAAGAGATCAGATTTGTAGTTACAGAGGTAGGGGAGTGGGCGGAAGGGGAATTGGATGAAGGCAGTCAAAAGATACAAACTACCAGCTATGAGATAAATAAGTACTAGGGATATAATGTACAACATGATAAATTAACACTGCTATATGGACAGAGGAGCCTGACAAGGGATCGCAAAGAGTCAGACACGACTAAAGTGACTTAGCAGTTACATATAAAAATTAAGAAAGTAAATCCTAAGAGTTCTTACCACAAAGAAAATTTGTTTCTCCTTTTCCATTTCTTTAATTTTATATCTAAATGAGATGATGGATGCTCACTAAACATACTGTGATAATCGCTTCATGATGTATGTAAATCACATCATTGCACTGTACACGTTAAGCCTATACAGTGCTGTATATTAATAATGCCTCAATAAAACTGGAAGAAAAAAATTGGGGGAAGGCGCCAAGATGGCGGAGGAGTAGGACGGGGAAAACACTTTCTCCCCCACAAATTCATCAAAAGAGCATTTAAACGTCGAGTAAATTCCACAAAACAACTTCTGAATGCCGGCAGAGGACATCAGGCACCCAGAAAAGCAACCCAACTCCTCGAAAGGAGGTAGGAAAAAATATTAAAGACAATAAAAGAGACAAAAGAGGGAGGGACGGAGTTCCGTCCCGGGAAGGGAGTCTTAAAAAGAGAGAAGTTTCCAAACACCAGGAAACCTTCTCACTGCTGAATCCGTGCCGAGCTTTGGAAGCACAGAGGACAACATAACAGGGAAAAATAAATAAACAATTAAAACTCGCAGATTGCGAGCCCTACGGTAACTCCTCCAGCGGAGAAGCAGCGCAGACGCCAGCATCCGCCATTAGCAAGCGGGGGCTGGGCAGGGAGGCGCGGCGTGGGCTGCATCACTGAGAGTAAGAATCTGGCCCGAATACCCTGAGCGCTATCTGAGCGAAATAATTTGGGCTAGCAAACCAGACTGTGGGATATCTACCACACGAAAAGCCAGCCCTAACCTAAGACACCGCCAGCCCGCGCACGGAACAAAGGACTAAACAGAGGTAGCCGGCTGCAAACCTTCCCCCTCCGGTGACAGGCAGCCAGAGCCAGAAGGGGGCAATCTCAGCCCCAGAGAGACATTATCTATAAAACTGGCTTCTTTGCTAACTAAAACTTATTGGGGGTCTGGACGGTCAACATCTGCCTGAGAAGGTGCGCCGGTTTTACACCCAGATAACCAAGTGGCGGGGAGGCGATAAGTCGCAGCATTGGCGCTCGCCAAACACCTCATCACCTGAGCTGCTCGGACCTGGGAAGAGCACAAAACGCAGCCCCAACTGAGTCTGCGCCTCTGAGGACTACCTGAGTGCCTGAACCTGAGCGGCTCGGACCTGGGAGGTGCATGCAACCCAGGGCCAGCCTCGGATTGTTCCCGGCGGAACAACCTAGAGCCTGAGCAGTGTGGGCAGGGAGGCTACACGCGCCGTGAGCGGGGGCAGACCCAGTGTGGCTGAGGCACTGCGAGCGCACGCCAGTGTCATTTGTTTGCAGCATCCCTCCCTCCCTCCCCATAGCGCGACTGAACAAAGAGAAGAAATACAGCTCCACCCACCAGAACACCGACACAAGCTTCCCTAACCAGGAAACCTTGACAAGCCACCTCTACATACCCACACACAGCGAGGAAACGCCACAGTAAAGAGAGCTCCACAAACTGCCAGAATACAGAAAGGACTCCCAAACTCAGCAATTTAAACAAGATGAAGAGACAGAGGAATACCCAGCAGATAAAGGAACAGGATAAATGCCCACCAAACCAAACAAAAGAGGAAGAGATAGGGAATCTACCTGATAAAGAATTCCAAATAATGATAGTGAAATTGATCCAAAATCTTGAAATTAAAATGGAATCACAGATAAATAGCCTGGAGACAAGGATTGAGAAGATGCAAGAAAGGTTTAACAAGGACCTAGAAGAAATAAAAAAGAGTCAATATATAATGAATAATGCAATAAATGAAATTAAAAACACTCTGGAGCCAACAAATAGTAGAATAACAGAGGCAGAAGATAGGATTAGTGAATTAGAAGATAGAATGGTAGAAATAAATGAATCAGAGAGGATAAAAGAAAAACGAATTAAAAGAAATGAGGACAATCTCAGAGACCTCCAGGACAATATTAAACGCTACAACATTCGAATCATAGGGGTTCCAGAAGAAGAAGACAAAAAGAAAGACCATGAGAAAATACTTGAGGAGATAATAGTTGAAAACTTCCCTAAAATGGGGAAGGAAATAATCACCCAAGTCCAAGAAACCCAGAGAGTCCCAAACAGGATAAACCCAAGGAGAAACACCCCAAGACACATATTAATCAAATTAACAAAGATCAAACACAAAGAACAAATATTAAAAGCAGCAAGGGAAAAACAACAAATAACACACAAGGGGATTCCCATAAGGATAACAGCTGATCTTTCAATAGAAACTCTTCAAGCCAGGAGGGAATGGCAAGACATACTTAAAATGATGAAAGAAAATAACCTACAGCCCAGATTATTGTACCCAGCAAGGATCTCATTCAAGTATGAAGGAGAAATCAAAAGCTTTTCAGACAAGCAAAAGCTGAGAGAATTCTGCACCACCAAACCAGCTCTCCAACAAATACTAAAGGATATTCTCTAGACAGGAAACACAAAAATGGTGTATAAACTCGAACCCAAAACAATAAAGTAAATGGCAACGGGATCATACTTATTAGTAATTACCTTAAACGTAAATGGGTTGAATGCCCCAACCAAAAGACAAAGACTGGCTGAATAGATACAAAAACAAGACCCTTACATATGTTGTCTACAAGAGACCCACCTCAAAACAGGGGACACATACAGACTGAAAGTGAAGGGCTGGAAAAAGATTTTCCGTGCAAATTGGGACCAAAAGAAAGCAGGAGTCACAATACTCGTATCAGATAAATTAGACTTTAAAACAAAGGCTGTGAAAAGAGACAAAGAAGGTCACTACATAATGATCAAAGGATCAATCCAAGAAGAAGATATAACAATTATAAATATATATCCACCCAACATGGGAGCACCGCAGTATGTAAGACAAATCCTAACAAGTATGAAAGGAGAAATTAACAATAACACAATAATAGTGGGAGACTTTAATACCCCACTCACACTTATGGATAGATCAACTAAACAGAAAATTAACAAGGAAAAAAAAAAAACAAAAACATGTATCTATAAAGCTCACTAAAGCAAAGCACAGTAAAATGAGGTATGGCAATAAAAGGCATTAAATTTATCAAATAAAAAATAAATAAAGTGCTGAAAAATTAAAGCTGTCAATTCTGTAATAGATATTCATTGAAAGTATCTTTTGAAATGGGAGTGAAAACACCTTCAGAGAAATGAAAGCTAAGGAAGCATGCACGAGCTATAAAAAATGATAAAGTCCTTTATGAATGATGATAATATCAAAACAAAACTGGGAAATACAGGAAGGAGTAAAGAGCACTACGAACAGTCAATACATGGATAAACATTAGAAACTATTCTCTTTTCTTAATTTCATGGTAAACTATCAACATTATATTGTGAAATTTTTCAGAAAAAAAAAAAAAGAATATGGTATGACATAGTTCTGTCTTAGATATTATGCAAGTGGGATGAATACTGAAAATAACTAAAGTACCTCATGGTAAAAAATAAAAAAAAAAAAAATAAAGACAGAGATAAACTATAAAAAAAAAAAAAAAAAGAATTTCTACTAAATTAAAAGTTTTTCTTTCAAAGTTGTGAAATTGCAATGTTGTGGTTAAAATAGACCAAGTCAAAAATTTCATGTCTTCAAATGTAGTGGTGTTTTTTTTCAATTGCTTAGTCATGTCTGATTCTTTACAACCCCATGGACTGCAATGTGCCAGGCTTCCCTGTCCTTCACTAGCTCCTGGAGATTGCTCAAAAAAAAAAAAAAGAAAAAAATTAATAGAAACAGACAGCAGAATGGTGGTTGCCAGGAGCCTGGGAAGGGAATGGAAACTTGTGGGTTAATGGGTACACAGTTTCAGTTTTGCAAGATGAAAAAGTTCTGGAGATGGGGTGCACAACGGCGTGGACACACTTAATACCAAACTGTATACTTCATGGTTACGATGGTAAATTTTCTATTATGTGCATCTTACCAAAGATATAAAATATACAGGAAAGTGCAGAGACTAAAACAACCACTTACCCAGACTGAAAACTCCTCTCCCACCCTCCGCCTTCCTTTCCCCTCCATCTCCCAGAGCAGGTATGTTTTATTCTCCTGCTTTTACTTTCCTTCTCTCCATCCCCAAACAATACGTATTATCCTGACATATCGCAAAAATATATCTTGAGAGGGGAAAAAAGCAAATTGCAAAAAAAAAAAAATGCTACTAATTATAATTTCCATTTTAAAGGCATACAATCCCACAGCAGCTTCAAGCAGAAGTGAGGGTGTCCACATTTATAAGCTAGACTCTGCTAAAGCATGCTGGTCTCAGATTCAACTTGCTAAAACACTGGAAATAATCTGCCTGCTGTTTTGGTGAGCAGTGTCCTATACTTCAAAGTCCTATTTTTGTTTTCACTGGATGCCCCTCTCATTCAGCCTGGCTAAGACCTTAGTCCTCCTCCCAGTTCGGGCATCACCTCCTGGCCTGACCAACATGGTCACAGTAGACACCTTATCACAGATACAGCAGCCAGCCCCACGATGCTCCTGCCTGTGTGTTCACTGCCACAGATGCCCCCATTCCTGGCCCACTGCAGCCTAACAGGTGTGCCCCAGAGACTTAGGGGATTAACAGATAGTTGTGAAAATATACAGTTTTATTTTTAGGCTTATGGTAAAACATAACCTTCTGCATCATGGAAATACATCAACAATTCAACTTTCAAAGAAAGAATCAAATAAAACACTGAAACTGAGACACAAAGCTGAGAATTTGAGTCTTTCTCATGTTAAGAAACTCCACAACAAAATTCCAATAAATGCCATTCTTTGAACTTAAATGTCTGAAAGTTATATTATATATAATGAGTTTTACATATAATTTCTTTCATACATCTTTGCACTTAAAGCATAACATAAGTTATCTGGTCAGTATTAACATTATTTTACTTTTTATGTTCACCCTCAAGTCAGTGTCACTTGGGTCACCCACTCCTAATAGAAAATTTATTTCATTTCTGCATAGGTTAGATCTTCAGTTTTAATAGAGGCAATCATAATCAAGTAATCTGACCTAAAAGCAGAGTGGAAAGCCCAAAAGATGTGACAAGGTTAAATGGCTTTCTCTTTACTTTTCTGCATAAATGAAGTTAATTTTTCTTCACTTCTCTGAGGCTCAGTTTCTCATGGGCATGATGAGGATAATAAAAAGCACCTGACATGAAACTGGACAGATCAGAGGTAAACAAGTCAGAGGTGACTCGTGTGGTGCCTAGTACCGTGTCCGGCACCTCACTGTTAGGAACTAGGTTTAACAGAACTCTTTTTAAACTGTTTCATGAAGACCAAATGCAGGTTAAGGGGAAACACAAAGAAATCTGTTGATTTGGTTTTTGTTGGTTATATGTTTGTTCCTTGGCTTGCTTCTGGCTTTGCTAATCTGATCAGTTGTTTCTCTGAATTAAACAAATCAATATACTGGTTTAACTATAAATAGGTCACAGCTGTTTATAATCAATCTATATTTCTGGATTACTACTGGGTGATTTTCTGGGAAGGAAAGATGAAGCTACATCCCCACGTCACACTATACACGTGGATAAACTGCAAATGAATCAAAGACTGTACATGAAACATAAAGAACTACAAGAAATGGAAAATTTTTATGATCTTGGAGAAAGGAAGGCAATTCCAACTATGACTCATAAATCAGATGTCATAAAACAAAAAAAAAAATCAACTGATTCATTACATAAAAATACCAAAATAAAATTCTGTGACAAACTCAAAAGACAATAAAATACTAGAAATTTGATTTCAACGCATGCTACAAAGGGCTTATCTCTATAATATATAGTAAATTGCTGGAAATAAAAAACACAGACCAACAATCCAATAGAAAAAATTGTCACGTATGAATGATCTTTAAATATATGAAAAGATTTCAATTGCAGTCACAGTAAAAGCGGTGCAAAAAGAAAATACTACACTAAGTTGCAATTTCCCACCTGTCAAATTTGCAAACATCCAAAAGTTTGATTAAACATTTGGTTGGCAAAGTTGTGAAGAAATATGGACTCTTCAGCACTATTGAAGGCAGTGAAAATCATTTAACACCAATGAAAGTAAATTCAGTAACAACTGTAATTATAAGTGCATTTATACTAGCAAGTCTATTTCTGGGGGGTTGCCTTAAAGGTACACCTACACACTTAGAAAATAACATATATTTATCACTGGTTATCCACCACAGAATTCTTTGTAATAGCAATAACCTAGAAGCAACTCACATATCCATCTAAAGGGAAGGAGTTCTCTAACTATGATTCAGCCATAAAATGGAATATTCTGTAGCCCAGAAAAAGAATGAGGAAGCCTTCTGGGTGTGTGTGTGTGTGTGTGTGTGTGTGTGTGTCGGTATTAGTCACCCAGTCGTGTCTGACTCTGCGACCTCATGGACTGTAGCCCACCAGGCTCCTCTGTCCCTGGAATTCTCCAGACAAGAATACTGGAGTGGGTTGCCATTGCCTTCTCCAGGGGATCTTCCTGACCTAGGGATCGAAGCCAGGTCTCCCACATTGTGGGCAGATTCTTTACCGTCTGCGTCACCAGGGAAGCCCAAGGAAGCCCTCTACACACTTACAAAGGACGGCAGATGGCTGAATAAAAAAAAGTATAAAACTGGCCACAGAGTCAGAGACGTTTTAATCAAAGAAAGGAAGGTAAAATGAACAGATATTTATATTTGCTTGCATTTACATAAAGAGGTGCTAGACACAAAACTGGAATAGAATAAAGTGGTTTCCTACCAAGGTAGGAAGAATAGAGTGAATGAGGATGAAGGTGGGAACTAGATTTCCTAGTGTATTCATTTTAAGATCATTTTGATTTTTTAACAGGTGACTGTGTTATCTATTCATAAAATTATACTTGATATAATTACTGTTTACCTGCTAGGTAGAAAGCCCTGTGTTCAGCACTATAGTAACACTTTTAAACCAGCTACAATAATTAATTATGAGCATCAGTGTGCCTGACACAGTGTCTGAGTTGGTTGATGGGGGTTGAGGGAGGAAGGGAACTCATGGTGTATAAGTCATATTGGAGTAAAATCTCCATCTTTGACTTGTACTTCCCTGCCTCAGGGCCGAGCATGAATACGATTTAAGAGGAGACAAGACACACCTGGATAAAAAGATTCCTATCAATGGTGTACAATAGAGCTAAATCAATACTGAAGGAAATATATTTCTAGATCAGGAGAGAAAAGTCCTACTGCTGAACTCATCCAGAAAGGCTTCAGAGAAGGTAAAACTGGAGCTCAGTCTTGCTGCTGCTGCTAAGTCGCTTCAGTCGTGTCCAACTCTGTGTGACCCCATAGACGGCAGCCCACCAGACTCCGCCGTCCCTGGGATTCTCCAGGCAAGAACACTGGAGTGGGTTGCCATCTCCTTCTCCAATGCATGAAAGTGGAAAGTGAAGTCGCTCAGTAGCTCAGTCGTGTCCAACTCTTAGCGACCCCATGGACTGCAGCCTACCAGGCTCCTCCGTCCATGGGATTTTCCAGGCAAGAGTACTGGAGTGGGTTGCCATTGCCTTCTTCTTCTTCTGCTCGGTCTTGGGTATCATACAAATTAAACCTTTTTCACAAAAAGTTCTTTCACGGAAAAAAAGTGAACTTTTTCTGTACAAATGCTTTTTTTTTTTCCCCCAGAACCGCCTTGATTATGCTGATTTTTCTGAATGGGGGTTGAGGGTAAGGGAATGTAATGGGAAGGCAGGAAGGAGATGCTCCATCCTTTCTACTCAATTATCAAAAAGTGAATAATGTCACAAAATTAGGTTTTCCTGGTCATCTCAGTCCTTCCTTAAAATAAAAATAGTACACAGAAATCAGAGTCTGGACTGAAACAATTCACAAAGTTATACCACTGTATTTTATTGCTTTCTCACTTAAAATTTCACATCACCTCGGGAAGTTTTTCTCTTTGTCAGCTTTCATAGACAGTTCCTCTGCATGGGTTGGCCAGAATCAGGAGAGGAACAGCAAGTTTCTGTTCCTGTCCTACACTTACAAAGAGAGTTCGCTTTGTAAGTGCTTATGCTGATGCAGGAGACGCAAGAGACACGGGTTTGATCTCTGGGTCAGGAAGATACTCTGGAGAAGGAAATGTCTACCCACTCTAGTATTCTTGCCTGGGAAACTCCATGGACAGGGGAGCAAAGAGTTGGGCAGGACTGAGGAGCAACTAAACACACACAATAGGGCTATAGCGATGGGAAGAGGGAACGCACCTGGGAGGGGTCATTGCCCTGATGCTCAGGATTGGAAATGCCCACCTGAATGGCCTCCTTGGCACAGGGAGCCCACCTTTGAACACTTCCTGTGATGGGAACTCACTACCACCGTCATCTGGATGCAAGCTTTTATGTTGAGGTGGAAACTCTCTTATCTTCAAGCCCCTGGTTCTGAGGCTAGCCACAAATTTGCAGACAAGGCAAATTCATCTCACATGAGTTAAACTCGGCACACTAGAAGAACTGCTCTATGGCTTTCGTTAGTTTGGAATCAGGATGCAGGAGTGGGAAGGGGAAAGAGAATGAATGTTTTTGCTGTTTTTGGATTCTTTTTTTAAAACATTTACTTGACAGTGCTGGGTCTTCGTTGTGGCATGCAGGATCCTTCCTTGTAGGATGCACACTCTTAGTTGCTGACCACGGGCGGAACCCAGGCCCCCTGCTTTGGAAGCCTGGAGTCTTAGCCACTGGATCACCAGGGAAGTCCCTGTCGTTGGGTTCTAAACAAACACTGGTCACTTTTGCATTGAAAATAATTAGGTAACAGTGTTTAGATTAATTGCAAAATAGAAGCATACTATATTCAATGTACCATTTATCCTCTAATGGACCAAATTCACCTGAAAAGTAACATTTTTCGGGAGTGCATCTTAAGCATGTAAAATGACAAGTAGAATGCTGACCGTCTTCTAAGCATCACTCTGAAGCGTCCGAGGAGCCCCTACCACTCTAGGACCCAGGTGCTCAAAGCAACAAAATTCAGTAGTGACACACAGGAGACAAGCCTACTTAGCCTCCACCAGGGTTATGGCCACCTAGAAATAAGGCGTTTGGAAAGCTTTTCCTGGAGAATAAGACTTATTTTGAATAAAGTGCTGTCACCTAAGTCAGTAATATCCCCAAGCAAGTTTTATGACCCTGTAAGGAAAGAATTAGCCTACTCATTTGGGAATTTAGTGGTGTTTGGAATGCAGAAAAGTGACAATGAGATTGGAAATGGATTGGCTTTGGGGCTTGTTCTGCTTTATAAATAATAATGAAGCTTTTCTAATAAGAACTAACGTGAAATGAGAAAAAAAAAAGAAAATCTGTCCCTAGAGTATAAAATTACCTCATCACCCAATTTGCATTTCTCCACTCCAAGCACATTTTCTGTGAGTTCCACTTAGAGCGAGGAAGCTGCTGTATGATAATTAATTTTAACAAGCACTTGGCAGCCTGAGCTGGCCTGTAGACAAGCTGCCCTAGACCAACTATGAATTTGAAGTGCACTTTTTATGGTGTTTTTTCCACAATGACATTATTTAGGCATTTAAAAATCATCTGGACTGCAACTTTACTTTGTTCTTTTTTTCTTCTTCACTGGGATTTTTTTCATGTACTTGAATACACAAGCAGTTTGTAAAAACCGTTAGGAAATGGGGGAGATAATTGGATCTTGCTGTAGCAAAACTAGAAGGGGATTAGGTATTTGCGATTCATCAAAAGGGCCACTTGTTTTTCTTTTCTTTTTCCCCTGTGTTCAGAAAAGAAATATGCACGTCGCCTGACTTATATATAGTTCATTAGAGGAAAAAGTGCTTTAGAATTAGATCCTTTTGCGATTTCCCATGCAGCGTTTGCCTTCTTTTTTTTAGCACTACTGTAAAAGCAGGTGATAGTCCTGAGATGTGATGAGCAATGTCTGAGCACTATTTCTCTTTTATGTCGCTGCACATGGAGTATGGGCAAGCAAATAATGAGTCTTTCTGAGCAGGAAAATAAATCTAGAGAGAACTAATACTTGATTTCATAGTCATAACTCACCTCTCATCTATCGAGTTTATTGTTCTATACTAAATGATTTGCGCATGTCTGTATGTTTATAATGTACATGAAAAGTTGCAAAATCTTAATTACGGCAAAAAAAAAAGACATTCTGTAATTTCCCAGGCAAGCTACTTAAAAGATGAGTATCTCTCTACATTTTTTAAGATGAAAAACAATGACATGATAACTCATTCCTTTTTATGTTTTTAAAAACAGACTTACTGCCTGTGACTCAGTTACTTGCTCTCACAAAGAGTCCAAATTAACCTTCGTGATAACAACTTGTCAAATTCCATTACTTTCATAAAGGCAATTCTTTCTTATCTTTCATAACAAACGTTTAAACTGATGATTAACACCATGGGTACAATTGCCAGTTAAAAATAACATGCGGGAATTTCTCATCCTTTTCACTTAGTCGTGTGTGAAATGTTTATCTAGAAATCTTGATGCAAGTGGCCTGTGTCACCTAACCATGCAATAACATTTCAAGTTAAGCTTTTCTTTATTAAGATCATCTGTACTATATTTGGAGCTAAGCAAAATTCTCCAAAGTCAAATCTATGCACTGATTGGAGAAATTTTCTTTATTTATCCTCATTCCTGGTGGGAATTCTCTTAGGTTAAACTGCATTCACCATTTACTGAGACTCTAACCTGGGCAAGGCACTGAGCTTAGAGGCAAAGGGGCAGACAAAGGTGAAACAGAGAAGCCTCCTGTTCTCAGAAAGCTTAGTCTAGTGAGGAGATAAAACTTACGTTCACCTGAAGCTGATAATGCGGAAAGAGCTCACACCTTGTTAGCACACAAAGGTGCAGAATGTTCTGTATATATTTGTTCTAACATGTCATTTAAGGCTAATGTTTCCTTATTGATTTTCTGTGCAATGATGTATCTCTTGACGTAAATGGGGTGTGATCAGATCAGATCGGTCGCTCAGTCGTGTCCGACTCTTTGCGACCCCATGAATCGCAGCACGCCAGGCCTCCCTGTCCATCACCAACTCCTGGAGTTCACTCAGACTCACGTCCATCGAATCGGTGATGCCATCCAGCCATCTCATCCTCTGTCGTCCCCTTCTCTTCCTGCCCCCAATCCCTCCCAGCATCAGTCTTTTCCAATGAGTCAACTCTTCGCATGAGGTGGCCAAAGTACTGGAGTTTCAGCTTTAGCATCATTCCTTCCAAAGAAATCCCAGGGCTGATCTCCTTCAGAATGGACATCCGCTGCTATTATTGTGTTGCTAGCCATTTCTCCCTTTTAGTCTGTTAACATCTGCTTTAAATATTTAGGTGCTCCCATGTTCAGCGTATAAAACTTGTAAAATATTACATCCTCTTCTTGGATTGAGCCCTTTATCATCATGTAATGTCAGCTTTGTCTCTTATTAGTATTTATTATAACTAATAAATTCAGTAAAGCTGCAGGATACTAAATCAATACACAAAATCTGCTGCATTTCTATACACCAATAACTATCATAAAGAGAATAAAGAAAACAATCCCATTTATAATTGCATTACAAAGAATAAAATATCTAGTAATAAATTTAACCAAAAAAGTGAAAAAACCATACACTGAAAACTACAAGATATTAATGAAGGAAATTCAAGACATAAATAAATAGATATTCTGTGCTCATTACTCAGAATAATCAATATTGTTCAATGTCCACACTACCAAAGCAAGTTACAGATTCAATGTAATCCCTATCAAAATTCTAATGGCATTTTTCAAAGAAACAGAACAAATAATCTTAAAATGTGTGTGGAGTCACAAAAAAAGCCTGAATAGCCAAAGTAATTTGGATAAAGAAGAACAAACCTGGAGGTATCATGCTCTTTGATTTCAAAGTATTACAAAACTTTAGTAATTAAAATAGTATGATATTGACCTAAAAACAGACACACAGAGCAACTGAACAGAACAGAGAGCTCAGAAATAAACCCACACATGTATGGTCATTTAATTTACAACAAAGGAACCAAGAAAACACAATGGGTAAAGAACAGTCTCTAATAAATGGTGTTGGGAAAACTGAAAAGGAATGAAACTTGACCACTATCCTATACCATACACAAAAATTAACTCAAAATGCATTAAAGATTTGATCACAGGAGCTGAAACCATAAAACTCCTACAAGGAAACACAAGTGGTAAGCTCCTTGACACAAGTCTTGGTGATGATTTTTTTTGAATCAGACACCAAAAAAGCAAAAGCAACAAAAGCAAAAGTAAGTATGTGGAACCACATTATACTAAAAAGCCTCTGCATAGCAAAGGAAATCATGAACAGAAAAGG
Organism: Bos grunniens; assembly: GCF_055505025.1. Classification (NCBI taxonomy): domain Eukaryota; kingdom Metazoa; phylum Chordata; class Mammalia; order Artiodactyla; family Bovidae; genus Bos; species Bos grunniens. The sequence goes on from NC_141172.1 coordinate 15,210,766, forward strand.
CAATCCAGTGAATGGAAGAAAATATTTGTAAATCATAAATCTTAAAAGGGGCTAAAACATTCAAAATATATAAAGAACTCATATAACTCAACAGCAAAAAAAAATCTGATTTAAAAAAATGTGCAGAAGATCTGAATAAACATTTTTTCAAATAATATAAACAGATGGCCAACAGGTAGATGAAAAGATGCTCAGAGTAATTAATCATCAGGAAATGCAAATCAAAACCACAGTAGGATACCACCTCACAACTGTTTTGAATGGCTGTTATCAAAAAGGACATGAAATAAATGTTGGTGAGGATATGGAGAAAATGTACCCTTCTATGCTGTTGGTGGGAATGTTGACTGATGCAGCCACTATGGAAAACAGTATGGAGGTTCCTCAAAAAAAAAACAAAATAGAATCATCACATGATCCAATAATTCCACTTTTAGGTATTCATCCAAAGAAAATGAAAATACTAAAGGACATCTGTACTCCCATGTTCATTGCAGTATTGTTTACAATAGCCAAAATATGGAAATAACCTGTGTCCATCAGTGGATGAATGGACAAAGAAATTGTGGCTCTACACAATGAAATAATTTAACTATAAAAAAGAGGAAATCTTGCCATCTGCAACAACATGGATGGACTTTGGGGCTTCCCTAGCAGTTCATCGGTAAAGAATCCGCCTGCGATGCAGGAGCCACGGGAGATGCAGGTTCAATCTCTGGGTCAAGAAGATCCCCTGGAGGAGGGCCTAGCAACCCACTCCAGTATTCTTGCCTGGAGAATCCCACGGACAGAGGGGCCTAGCGGGCTACAGCCCATAGGGTCGCAAAGAGTTGGACACGACTGAAGCAACTTAGCACGCACGCACACAGATGGTCTTTGAGAGAATTACACTAAATGAAATGAGACAGAGCCGATTCATTGGAAAGACCCCAATGCTGGGAAAGATTGAAGGCAGGAGGAGAAGCAGACGACAGAGGATGAGACGGTTGGATGGCATCACCAACTCAATGGACGTGGGTTTGGGTGGACTCCGGGAGTTGGTGATGGACAGGGAGGCCTGGAGTGCTGCGATTCATGGGGTCGCAAAGAGTCAGACACGACTGAGTGACTGAACAATAAGACAGAGACAAATACTATATGATTTCTCTTACATGTGAAATATGGGAAAAAACAAACAAGTTCATGTAGATGTGAAGAACAGATATGTGGTTGCCAGAGGTAGTGAGTGGGGGAAGGTGGGAGAAATGGATGAAGTGGATCAAAGGTTAAAAATAATTTAAATACAGTGCATTACTAACAAACATCAGAAAACAGTGTACTATTACCTAGTAATCTGTTACCATCTCCTACAACAAATAAACAAGAAAACAATCTGTGTGTGTGTTGCTATATATACAGTATACTAACGCGTATATATGGAATTTAGAAAGACGGTAATGATAACCCTGTATGCAAGAGAACAATTGAGACACAGATGTATACAACAGTCTTTTGGACTCTGTGGGAGAGGGAGAGGGCGGGATGATTTGGGAGAATGGCATTGAAACATGTATAATATCATATAAGAAACGAATCACCAGTCCAGGTTTGATGCAGGATACAGGATGCTGGGGCTGGTGCACTGGGATGACCCAGAGGGATGGTATGGGGAGGGAGGAGGGAGGGGCGTTCAGGATGGGGAACACGTGTACACCCATGGTGGATTCATTGATGTATGGCAAAACCAATACAATATTGTAAAGTAATTAGCCTCCAATTAAAATAAATAAATTTAAATTAAAAAAACTGGAGAGGTCTGTAAAAAGGACAATGTCATCATCCTTGCTCTAGTGTCAGGTTCCACTTTTACAACCCAAGCAACCTACTCTTCTCCATACACACAAAAAATTACCATCACTTAAAATTTTGTTGTCGTTGTTCAGTGGCTAAGTCCTGTCCGACTCTTAGCAACCCCATGGCCTGCAGCATGCCACGAGAGAGTTGGCTCATCTCCCAGAGTTTGCTCAAATTCATGTCCATTGAGTCAGTGATGCTAACCATCTCATCACTTAAAATAGGTATACTTTAACAATGAAAACGCATCTTTGTCAAACTAAATATTACGTTGAAATATTTCACACATTTCCACAGAAGGGAGGGGAAGAATGACACTGAATTTACTTGCTTCTCTGTGGTATAGTCAGTGCATACATTAAGATTGGATGGTAGGACTTCCCTGGTGGTCCAGGGGTTAAGAATTCACCTTCCAACGCAGGGGACTCAGGGACTTGGGTTCGATCCCTGGTCAGGGAACTAAGATCCCACATGTTACAGGGCAATTAAGAGATATGGCTTTGTCAACAGGTACAGGTTTTTCCAACAATATTTTTGCAAAAATCCTATACCTGCTGACAAAGCCATAATATGCCATGGGGTAATTAAACCCATGCACCACACTAGAGAATCTGATTGCCTCAACAACAGAAAGCCCACATGCCACAACAAAGACCCAGAACAGCCAGAATTTTAAAAATTAAAAAAAAAAAAAAGCTATAAAAATTTTTTTAAAAAAAGATTGGATGGCATATCATTGCTTTAGGAGATAGACTGAAAAAGAAATTGTAATTTTTTTTGAAACATTATTGGAAAAACCTATACCTGTTGACAAAACCATAATATTTTATTTAGTAACTTACTTAATAAGATCTAATACATATAATGGAAAATTTACTTAAGTCTTTCTGGATCTCAAGAATTCTAATCATTTTAATGGTCCTTCATTTCGGTTTGCTGATATTTACCAACATTCTGATTTATATTTATTTGTTGTTGTTCAGTTGCTCAGTCATGTCCAACTCTTTATGACCCCATGGCCTGCAGCACGCTGGGCTTCCCTATCCTTCACCATCTCCTGGAGCTTGCTCAAACTCATGTCCATTGAGTAGGGGATGCTATCCAACTCATTATCTCAAAATGTCCTATTTTCTCAAAAATAATTCTCTTTCCATCTCATTCTTTCTCCAAATCTCCCTCTCTCTCTCTCTCCTCTTTGTCACAAACAGACACACAGCCCTATACTTAGAAACAGTCTATTTTGTGGGAACATAACTGAATTTCTGTCTCTCTCACGCTACCTCAAAGTGGTAACGCAGTTATGAGTTGATCAAGATGGGAAGATGGCCTTCACGTTCACCTCAGCTTGTCTAAACTTCAGACTGGCTTCTCTCTGACTCTAGTCCCTATCACTCCTGCTTTAGAGTTTTTACCTTAGAAAACTTGTCAAGGTAAATTCCTTATCTTCTCTACAGAGATGTTAAATTTTTTAAAGTCTCTTGCAAGTTTTACAACCCAGGGATGTCTTTCTTGAGGACCTGGAATCACACCTTTGAAATATATGCATCAAGGAAGAGAGCAACCCCTCTCCCAATCTCCATGAGAGAGAAGGAGCCTACCTTCAGCATGCAGGCAGTCTTGCTCCAGGTTATAAAGCTATCTCCTATTGTGAAGATAAGGAAAAGACTGCTTATCCTTTTCAGTTCAGTTCAGTTCAGTCATTCAGTCATGTCCAATTCTTTGCGATCCCATGGACTGCAGAACACCAGGCCTCCCTGTCTACCACCAACTCCTGGAGTCCACCCAAACTCATGTCCATTGAGTCAGTGCTGTCATCCAACCATCTCAATCCTCGGTAGTCCCCTTCTCCTCCTGCCCTCTATCTTTCCCAGCATCAGGGTCTTTCCCAATGAGTCAGCTCTTCACATCAGGTGGCCAAAGTACTGGAGTTTCAGCTTCAACATCAGTCCTTCCAATGAACATTCAGGACTGATTTCCTTTAGGATGGACTGGTTGGATCTTCTTGTAGTCTAAGGGACTCTCAAGAGTCTTCTCCAACACCACAGTTCAAAAGCATCAATTCTTCAATGCTCAGCTTTCTTTATAGTCCAACTCTCACATCCATACATGAGTACTGGAAAAACCATAGCCTTGACTAGATGAATCTTTGTTGACAAAGTAATGTCTCTGCTTTTTAATATGCTATCTAGGTTGGTCATAACTTTCCTTCCAAGGAGTAAGCATCTTTTAATTTCATGGCTGCAGTCCCATCTGCAGTGATTTTGGAGCCCAAAAAAATAAAGTCTGACACTGTTGCCATTGTTTCCCCATCTATTTCCCATGAAGTGGTGGGACCGGATGCCATGATCTTCGTTTTCTGAATGTTGAGCTTTAAGCTAACTTTTTCACTCTCCTCTTTCACTTTCATCAAGAGGCTCTTTAGTTCTTCTTCACCTTCTGTCATAAGGGTGGTGTCATCTGCGTATCTGAGGTTAGTGATATTTCTCCCACCAATCTTGACTCCAGCTTGTGCTTTATCCAGCCTAGCGTTTCTCATGATGTTCTCTGCATATAAGTTAAATAAGCAGGGTGACAATATACAGCCTTGATGTACTCCTTTTCCTATTTGGAACCAGTCTGTTGTTCCATGTCCAGTTCTAACTGTTGCTTCCTGACCTGCATACAGGTTTCTCAAGAGGCAGGTCAGGTGGTCTGGTATTCCCATCTCTTTCAGAATTTTCTACAGTTTGTTGTGATCCACACAGTCAAAGACTTTGGCATAGTCAATAACGCAGAAATAGATGTTTTTTGGAACTCTCTTGCTTTTTCAATGATTTAGCAGATGTTGGCAATGTGGTCTCTGGTTCCGCTGCCTTTTCTAAAACCAGCTTGAACATCTGGAAGTTCACAGTTCACATATTACTGAAGCCTGGCTTGGAGAATTTTGAGCTTATTCTTTTGGCAATTAATAAATATAGATAACCTAAGATTCCCCCTTAGGGCTTAAAGATCTTAGCTCTTAAAAACTTTTCCAACTATTATTTCAATGGAGTTTTCTGTCTCTCTTCCCTGTCACAGTAGCTGTAGAAAGTCCTGCTTGCCTGTTTAACTTTGGCCAGTTTGCTGTTTCCTGGGACAGGGCCAAATTCATGATGTCAGGAAAAAATGCTTTTTTTGTGATGTGGAATGATAAGGCAATTTCTTTTTCCTATTCTTAGTCTGTAAGCTCCTTATGAAACCCTTTATCGAAAAACAAAAGCAAAAAAAAAAAGATGTTACATAACTTACCCAAGGTTACAAAGTGGTTGGGCCGGGATTCAAGCCTCAGTTAATTCAAGTCTAAAAGCCGATACCTTTAAACCCTACATAGTGTTCCTGCAACCATTTCCAAAGGCTTCATAGGTGGCTCAGTGGTAAAGAATACGCCTGCTAATGCGGGAGATTCAAGAAACACAGGTTCGATCCCTGGGTCAGAAGATGCCCTGGAAGAGGAAGTGACAACCCACTGCAGTATTCTTGCCTGGAGAATCCCATGGACAGAAGAGCCTGGCAGGTCCACGGGGTCACAAAGAGTCAGACACAACTGGGCGACTGAGCACACACACAACCCTCTCCAAAAGATTCTTACCTCAATATTATTAAATAAGACCATTATTTGCCCTAAAAGTGAAAAGTATAAATGACAGAGAGTTTGGCTTTTATATTAATAGTGGAGATTAACGGTGCACAAGACACATTAATTTCGTCCTGCAGATGACACCACGTGGCTGCAGTTAACAAGATTTCTTTACACACAACCAGAAGGTAAGGGCATTCCAGGCTGAGATAACCCAATGGTTACAGAGCAGTGAACGCTGGTGGGTCAGAAAGCAACAGGGGAAAAGGCAAGAGGAATGAAGTCTTGCAAAGTCGACTGGAAGCAGATTGGGGAGAGCCTTGAGAGCCATTCTAAGGACCCTGGACACTATAAAGAACATAAGCAGCTGCTGAAAGTTAAGGGACATGAAAGTAAAATGATTAGTACCTTCTTGTCTGGGGCTTATTTCTTTGTTTTGTTGCTTTTAATTATTTATGTCAAAAAAGAAGATGAACATACAAAACGAGTATAACTGAATACTGCTGCTGCTACTGCTAAGTCGCTTCAGTTGTGTCCGACTCTGTGCGACCCCATAGACAGCAGCCCATCAGGCTCCCCCGTTCCTGGGATTCTCCAGGAAAGAACACTGGAGTGGGTTGCCATTTCCTTCTCCAATGCGTGAAAGTGAAAAGTGAAAGTGAAGTCGCTCAGTCATGTCCGACTCTTCGCGACCCCATGGACTGCAGCCCACCAGGCTCCTCCGTCCATGGGATTTTCCAGGCAAGAGTACTGGAGTGGGGTGCCATTCCCTTCTCCGTAACTGAATACTAGCAACAAATAATTTAAAATGTCATTTTTAGAAGAAATAATTTCAATGGCAACCTAATTAAAACATAACTCGGGAAAAACTCCCAGAAGATGCAAAGTGTCTTTTCTGAGAAAACTATAAAATCTAATTCATGAGTACAAGAGAAGTTGTTAAGTAGAGAAACAGACCATGCTCATAAATGGAAAGACAAGAAGCTGATCTATAAATTCAACACAAAACCAATAAAAATCTAAAAGGGTTATTTGTGGAAGTTCACAGGCCAGTTGGTCCTCATGTTCACAGAAGAAAAAGGGCCAAGTTGGTCAAGATGATTTTGAAGGAGGAGATATCAAAACTCCCCAGGTGTTAAAACATTTTAAAACTAAGTGACCTGACAGGCAGATACAGAGAACAAACTAGTGGTTACCAGGAGGGGAGAGTGAAGGGGGGAGGGGCAAGATAGGCGTAGAGGATTATGAGGTATAAACCATGATGTATAAAATAAGCCACAAGGATATATTGTACAACATGGGGAATGCAGCTAATATTTTATAATAACTATGATGATGTGATGTGCATGCTCAGTCATGTCTGACTCTTTGCAACCCCATGTACTGTAGCTCACCAGGCTCCTCTGTCCATGGAATTTTCCAGGCAAGAACACTGGAGCAGGTTGCCATTTCCTCCTCCAAGGGATCTATCAGGCCTAGGGAGTGTCTTGCACCTACTGCATTGGCAGGCAGATTCCTTACCACTGTGCCACCTGGGAAGCCCCTATAATAACTACAAATGAATTATAAGCTTTAAAAACTGTGAATCACTATATTGTATACCTGGGAACTAAAAAGCCTCTTGATGAAAGTGAAAGTGGAGAGTGAAAAAGTTGGCTTAAAGCTCAACATTCAGAAAACGAAGATCATAGCATCTGGTCCCATCACTTCATGGGAAATAGATGGGGAAACAGTGGAAATAGTGTCAGACTTTATTTTTGGGGGCTCCAAAATCACTGCAGATGGTGACTGCAGCCATGAAATTAAAAGATGCTTACTCCTTGGAAGGAAAGTTATGACCAACCTAGATAGCATATTCAAAAGCAGAGACATTACTTTGCCAACAAAGGTCCGTCTAGTCAAGGCTATGGTTTTTCCTGTGGTCATATATGGTGTGAGAGTTGGACTGTGAAGAAGGCTGAGCGCCAGAGAATTAATGCTTTTGAACTGTGGTGTTGGAGAAGACTCTTGAGAGTCCCTTGGACTGCAAGGAGATCCAACCAGTCCATTCTGAAGGAGACCAGCCCTGGGATTTCTTTGGAAGGAATGATGCTAAAGCTGAAACTCCAGTACTTTGGCCACCTCATGCAAAGAGTTGACTCATTGGAAAAGACTGATGCTGGGAGGGATTGGGGGCAGGAGGAGAAGGGGACAACAGAGGATGAGATGGCTGGATGGCATCACTGACTCGATGGACGTGAGTCTCAGTGAACTCCGGGAGTTGGTGATGGACAGGGAGGCCTGGCGTGCTGCAATTCACGGGGTCTCAAAGAGTCTGACACAACTGAGCGACTGAACTGAACTGTAATTTATTTTATTTTAAGAAGGATACTATTCTTTAAAAAAAATTTTTTAAGTGACCCAAGATTGGTCCAGAGTCATTAATTGGGCTTTTATATTTTTTTGCTTGGTTAAAGAAACTGTGAAGAAGGGAGATAGAAAAGATGACATGGATGACAAAAAGAGATGGTCTCCTTCATAGCTCCTCATCCACTTTCAATGAGAGGGACCCTGATACTCACACAGAGCAACCCTGACTCTTAAATAAAGACAAAAACTATCTTCAAAAGAAGCACTTACACCACAGGTGTCTGGTCTAAGGATAATGACAGTTGGAGTGAAATAGTTCAATCATCCATCTGGCATTTGCCAATCCAAAGAAAGGAGGCAGAAGACGAAACTGTAAGTACTCTGCCCTGGGTCTCAAATAGCCTGGGATAAAGTTAAGAGGCAGAAGACACACAGGAAATGAGGAACCTACTTACAAAGCAACATTCTATTAAGTACGATAAAGTACAAGTATAAACACAAAAGTGCTGAGAGTTGCGAGCAGAGAGGTAACCGTGGGCAGATGTGCTCAGGGAGGCGGGTCTGGAAAGCACAGGGTCAGTAAGGGAGTCACTGCCATTGAGCTTGCTGCCTTCAACCTGTTTCTGGTCCACTGCGACTCAGACATCAAGTAGGGCAGCACCAGACCCACCACTGTGCACTGTTGATTCCACCTAAATTCCATCAAAGTAGGATAAACTTTTCAAGCTAAAACTTCATATGAAGTTAATGAATGATCTTGTCTAAGAATTTAGAAAACGGGGGGCTTCCCTGGTGGTCCAGTGGTTAAGACTCCACACTCCAAATGCAGGGGGCATGGGTTCAATCCCTGGTCAGGGAACTAGGATCTGACATGCCGCACAGCATGCCAAGAACAGAAAAGGGTATGCCTGTCGTCCTGCTTCTTTCTGCCCTTCTTGTTGGGGGTTACATGAGACTGTAGTGAACTGAGAGTTTTCCCTCGGAGACTCTCATCTGGAGCCTTAGATCATTCACAACTTGTTCTCAGATCACCAATATGGAAGGAACGGAGGTTAATATCTGGCCAATGGTGTGATTCCTCCCACTAGAGGCTTAGTGACTTGCCTACAGAATGATAAGTCCCACGGAGGACCCAGAAAGAAACATATATTGGATCCTAATGATGTTCTCCTGCAGGGTCACTGCCTACATTGAGCATCATTAGAACTAGAGACTGTGAGCTCCAAACATGGACCCACTAGAGCTTTCTCAACCGTGTATATCCACACTAACTCACAGAACTAACTTGACATATCCAGGAATCAAGATTCCAACTGCAAGTACCTCATTTGGGGGTTGGCTCGCTCCTATTCCCACCAAACAGTAAACTAAACTACATATTGTTAAGTCTGCAATGGTTAAGGCAACCACATAAAATCTTTTTACTTGAAAGAAATTAAGCTCACTGTGGTTTATTCAGCAACATTTCTCATCCATGTCCAACAGTGGAGTGCCGCATCAGTCACAGCTGAATCTAATTTGCTGTGATCTTGGTAAATGGGAGGCAGTCAACAAGTCCCCAGCTCCAGCCCAGAAGCAGCACATAACACGTTTCTGAAATTAAGTAATAAACAGAAGATGGGAGAAAGGTTCCCTGACCATAACTGACATTTGTGATGTAGCAGGAAGGTCCCCTGGGTTCTGATTGCCTATTTATTGGAATTATAAATATGTACATTGTTGAAGAGATTGATGAGTCATTTGTTATTGCTTCTGTTACTGAGATTAGAGTCCCTATCTCTTGAGTATGCTAAATTCTTAGCTTGCTTGATCCTGGGCAAGCCTCACAGAACCCTTTGAGAACTTACTCTGCTTGCTATTTTGCAGCTGAGGAAACTGAGGCAAGAAAGTGAAGTACTGTTGAAAATCTAATAATTAGCCAAAGGCAGAGACAATACACCAGCTCTGATGCCAGAGCCCAAACTCTTAGCCAGGTGCTTCATGGCTCCCTTGGTTGCAAAGCCTTTGTGTATAATTGCTCATTAATTATATGTGGACTGGTGGTGAGCTCATGCATTTCTAAATAAGATTTTAGGGCTATCATTCTGGTTGGAAATGAGGAACTAGGGCTCTTGCTTGAAGATGTGTTTCAATAACAAAACCTACTTGCCCTTAAACAGTGTAGTTATTAATATTTAGGGTGGTTTATTTGGGTTAACAGAACTTGGAGGAATTAAGGGTTAAAGTCCTCCCAAGTCATCCTTTCCAGCTGCTAATACAGATCACATTACTGGAGAAGGGCATGGTAACCCACTGCAGTATTCTTGCCTGGAGAATACCATGGACAGAGGAGCCTGGCAGGCTGTAGTCCATGGGGTCACAAAGAGTTGGACCCAACCTATCAACTAACACTTTCACTACATACTTAACTCCATTTTCTCTTTGGTTTGCTGAAGAATCAATGTGTGTGAGGATACCTGTCTTCCTATTTTACACCTTGGAGCATGCAAATACCATGAACCACAATACTGTCACAACTGTTTTGTCCCTGCAATTGGATTTTTTTGTTGTTGTTGTTCTGATTCACTGAAAGACATATAAGCTATTGCTGCACAATGCCTACAGAAATTGTTCAATTAGATGTGAGGGGGAAAACTCACATTTACTAACTATAAAGCATCCTGCATACAGAGCCACTTTCATTATGTATCTTATTTCTCATGGCCATGCAGAATTTAGGCCTTGGTGTTTGATTATATCTCTCACAGGAAGCATAGTTGTTCTAGGGTTGATGTTGCATAAAGCCAGAAACAATTTCCATAGTCTCCAAGAGGAATTGGAGACAAGGGAAGTTATCTTGTCCTGAGGCAGAATGTTGAAGTAGGAAAAACTGCTCTTGGCACTGTATTCCTCTCTCAAGCACTTACTCTGAGTCCCAATCTTACTCTAAACTGCAAGTGTTGGTATTATCCCCCCTAGGTGTTATCTGAGAAAGACTGTCATCAACTCAGTATCAGCCTGGTATCCTCAGAACTCAGTGGGCGCTTAGAATTGCATAGAACTGGCCTGAATCCATTGGCCGGCTGGTTTTGGGTAATCTGTCTGAACCTTAGTCAAATCCTCTGTAAAACAAGGATGACGATATCTATATCCTAAACATGTTAGGAGGATTGGGCGTAATTCTTTACGTAGGCTGAGAAGCACACCACCAAAGACACAGTAGGAACTAGACAAACGATAGCTTTTCTGGTGTTTGATATAAGCATAAAACACAAAGGGGTCTATTTCCGCAAAGAGTATAGGTATGAGAGAATCATTTTGTGTATTTCTTCCTCTGAATGATGAAGATAAGCTATTCGATATTTATAAAGATTTAAAACGTTAAGTGCTACTCATCTGCAGCAAATAACCTGAGTATACACATGTGCAGACCAAAAGGCTGATTTATCTCGAGGTTAAAAAAAAAAAAATCTTACATCAGAAAATAATATATTTTGAAAGGTTAGTGACACCCCCACTCATTCACATTGTGCAACTGGCTAATAAGATCTTTAAAGATGTGAAAATCATGGCTGAGAAAATGCTTATATGTAAAGAAGACAAAACTGCGGTCACTATATATTGTGGGAAAGGAAACTGCCTAAGGACACTTGGGGTGAAGTTACAGTACACTGAATTGTGTCATAAATAAAAGAAATCCACTCATTCATCAAGTATTTGTTGAACGCCCGCTACCTGCCAAACACAAACAAAACAATTCACAGCCATCAATTCGACTTTACTTTCTGGGGGCCCGGCAGCCCACTGGGTAAAAACTATAAAATCTTCGCTGCTAACTCCTTACACTAACTTTACGGAGCCCGTTTTTGGATAGAGCAAGAAGGCCCCGCCCCTCCTCTCGCCGGCCTCCTGCGTTTACGTAATCGTATTTCGAAAACGCCAAGACGTACCTACGGCGTCCCACGAGGAAATGCTACTGCTGCAACTTGTTCCGCCCGCGTGGAAGATGGCGCTTAATGCGTCAACCATCCCTGCTGCCCGGTTCCTTCCTTACGGGGGCGGGGCCCAGAGAGGACGGGTGTTTAGGAAGTGTGTGGTTTAGTTTTCCCCGCCCTTTCTCTCCTCCCTTTGCTCTCACTATATTCGCGGAGGGTGAACGAGCAAAGATCGGAAAAAATTTAAACAGAAGAAGAGTACAAGGCGAGAAACAACAGTGGCGTGAAGCCAGTTCGGGAACGCGACGCTCACGGGGGCGGGGCAGGGGCGGGGCCAGAGCTACGGGGGCGGAGCTGCGGTTGCGGTCCATTTGCCCGCGGCGGCTGCGACGGCGAAGCAGCAGGCGGTGGCTAGTGGGTGAGTGAGAAGCCGGCGTGTAGGTGGCCGTTTGGGCTTCGGTTGCGGGGATCGGGCAAGGGCGGCGGCGGAGGCTCTCCCCAGGGCTCGGCTCCGCGGGTCTTCTCTTTACCCCTTTCTCCCCTGACCGAAAGCGGGCATCGGGTTTTCCAGCCCGGCGACTAGTGGAGTTGCCTGCATCCGGGCCCCGGACTTTCCGGCAGCCGGGGCGCAGAGATAGGGGCATAGGGTTCCGTCTCCTTTTCTGCTTTCCCGCCCGCAGTCCCCGAGCTGGCTCATTCCCGAGGTCCTGGCGTGAGATCCGAAGAGATCGATCCGTCGGATCCCTGTGCCGCGGGCTCCAGGGGAAGGAGCCTCGGGCACCAAGAGGCCTGGCCCGTGGAAGGCCAGAGAGCTGGCGGCGCGCGGCTGCTCCGGACCGAGTCGGGGTCCGAGAGAGGAAGAAGCGGGATGGGGTGGGCTGGGATCAAACTACTGGCTTACAGAATTGTCTCGGTTTCGAGGTTGCTAAGGATTGCTGATGCCCTGGAATTTGATGCAGCAGTTCTAGACTGGGTTTTGCTCCCGTTCTGTGGTTCATGACCTGTTTACTTCTCTTCTCCGAGATTGCACAGACTTAAAGGAAGTGACCATTATGATTTGGGCATCACTTGACTGATGGCATCAGTTTCAGAAAGAAGTGCCGTGATTAACGCGTCTGCTTTGACCACACAGTGTCTGACTGGCCCTGGTGATCTCCACCAGGCTTCTGTATTCAGAAGACTGGGAGGTCATGCACTTGCCCCAGAGAGGTGGCCCTTTCCGAAACAATGGAGATTGTTAGGCTTTAGTGAAAACAGTCTGACTGTGGCCAATGGATAAATTCCGATTCAGACTATTCTCATCTTGTGATCCAAAGCAAAGGGGGTCAATCCATCTGTTATTTTAATTTGTACAAAGAGCTTGGAAAATACTGTTATATCTTACTGATGATCTTAGACGTTGGAAAACTTTTAACACGATTCGAACGTCACAGAAGCAGGAATGTAATATATGGGAAATTAATAGCCTGGAGTCAGAATACTTGAAATACAATGGTGTTATGTGACACAGATAGTATTGCTGGCACCTTGTCAGTCTAGGAAAGCCCTGAATCGGTTGGAAATTAACATCATGATGAATGTACTCTATGAAACAAAAACAAGAGAAGTAGGTGATGGATTGTGCACTAGGCCAGCAGGGGACAATTACATAGGAGCTAAAGGGTTTTTTCCCCCCACCTTATAAAGTTAATAAAATAGTGTTATTTTTTTGTTTTTTGTTTTGTTTTGTTTTGTTTTTTCTGGCTCTTAGCAATCCAAATTAATTTTCAGAGAAAGAAAAAACCAAAGACTCCTATTTTTCAAGACTGCCCTTGGGCTCTGTTTTAATTAAGTAATTCTAGGGAGTAGTGGGTTAGCCTGCCTATTTGAGAAACTGGAGCTGTGAGAGATGGTCAGATAGGGCTATGGTGAACTACACCTCTGAGTCTTGGAAAGTGTTGCAAAGTCTTTTTTATCTGGCATTACAGGGAGTTTAGTGTCAATAAAATCTGTCCGGGCAGGTCCTATTTTGGAAGTAGGGCTATTTTATTAGGATCCTGCTTCTCTTAGAGCTGTGTGTGTGTGTGTGTGCGCGCGCGCGCGTGTTCCGTCACTCAGTTGTGTCTGACACTGTGACCCATGGACTATATAGCCCGCCAGGCTCCTCTCTCCATGGAATTTACCAGACTAGAATACTGGAGTGGGTTGCCATTTCTCCCTGCAGGGAGTCTTTCCAACCCAGGGATTGAACCCAAGTCTCTTGAGTCTCCTACATTGCCAGACAGATTCTTTAGCACCTCACCATCTGGGAAGCCCTCTCTTAGGATTGTGAAGTCACTCAGTCATGTCCGACTCTTTGTGACCCCGTGGACTGTAGACTACTAGGCTCTTCCATCCATGGTATTTTCCTGGCAAGGGTATTGGAGTGGGTTGCCATTTCCTTCTCCAGGGCATCTTCCCGCCCCATGGATTGAACCCAGGTCTCCCGCATTGCAGGCAGATGCTTTACAGTCTGAATGACCAAGGAAGCGCCCTCTTTTAGGATTGGGAGGTAATAAACAGAAAGCATGGTTATGAGAAATGTGGGTCTAATGATGGTTGAGTTCTTATTTACAACAGCTGCTGCTCCTGCTGCTAAGTCGCTTCAGTCGTGTCCAACTCTGTGCAACCCCATAGACGGCAGCCCACCAGGCTCCTCTGTCCCTGGGATTCTCCAGGCAAGAACACTGGAGTGGGTTGCCATTTCCTTCTCCAATGCATGAAATTGAAAAGTAAAAGTGAAGTCGCTCAGTCGTGTCTGACTCTTCGCAACCCCATAGACTGCAGCCTACCAGGCTCCTCTGCCCATGGGATTTTCCAGGCAAGAGTACTGGAGTGGGGTGCCAAAGGGCCAACCAACTTTCTAAATATCAATCAGAGAAGAGATGACTGATTTTTAGCAGAGGTTTAAAAAAAGCAAAACTTTAAAACTTCCCCTGTGCTAACAGTTGTAACGTGTGGTAATTAATCTTTATGTCTGCATGTGTTGGGTTATTTTCAGCAAGTATATTGGGTACACCCTCATGAACCCTGTTCTTTGTTTACAGGAGTGTGGCAAGCCACTGTGTCACCCAATTTGGATCCTGGCTTACCTCAAAACTCTTGTTTCATAACTGTCTGGTGTAGCCAGCACTACATGTAAAAAGATATATTGATGAAAGACTCTTGATTTTGAGCCATTTCTGTATATATGGATTTTCTTTGCCAAAGATGATGACTTTAACTGTTAGTACATTCATTTTACGGCTCTCTTAACTATACTTCTCTGTGACTTTAATTTCTTAAGTTATTTCTTCTAGTAGGATTTAAAGTTAAACAGTTCAACATAATCTTCATCCTTTATTTTCTTTCTGATGATACTAGCAGTAAAATTGAACATAGTTGCTGCTGCTGCTGCTGCTGCTGCTGCCAAGTCGCGTCAGTCTGACTCTGTGCAACCCCATAGACGGCAGCCCACCAGGCTCCCCCATCCCTGGGATTCTCCAGGCAAGAACACTGGAGTGGGTTGCCATTTCCTTCTCCAATGCATGAAAGTGAAAAGTGAAAGGGAAGTCGCTCAGTCGTGTCCGACTCTTAGCGACCCCATGGACTGTAGCCCACCAGGCTCCTCCGTCCATGGGATTTTCCAGGCAAGAGTACTGGAGTAGGTTGCCGTTGCCTTCTCCGTTGAACATAGTAGCCTATAATAGAACAGTTTTCACAATTAGGTAAAAGGTTGTGCTATAATCTAACCAGATTTTGTTCCAGGGCTCAATTCCACTTAAGAAGTGTCTTTTATTTTCAATACAATGCTGAAATGTTTGAGTGGCAGTATTACCTTTATGATTATTCACCTTTTTTATCCAAAAAGAAAGAACAAAAGAATATGTTACAGTATACTGATATGGGTATGTGTTTACTTAATGCATCTCCTTGGCCTCTAAAGTTTGCTGTTATTAATTATCTTAGCATCATTACATTTTCTATTCATATTATATTCCTGTATTCTGTCATTGTAAAGTATTTAACTTGTATCTGTAACAATGGATTTTTTTTTTTTTCCAACAGTCATGTGGGCTGCAGGATCTTAGTTCGCTGACCAGGGATTGAACCCACACTCCCTGCATTGGGAGCGTGGTATCCTAACCCCTGAACCACCAGGGAAGTCCCAACAGTGGATATTTTAAGCAAGCTATACAACTTATGCTTAGTGTAGTCTCTAAAGTCTATTAAATTGAGACAGCACATTTAAAACTGTGAATATTTCCTAAATGAATTTCTAAAATAAAAAATACACAAGAACCGTCTTTGTGTTAAACCATTTCTGCACATACTTACAGTAAGGCATTTTGCCAAACGCTGTATATCCATTCTTGACATCATGATAAAAGTGCTCATACAACACTCTAAAATTAGAGTATTTTATTTTTTGCTTTTCCTTAGTCTCTGAGCTCTCCTGACAAGGTGTAGATAAAGTTCTTTAAGTAAAATGGTTTACTTTGACATGAATTTAGTTATAGATCAAATGTTATTTCTAAAGCAATCATACAGGCAAAGATAGATGTATCATAGCTCACCTATTAACTACTATCCTTTACCATTATAATGAATAGATTCCACAATTTTAGACTTGCCTAAATGAAATTGTCACTGAATATGCATAGGTATTCAATTTTAGTATCAGGCAGGAATGATTCATTTTGCATTCATACCTCATTGAATGTGGTATGAGTGGATTCATTGGTAGATTCATGTGGTAGAGTGATTCATTGGAATGGGTTTAGATGTAAAAATGGCACCCCACTCCAGTACTCTTGCCAGGAGAACCCCATGGACGGAGGAGCCTGGTAGGCTACAGTCCGTGGGGTCACAAGGAATTGGACAAGACTGAGCAACTTCACTTTCACTTTTCACTTTCATGCATTGGAGAAGGCAATGGCACCCCACTCCAGTACTCTTGCCTGGAAAATCCCATGGACGGAGGAGCCTGGTGGGCTGCAGTCTGTGGAGTTGCACAGAGTCAGACATGACTGAAGTGACTTGGCAGCAGCAGCAAGATGTCAAAGAGACCTGGATTCTAGTGCGGCTCAGTGACCTTGGGCAGTTCACTCTTCTCTGTTTCTCAGTAGATTGAAAGGGCCTATCCAACCATTTAGTCCTCTACATGTTTTAAATAATTAAAGCTTTTTTATTTCAGCCATTTAGTATAGAAGCTTCTTTGTAATGATAAAATGCCATACTGCTTTCTTGAACAGCATATTAAATATATTTCCTATTTCTTAAATAGCATATTAAATATACTTAACCTCATTTTAAACACCTGTATTTGGCTTTAATACCCTTGATGCCCAAAGAATATGTTGAGAATAATCGTGTGCATCATGTTGCCTCATTTTCTCATATGGTTCCAGATTGTTGTGGTCTTATAATCTTTTGTCTTTCTTTTCTCTCCCCCCTCCCACCCCCCACTTCTTAGCAGCTTTTAAGGCTTTCTACTGCCGGGTATGGACTGCCGTAACAAAGTACCACAAACTGGGTGATGTAAAAATGTATCCTGTCTCAATTCTGAAAGCTAGAAGCCCAAAATAAGTGGTTGGCAGAGGCATGCTCCTCTAAATACTCCAGGAAAGACTCTCTCTTTGCCTCTGTTTAGCTTCTGGTAGTTACCAGCACACATACCTTGGCTTGGAGCCACATCACTCCAGTTTATCTTCATCTTCTCATGGCCCTGTTTCTGTCTGCTTGTCTCCAAAGCTTTCTCTCCTTGTCAGGACATCAGCCATTGTATTAGAACCATCCTGATCCAATATCACCTCATCCTAACTTGATTACACTTATTTCTAAATAAGATCACAGGGGGTTAGGATTTGAACATCTATTTGGGGTGGGGAAGGACACAGTTCAGCCCATAGCAGGGGCCATGGTCTCTAGGTGAGCCCTCCCTTTCCCAATTGGCTTCTCTTTAATTCCTATGGTTCAGGAACCAAATAGCCAATCATATTAGAATTGCAAATAGTCTGGCTATTTAGAAACAGTGAGGTTTAGTATATAATAGTTATAGTATTTATATAATATTTATATAAATACTATAATATTTATTAAAAAATAGGAGGCATGCTTTCACATCTTTTTGACTGGAGAGGAGAAAACCACATATGTCTAAATCATTTAAGAATTTTTTATTTTTACACCTTAGAGTGCACATTTTTGTTTGTTTGTTTTTAATTTTTATTGAAGTATAGTTGATTTACAGTGTTGTGTTTCTGTTGTACAGCACATGCATATATCCACTCTTCACGTTATTTTCCCAGATAGGTCATTGCAGAGTATTGAGAAGAGTTTCCCGTGTTATACAGCAGGTCCTTATTAGTTATCCATTTTAAACAGAGTAGTGTATATATATCAGTGGGCTTCCCAGGTGGCTCAATGTTAAAGAATCTGCCTACCAACGCAGGAGATGTGAGTTTGATCCCTGGGTTGGGAAGATCCCCTGGAGGAGGAAATGGCAACCCGCTCCAGTATTCTTCCCTGGAGAATCCCATGGACAGAGGAGCTTGGTGGGCTGCAGTCCATGGGATCACAAAGAGACGGACATGACTGAGTATGTGCACGCATGTAGATATCAATACCAACAATTGCGTTTTTGATGGATGACTTAAAAATCACTGAACTTGATCACTGGTTTTGTATGTCATTGTCCAGATATCCCTGGAGCTTTCAGATAATGTGACAGTTGGGATGCAGTGATGTCGACCCTCTGTCCACCACCATCTCCAGCTGTTGCCAAGACAGAGATTGCTTTAAGTGGTGAATCCCCTTTATTAGCAGCGACCTTCGCTTACTGGGACAATATTCTTGGTCCCAGAGTAAGGCACATCTGGGCTCCAAAGACAGAACAGGTACTTCTCAGCGACGGAGAAATAACTTTTCTTGCCAACCATACCCTCAACGGAGAAATCCTTCGAAATGCAGAGAGTGGGGCAATAGACGTGAAGTTCTTTGTCTTATCTGAGAAAGGAGTAATTATTGTTTCATTAATCTTCGACGGAAACTGGAATGGGGATAGAAGCACCTATGGACTATCGATTATACTTCCCCAGACAGAGCTGAGCTTCTACCTCCCACTTCACAGAGTGTGTGTGGATAGATTAACTCACATTATCCGGAAAGGGAGGATATGGATGCATAAGGTGAGTGGGTTTGGAACTTATTAAGCATGCTAACTAACCTAGCCACTGACAGTTTACCTTCCACTACATTTATATCTGGCTTCCCAGGTGGCTCGGTGGTAAGAATCCGCCTGCCAATGCAAGAGACTGGATTCAATCCTGGTTGGGGAGGATCTCCTGGAGAAGGAAATGGCAACCCACTCCAGTATTCCTGGCAAATTCCATGTTCAGAGGAGCCTCTCAGGCTACAGTCCATGAGGTCACAAAGAATCAGACACAACTGAGTGGGCACGCACGCACACTTATATCTAATTTTTAGAAATTATGTACAGTTAACTTCAAACAGGAGCTATTATCTGCTTCTACCATATTAGGTACAAATCAATCTAGGCTGGTATTTGTGGTCTTTTAACCCTGGAAGGTAGGAGATGATAGCTCCACATTGTAAACAGAAAACCAAAGCTTAGAGAAATTAAGAAACATAAGCTTCAGAGTCTGGATTTGTCTTGCGAAGTATTTGACTCTGAAAGCTTATTTTTGCATTGCATGACCCTGTCTTTCACTTACTGTGTATAGTATAAGCAGCTTAGGACAATGTTTCATAAGCCTTTGCCCGTATAACCTTTGGCCCCTTTAAGTTCTTTGCCAAGTTCGCAAATTTTTAAAATGAAGAAGTTGGACCAAATGGTATTCAGAAAATATTCCTTTCGATTTTGTAACTTGAGCTAGAGGAAATTATTGTTATCACCTAAATCCTATAGTTTAATAAATAGTGATATTTATATTTCCATATACTGTAATTCTGGCACATGAGAAGAACAGATTTCATTCTTTCTGCTTAGTTTCATAGTAACATGGAAATCCACTAAAGCATTACTGATTTTTGTAAGGCTTTTGCCAGATAGTAGGGGAAAGTAATATCTTTTAAAAGAGTTTTTTTTTTTAAAGTATGTTTGCAGGCGTACCTCCTTAATGCTCACGTTTATAAAAATCATTTAAAATCTAGCTCGGTATTCCCTAGATTCATCTTGATCTTATCCAGTTTGAAAAGTACAAATCATTAGTTTCTTTTGTGAAACTTTGCAGATGTTAGTTACACTGACTGTTTTTCTGTCAAATTATATTTTTAACTGCCAACAAAAAGGGTGTTATTTTATTTCATATTGTCTATGAGAGCATGGATTTGTTGGGTGCTTCCCACCCACCCCTCTTTTTTGGACCCTAAAGTGGAAAGTATTTTCCCATGAACTAAATTACCCAGGAAGATGTCTGCCGTTTAACTGTATTGTGGAAAATAAACAAGTATCTAAAGGTTGTGGTTTATTAATTTTAATGAATTTTCTCTTGCTCAGGAGAGGCAAGAAAATGTCCAGAAAATCGTCTTGGAAGGCACAGAGAGAATGGAAGATCAGGTAAGGCGCAGATTTCTCATCCCCGGACACGGCCAGACCCACCACTAAGGGCTGCGTAAAGCTAAGGGGCGCTTCTGTTAAACTGCCCTGCTGGCTCAGATGGCAAAGAGTCTGCCTGCAATGCAGGAGACCCAGGTTCAATCCCTGGGTTGAGAGGATTCCCTGCAGACATTATTAGTTTGACAGAGCGAGCCTGAACGCAAACAGAACCTTCATGGAGATAAATGGAATAAACTGGATGAAAACTTCCATATCTTAGACCTGAAGAGTTAAATGAATGATAATAAGAACTGAATCTACAAATTAATATTTTGCTACCTTTTTTCCATTTGCGTAGGATAAGTTTTAGACAAGTTGCACATAGTAAAAATTTTAAGTGCTGTATATTATTTTTTTTAAGGTATTGCTTCTTAAGCATTTCTACAGAAGTAGTTGTAGCAGGAGAGTGAGTACCCCTAACATATCTGGGAGTACACACACAGATCTAGACATGATATTTCTTTGAAGTCTCATTTGTAGCTTTAAAACTCTCGCAATTTTTTTTTTATTGGAGGATAATTGATTTACAGTCTTGTAGCAGTCTCTGCCGAACAACAACATGAATCAGGCAAAAGTTTATATATATGTATGTATATATATCCTATCCCCACCCCAATGCACCCTTCTAGGTCGTCACAGAGCACCAGGGTAGGCTCCCCGTGTTACGCAGCAGCTTCCCACTACTTACCTATTTTACACACAATAGTGTATGTCTATGTCAATGCTCCTTTCTCAATTTAAACCTCATGCCGTTTACATTTTATTCCGTGATATATCTATTTGTTTTAATATTACAGTTTGCCACTAGTATTCCTTACCTTCTTACCATCCTGGCTTCTCGTGGTATCAAGTCTCCAAGAAAACATGCCATGTTTATCCCATGGCTTTGAACATCCTTGGGGAGCAGGCACCAGGGTTTGAGAAGCATGATTGCAAGGGTATGGCTTTCCTCATGGAAACTAATTACAAAGCCTTTTTTACAACCCAGGGCAGAGATTTTCTGAAGGGAGATCCCCCCACAGAGAAACCGTTCTCTGCTTTTACTCTCATCGCCTCTGGGTCTCTGGCCACCCTCATTGCTCCTCTGGAAACTCCAGTGTAAACAAGCCTTCTCTCTGGTTCTCTTTGGGATGCCTGAGACAAACAGTATTTTAAACAATCGCTTTTTCTAGAAATTTGTCAGGATATAGGAACATAAGGCAAATACAAAATGCTATAAAATGATCTTTACAAAATTTATATGTTTGTACTTTTGTAAATAATATTTACAAAAGTCAGAAGGAAGCATATACGGAGAAAGGTCTAAGACTTAACAAGAAAATATTTCCCTTTACTCACAGAAGCCCGGCTTTCCTTGCTAGGCAGTAAGAAGTGTGCCCAGGACTTTCACCAACCTCTAGATGTACCTTCTAGTTATGGAGGAACTAGTAGAGTTATGTCAACATAATGAAATTTAGAACCCAGTAAAATTCTACGTTTTCTGGGGGTTTTTCAAACCAGAAGTCTGTGCTTATAAAGTTAACAGCTATTAACGTTACAGTTTATTTCTCTTTTAAGCTCTCTTCTTAAAAATGTTATCCTCCCCTTTCTGTGTCAGGAGGAAATTATACTTGGGCTTCCCTGGTGGCTCAGACAGTAAAGAATCCACCTGCAGTGTGGGAAAACTGAGTTCGATCCCTGGGTTGGGAAGATCCCCTGGAGGAGGGCATGACAACCCACTCCAGTATTCTTGCCTAAAGAATCCCCATGGACAGAGGAGCCTGGCAGGCTACAGTCCATGGGGTCACAAAGAGTGGGACACGACTGAGTGACTAAGCACACACATACTTGAATAAACAGGAGGTTTTTAAAGGGGAACCGCTTTCCTGCTGAGAAATTCAAGACATTTTAGAGCCTCTTCTGTGGTCAGCCATCTAGTATTTGTTGTTGTTAAGCTTCAGTGAGGATCTCCATTTGCTTATGATGATAAATGTCTGAGATGCTGTGTATAAATAGTATATATGCCTACACCATGGGGTCGAAAACAGTCGGACACGACTGAGCCACTGGACTGAACTGAAAGGGAAGGTGTGTGTTTAGTTGCTCAGTCATGTCCCACTCTTTGTGACCCCATGGACTGTAGCCTGCCAGGCTCCTCTGTCCATGGGGATTCTCCAGGCACGAGAGTGGGTTGCCTTGCCCTCCTGCAGGAGATCTTCCCAACCCAGGGATCAAACCCAGGTCTCCCGCATTGCAGGCGAGTTTTTTACCATCTGAGCCACAAGGGAAGCCCAAGAAGACTCGAGTGGGTAGCCTGTCCCTTCTCCAGGGCATAATCCCAACCCAGGAATTGAACCGGGGTCTCCTGCATTGCAGGTGGATTCTCTACCAGCTCAACTACCAAGGGAGCCCCAAAGGGACGGTATTCTCCCATAATTATCCTTTCTGAAAAGGAGTTGCCTGATAATTGAGTTCTTGCAAATCCCACATCATGTGGTTGCAGTGACTTTATTTTGAGCAATAAGTACTGTTTGACGATGATATATAGTCTAAAACAAGTTTAATCATGCTAGTTTTAGTTGCTTGTAGCTGTCATATGGTAAAATTGTTTTACAAGGAAGCAAATTTAACACAACTTCAATCATTAGTCTTTGAATTCCATGTATTGATAGTTGTAATTATAAACTGACATTTAAAAAATTAAAAAGCAAAAACAATGAAGGTTTTGTATTCATAGGTTACTACAGGATCAAATTTTTTTTTAATAATAAAACATCCTGAGAGATACAAGGGGGCCTATGCCTTAGGATACCATTTCCAGAGGCAGCATCACATTTAAATTCTAAAGCAACTTAACATGATATGGGGCTCTGAAAACTAAGTTAAGTCACTGAAGAAAAGGACTGGTCCTAGGAATGCAGAGTTTCTACTTCAAATATGCATGTAAGGAGTTTGAGTTCAGTTCAGTTGCTCAGTCATGTCTGACTCTTTGCGACCCCACGGACTGCAGCATGCCATCCAGCACTAATTCCCAGAGCTTGCTCAAACTCATGTCCATCGAGTCGGTGATGCCATCCAACCATCTCATCCTCTGTCGTCCCCTTTTCCTCCTGCCTTCAATCTTTCCCAGCATGAGGATCTTTTCCAGTGAGTCATCTCTTCATATCAGTTGGCCAAAGTATTGGAGTTTCAGCTTCAACATCAGTCCTTCCAATGAATATTCAGGACTGATTTCCTTTAGGATGGGCTGGTTGGATCTCCTTGCAGTCCAAGGAGCTCTCAAGAGTCTTCTCCAACACCACAGGTCAAAAGCATCAGTTCTTTGACGCTCAGCTTTCTTTATAGTCTAACTCTCACCTCCGTACATGACTACTGGAAAAACCATAGCTTTGACTAGACCAACCTTTGTGTGCAAAGTGATGTCTCTGCTTTTTAATATGTTGTTAGGTTGGTCATAACTTTTCTTCCAAGGAGCAAGCATCTTTTAATTTCATGGCTGCAGTCACCATCTGCAGTGATTTGGAAGCCCAAGAAAATAAAGTCTGTCACTATTTCCATTGTTTCCCCATCTGTTTACCATGAAGTGATGGGACCGGATGCCATGATCTTAGTTTTCTGAATGTTGAGTTGTAAGCCAACTTTTTCACTCTCTTTCACTTTCATCAAGAGGTTCTTTAGTTCTTCTTCGCTTTCTGCCATAAGGATGGTGTTATTTCTGTATCTGAAGTTATTGATATTTCTCCCGGCAGTCTTGATTCAAGCTTGTGCTTCATCCAGCCCGTCATTTTGCATGATGTACTCTGCATATAAGTTAAATAAGCAGGGTGACAATATACAGTCTTGATGTACTCCTTTCCTGAGTTGGAACCAGTCTGCTGTTCCATGTACAGTTCTAACTGTTGCTTCTTGACCCACATACAAATTTCTCAGGAGGCAGGTCAGGTGGTCTGATATTCCTGTCTCTTTGAGACTTACCACAGTTTGTTGTGATCCACACAGTCAGAGGCTTTGGCATGGTCAGTGAAGCAGAAGTAGATATTTTTCTGGAACTCTCTTGCTTTTTCTATGATCCAATGGATGGTGGCCATTTGATCTCTGGTTCCTCTGCCTTTTCTAAATCCAGCTTGAACATCTGGCAGTTCACGGTTCATGTACTGTTGAAGCCTGGCTTGGAGAATGTTGTGAGCATTGCTTTGCTAGCATGTGAGATGCGTAATTGTGCAATAGTTTGAACATTGTTTGGCATTGCATTTCTTTGGGATTGGAATGAAAACTGACCTTTTCTAGTCCTGTGGCCACTGCTGAGTTTTCCAAAGTTGCTCGCATATCGAGTGCAGCACTCACAGCATCATCTTTTAGGAGTTGAAATAGCTCAACTGGAACTCCATCACCATGGGAAAGACTAGATACCTCTTCAAGAAAATTAGAGATACCAAGGGAACATTTCATGCAAAGATGGCCACAATAAACAGAACAGTATGGCAAGAATACACAGAAGAACTAAAAAGATCTTCAACATGAAGATCTTTTTTGTACAGTTTGCCACCTCTTCTTAATATCTTCTGCTTCTATTAGGTCCATACTGTTCTGTTTATTGTGGCCATCTTTGCATGAAATGTTCCCTTGGTATCTCTGATTTTCTTGAAGAGGTATCTAGTCTTTCCCATTCTCTTGTCCTCTATTTCCTTGCATTGATCACTTAGGAAAGTCTTCTTATCTCTCCTTGCTATTCCTTGGAATGCTGCATTCAAATGGGTATAGCTTTCCTTTTCTCCGTTGCCTTTTGCTTCTCTTCTTATCTCAGCTATTTGTAAGGCCTCGTCAGACAACCATTTTGCCTTTTTGCATTTCTTTTTCTTGAGGATGGTCTTGATCACTGCCTCCCTGTACAGTGTCACGAACCTCCATCCATAGTTCTTCAGGCACTCTGTCTATCAGATCTAATCTCTTGAATCTATTTGTTATTTCCACTGTATAATCGTAAGGGATTTGATTTAGGTCATATCTGAATAGTCTAGTGGTTTTCCCTACTTTCTTCAATTTAATGTAAGGAGTTTAAATATTGGAGAAGGCAATGGCACCCCACTCCAGTACTCTTGCCTGGAAAATCCCATGGACGGAGGAGCTGGCGGGCTGCAGTCCATGAGGTCACTAAGAATCGGACACGACTGAGCGACTTCACTTTGACTTTTCACTTTCATGCATTGGAGAAGGAAATGGTAACCCTCTCCAGTATTCTTGCCTGGAGAATCCCAGGGATGGCGGAGCCTGGTGGGCTGCCGTCTCTGGGGTCGCACAGAGTCGGACACGACTGAAACGACTTAGCAGCAGCAGCAGCAGCAGTTTAAATATAATCATTTCCTGAAATGTGAATGAGGGGATAAGTTTTGTTCTTAGATTGATCTTAATACGTGATTTTAAAAACATGTTTAGCTAAAAATTGATAGACATATGACAGTTTCATCTGCCTCTTTAAAAGTCTGTGATTTCAAAAAAAAAATAAATAAATAAAAGTCTGTGATTTCAGCATGGGCCACACATGTTGGGGAGTCACAGTGGCCATGAATGCATGCAGGAGCCACCCATACTTGAGGCGCTTCACACATGCGGTGTTCTCTATTGAGTTTTCAACTTCCTTCTATAAACTGCAGATTTTAAAACTACATTTTTGAAATGTAAGCAGTCGTAGTATTACCTTGAAAGAACACTAAAGGAAACTTGTCGTCTTTGTTGATTCTTAAAAATACATGCTACGACTTTGATTTGGGTAGATTATACCTTATTATGAATATAGAGATTGAGTATTGACTCAAGCTTTACTACTGAGTTTTCTATTGAGAATTTTAAAGCCTTTTTACGCTTGTCTTTCCCCATTTTTAATATAAAATGCATCGATGACCTTTGATTATTTCTCACAATAAAATTGCAGAGGAGATTCTTTCTAAATTTGGTGTGGTGATTTAATGATTGTGTGTAAATGATAAACCAATGATTCCATTCTGACTAAAGAAAATCATTCCTGGAAGAATGAAAAGGAGTTTTAAATAGCATATAAATCTTATAGAAATAGAAAGGTTTCGGAGTAGACACTGTTTGAGGCTGTGTTTGAATGTGTGCGCTCAGTTGCTCAGTCGTATCCGACTCTGCGACCCCATGGACTGTAGCCCACCAGGCTCCTCTGTCCATGGAATTTTCCAGGCAGGAATACTGGAAGGGGTTGTTATTTCCTCCTCCAGTGTTTGAATAAATTACCAAGTATTTATGTGTTAAAGGGTGTTATTCTTTGCTTTCAGTTTTTGATTTGTTATCGCCAACTTCATCCTATAGTTTGTGATTTTCTTCACCTCATTTTACTTTTTTATGCAGGGTCAGAGTATTATTCCAATGCTTACTGGAGAAGTCATTCCTGTAATGGAACTGCTTTCATCTATGAAATCGCACAGTGTTCCAGAAGAAATAGATGTAAGTTCTCAGTTGTCATCTTAAATCGGAGCAATGGTACCGTTTATTAATTCCCCTAAGTTATATTACTACTACATATATTAGTAATGTTCTAATTTTAGTAGTACAAATTTTTATCATACATATCATTCATATGAATTATGAGCCACTTTAACAAACACATTTAAAATTCTGAATTTAATGACCAAGCAGAGACCTTTTGGTTAGTAATAGCAGTTATGATAAATTTAGTTAAATTCTCCACTCGTGTATTTCCTAGAAGTATGATAATTTCAGACCTTAGAGAGTCAATCAGTGTTCAGTGCAGTACTTCTTGTAACAAAGCAGTGTACAGATCACTAGCTCTAGTGGACGTTCGCCTATCTTCACTAGTGTGATTTCCTTAATCACCCATTTGTTGAGGACATTAGGAATTACACACTATAGATGTGAAGAGAAATCTTCAGGCAACTAATTTAGCAGCTTCCTGACTTTGTAATTAAGATTTGTTTCCTGATTGTGACAGCTCAGAAGAGGAAGTAGCTCTTGTAAAAATGGTTACTTAACCTGTCTCCCCAGCTTTCACATCACTTGTTCTGCAAGTTTATATTGGTGACACAGATTGTTTTATGGGGATTTGTGATGCTCAGAAATGAGGGCAATGTGTCTCATTGAACCTAGACTTCAGAAAACTTATGTATTAAAATTGTTATTTCAGCGTTTTGTTAACAGCCAGAATATTCTTTTTTTCCTTTTGGTGCGTTTTAGATAGCTGACACAGTTCTCAATGATGATGATATTGGTGACAGTTGCCATGAAGGCTTTCTTCTCAAGTAAGAATTTTGTTTCTTTT
This sequence comes from Bos grunniens, assembly GCF_055505025.1. Taxonomy (NCBI): domain Eukaryota; kingdom Metazoa; phylum Chordata; class Mammalia; order Artiodactyla; family Bovidae; genus Bos; species Bos grunniens. The sequence goes on from NC_141172.1 coordinate 15,238,347, forward strand.
CATAAAAGCTGGATGAAGCAGATGCAGATTTTATGCTCACCTGTGACAAGATTGGGAAGGAAGAAAATAATAAGAGAATGCCTAACTAGATTACTCTAGGGTCAGCAATGCATGATTGAATTATTGCTTAGCTTTGTGTTGCTTCTTTACTTGTTATTTACCTATGATACATTTGATGTGACTCTTCTTAATATTTAAAGAAGCTGAGCTTCCCATAGTGTTTAGATAAGAATTCTTAGAGCCTTGTCTGGTTCTGGTTTCTTGTTTTTCTTCTCATGAAAGCTGAAACAAAGAACCCTTTCTAATTAAGTTGTGTTATAGATGGACGCACTTAGGCCTAGGAAAGACAATTTTCGTATTTGTACTGATGCTTTCCTTGTTACAGTAGATTTTAGAACGTGGGCTCTAAAATCAGGCTTCCTGGCTCACTGCTGTGTGACCCTGAGCAAGCTGCAGGAGCTCTCCATGCCTGCATTTCCTCATCTGTAAGATGGGATAATATTACCTACTTCATAGGAGTGTTGTAAGATTCAGTGAGATGAATCGTATTAGGCATTTAAAACAGTGCATGGCACATATGGGCACATAATAATAGCAAATAGCTAACATTGTCTGTTTATTTATTCTAAGAAAAATGATAATAACAATGGCCAGTGTTTATTGAGTGCCTGCATATTAGTCCCCTAAGTGCTCTGCCTGCATTTATAAGCTCATCTTCTACTTGAGTGTTTCTTTACAATTACAGATTATCATGAAATTTTGTTTTAAAAAATGAGGAATGAAAGGATAAAGTACTTGCTTTTATGTCTACAAGTCTTCTCCTTTAGGTTCATGATGGGGTCTTAAAGATATGTGTTTAACCTCAAAGCCTTACATGGCTTGAATCAGAAGCTCTTTAGTCCTGATTCTGCTCAGTGTCAGCCATTCATGAGGTTATTTTTAGCCCCATTTGACTTTAAACAAACCACTTTAACCTCTTTGTACCTCAATTTCTTCCACTGTAAAACTGTGATATTTTACTAACTGCATTGTTTTAAGGTTCAGATAGAATCTGTGAAAGTCAAGTGGTGGAAAATGCAGAGTACTATAGAAATAAAGATGGCATTATGATCAGAACTTTGATGTTCATCATTTAAAGCTATTCAGAGTTTTTTGAAGTTCACTTGCCTTTTTTTTTTTAGTTTGTGAAATTATTTTACAGTCAACATTTTTTTAATCTTTCTTTTTCAATTCACAGCGCTATCAGCTCACACCTGCAAACTTGTGGCTGCTCTGTTGTAGTAGGTAGCAGTGCAGAGAAAGTAAATAAGGTAATTTATTTTGTAATCCAGCAAATAATCTGATTTTTTAATGCTGCTAACATATGTGGATTGTAATTTAAAGGTTAGGTTGCAGTCAAGATGATCTTATAATTTTAGGAGGCAATGTAATCTGACCAAATTACTGGGACACCTTATGGCAAAAATAAGTTTAAACTATCTGAAATGGAAGTCATTTATCAATTTCATCATGATAATTTATAAATACTAGTCTCAGTATTGTATAAATGGTTTTGAGAATATTTTAAAATCAGATGTTTTTAAAAATACTTGTCTTCTATTTCCTGATGTTATCGTTAATGTATATGAAGATGGCCATGTTCTTTTGGTACTAATTCCAAGGAAACGGAATCTCATCATTCATCGTGATTTCATTACCTTGCTTTTCCCTCTAAATCTTTTCCTTTTAGGAACCTATTGCTACTAAGTGGTCATTGGAGGTTGTATGGCAACATTTGTGACCACCTCCTTTAGTGCTGTATGAGTTAAAAAAGAATTCATGAACCTTTCCAAGTATTAGATAGTAAACTAAGGGATTTTGTACTTTTCTTCACTGATCAGTAATTAGAAAGAGATAAGTATATGTATCTTATCAATTTAAGCAAACCTAATTTTTCAGGTTTTACACCAGAAGTATGTTAGGAATGATTATTTGCTTGACAAATAATTTCATTATTTTTTTTTTCTGTGATAAGCTTCCCTGTAGACTTACCCAACCCTTGATTTACCAAGATTATATTTCTGGTATAACCATTTTTGACAGATTAACTTACCTGTTGTTATATCTAGTAGCTTATTATTTCTGCTGCCCCAAAAGGTAGCTTTCAGTTCATGTCCTGCAGAGCTTTCAGATTCCTTAGGACCTTCTCAGTTGCTTCTTGGGGAGAAAAAGCCTCAGTGGTTGGGGTTCTGTATTTTGCAAACATTTTTCTTATCTACCATCCTCTTTTAGCTTAATAGCTTCTCTTTTATCTTTTTAATTTGAGGAAAAAAAGGTTGCCACCATTAATTTAAAAACCACTATTTTAATATAAAAATTCTGAATATAACCTGAATTCTGAGATAGTTACATGGCTTTTTATTTTTTCCTAATAGATCTATCACCAAATCTTGTCAGAATGATAGGTTTCTAAACTCTAACCGAATGGATTGCTTATTTCAAATTAAGTTTGATAGAATTAATTCTCATTCTATTCAAGGATTTAGAAACTCTTTGATATTCATGGTGATGAGATTTCACATATAGAACTTTTAAACAGAAGATATAATTCTGCCTAATTTAACTGCATTTAGTTTTATCATCCAAATTATTGCTGGGTGGATATATAATCAATAATTATATTAGGTCATTATTTCCTCATATAAGATTAGGAATAAGGTTTCCATGGTAAAATAAGTTTGAGAAAGTCTGCATATTGTATCAGTCACCTAGAGAGTCATAGTGTGTATTCAAATGGTAATGGTTTTGAGATACCATACAGTTAACTTTACTAACATTTTCCAAGCTTATTTGGCCACAGAATACTTAGGTTAAGCAACAGCTGTTATATCCCACAGACTATTCCAGGTTACTGAGAAATACTTATTTTTCAGAATAGGTTTTATTGAAAGTAACACCTGAAATTTCTATTCAGGTCTCTTTCCTAAGCAAACTGGCCTTTTTATCCATATTTTAATGCTAAAATGTTTTCATTTTACAGATAGTAAGAACATTATGCCTTTTTCTGACTCCAGCAGAGAGAAAATGCTCCAGATTGTGTGAAGCAGAATCATCATTTAAATACGAGTCAGGGCTCTTTGTACAAGGCCTACTAAAGGTACAGTTTCCATTTATCACAAGTGAAACCAACTTTTTTAAAATCATCTTTGAGATTCTTTATAAATATATGTTGAACATTAGCATTTAACGTGTCTCGTGTTTGTATGGTAAGGAGCTTGACTTCCTTTTCACAGGTCTGAGGATGGAGTGAATATCTTATAAATTTATAGTTTGTATCAGGAAAACATCACAGAATAGCTTTCTTGGTGTTTCTGTTTGGTTTCCCACACCTATCTGGTCTCAGGATCTTTTTTTTTTTTTGATATGTGCTTGAATCAATGTACACAACTAAAATGGGACTATTTCTTATTTACTGAACAGATTTGAATTCTTGTTACCATTTTATGTTTTATGTACCACATTCATTTACTGAAAAGGAAATGTTAAGCTGCTTCCTGTCTTGAAAAATTGTATAGGATTTGACCAGCTTCTATTTATCAGTGTGTATGTATATATAAGAAAAAATTTATTTTATACTTTTTCTTTATTTACTTGAGTCTGCTTTTTAAGGAGCAAAACAGATAAATATAAATTAACAATTATTTTCATTAATTATGGGGAATCCTTATTTACTTTATTGAATTCATTATTGATGTTTTGATTATCATCAGAGATATGAAGAAGTAGATTTCCTAATGATTGTCTGAGTCTTTCAGAGTGATTGCTTTCTTGAGGATGTAGGCATAGTAAAATGAAAGAAAAAAATACTAAAAATTGTTGCAAGTAAAAATTATATTCAGCTTTTACATTTTCAATAATATGCTTGCTCTGAGCTCAGAATAATATTGTTTAAATACAGAAACTACTTGAGAAACTCATTTTTTATTTGATATGTACAGATCTGAAAATTAGAACTTCTCCTATCAAAGGCATAATGAGGTACTTAGTACTTTAATTTCCTCAGCATCATCTCACTTAATGTATAATTTTATCCCTTAAAGGAACCTATACCAAATGCATAGCAGAGAATTTGAAACTATAATTTAATGAAAACATGTTTCTTAAGAATTTTCCATGCAAGTTTAAATTGTATAGCCTTTTAGAGCATACTTTGATATTATAACAGTAGGTACTTGTTATATGGCAACTGACTACCCAACTGACTGTACCTGGAAAGAAGTATACTTACTATAAAAATGAATATTCAACTGATACTTAACAGAACATGAATAACCAAGAATATAAAAACTCACTTGTAATCTCATAATCCATTGACTAGCCCCTATTAATATTTGGCTTATATCTTTCTGGTCTTTTTCTTCCTCTGTAATTTTTTCATATCTTTCCCTTCCCCCAGCCCAGAAAATTAGATTATACTCTTCATGTTTTAAGCTCCTTTTTTCATAATATATTATGAACATCTTTCAGTATCAACACATAAACATTGGCAACTTAATTTTTAGCAGCTAAACAATAAACGACTTTCATTTCTTTAAATGAATAAATATGTATTTCTCTTTTTGGACACTCAGAGTGTTTCTGGTGTTTTATTGTTTAATCCAGTGCTGTAGCACACACGCCACTCAAACGTGACACACAACCATGATTCATTTTCTGGGATAAATTTCTAGAGCTGAGTTTGCTAAGTTAAAGCCAATTTTTTAAATTAAAAGATAATCTTCATATCTTTCAGTGTAAAAGACGGTTTTCTTTTCATTCTGACAGGATTCAACTGGAAGCTTTGTGCTTCCCTTCCGGCAAGTCATGTACGCGCCCTACCCCACCACACACATAGATGTGGACGTCAATACCGTCAAGCAGATGCCACCCTGTCACGAACACATTTATAATCAGCGTAGATACATGCGATCAGAGCTGGCAGCGTTCTGGCGAGCCACTTCAGAAGAAGACGTAGCTCAGGATACCTTCATCTATACAGATGAAAGCTTTACCCCGGACTTGTACGTCGTGCCCTGCTTTCTGATGTTGTCATTAAGCAGCATTAGGAAACTGTCTTTTATGAGTAGAAACAAAAAATTCAGTGTTTAAAAGGGAAGACATATTAATTATGCTAGAAGAAATCTGTGGTGAATCAAGCATTGTTTTTCTTAAATGTCTATTTTTTTTAGTATGATTGTGTTTGCCATAAGTTAGATTAGTCCTTAAAAATAAGTACTTAAGTACTTAATTAACAGATATACATTGAGCCCCTAGTTACAAGGTGCTAAGGTTTGTTGTTGTTCAGTGGCCAAGTCGTGTCCGACTCTTTGCCACCCCATGGACTGCAGCACGCCAGGCCTCCCCTGTCCTTCACCATCTCCTGGAGTTCACCCAAGTTCATGTCCATTGAATCAGTGATGTTAAGGTTAATAGTGGCCAACCAGACAGCCCCAGACCCAGGTCCTTCCATTGCTTATAGACTAGTGTGTAAAGGTCATTAAGAAGCTTATTTATTAACTAAACCAAAGAGGGAATGGTATCTTTTTTTTTCCCTTGACATATAAAATACAGCAAAACTGTGAAAATACAGTAATAGAGCATCCTTTTATATTCTCTTGTGTTGTGTTCATTTCTTACCATAAGGTATGATCGGTAAATTAACAGAAAAAGTAATGATAATAAAATGTTGAATGTGGACCCAATTAAGAAAAAAAAAGAAATCTGAACTGTAAAACACTTAGTGTTCTGAAATCAGGAAAATAAATTGTCATATACTCTCATGGTTCTCTGTACCCGGCATATAGAATGTGCTCAGTAAATGTTGACTAGTAAATAATCCAGGTTTTAGTGGATAAGGCAGCAGTAAAATTGGAGCAAGCAACCCTATCCTGTGTCTTATAGAAAAATTTTGAGCTGAGGCAACAGACTTGTGAAGCGCCACTAGTCAGACAGCAGGTGTTGCCCACAAGCATAGCAAAGGAACACCATGTCCCAGGAATCCCCAGTCTCATGTGTCTCTAGGTACGGAAAGATGGCTTCATTAAGAACCAGCTTTTCCTGGCTGTCCATTGTTTCTGGTTTTTTGGTAGGTTGCGGAGAGCTCTTTGAGGGGAATTTAGTGAACTTTATCTAAAGTTCTGGAATTTTTTTTTTAGAGGAGATACATGTATGGTTTTAATATGTCTTACTCATTTTAGCCAGTTATGTTGGCTTCGCTGATTTGACAAACTGTGATAAGCCACCTATTCTTGTTTTCCTGATCATAACAAATAATGTCATGAACTTTTAAAATTTGTTTTCAGCTGTTAAGTAAATTTCCTAAACATAACATTATCCAAAGATAATATTTTCAGACTCTAGATTGATGTATTATTAACTTTTATGTTTTATGGACATATTTTACTTTTTAGTTTAAGCAATATTACTTATTTTTAAGATATTTTTAATTTTAACTCTTAAAAATAATTCCACTCACTACCTAAACATGAAAAATCAGTCACTGAAAATACTCTTTTTATGACACTTTGCTTCATCTAATTCCCTTTTGACCAAGACAATCAAATTATAAAGCAGATATGTTCAGAACACTAGACTTAAATAGCTAAATTCTCTCTCCAAAGCCAGAAAGTGGGTGCTGTCAGTTCCTACTGGCCACCAGTTGAACAGCCAGGAATTGTGAAATGCTGATTTTTTTCCCCGTTTTCTGAGTTTCCTTCTTCTGTAGTTGGGAACACCCATTCCCTAAAACTAGGAAGTTTTAGGTACTTTGCTATTTACATCTGCACACACATCTCTTTCCTTGGTACTTCGATCAGGTATATGATGATCCCGACTATTTTCTTTCTTTTTAGTTAAAAATTGTTTACCTTAGTAAATGTTATGTTACCCCCTGACTTGAGTATAGCCTAGTATCCCAGTAAATTCCTTAGGGAAGTAGAAGGCAAGGAGAGGGAAGGAAGAAGAGAAAGACCAAAAGGGGTTGAGACCTGGGAAATAGACAGTCTTTTTAAAGTGCCTATAATATCTTACGGAGAAGGCAATGGCATCCCACTCCAGTACTCTTGCCTGGAAAATCCCGTGGACGGAGGAGCCTGGTAGGCTACAGTCCATGGGGTCTCGAAGAGTCGGACACGACTGAGCGACTTCACTTTCACTTTTCACTTTCATGCATTGGAGAAGGAAATGGCAACCCACTCGTGTTCTTGCCTGGAGAATCCCAGGGACAGGGGAGCCTGGTGGGCTGCCGTCTCTGGGGTCGCACAGAGTCGGACACAACTGAAGCGACTTAGCAGCATAATATCTTAAGTTGTATGGTAGATGAACATTATCTCAAGTGTGAATTAGAACTTAATTTTGACTCTGCTCATTGCCGATGTAGCTAACGTTTTCTTAGGTAGCTGATTCATGTTACTCACCAGAGGATGGACTTGTGGATGCAAACCCAGTGGGCAAGACATTGGAGATAATCATCTGTGTGTGTTCCTTATTCCCACTTGAATGTTTCCTAACATTCATCCTCTTACTTTTTTTTTCTTCCAAAACTGCTTATTAGGAGTTATTAGTACATGAAGTTAACCTTTTATTTTGTTTGGGTTTTTGATAGTAGTGGCGTATATTTATGTTTGTTGCTGTTTTATGTTTTTGCGATGACAGGAATTGGTAGTTGCATTTACCAACTGCCTAAGGCTCTCAATATTCTTTATAAGGTGAAGTATTAAAATACATTGATAGATACGTACATACCTTTCCTGGGACTGCTTATACTATTAAAAAGAAAATAATCACATTGTGGCCTGACAGACTCCAGTAATAGATAAATGTATACTTGAGTTAAAATGAGTGTATTAATCTATTTTATTGTATTTCCAAATCTATTTATTGTATTTTATTGTATTTATTTATGTAATTCTTATAAATATGTTTATAATCCCATTTCGAATAATTTAGTTTGGCTGGCATGAGAGGTTGTGGAAAACAGCTTTGTATAAGCCATGTCAACATTTGGTCTGTTTTCTTCGTAGGAATATTTTTCAAGATGTCTTACATAGAGACACTCTTGTGAAAGCCTTCCTGGATCAGGTAAGTATTAAACCTGAGATTGTCAGAGTGAATGATATGACATGTGTTCTGTTCCAGTATATCCCACAATGCCTGTAGAATTAGCTCCTTTTGTAGTTTTATCTCTGGTTTTTCTAAAGTGTCAAAATTATTTTTCTGCTGAATTATTTGTGGAAAGTAGTTTGTATGTTAACAATTGAAGATGCAGCATCCCCCAGTTCAAATAATAACTTCTAAGCACTAATTTATAACCCAAGGATGTTTTCTTTTAGTGAAGGGAAGTTTTGTACAAATGTTGTATATTTGCCTTAATTAAGCAAAAAATGTCTTTAAGACTTACTTAGATGATAGCATCCTTACTGTCTCATTTCTTTGTAAAAGATCAGATTTTAAAGAAAATTTTAGATTATATGGGTCTTATTTCTTAAAATAGAGGGACTTTGTTATGATATCACTCTAGGGATCAGGCCAGGAAACAGTTGTCATAGATGTAGCTTTGAAATAATATAATCCTGAGGTTAACTAGAAATTTTGGATCCAGGTCTGTGTGATCTGTGACATGTTGCAAAGTTCAGGGATAATTCAAAGTCATGTAATTCCATGCTTCTCAAGCAGAAATAAAATTGTTCTACCACTACCCATGCACCCCCCACCCCTCAAAATAGAAAAATATGAATATCTCAAAACCATAGTGAAAGCACAGTTCAACCTCTAAGAGCTCCAGTTTTATTTGAAGATGTGGGCAGAGCTAAGTAACACAACCAGAAGTAACCTATATCATGATTTTTAATAACAAAATAAATATGACTGTAGTCTAAGGTAGAAGGACAATTTTGAGTCCATTCTTAAAAGAGGAAGCAGAACTGTCAGGCCATTCCAGTATGTCCATCCCCTCCTGTCCACCAGGATGTATCCATCTATGGAGACCATTAGGGAGAGCTGCTCAAACGTGGGTTACCTGCCAGGCACTGTCAGCAGAAACATGCTGTGGATAAGCAGAACGGGAGCAAATTATTTATGAGCATGCTTCATTTTCCTGCAGGTCTTTCATTTGAAACCCGGTCTGTCTCTCAGGAGTACTTTCCTTGCGCAGTTTCTGCTCGTCCTTCACAGAAAAGCCTTGACGCTAATAAAATATATAGAAGATGATACGTAAGTCAGACTCCTCCATGGAAGAAAAACCTTCATTAATTGCTTTCATTTTGAACCCTTTGGACCTCTTCTATCTTATAATTTCTCTTGTATCATTATTTGTAGGCAGAAGGGGAAAAAGCCCTTTAAATCGCTTCGGAACCTGAAGATAGACCTTGATTTAACAGCAGAGGGCGATCTTAACATAATAATGGCTCTGGCTGAGAAAATTAAGCCAGGCCTCCACTCCTTTATCTTTGGAAGACCTTTCTATACCAGTGTCCAAGAACGAGATGTTCTAATGACGTTTTAAATGTGTAACCTGTTAAGAATGTTTCGTCACAATCATAATTGCTGCTAACGTAGGTTGGTGATGTTGGGAAAGGAGACTCCCTCCAGTCATGCTCTAGAGCCCTACTTAGCAACGGCAGTTAGTTAGTTACACTACAGTTGTCACAAAAAGTTTGTAAGGGGATGTCACGTGCACGGTTACAATAAATGCACCTTTTACTGGATGTGCTGTCTTCGGAGACAGACTTATTATGTTTACAATTATAATAAATAGTATTGCTGTCTTTTAAAGATGTAGGATATAAACTTGACCACAACTGCTGTTTTTTGAAACTTACATGGTTTACAAGTATCAAAGTGATATCTGGGTTAGCTTTCACAGGCATAAGACTAGTTGACTTTCCATCTCTTGATGTTCCTTGGTATGTGGGGTTACTGAACTACTTTTACAATCAGCTACAAACCAGAGCATTTAGATTCTTTCAGCTCCACAGAAGGAAGGTAGCTTGAACATAGATTAAGTTTTAGAAAGAAAATATTGATCAAGCATACGTGTTGTTGAAATCAGTTATAAGATCCTACTTTGCAGACGTACTCCTCAGGATTCAGTCTGGGTAGAAACGTCAGGCACTGTGTATAGTCCTGATGATGGTGAATCACAGTCAGGGTGTTTTTTTTCTGTTTGTTTGTTGAGCTCTGTCACAGAAAATACAGAGAATTGGATTTTAATGTTTCCATAGTTATTGCCAACTTTTCCAGTTACTTTTCATTATTTTTGAGCCAAAGTGAAATGTGTACCTCCTGTGCCTTTTTTTTCCCCTTGGAAAATGTAATCACTTGGAAGAAGTTCAGATTTCCCTAGTCACTCATTTTTATCTTGTTTTCCTCTTGTATAGTCTTGCTCTGATTTAGTAATCATTATAACTCAGATTATTAAATGGAATAGAAAAATACTCACTAGTAAGATTTCTTTTCAAGACCGAGAATAATACCGTCTTCCTTACATTTCTGCCCATGTTTTGGAGTTGTTGCCATGTCTCTTTGCCTTCATCATACAAGGACTAGCAGGAGAAACTTTACTGACCTGCTGTTTTACTAGGTGCTACTTTGGCAGAACTAAGTGGTCAATTTCTTTTGTTTCCTTCCTGTGTTTGGACCATTGTGCTAGCTATAATATACCCAATTAACCTAATTCTGTGCTAAAACAGCATTGACAAGACAATATACACAATCATAAAATACATTTTTATTTAAACTGTGAAAGTAACATAAAAGGGAAAGATATGTATAAGAAAGGGAGAAAAGTGGTAGAGCCCCTCCACCCTTGCCCACCGAATTTAACCAGAACCAACATAGGTCCTACCAGCCTTTCACATCACTAATAGGAAAAGTGTAGACATCTTGATTTTTAGACACACACTCAACCAGATGAGGGATGCTATGGCTCAGTCATGAAACAGTGTAGAGATACCACCTTGTTGAACCCCGTATTCAGTGCTATTTACTTGCTAGATTATTTAAGTGCTAATTATTTTCTTTTGCTCATTTATTGTACTGTTGTTTGGGATGCAAGTTGTACAGTGAAATAAGTTATTAAAGCATGCGTGCACATTGTTATATGTCTTTGCTCCTAGATGGAGAATTTTGAATAAAATGTCGGAAATTTTGTCTCTTTCAGTTATTTGCTCAGAAAAGCAGTGCTATATTGAATGACTGATTGGCTTCCTTCTTAGCTGACAGTCATCATGTATCTAAACAACTTTTATTTTACCGATACTCTCTTTTGAAAGAAAATATATTTAAAGGTTCTATATGATGCTGGAATCATATGTGGCGGTTTTTTTTGTTCATTTGTTTGGTTGGTTTTGTCTATTAACTCCCAAGATCTCATTCTGATTTTTTAATTTATATACTAAAATAGCAGATATAAGATAATGATTGGGCAAATTCTTTTTTCTTAGTTACTATTATAATAATACAACCTAAGCTGAAGTTATTCCTTCCAGGTTGCCAGTATAGGTATACAATGTGAAAGTGTAAGAAATCTAAACCCTTCAATCTAGAAAACAAATGACATTTTTACTCTGAGGAAAAAAATTCATTCATAAATATAACAGTTGAGTTGAAAGGTTTCTCTAGAAGAAGACTGATCATTACATTGCTAAATTCTCAAAGAGGAAACCTGAACTTCATATAATGCTGAAAATTAGAAATGAGACAGTTACCACTATGATCTGTTTCTGTAATGTTGCAAGTCAAAGAGGAAGATAGTGAACATCACATTTCTCTAACACTGTTTTGGTATTGACATGGAATTGTACAAATTGATATTTCTTGTGTGATCTTCAGGGTAGAGCTAAAAGTAACAACAACAGTTAACCACCCCCATTTAACATACACGACCCACTGGACTTTCTGAATCTATCGTCACAACAACACTGAGGCAGGTATTAGTTCCATTTTACAGATGAGGAAGCTAGAGATTAAGTAAGTGTACATAATACACAGACCATGGTCACTCAGATGGTTAAACTGGACTCCATCTCAAGCAGTTACAGAAGTTGTCATGTGGCACAGCTCCATGAAACAGGTACTCAGTGCTGCTGAAATGGAGGGAAGGGAATGAAGCAAGGATTATATGCTCATTAGCACTCTGAAGTGCCCTGCTGTGCTACTTGGAGAAGTTACTTAACCTCTCTGAGGCTCATTTTTTAAATATTTGAAATGAAGACATGATGATAACATCATGCTTATTAAAGAGGATTTCATGAGACTGTGTAAGCTACTTAGCTCAGTACTTGATGAGTGGTTTTATACCTGCTTTTACACAATCTGAAAATCATTACCTTTTAATCAGGGTGTTTGGAGCTTTTGCATTTAATGTGATTGTTGATATGTTTATGTTAAATATATCATCTTGCTGTTTCCATTTTTTCTTTGTTCTCTTTTTCTTCCTTTTCTGCTTTCTTTTGGATTGAGTATTTTTTATGATTGCATTTAATCTCTCTTGTTGGTTTATTACTTACAACTCTTTGATTTCAGTGATTACTTTAGGGTTATAGTATGTACATCTTTTAACATACCTGTCTACATTCAAGTGATCTCTTGACATATAGTTTAAGAAGCTTATAATGAAAAACTCATTTATCTCTTCTTGCCTTTGTGCTATTGTGGCCTCATGTTTTACTTCTGCATATAGTATAAGCTCCACACTTTGTTATTATTTTTGCTTAAACAGTCAATTATCTTTTGAAAAGAGTTAAATATAAATATTCTAAATACCCCAATTAAAAGGCAGAGATTGTCTAGATTGGATGAAAAAACAGGATCCAACTATATGCTACCAACAAAAAGCATATATTGAAAATAAAGGGCAAACAGATTAAAAAGGTAGAAAAAGATACACCATACTAACACTAATCAAAAGAAAGCAGGAGTGGCTATATTAATATCAGACCAAGTAGGTTTCCCAGCAAAGAATATTACCAAAGATAAAGAATATTTCATAATGCCAAATAAAGGGTCAATTCAGCAAGAAGACACAAAAATCCTAAATACTTATTTACATAACAGCTTCAAAATTCTTGAAGTAAAAGCTGATAAAACTATAAGGAGAAATTAACAAATCTGCAATTATAATTGGAGATTTGAAAACTTCTTTCAGTGTTAGAACAAGAAGACAAATTCTAGAGCTAGATTATGCATAGGCTCAATTTTAATGAACGACTTAACAGAAAAAAAAAATCTAAACAGTAAGTATATAGAAGACTTGAGCAAAAACTAGCAATTTGATGCATGTGACATAGAATGCAGCAATACCCAACAATGGTAGAATACACATTCTTTCCAAGAGCACATGGAACATGTACTACGATGATCATATTCTGGGCCATAAAGCAAGTCTCCATAACAATAAAAGGATTCAAGTCATACAAAGTAAATGGAAATAAAAGTCAGTAACAGATATCTGGGAAAACCTAAATACTTGGAAAGTAAATAGCATTTTAAAGATTATAAATCTTATGTCTTGGGGACAAGAGGAAGTGAATTAGAGAACAGCCAGGGAGGTAGCAGAATGCTTTGGAATGATTTTTATGAAGATTGGAGCTGATCCTGCCTTTGATCTCCCCAACTGCAACCCAGTCTTCACACTGACAACAGCATGATCCTTATAAAATCAAATCTGATCATCACTTCTGTTTAATGGCTCCACATCACTCCCAAATTTAAGGCCAAAATCTTGAGACACAGTTTTTGTTCCTCCCTCTATCCTCACTTCTCACTGTCTCACTTCTAATTTCCTGGTATTTTCTTTTGCTTTGTCTGTTACACCATTTCTTTGCTTCTCTTTATCCACTGCTAAAGTCTGGAGAAGGAAATGGCAGCCCACTCCAGTATTCTTGCCTGGAGAATCCCAGGGATGGAGGAGCCTGGTGGGCTGCCGTCTATGGGGTCGCATGGAGTCGGACATGACTTAGCAGCAGCGAAGTCTGGACAAGATAGATGCCTTTTTCATTTTTGTATCTGTGTCTAGCATGGTGTCAGGTCAAAGGGCATGCTTCCAAAAAAGTTAGTTCAGTGAATACGAGTTTACTAAACATTATTTTCTTTGTCCTCTCCCAAAAAAATTAGTTCCTGCAAAAGAAATTACTTTCTTTATGTAATTGGAAGCATTCTCCCCCCACCAAGAAAGTCCATTAAACTGAGCCTATGCACAGCCTAGCTCTAAAATTTCAAAGATCTCAATGCAGTGATTTTCAGTCCCTTTAAAGTAGTAAGACCCTGTCATTTTCTGTTTCTGCATTTGTGTCTCACTACATCATCTCTTGCTGAAATGTCCTTTTTACATTAGTACCGTGGTAAGTTGCTAAGCAGTTTTCATCAGACTCATTAGAACATTAGTAAGCATCCATTTGTTGAGCATAGACATTGAAGAAATCTGATCTAGTATTGAGAAAATCATTCCTGAGCTCAGAATTGGCTCAAACTGGCACCTTCTGGCATTTGCTTGTGGGTGGGGAATGTGGAATGCTTTGAAAGCTGAATAGATTTGTCAAGTTTAAAAACTCCCTTATGGCTAAAGGAAAACAGCATTCATTGTTCGAAAACACCATTGTTTGTTTTTTCTGCTTTTCTGTTTTTTGGAAACTGAATCTGCCAAAACATTCACGCCCAGCATTTTGCTTCGTGTACCTCACTTATTTGGAGGAGGAACTGGCACCCCTCTCCAGTATTCCTGCCTGGAGAATCCCATGGACAGAATAGCCCGGTGGGCTACAGTCCACGGGGTCGCAATGAGTCAGATGCAACTTAGCACCTCACTTACTACATTTCTGGAGGATGTGAGTGGCATGGAAACGTTTTTATTGTGGCTACAATGTTCAGAACAAATTGAAAATCCCCACTTTAGTGCTCGTACTGAATTTTACAGGAAAAGACACTATATCTGTCATTGTAGGAAAAGAGTAATTTTGATAGGAGTGTGAGTCCTGGAACGAGACTTCAAATCTGTTTTTCTACTTCTTGGCTGTGTGAGCTTGGACAAGGTATTGAACTTCTCTGTGCTATCTCAATATCCTCATCTATTCCACAGATACAATGGAACTTACATCATAAAGTCATTTTTTAAAAAAAGTAGGTTGATACACGCAGAACACGTGAAAGGGTAACGGGCGCAGAGTAAGTGAACAATAAGATTCAGTTACCACTGTTGTCAATGGTATCGGTGTCATTATCAGCATCATTAAGCAACTGAATGTAGAGTTTCCCCATCTGATTATTAAGCTGCAGCAATTCTGCAGCCATGATTCTAAAGGATACCACCTCAGTAGCAAGGTGGTTTTATTAGGTGAATCCGTCGCAGCCTGAGAGGTACTATCAAGAGGCTTCACCCTGTTTTTCAAATCTCTCTGCTCCAGCTTCATTGTCACTGCTAGGACTTCATCATCGCTCACCCACACTAATTCAACAGGTCCCCTCTCTGGTCTCTTCACCTACTAGGCACCACGCCCCTCCACCACCCCAATCCATTTTTCCACAGAAAGCAGAGCAATCTCTCTAATATCATCTCCTCTTTAACTTTACTCACTTACTTTAGAAAAAAAAACCCTCAGTGAC
Organism: Bos grunniens; assembly: GCF_055505025.1. Classification (NCBI taxonomy): domain Eukaryota; kingdom Metazoa; phylum Chordata; class Mammalia; order Artiodactyla; family Bovidae; genus Bos; species Bos grunniens. The sequence goes on from NC_141172.1 coordinate 15,253,962, forward strand.
AACCTTTGACACAGTATAAAACCCACCATCCTTGGGCGAAGCACAGGGACCTGTGGGATCCGACCCAGCAAACTTCTCCACTCTGCTCTCACCACTCATCCCCAGGTAGAGATGGACTGTGTGTGCTTCCCCACCCACCTTGCTCTCATCACTGCTCTCACTGCCTGGGATACTCACCCCCTTCACCTCGATGGACTTACTTCTCCATCAGGGTTTACTTGTGGCTGGTATCCTGCTCTTCCAGTCCCCTCCCTCAACTTTGGATTTAGAGCATCCAAACTTTAAGCTCCTTGAGGCAAGGACAATGTGCACTCAGTTCAGTTCAGTTCAGTTCAGTCACTCAGTCGTGTCCGACTCTTTGCAACTCCATGAATCGCAGCACGCCAGGCCTCGCTGTCCATCACCAACTCCCAGAGTTCACCCAAACTCATGTCCATCGAGTTGGTGATGCCATTCAGCCATCTCATCCTCTGTTGTCCCCTTCTCCTCCTGCCCCCAATCCCTCCCAGAATCAGGGTCTTTTCTAGAGAGTCAGCTCTTCACATGAGGTGGCCAAAGTATTGGAGTTTCAGCTTTAGCATCAGTCCTTCCAAAGAACACCCAAGACTGATCTCCTTTAGGATAGACTGGTTGGATCTCCTTGCAGTCCAAGGGTCTCTCAAGAGTCTTCTCCAACACCACAGTTCAAAAGCATCAATTCTTCGGCGCTCAGCTTTCTTCACAGTCCAACTCTCACATCCATACATGACCACTGGAAAAACCATAGCCTTGACTAGACGGACCTTTGTTGGCAAAGTAATGTCTCTGCTTTTGAATATGCTATCTAGGTTGGTCATAACTTTCCTTCCAAGGAGTAAGCGTCTTTTAATTTCATGGCTGAAATCACCATCTCCAGTGATTTTGGAGCCCCCAAAAATAGTCTGACACTGTTTCCACTGTTTCCCCATCTATTTGCCATGAAGTGGTGGGACCAGATGCCATGATCTTCGTTTTCTGAATGTTGAGCTTTAAGCCAACTTTTTCACTCTCCACTTTCACCCTCATCAAGAGGCTTTTTAGATCCTCTTCACTTTCTGCCATAAGGGTGGTGTCATCTGCATACCTGAGGTTATTGATATTTCTCCCAGCAATCTTGATTCCAGCTTGTGCTTCTTCCAACTCAGCGTTTCTCATGATGTACTCTGCATATAAGTTAAATAAGCAGGGTGACAATATACAGCCTTGACGTACTCCTTTTCCTATTTGGAACCAGTCTGTTGTTCCACGTGCACTAGCTTATACCTAATTGTCTAGCACATAATATGTTTATCAAATATGTGTTGAATTAACTACCCTTCATTCAGAGTTCTTAGAGGTTTCCATACTTACAGGCCCAGCATAACACTTAACTCATTATAATCACAATTATTCTAGGTTTGTCTCCATTAAACTGCAGCCTTCACACACAAGGCTGGATCCTTGTCTTATGCACCACTGTGTCCCCATCTTCCAGTGTAGTTCCTGGAACTCAACAAGTTCCAAAAGAATGAATAGTATCCACATACCATTAATCTCAGTTTTGAAGCTTCCCCAAATTCTGAATCAATGGGATTTATGCCCCCATTCCCACCTTGGGAGTTCTTGGATATTATCCCAGTGATACCACTGACAAATGTTTGTATGTACATATACTTTTCTGAGTGGTGGAGCCATAGCTTTCATCAGATTCTCAGAGGGGTTTCTGATTTCCCCCAAAGGTAAGAATCTAGGTCCTAAAGAGTTATATTTAAAAACCAGTTGTGAAATAAAATGTTTGCAAGGAATCAAAACTCCTGGGTATGTACTACCTCTCACCAGTTAGAATCGCCATCTTTAAAAAGTCTACAGATAACAAATGATGGAGAGAGTATGGTGAGAAGGGAACTCTTCAGCACTTGGTGGGAATGTGAACTGGTGCAGCCACAATGGAGAACAGTGTGCAGGTTCCTTAAAAATCTAAAAATAGAGTTGACATATGATGCTCCAATCCCGCTACTGGCCATATATCTGACAAAACTATAAAAAGTTATATGCAGCCCTATGTAAACAGCAGTACTGTTCACAATAGCCAAGACATGCAAGCAACCTAAATGTCCACCAACAGATGCCTGAATAAAGATGTGCTGCTCATATTCAATGGAATACTACTCATCCATTAAAAAGAAAATGACATAATGCCATTTGCAGCAACATGAATGGACCTAGAGATTATCATACTAATTGAAAGAAGTCAGAGAAAGACAAGCACCTTACGATGTCACTTATATGTGGGATCTAAAAATGCCACAAACAACTACAAAAGAGAAATAGACACAGACACAGGTCAGATTTGAGGGTGCCCAGGGGGAGGGATGGACCGAGAGTTGGGGATTAGCAGATGCAAATGATTATATATAGGATGGATAAACAGGGTCCTACTGTATAGCACAGGGAAATATATTCAATACCCTGTGATAAACCATGATGGAAAAGAACATGAAAAAGAATATATGTATCACTTTGCTGTACAGCAGAAATTAATGCAACACTAAATCAATTATTTTTCAATAAAACATTTTTTTTTAAAAAAAGGAAATAAAAGCACACTCATACACACAAAAAAATTGTTTGCAAGGTAGTCTGGTGAATCAGCCCATTTGGCCCAGACGAGGTCGTGGGTGTGTGTGGCCCTACAGCCTCCAGTGGTCTCCCTACTGGACTGTGGAGGAGCCAACTGACAACAGAAGGTATTTTTTTCCCAGTGACTATCCTGAAAGCCTCCTCCAGCATACCTGCAGGAGCAGTCTGAGACTCATTTGCAGGGCCTTCTTGGTTCTGGAAGCATCAAGGATTTCAGCCCTGGGACTAGCACCACTCAGTGTTAAGTCAGCATTCAGGGAGGAGAGAATTTTCTGTTTAAAACTGAGAACCTCCTTTGATCCACATTGGCTAGACATTTTTCCTGGCTTCGAGCAATAGACCGCGTTTTTTTGTTTTGCTTTGTTTTTTTTCTGGCCTAGACCCACACAAACAAGAGACTAGAGCGTCTCTAAAAAGCTAAGAAAAAGTACATTTTAAAAATAACTTGAGCAAATGAATTCATTCTGGCAAAAGCAGTCCAAGTACGTAAAATAAACTAGGGTTTCGCAATAGCAAGTCCTAAAAAACGTAAACAACCCCAGGGTCCACGTGAGCCAAGCCATTTGCTGAACAGAAAGTCCCTGGCCTAAATTCTGCCAGAATAAAGAACACCTTATAAAACTAGGAGTTGATTGCCATCATGTGAAAAGATGATGGGGAGGGGGGAGGAGGGGTGGGATCAACCCAAGGAAAATGAGAAAGTCTCCTGACTAGATACTCAAAGTGCTAGCTTTCCCAGCCAAAAGCTAGGCTGATGAGGGCCTAGGAGGCAGCTGTGGGTACAAGCTATGCCTCAGGCCCTTGCTCAGACCCCACCAGGCTTCTGCCTTCCCTAGGGAAAGTCAGATCCACTCTCTCTCATGAAGTCCCAGGGAGCCCCTGCAGGTTTTACCATGTGTTTTCTTGACAGGATAATGGTTCCACTGAAATTATAATAACACACTTGGCCAAAGAAGCCCACACTGTTCTAGTAACTTCATAGCCAGCCTGAGTTTTCTGAGCATCATAGTAATACATTCTTTCTAATGAGACCCATACTGTTCTGATGAACTTCTGCACTGTTTCATCTCTATACCAGAACAATACTTGCTATAAATACTAAATATCATGATCATCATTTTATATTCGAATAGTTCCCCTTCCAAAAAAAAAATAGAGTACTCTCTCATCTCTTAGTAGTAGGGAGGGCCTTTCTAGACTGAGAACACTGTGCTAGAATCCACATCTCAGAACAGACAAAACTTGGAGAAATTCAGAGAAAGCGCACAGGAATCATTTTTAAAGACTAGATAGTGCAATTTATAGAAAAAGGTTGAAGAGCTTGCTATTGTTTATAGTAAGCCTTTATACTATATTTCACCCACTCGTGTTTTTGCCTGGAGAATCCCAGGGACGGGGCAGCCTGGTGGGCTGCCATTTATGGGGTCGCACAGAGTCGGACACGACTGAAGTGACTTATCAGTATACTATATTTCAGGCATACAAATAAGCCACATTTATGGAATAATGGCTATGTGCCATTTCTCATTTAACCCTCACAACAACCTCAGAAATTGAATACCCCCAGGGTACACAGTACTCTTGCCTGGAAAATCCCATGGACAGAGGAGCCTGGTGGGCTGCAGTCCATGGGGTCATGAAGAGTCGGACACAACTGAACACCTTCACTTTCACTTTCATGCACTGGAGAAGGAAACGGCAACCCATTCCAGTGTTCTTGCCTGGAGAATCCCAGGGACGGCGGAGCCTGGTGGGCTGCCATCTATGGGGTCACACAGAATCGGACACCACTGAAGCGACTTAGCAGCAGCAGCATGGTACACCACAAAGACACTGAAACTCAGGTGGAAAGATTATCCAAACAGACGTTTTTCGCAGGTGTTTTGCTTTTCGACCTCTCTCTTTTCTCTTACCTAAAAGTTGGATAGTACTTTGCGTTCACCTTGAGCAAGAGACATGGGTCGCTTTCAGATAGAATGAACAAAATCAGTGTGAGCTCTGCCTCTTTTGCACTCTGTCACAGCGACCATCAGCATTCTGGAAAGTGGCTGCTCCACAGCCTCAGTTTTGCTGTGGGAGCCTCGGAAGCACAACCTCCCCGACCCCCATCCACCAAATCCAAGCACGTCACGTGAGCAAGACATTAGCCTTAGGGGTTTCGGCCGCTGAATCTGGGAGATCGTTTCTGCAGCAAAACCAGTGAGACTTAGTCACCCAGCTGACTAGAACCTGACCTGCCTCTATGGCCCACAACTTACTTCAGCTAACACTCTGTGCTGCCTTCCAGGTAGAGAAGGATGGCTGTGTCTTGTTCCTTGCGTGAACAGCAGGGGGAAAATTCCCCAGGATGCAGTTAAGACTGATGGACAGGGTTTCTTCCTTGGTGGCTCAGTGGTAAAAACTCTGCTTACCAATGCAGGAGACACGAGTTTGATCCCCTGGTCCAGGAGGATCCCGCAGGCAGTGGAACAACTAAGCGCATGCGCCACAGCTATAGCGCCTGTGCACTAGAGCCCAGGAGCCGCAGCTCTCGAGTCCACCGAAGCCCACTGAGCGACTGATCTGATCTGATCTGAAGTACCGTAGAGCCTGTGCTCCACAGCGAGAGAAGCCACCACAACGAGAAGCCCCTACTTGCCACAACTAGAGAAAAAAAACCTGAGAGCAGTAATGTGCTGAAGACCCAGCACAGCCCAAGAAATAAGTTTTAAAAATAGAAAGACTGACAGATAAGTGAGGATGACCAGGGGACTTCTATTGAAGATTTATTCAGAAGAGAAGAACAGTGACTGGATGTATTGTCTGCCACGCATGTTGAGTGAACATTTTGCATGTATTTTCTCAAAGAAAATTCTACTTAAGGGAAATTTTCTTAATAGAGTTCCTGGCTTGGAATTGTTTCCTCTGCTTCAGGGTTTCCCTCTGGGTTAGTCTATTTTCTTGCAGAACTCAGGACAATAACCTTCTCCCTTACTAATCAGCATGCAAGACGGTTTTCATTTCCAGTCCAGCAGGAACCCAAGGATTTCGGTTTGGATTCCCCTCAAATCAGAGCCTAAAACAAAGACTCCAGGACAATGAGTTTATTTGGGAGGTGATTATAAGAAGCTGGAGTTAGAGAGCAGGCTGACTAAAAGAAAAAAGAGGAAAAGCCACTATGAGGATGAAGCATACCTACCATCCAAGGTCATCGTGAGGATAAGAGGCGCTAATAGAAGTGAAAATGCCCAACACAGCCCCTAGCACATACCAGGCACTCAATAAATATGAATCCCCTGCCCTCCGTCGCCTGGAAAATTCTGGAGCTGTACTAGACGCTGAAGCAAATCAACTCTAACGTCCTTCCAGCTCTTCACTTGTGCTTTCTTTTGGGTTTCTGGTGAAGACTCTGCCCCAACTTGAGTAGCAATGAGAAACCACTTCAAGTGAAAACCTGATTTAGCATCTGCTGAGACAAACAAAAAAGAACCCAGGGAAGCGAAAAGCCATGGAAAGGGAATGGAAGTGTAATTCTATTTTTATAAAAAAGGAGATTTCTTCTTCTGGAATACTGGGTGGAAATCTTGATGAGGGACCTAGCTGTCATAAATCCTCTCTGAAACAAAGTAACAAAGGAAGGAAGGGAGAGCAAGAAAGGAGGAAGGGAAGACAGAGGGCTAATGGGAGGGAGGAGGAGAGAATAAATGAAAGAAGGAAGGAAGGAAATAATCCAATGGGGACTCTGCTGAGCAGACCATAAGACCCAGGGACAGTTTAAAATGAAACTTCCCTGAAAACCTTTCAGAGAGCTGTACTTCTTCAGAAAAGCATCATCACAGCTGTTCAATGCCCAGGGCAAAAGTCTTTTTCATATTATTGGACATGAAACAATATCACATTTGAGGTTGGCTGGAGGCCATTCAGAAATTCAATAATTATTCAACCCAAGGGGCTTTCCAAATGGTGATGTAGCTTCTTAGGAGGAAATTAATATTGAGCAGTATATCAAATCTAATTGGAATCTTGAGGAAAGAAGGTCCCGAGTAGGTGAAACAGCTGGGGACTAATGTAGAACAGGGTGAGTAATGGCCTCGCTTTTGTGTCTTGCCTTAATTATGATAGGAAAAGGAAAATCTTGTTTATTTTTTATGCTGGGAAGGCAGGGGTTGCTTGAGAGAAGTTCTTCCACGGCACCTTGAGTCTGACAGTAGTTTCTTTTGTTTCTTTGCACAGATATTCAAGGAGAACTGTATCTGCACAACTTCTTGGTTGGCCCTCCAAGGTAGGCAGGGGCTCATGACTGACTTATTGGCCACCCAGTGGGTAGGCACTGATCACAAAGGTATGGCAGTGTTTTCACCTCTTGAAGAGAAGGTCTATTTGATACCCATGTTATGTTCCTATTTGGAAGAAGGAAAGGGATGTAAGCAAGTTCGAAGCATCCATGACACACCAGCCTCTTCTCTATCTTCCTATGCCCTTCTGTATGAACTACTCTGAGAGCATGACTTCCCAAATCCATGAGCATACAATGGTCTGATTTTCCCACTTAAGAGAGGTGTTCAAGACTCACTCTTAAATTGATTTGGGGGAACTAGACTACCGGGTCTTTAAAGAAGACTACATTAGTTGTTGGTTCTCCTGGCAACCATCCCTCCTTGGATCATATCTAAGTTGATCTGTTTAATGGTGAGACGATTTCTCTCCGTTGTTCAAGTGCTGAGGCCAACCACAAGTGTGCCACACTCAGCTTGTGTCAGGCCCGAGCAAAAACAGGCTTATCTTCTGATGAGAAGAGTCGCCCGTTAAAGATTCAAATTATGTTAGAAACCCTAAATCCAGCCTAGTAGGGAAGAACTGGAATAACATTGGGTCACTATGAAAAGTGCAAACAGATCTTAAAAACAGAAAGAAGGCTCACAGTCTCCTTTCAATAAACGACTTAGGAAAGAATATTCATTCTATGCCTATAGAATTGAAGGCAGGTAATTATCCACTGTGATTCTAAATTGCACTTTTTTTTTTTTTTTTTTAGCTGCTGCTAGAACTTTGAACAGTACCATAGAGTATCATTTCAGTGGAAATGACTATGGACATCCAGTGTCATTTTAAAAACAACATGGATACATGGAGTTTTGTCCTGGTTTGAAATTGCTTGATACACACACACACACACACACACATATACACTTTTCTTTGAATTGCCATTATGTCAGTGCTTAGGGGGAAATATGTACATTTATTTCCAGAACCCAGAATTCACTAACATAAATGCTTGTATCACAGATCCCATAAAGCACTGAGACAATCCCTCCAAACTTGTGACTAGTCAGGATTTTGTAAACAAAATCAAAGTGGGTAAGCCCTTACTTTTGATTTGTTATGTAGACACTTAGCCTTGCAAATCATCATTGCTTGGGATCAAAGGAGAGACTCTGAGAACATCTACTATTTGTTAGCAAGCCGCCTGTGGTAATCAGTTTAGAGCACAATCACTCGGCCAAAATGAACAGAATTTTCACCAAATCTCACCTCTCACCCAACCGAACTGGAGTAGCCCTTGAACTCTGAGCACTGCTCTCCAGGGCAACGTAACTGTGAGCCTATGTTCATCAATGACAAGGCATACACGCTCTCTCCACTTTTACTCTGTTTCAGTCTGATTGTTATGATGTTGCTATGGTGATACCCTTCTGACATTCCTTTGCTCTTTTGGTGCCCTCTCAGAGGAATCTGTAATGAAGTGGTCTGGCCACAGAATCTTTCTGGGACTTTTCCCATACACCACTGAAGACCAGCATGACTTTCCTCTTCCAGGAAATGTATGTATAAAGCATGAACTGAAAATGATGAAAAATAATCTGCACTGACTTGACAAGAAATATGAATGTTATTCATTCTGTATCGACCTCACCAGAAACCTTCTCTTTTTGTTCCCAACCCCAGGAGACGTCACCCCAAGGGACAGTGGGTCTTCTGGATTCAGTGTGGAGTGTAACACGCACTGAGAGCTGGGACAGCTTACTCTCCCAGGGGAGGGGCTGTGTGAGGGTGGCTGAGAATGACTGGAAGGAGGAGGACACAGGTTTTTGAGCACTTACCTGATAGCACTTAAAATGACAGGTACTCTGCTAAGCACGTTACATGAAGCCCTCCATTGAGTCCGTACAATTACGTGTGTCATTTACCTCATTTTATGAAATGAAGTAAGCTGACTCAGAGAGACTAGACACAGCTAACGTCAGTCTTTCAGACTTCGAAGCCCATTCTCTTGATTACTATGAACCTTGTCTCTCTGTACTTCATCTTTCAGATAATTCTGGCTTCTCTCTGTTGCCTAGAAGAGCTTGGAAGTGAGATTCATGAGTAGCCACACCCAAATTCCTCAGATTTACCCCATAGGAACCTGGGATGTGAAAGAGCCTAAAAGCTGACAGCCTCCTCCTCTGGGACTAATACACCCTGTGGCCTTTTCCACTTATGTATCAGGATACACAGAACACTGATGGTCATGAGATCCAGATTCAGTGTCTCAATTTTAGTGGTTGTGTCCTCTGGGATGAATCACTTACTCCTTCCAGCCTTAGTTCGTTTATCTGTGAAGTGGAAGTGGTGAGACCATACTTGTGCAAAGGTTGGGCGGGGCCAGTCGTTCTCACTGTCCATATTTGCCTGCTTTTAGAAGCTTTGGAGCCTCCTATATTTGAGGCTGTGCCCTGAACTCAGATTTGTAGGTCCAGGATTGCCCTGCAAACAGTTAGCAGCTTCTGAACACAATTTATTCAACAAGATGTTCATTTTTCTCTACTGCTTGTTGCCTTTTGAGTTACAGCTTCAGACATTACTTTGGAAGCTCCTTGAGGTCATTTTTCTCCATTAAGAACTGTTAACAAAATCATTAAATCCCCCTGATCTCTAGCCTAGTTTTTGGGATCCCAGCCCTCATCCTCTAACTGCATGCATAGTCCCCATACCAACAAGATGAATCTGGGTTTCTGGAACACATTAGCATTTTTCTCCTTTCGGGTATCCTTACTCCTGTGGCTCCTTCTGCCTGAAACAGCCTTTCCATCCAACTCCACCAATGTCCACCATCTTAAGTGCAGCCCAAATGCCACATCCTCCCTAAAGTTGCCTATAATCAGCTCCAACCAGAATTAATCTATCCCATCACTATGCTCCACAAAAACATGCTGGCCTCTCCTACACTACACTCCATAGTCTTTGTGAGTGTGTGTTATTGCTTGTGTTTCTCTTATCATTTTTACTAGATTGGAAGAATCTTGAGGGCAAGATCCAGGTTTGCCCATTGCCATGCGATAGGGGCAGTGGAGTGTGAGGGTTAAGGCCATGGGCTTAAGTCATACTGTCCAGTCTAAAACCCACCTACATGATGTTCTAGCTGCATGACCCTAGGCAAGTTAATTTAACTTCCTAGTCTATAGTGTCTTCACCTGTACCTACCACATAGGGATCTTCTGAGAATTAAATGGGATACTTCATGTAAAGTACTTAGCAAGTGTGTGTGTGTGTGTTAGTCGCTCAGTCATGTCCAACTCTTTGCAACCCCATGGACTGCAGTCCACCAGGCTCCTCTGCCCATGGAATTCTCCAGGCAAGAATACTGGAGGGGTTGCCATGCCCTCCTCCAGGAGATCTTCCTGACCAGTGATCAAACCCTCATCTCCTTCATTTCCTGCATTGGCTGGTGGTTTCTTTACCCACTGAGCCACCTGGGAAGCACCGCCCCCCCCCCTCAACCATGCCCGTTCAGCTTATCTAACACTAATTACCTCCCAAAGGCCATATCTTCAAATACTGTCACATTGGGGATTAGGGTTTCAATATGTGAATTGCAGCAGGGGAGGGGGCATGGAGTAGGGAACAAAAATTCAGTCCATAGCAAGTATCTACACATTTCCTATACTTTTATTGAGCTAGTCTAGGGACAGAGCAATAAACTGAATAGATAAAATCCTTGTCTCATGGAATTATACCCTAGTGGGAAGAGTAACTAGGCAGCCTGTAGATGAAATAACTGCTTCTCTAGGCATCCACATCCTTATCTCCCTAACCTGTGAATATATTGCACCACAAAGGGGATTAGGTTGCAGATGGAATTAGCATTGCTAATCATCTGACTTTAACATAAGGAGATAATCCTGGATTTTCTGGTTGGCTTCAATGTCAATTTCCCATAAATAGAAGAGGGAAGCAGAAAAGGCCAGAGTGATGCAATATGAGAAAGATTTGACCTACCCTTGCTGATTTTGAAAATGGAGAAGGGGGGCTATGAGCCAAGGAATGTGGGTGGCCTCCAGAAGCTAGTAAAAACACGGAAACTGATTTTCCCCTATTGATTGAAAACAGGAATGCAGCCCTGCTGACATCTTGATTTTAGCCCAGTGAAACTTGTGTAGGACATCTAAGCTCCAGAACCATAAGATAATAATTTTGTATTACTTTAAGCCATTCAGTTTTGGGTAATTTATTATAGCATCCATAGAGAATGAATACAGGCATTGCTGCTGCTGCTAAGTTGCTTCAGTCGTGTCCGACTCTGTGCGACCGCATAGATGGCAGCCCACCAGGCTCCCTCGTCCCTGGCATTCTCCAGGCAAGAACCCTGGAGTGGGTTGCCATTTCCTTCTCCAATGCATGAAAGTGAAAAGTGAAAGTGAAGTCGCTCATACAGGCATTAGACATGTGCTATTTTATGCTAAGTTGCTTCAGTCATGTCCAACTCTTTGCAACCCCATGGACTGTAGCCTGCCAGGCTCCACTTTCCATGAAATTCTCCAGGCAAGAATACTAGAGTGGGTTGCCATTCCCTTCTCATGGGATCTTTCTGGCCCATGGATCAAACCCAGGTCTCCTGCACTGTAGGCAAATTCTTTACTGTCTGAGCCACTGGGGAAGTTTTACAGGCCGTATATATAATGTGGTGACCCAAGGACAAAAGAGCAGAAAAAGCCAAGGAGGGACTTGGAATGCAGGAATAGAAAAACCATACCCTTATCGTCCTTACTCCCCCATGTTGTAACTATTAACAGATTTCACGTCCTCCTGAGCAGTATAACCTGTCTCCCCTCCTACCCCATAGAGAGAAGATATTTACCTTACTCCCCCTGCCCCCACCCAGTATATGTGCCTCATCCAAGCAGCAAATGAACTGCAAAACCTCTATCCCACTTCTTGTACCCTGGGTATACAAGTGGACTAAGGACCCCTGTTCAACACCAGTTCTCCCTTGAGCTGGCCCACTGTTCTAACAGTGTCTCCCACTCTAATAAACTTTATTTCCCTCTCATTCTGTCTCACGTCTGGAAATTCTTTTCCAACCTGCGCCCGGACCACGACATTTCTGGTGGCCCATATGGGGAACTTGGGGTCTCTTTCCCCACCTCCTCGCTTCTCCTTTCTCACAGGGACCCTGTGCGAACAGGTAAGTGCTATAGAAGCCACTGAGGAACTCTGGCCAGGGTTACCCTCTGGTGTGTTCCAAAGGCTGCACTGCTCACTGAGCCCAGTAATTGCTGCCCGAAAGGGTGAGGGTCTCTCCTTTTTCTTCTCTCCTGAGGACTAGGCCAACCAATATTGTGTGGGCACAGGTCAAGCACTTAAAAATCATTAGGACGCCTGCCACATGAAGACACCTGTGTGAGGATAAGGCAGACACAGAACAGATCAGGCCACAAGGGCATCTGCCCCCAGCAAGACAACATCTGTGCACCGAGTCAGGCGCATAGTGGTTGAAGCAAAACAGAGGTCATTGTCCCCTGGCCACCGCCTCCCCAGTAGGATTGTAAGGCGGATTCCTCAGCCTTCTTCCCTGTCACTTTCACTTCTTTCCCTTTTGGTCCAGATTGATTTCCAGGAGCCTCGGTGTTGCCTCTGAGCCATCCCGGAGAAGGCGATGGCACCCCACTCCAGTACTATTGCCTGGAGAATCCCATGGACGGAGGAGCCTAGTAGGCTGCAGTCCATGGGGTCGCTGAGGGTCGGACACGACTGAGTGATTTCACTTTCACTTTTCACTTCCATGCATTGGAGAAGGAAATGGCAACCCACTCCAGGGTTCTTGCCTGGAGAATCCCAGGGACGGGGGAGCCTGGTGGGCTGCCGTCTATGGGGTCGCACAGAGTCGGACACGACTGAAGTGACTTAGCAGCAGCAGCGGGTGTTGCCTCTGAGCCATCACAAAGGCGCCTTCTGCATTTCAGGGGATTGCCAAATGGTGACTCACCCGGTTGCTCCGGGTGAGAAATCTCTTTCTCTGCCTGGGGCACATGGTGCCTTAGCTCTGTCTTTCTTTACCCAGGTCACATGGTGCCTTAGCCGCTCGGTACTCAGAGATCACCTCTCACTGTCAGACGTGGCTTTTGGGAATGTCGGCCATTTTTGTGCCATTAGTTGCACGGAGACATCGCTGAGACAAAAAGGGACACCTTTTTGCCAGCCGGTGACTCTCAGTACCCCCCAGTTCCTTGGCATATAGGCTAAGGATGGGTTCTGATATGTCACAGGAGCCTCTCTCAGACTCACCTCTTGGCTACGTTCTCAGAAACTGGACAATTTTGACCCTGCAAAAGGCCTGGTCCCAATACAAACTGGGGGACCCAAAAAATGACTAAATGGCACACTAGCTTTTGCCAAAAGCAGGGAAAGGACTCAGAATTTCCTTACGTCAGTCCTTCATGGCCCTCAGTCAGAATCCGGGTTTGAGGGACTCATGCCGCATGTGTCTTTCTGTTGCCCACCCCCACCCCCCATCTCCTGTCCCCCTCTGTCTCTCTCATCAGACTTCCTAGACGACCCTTACTTGACGTTTCATATCCACATGAGCTCTAGGAAAGAATTCTGAGGTTCCTTTGGTTCAGGTCTTTCTCCTATTTTCAAAAGCCTGAGGGATCAAAAACTCTCTTAACATTCTAAAGAATTCCCTTCTAACTACTCCTGTTTCTCAGGGTGGAGAAAGACCAAGCTTTCCCCACTCCTGCAAATTCCCTTAACCCTTCAGATTTTTCTGATGGGACAAAGACCTCACTTCCCACCAGAGGGACAATCCAAGATTTTTATCAGCTGATCTGCCCCTGATATCAGAGTCAATTTGAGCACTATTTGCTCTGTATTTTAGCTATAAAACTATGACTACAGAAAGGAAAGATTACTTTTTGACACAGGATGGCCGTGATATTCTTTAGACTCCGGAGAAAACTGGTTAAAATGAATTTTTTTTTTTCCTTGGAAACTGCAAAACCGGTTTCTTTTGCATATGCAATTACAAACAGGCCTTTAAAAGGCCTGCCTAGGGAAAAGCTTGAAGTTAACCCTTTCCATGTCCTTGAAATATACGGCCCACTTTGCCTGAGACCTCAGCCTTGGGCAAATTAGAACTTCAAGCACAATAAAAAGAAAAAAGGGATGTGTCAAAAAGACATTTTAAATCTCAAGCAGAAAACTATGAAATCTCTTTCTGTCTCTCTGGATTTATGTATGTCTCAGTGTGTGTCTTTTTTTATTTTTTAATAATATTACTGAAGTTGTAAATGAGTTCTAATTTAATTGGCCTAAAGAAAAGTAAGCACTTACAAATCAAGCAATTCTAAATACAAGAGAAATTAACCTAAATAAATTTCAGATTCACGTGAACTGGGAAATTTTCAATATTATGTATCTAGTGTTAATGTTTGCTAATATAATATAGACATGTCTGTGCCGGCACCCCACTCCAGTACCCCTGCCTGGAAAATCCCATGGATGGAGGAGCCTGGTGGGCTGCAGTCCATGGGATCGCGAAGAGTTGGACACGACTGAGCGACTTCACTTTCACTTTTCACTTTCATGCATTGGAGAAGGAAATGGCAACCCACTCCAGTGTTCTTGCCTGGAGAATCCCAGGGACGGGGCAGTCTGGTGGGCTGCCGTCTATGGGGTCGCACAGAGTCGGACACGACTAAAGCTACTTAGCAGCAGCAGCAGCAAGCTTCATTAACATTAAGCATAATATTTTCATTGTGCCTAGGTTTCAGTTCAGTTCATTTGCTCAGTTGTGTCTGACTCTTTGCGAACCCATGAACCACAGCATGCCAGGCTGCCCTGTCCATCACTAAGTCCCAGAGTCCACCCAAACCCATGTCCATCGAGTCAGTGATGCCATCCAACCATCTCATCCTCTGTCATCCCTGCCTCCTCCTGCCCTCAATCTTTCCAGCATCAAGGTCTTTTCCAATGAGTCAGCTCTTTGCATCAGGTGGCCAAGGGATTGGAGTTTCAGCTTCAACATCAGCCCTTTCAATGAATATCCAGGACTGATCTCCTTTAGGATGGACTGGTTGGATCTCCTTGCAGTCCAAGGGACTCTCAAGAGTCTTCCCCAATACCACAGTTCAAAAGCATCAATTCTTCCGCACTCAGCTTTCTTTATAGTCCAACTCTCACATCCATACATGACCACTGGAAAAACCATAGCCTTGACTAGACAGACCTTTGTTGGCAAAGTAATGTCTCTGCTTTTGAATATGCTGTCTAGGTTGGTCATAACTTTCCTTCCAAGGAGTAAGTGTATTTTAATTTCATGGCTACAGTCACCATCTACAGTGATTTTGGAGCCCAGAAAAATAAAATCAGCCACTGTTCCCACTGTTTCCCCATCTATTTGCCATGAAATGATGGGACCACATGCCATGATCTTAGTTTTCTGAATGTTGAGCTTTAAGCCAACTTTTTCAGTCTCCTCTTTCATGTCGAAGGTAAGGAGCAGCGGCTGCGCTTTGCTGGAACAGCCGTGAAGAGATATCCCACATCCAAGGTAAGAGAAAACCAAGTAAGATAGTAGGCACTGAGAGAGGGCATCAGAGGGCAGACAGACTGAAACCACAATCACAGTCAACAGGCCAATCTGATCACACTGACCACAGCCTTGTCTGACTCAATGAAACTAAGCCATGTCGTGTGGGGCCACCCAAGACGGACAGGTCATGGTGGAGAGGGCTGACAGAATGTGGTCCACTGGAGAAGGGAATGGCAAACCACTTCAGTATTCTTGCCTTGAGAACCCCATGAACAGTATGAAAAGGCCTAGGTTAAGTATAAGTTAAATATTGTTATATTGTTATATACAAGTTTGTCAGCAAGGAAAGTACCTCAAATGAAGAAACTTCAAAAAAAAAATGTAAATGAGATATAAGCTTTTAGATAAACTCTATTAAGAATAATTATAATTTAGAAATGTCTGTCTAAAACAGTCTCTCCAGATTTTGGTAACCTGAGTTTCTAGGGTTGCGCTAAACTAAGTGACAGAAGTTTATTGAATAGCTAGGTAATTTCCAAATAAAATAAGATTCTGAAACTTCTATTACTGAACACTAATTTCCTCTTATAGAGAAACTAGAGATTTTGGACTATTAATGAATAATGTTTGATGCCATCCTGAGATGTTCTCTAGAATTTTTTTTAAAGAAGTTATCACTGGTATTTATGTTCATCAATCTATAGAATGTTAATATAAAAGTCATTTCTTGGTTGCTTAAGGAAAGTATGATGTGTGTTTTCAGTAAAGCAGGTATGAGGAATGAAATTATATTTTACGAAGGAAAAAGGAAGTAGGTCTGACTTACAGGGGGCTGTTTCAGGATCGGAGAACAAAGTAATGGGTACAGAAAGTGATAAGAAGGTTTTATGGAAAGTGGACCCCAAGGGAAGAGTTTTGTGCATAAATACAAGTTTTCTTGTGATGTTGAACTGCCTTTGATAATGGATTTTAAGTTTCTTTACCTCTGAAGTGATCTATTCTATGTTTACCTTTGAAATCTTTTGTTAACTTTGGCTAAGTGAATAACTATTGTTTCACAGTGACTTATATGATCCTATCTGACTGAGTGTTATAAACCCTTTTGATATTTATTGAAAACACTTCCTAAATCATTTGACTTCTAGCTAACTTTGAGATGCTCCAGAGGGCTCCTGAAATATCCCAAAGAGAGATGTTAAACTATCTGAGTTCATTTGACATGTTACATTACATGGGAAGTGTTATTGGAGGAGTGATGAATCTTCTCAGGTTGTATGGTTGATGTCACTTATACAGATATCCTAGAAATTACAAAAAAAAAAATCCCTCATGGTTAGACTTTTGCTATCCTGATGTCCTTACAAACATGGCAACAGTCTACTCCTAAATTGGGGAATTAAAAATGGGTGAACAATAGCTGTAAATCAAAGAGCAAGGGCTAGGAGAAATCCAAGATGGCCACTTGGCTTTTCCCGGCTCCCTGACAAACCTCGTTTTTATTTGATGGGCTAAAGCCTTCCCTGGCTACAGGGTTAATGCCCTCATAATGAAAAAAATCATGTTTCACTGAGTATTAAGTTTTGTTAATTGTTAAACTGAGTTTCTAGTTTCATTAATTAAGGTCTAGTGTTTACTAAGACTCACTTCTGAGATAGTTCCTTGTTCTTATGTTATATCACTAAAATATTTAATTAAGTTATTAAAAAGGACACTCGAAGTTTGTTTCTAAAGCTTATCTCAGTAACCAATCTTCAGATAAAGATCAGATGCCCTGTGATGTACAATCAGGAGATTAACACGAGGCTATATGGTGGCACCCCACTCCAGTACTCTTGCCTGGAAAATCCCACGAACGGAGGAGCCTGGTGGGCTGCAGTCCATGGGGTCTCTGAGTCGGACACGACTGAGCGACTTCACTTTCACTTTTCATTTTCATGCACTGGAGAAGGCAATGGCAACCCACTCCAGTGCTCTTGCCTGGAGAATCCCAGGGACGGGGGAGCCCGGTGGGCTGCCATCTATGGGGTCACACAGAGTCGGACACGACTGAATCGACTTAGCAGCAGCAGCAGCAGAGTCATTTAACAAATAAAGTCAGATGACCTGGGTTATACTGGGCTCTACCTAATGAAAGTTCTTGACTTATAATTCTTACTTAAGATCTTACTAATAACTGCTAGCTATAACTATATTATTTTCTATGTCACTTGTTTCAGAAGATTATTTCTTTCGTTACCAAGTGTGTGACTGAGCATGTGATAAAATGCTGATATGCAGTTCCATATGAGATCAATGATTGTAATAATGTAACTCTAGATACGGGAAGAAGCAACAAGAGGGAATATTTTCCTGGACCAAGAGGCTAGTAAAACAGGTATGGTCCAGAGATTTTTGCTACTGGCAAGGCCTGGTCCCATAACAGCACACTGAGTGGCCTGTCAATGGAATCTTCCCTAGATCTGGGAAGGACTCTTCCCAGCACCGCAGGACACAGTGGCCATGAAATGCCCCAAAAGCATGGTCAAATATGTGGCTATGAAGGGACCCTGCTGACTGGAAGTTGGCACTTGCCAGCTGCCTCTACAAAGATTACATTATAACCACTGCAAGCTGCTGACCTTCAACACCGCCTGAAAGGAGTTCATGATGCAGATCAGAAATAAGCATCCTGTGCTCTGGGAAAAACCCAGAAGAACCAGCCTTAAGATAGGTGTTTTCAGGTAAAGATTTTATGAGCCCAAATTCTTGCATCTTCTCATACCTAGAGAAACACTAATGACATGAACCAATGTCTGATCCTGGTTCTCCTGGCTAGGTCCTCAGAAGCTTTTCCACTTCTGTTCATCTCTGGGCCACGTACTTTTAACTTTTTTGTTAAGTTTGTTTCTTCTAGAATACAACAAATCTCTAAGTGATAGTATGATAAGAATATTCCCTGGCCAACACCCAGACAATGCTGAAACAAGTCGCCTTATCATTCCATGAATTCCCATCTCCCTCTGTAAATCGTAAACGCACCCTGGCAGAGAGCAGGCAAAGGGAACCCAGAGCCTCACGATGCCCCTGTACAGCCTGAAGAAGCCTGAGTGGTCATCACCCCTTTTCCTTTGAGACTGGGTTCCCAAATGTCTGAGAAGGGAAATAGGTAGATAGTTAGACACGAGCAGGGTATCCAAAGGGGCCAAAGAACTGGCCGTAAAAATAAAGAGAGGGAAGAATGTGGTGACCCAAGGGCGAAAGAGCAGGTAAAACCAAGGAGCATCTTGGAATGCAGGAACAGAAAAACCATACCCTTATCGTCCTTCCTTCCCCCATGTTGTAACTATTAACAGATTTCAGGTCCTCCTGAGCAGTATAACCTGTCTCCCCTCCTACCCCATAGAGAGAAGATATTTACCTTACTTCCCTCTCCCCCACCCAGTATATGTGCCTCATCCAAGCAGCAAATGAACTGCAAGACCCCTATCCCACTCCTTGTACCTAGGTATACAAGTGGACTAAGGACCCCTATTCAACACCAGTTCTCCCTTGAGCTGGCCCGCTGTTCTAACAGTGTCTCCCACTCTAATAAACTTTATTTCCCTCTCATTCTGCCTCATGTCTGGAAATTCTTTTCCAACCCGCGCCCGGACCACTACATATAATGTATATCACATGGCAACAAATCCAATGGAGGAAACTGGAGAGGCGAATGGGAGTTGATTGTAATTTTAAACAGACTTGAAAGAGGAGGCTCCAGTGACTTTTGAGTAAGTGCTGAAGGAAATGAGGTAGTTAGCCACTAAGTATCTGCTTGAAGAGTGTTCCTGGCAGAGGGCGCAGCAAGTGTTGAGGTAGAAGTTTACTTGGTATTTGGGGGAATCAAAGAGGGCAGTGTGGATGGAGCGGAATTTGTGATGGGGAAAGTAAGAGGAGACAAAGTCAGAGATGAAGGAATGCTGATTTGTGTTGGGTTTACTCTGAGTAAGACAGGAAGGCCCGGGAGGATTTTTGAGTAGCAGAGTGACAAAATGCAACACACATTTTAAAGGAATGACACCGGTGACATATGGGCAGGAAAGCAGATACAGGGTGGGCAGTAAGCAGAGGAACCAGTTCGCACGCTATTGCAGTATTCCAGGCTGCCTGTATCTGTGGCTGGACCATGCTGGCAACTGTGGGGGTGGTGGGCTGAGATCTGCTTCTGGATATCTCTTGAAGATAAAAATCAGTGAGATTTTCAGATAGTGTAGAGGTGGAATAGAAAAGGAGAAAAGTCAAAGATGATTCCACGGGGCCCTTACGCAACTGACAGGTTGGAGCAGCCCTTCCCAGAGATGGGGAAGACAGCAGTGTGAGCGAGTCTGATGGGGAGGATCCAATGAGTGTGGGTGAACTTTGGGTATCTGAATCCTTCCCACTCCCCCATTCTTTGCATTTAGCTTACTTTTCCAAACAACCTAAGACACATATGCATAAGAAATAATAAATAGTCAGTGGGAAACAATAGCTACTTCAATTCATGATGGGATTGGTTTTCTGTACAAAAAGGGTTCTGACAAAACCTGGATTGGAGAAGAGATGTAGCCCAAGATGCTCTACAGTGAATGCTTGTGTCGCCTCCAAACAAAATTCATATGTTTGAATGACAGCCCACAAAGTGATGGTGTTGAGAGGTGGGGCCTTTAGGAGGTGATTAGGTCACAAGGTTCTCAAGGCAAGAATACTGAAGTGGTTTGCCATTTCCTTCTCCAGTGGACCACATTCTGTCAGACGTCTCCACCATGATCCACGTGTCTTGGGTGACCCCACACGGCTGGCTTAATGTCATGAGTTAGACAAGGCTGTGGTCCGTGTGATTAGATTGACTAGTTTTCTGTGATTATGGTTTCAGTGTGTCTGCCCTCTGATGCCCTCTCGCAACACCTACCGTCTTACTTGGGTTTCTCTTACCTTGGACGAGGGGTATCTCCTCACCGCTGTCCCTCCTGACCTTGAATGTAGAGTAGCTCCTCTCAGCCCTCCTGCACCAGCACAGCCACTGCTCCTTGGACCGCCCCATGAACAGTATGAAAAGGTAAAATGATAGGATACTGAAAGAGGAACTCCCCAGGTTGGTAGGTACCTAATATGCTACTGGAGATCAGTGGAGATAACTCCAGAAAGAATAAAAGGATGGAGCCAAAGCAAAAACAATACCCAGTTGTGTATGTGACTGGTGATAGAAGCAAGGTCTGATGCTGTAAAGAGCAATATTGCATAGGAACCTGGAATGTTAGGTCCATGAATCAAGGCAAATTGGAAGTGGTCAAACAAGAGATGGCAAGAGTGAACGTCAACATTCTAGTAATCGGCAAACTAAAATGGACTGGAATGGGTGAATTTAACTCAGATGACCATTATATCTACTACTGTGGACAGGAATCCCTCAGAAGAAATGGAGTAGCCATCATGGTCAACAAAAGAGTCTAAAATGCAGTACTTGGATGCAATCTCAAAAACGACAGAATGATCTCAGTTTGTTTCCAAAGCAAACCATTCAATATCACAGTAATCCAAGTCTATGCCCCAACCAGTAACACTGAAGAAGCTGAACGGTTCTATGAAGACCTACAAGACCTTTTAGAACTAACACCCCAAAAAGATGTCCTTTTCATTATAGAAGACTGGAATGCAAAAGCAGGAAGTCAAGAAACATCTGGAGTAACAGGCAAATTTGGCCTTGGAGTACAGAATGAAGCAGGGCAAAGGCTAATAGAATTTTGCCAAGAGAAGTCACTGGTCATAGCAAACACCCTCTTCCAACAACACAAGAGAAGACTCTACACATGGACATCACCAGATGGTCAACACTGAAATCAGATTGATTATATTCTTTACAGCCAAAGACAGAGAAGCTCTATACAGTCAGCTAAAACAAGACCAGAAGCTGACTGTGGCTCAGATCATGAGCTCTTTATTGCCAAATTCAGACTTAAATAGAAGAAAGTAGGTGAAACCACTAGACCATTCAGGTATGACCTAAATCAAATACCTTATGATTATACAGTGGAAGTGAGAAATAGATTTACGGGCCTAGATCTGATAGATAGAGTGCCTGATGAACTATGGACGGAGGTTCGTGACATTGTACAGGAGACAGGGATCAAGACCATCCCCAAGAAAAAGAAATGCAGAAAAGCAAAATGGCTGTCTGAGGAGGCCTTACAAATAGCTGTGAAAAGAAGAGAAGTGAAAAGCAAAGGAGAAAAGGAAAGATATAAGCATCTGAATGCAGAGTTCCAAAGAATAGCAAGAAGAGATAAGAAAGCCTTCCTCAGAGATCAATGCAAAGAAATAGAGGAAAACAACAGAATGGGAAAGACTAGAGATCTCTTCAAGAAAATTAGAGATACCAAGGGAACATTTCATGCAAAGATGGGCTTGATAAAGGACAGAAATGGTATGGACCTACAGAAGCAGAAGATATTCAGAAGAGGTGGCAAGAATATACAGAAGAACTGTACAAAAAAGATCTTCATGACCCAGATAATCTCGATGGTGTGATCACTCACCTAGAGCCAGACATCCTGGAATGTGAAGTCAAGTGGGCCTTAGGAAGCATCACTATGAACAAAGCTAGTGGAGGTGATGGAATTCCAGTTGAGCTATTTCAAATCCTGGAAGATGATGCTGTGAAAGTGCTGCACTCAATATACCAGCAAATTTGGAAAACTCAGCAGTGGCCACAGGACCGGAAAAGGTCAGTTTTCATTCCAATCCCAAAGAAAGGCAATGCCAAAGAATGCTCAAACTACCACACAATTGCACTCATCTCACACGTTGGTAAAATAATGCTCAAAATTCTCCAAGCCAGTCTTCAGCAATACGTGAACCGTGAACTTCCAGATGTTCAAGCTGGTTTTAGAAAAGGCAGAGGAACCAGAGATCAAATTGCCAACTTCTGCTGGATCATCGAAAAGGCAAGAGAGTTCCAGAAAAACATCTATTTCTGCTTTCTTGACTATGCCAAAGCCTTTTACTGTGTGGTTCACAATAAACTGTGGAAAATTCTGAAAGAGATGGGAATACCAGACCACCTGACCTGCCTCTTGAGAAATCTGTATGCAGGTCAGGAAGCAACAGTTAGAACTAGACATGGAACAACAGACTGGTTCCAAATAGGAAAAGGAGTACGTCAAGGCTGTATATTGTCACCCTGCTTATTTAACTTCTATGCAGAGTATATCATGAGAAACGCTGGGCTGGAAGAAGCACAAGCTGGAATCAAGATTGCCGGGAGAAATAGCAAGAACCTCAGATATGCAGATGATACCACCTTTATGGCCAAAAGTGAAGAGGAACTCAAAAGCCTCTTGATGAAAGTGAAAGAGGAGAGTGAAAAATTTGGCTTAAAGCTCGACATTCAGAAAACGAAGATCATGGCATCCGGTCCCATCACTTCATGGCAAATAGATGGGGAAACAGTGGAAACAGTGTCAGACTTTATTTTGGGGGGCTCCAAAATCACTGCAGATGGTGACTGCAGCCATGAAATTAAAAGACGCTTACTCCTTGGAAGGAAAGTTATGACCAACCTAGACAGCATATTCAAAAGCAGAGACATTACTTTGCCAACAAAGGTCCGTCTAGTCAAGGCTATGGTTTTTCCAGTGGTCATGTATGGATGTGAGAGTTGGACTGTGAAGAAAGCTGAGAGCTGAAGAATTGATGCTTTTGAACTGTGGTATTGGAGAAGACTCTTGAGAGTCCCTTGGACTGCAAGGAGGTCCAACCAGTCCATTCTAAAGGAGATCAGTTCTGGGTGTTCTTTGGAAGGAATGATGCTAAAGCTGAAACTCCAGTACTTTGGCCACCTCATGCGAAGAGTTGACTCATTGGAAGAGAGTCTGATGCTGGGAGGGATTGGGGGCAGGAGGAGAAGGGGACGACAGAGGATGAGATGGCTGGATGGCATCACTGACTCGATGGACGTGAGTCTGGGTGAACTCTGGGAGTTGGTGATGGACAGCGAGGCCTGGCATGCTGCGATTCATGGGGTCGCAAAGAGTCGGACACAACTGAGTGACTGAACTGAACTAGATCACAAGTCAGGGGCCCTTGTGAATAGAATTAGTGCCCTTGTCAAAGAGGCCTGAGAGGACTTCCATGGTGGTTCAGTGGATAAGAATCTGCCTGCCAGTGTAGGAGACATAGGTTCTATTCCTGTTCCAGGAAGATTCCACATGCCTCATAGCATGTACCACAACTACTGAACCTGTGCTCTAGAGCCTGGGGGTTGCAACTGCTGAGCCCATATGCCATAACTCCTGAAGTCTGGAGCCTTAGGCCTGCATTCTGCAACAAGAGACACAACCAAATAAGAAGTTTGTGCACGATAACGAAAAGTAGCCCCCCACTTGCCACAACTAGAGAAAGCCTGTGTGCAGCAAAAATTAAATTATTAAAAACAACAACAACAAAAAACAACAAAGAGGCCTGAGAAAGCTTCCTTGCCCCCTTCTGCCATGTGAGGACACAGAGAAAAGATGTCAGTGAGGAAATGGGCCATCGTCAAACACCAAATCTGCCAGGGCACTCCTCTTGGACATCCCAGCCTCTAGAACTGTGAGAAGTCATTTCTGTTTATCAGCCGCCCAGTCTACAGTATTTGCTTTCACTAGCTTGAATAGACTAAGAAACTGGACCAAGGAGGGCTTGGATTGAAAATGCTGGCCTTTCAGGACAGATTCTGAAGGTTGAGCCATCCTCTTCCAGTCACCAGCTCACAGGCAGGGAAGCTGGATCAGGAAAATGGGACGTGATTCATCATACTGACCCCACTCACCGGTGAAAGTTAGCCCAGGAAATAATGAAGTCTCCCCCCAAACCCACCAGCTTCACTGTTGCTCCCCATTGAAGGGGCCACTAAGGGAAGCAAGTGGGATGAGGCAAGGCTGAAACCCAAGCAGAGAGGCAGAGACAGTTCCATGAATGCTTATTGATTAGAATCCAGTGTTTTCTTTGCCCTACGCGTACTCTGCCTGTCTGTGCCCTGGAGCTTGAGCCTTTTCTTCAAGGGCAGAAGTTGGCTCTTGATGTTCTTCTCTAGTTTCTGAGACAGAAAAACGTATTTTTCCTCTCTTCTTGACAGAACAGAAAAACTCTGTAATGAGAATTCTAGGGCAGGCAGCAGGCTCCTCCCGATTTGGGAAAAGGAGTGAAACAGAAGGACTACTGAAGGTAAACTAGAGTAATTAAGAGACACTTTGACCCTAATTGCTCTGGATGAGGAAGAAGAGTTGATTGCCATGAGGCCAAAGGACAAAAGGAGCTTTAAAGAAGTGAATGAGGTTTGAGACAGCTTAGAAATGAGATTGCATGAGTCAACAGTGACTCGAAACATTTCTTAGTTGGATGGGTTTTAGTACCTGACCATTTTTTCTTCTTGAGTTTGAGTTTTATATTCACAGTCTTCAATATCTTTGCATTGCCAAATGACACAAAATTCAGTGGAATCCTTTAATTCAGGGTTGATATCATTAGACCATGACTATTAAATATTTCTTATAATATCAGACTTGATATTGTAAAGGTTGAGTGTGGGTTTAGAGGTTCTCACTTGGTAGTTGTGGAAACCGCTTTTGGGGGAGAGGTTTCTCTGTGTAGTCTAGTTTCTACTTAATATGTTTCTAAACTTCTTTAAAGTGTGTACTGAGAATCAGAAAATGTAATACCTAGTCATTTGGTATACTTCACAGTCGATGTGGACGAAGATGTTATTATACGAGGAATAAAAAAATATGGAAGACATTATTTTTTTCTGCCTCAGGAGGCTTATATATCATGACTCCTACTATGAACAAAGAATACTCTCTATGTTTAGTTTATCCTTTAGTACCACCCTTGCAGGTAGACACTGCTCTTCCCAATTTACAGAGAATACTGAGGTTTAGAGGTGATACACCAATATCACACAAAGAGAAAGGGGCAGGCTGTGGGTTGGGATTCAAGGTCCATGCTCATTTCATTACCCTCAGCTTATTCTAGTGAATTTGCTAGAATCTTGAAGTATTTTCCAATGATGACTGCTATTCTCTGTCCGGCAGTCCATAGCATTTTTCAAGTCAAAAAATCTTGGAGAAGGTAAGCAATTTCCCCCTCTCTAGGTGCCTTGGATGTGACCATGGTGGATCCAGAACTCATTCTTTCTGATCTGATAGCTTTCTCCCCGCCCTGGCCAGAGGGTCAATGTTTTTTCCACAAGGCTGGGAGCCCCGCTCAGACGGTCCATTCCCCACCTCTTTCCGGAGGGACGATGACCCTAAGGCGACCTGACGTCTCTTCCCTAGGGAGCTGCCATTCCGAAGGCGGCCGCCAGGGGGTCCCCGCTCCGCTCGCGCCCTGGCAAAAGAGAGCCGTTCTGCGGGTGCCGGTGGGGGCTGCTCTGGAGCGGCGGCGGCGGCAGCTGGAGCCCGGTGCTCGCTCGCCCGCGCGCTTGCTGAGACCGCGCGCGCTGGCCCGGGAGCCCCTCACTGGATCCGCGAGCGTCGCCCCTCCTGCCCCGAGCTCACCCTCTTCCTCTCGCGCCGCCTGCAGCTGCCCCGGCGCGGCGAGCCGACAGGGCCCCGGGGCTGAAGGTAAAACCCCACGGTGAGTGAGAACTCGCTTCGAGCGAGGGGAGGTGGCGCAGCTCGCAGCCGCTCGCCCCGGGTCGCGCCCGGGCGGTTTAGAGGTGCGGGGCACACCTGGGGCGAGTGCAACAGGAGGGCGGGAGGCGGCGGACCCTGTTTCCCCCCCCGCCCTCCGCCTGCTTCCGGGGCTGGAATCCGCCTCAGACCCCTGCCCGCGTCTTGGCTTCTGGCAGCCTCCTCCCGCTCCCTTCCCGGGTTGGAACGAGAGTCCTCTCCGGGCTCCAGGGCCTTGATTTTTAAAGATCTATCAATGAACTCGTTCTTGTCTTGGGGAGGAGGGGGCGGGTACGACTCTGTCCCCGAATCCATCCCGGATCGCAGATCATTGCAGAGTGCATGCTGGACTGTGGGTGGCGGGAAGACAAACTTTTACCAAAGTGCGCCCGGGCAGGGGGACCACGTTTAGGGCGTCTTGGTATTGAAGGCGGAGGCTCGGCTCGGGACTCAGAAGGGGAAACTCCGCTGCGTCGGCCGGGTCGCCCCGGGGACTGCTGATGCTTCGCGAAGGAAGAGGGTGTGTAAAGGGCGTACAAATCCTTCGTAACCCCTGGGCCAACAACTGTCAAACATCTGGAATCCAGCCCCTCCCTTTCCCTGCACTCAGGAAGAAGGTGAAAACCCTTCAACTTTCCTCTGATTGCTCCTCCCTGCCTTTGGACCCCTCTGGAAGGGTACAGGGCCGACCCCCGGCGCCTGGCAAGTAAGTACCAGACCGACACCCCAGACTTCTCAAGATCCCCCCTCACCCACCTCCCTGACCCCTCCCAGACGTCCGTCCCGCAGGGACCACGCGACAGAGCCGATGGAGATCGAGGCGAATGGCCTTTTGTTTCTCGGCGTTTCCCCTATTGTTCGCCTTTCTAACATCTGGCGGGGCTCGGGAGACAAGGAAGCCCCTCTCGTCCTCCTCCCCCGCCCCCCTACGCCAGCCTCCCGGCCAGCTTGCGCCCGGGAGCCTGCCTGGGGAAGGCGAGGAGCCCGACCCCTGCGGGGCCGCCCCTCCCGGGCCTTGCGGTGAGAGGGCGGAGGGAAAGTTGTTCCTTCCCCGCCTCCTCCGCTGCCTGTGGCCCCGGGCGCATTTCTCAGATCTTATCCCTAGCGCGCCGCGGAGCGCAGATCCAGAAGGTGCCGCTCGCGGGAGAGAGTGGAAGCGAGGTGCTGCCCCAATCTCGGGTGCCCTTTTCCTGTGAGTTCCGGTGGATTCCAATCTCCGCCTAAAGGCGTGTGGTTGGCCCGTTGAAAGGCGGTGGGACGGGATCAGGGCAGATCTGATAGGCAAATAGCTAAATCTAAGGCTCTGAGACTAAGGCTCTGAGTTTCCAAGGGCCGAAGGGCAGGCGAGTCGCCCTCCTTAAGGAGAGCGTGTGTACTGTGCTGTGCTCAGTCGTGTCCGACCCTTTTGCGACCCGGTGGACTGTAGTCCATGGAATTTCCCAGGCAAGAACACTGGAATGGGTTGTCATTTCCTTCTTCAGAGAATCTTCCCGACCCATGTCGGGAAGGGTCCCCTTCTGTAACTCGGGTCTCCTGAGTCTGCTGCATTGCAGGCGGATTCTATACCGCCGAGCCACTAATGGAGATATAGAAATAACCTAGGAAGCCTCGAGACTTTGCTTAGAAATAGGAGTGAAGTGGCTCCCTCCAGAATGAACCTGGGGTCCTGACTTCGCACAGAGCTCCAGTTTAAAGCCCGGGTACCCCCTCAACATTTGGTAAGAGCAGACCTGGAGGACTCAGCACTGACTGTGTAGACGTTTCTCAGTCCCTGCGAATCTGTAGCTGGGGACCGAATTCCCCTGTGAGTGCGCCGGTGAGGTTATAAGCTAAAGCTAAGCTAAGTTGCTTCAGTCGTGTCCGACTCTGTGCGACCCCAGAGACGGCAGCCCACCAGGCTCCCCCATCTCTGGGATTCTCCAGGCAAGAACACTGGAGGGGGTTGCCATTTCCTTCTCCAATGCATGAAAGTGAAAAGAGAAAGAAAGTGAAGTCTCTCAGTCATGTCTGACTCTTAGCGACTCAAGGATTGCAGGCTCCTCCGTCCATGGAATTTTCCAGGCAAGAGTACTGGAGCGGGGTGCCATTGCCTTCTCCGGTGAGGTTATAGGGACCCTGTTATTACTCTGCCTTTCCGATCAAGTTGTGTGCTTAAACACGGTGCTTATTCTTAGTGACCAAGGATTATTAAAGACCTAGGACTTACACCTGAAACTAATATAATATTGTAAATCAACTATGCCTCGGAGGGTGGGGGGAATAGAATTTGGGCAAAAACGTAGTAGCCACTCTCAGAGGGCAGGGTCCCCAGATGGTGCTCCCAGAGTTGCTTAGCTGGTGAGGGGAGACTGTGTCTGTACACCTGTTGAAATGTATACCTGCACATAGCCTTACATTACTATTGTTAGCTTTTTCTGTCTGACATACAGTCAGTGCCTCTCCCAGGAAGGCTCAGGGAGGCTCTTATTTTTATTTTTATTTTTTTATCCTTCACTTTTTGATCTGTGCCCCAAGCCAGGGGAGGGAGGAAGCTTCTGTATGAACACCTGTGACCTTGTACCCACTGGAAGGTTTTAAGTAGACACTGTGGCTCTGCACAGCTACAGGAGTTTGCCCTACCAGAGTGGGAACTTTTGAGCTTCCATTTAATAAAGAGGAACAAAGGAGACGAAGTCGGCAGAGAGGACACACACAACACATTCTCCAGTAATTTCTGGATGTTACCAGTGGGACCCACAGAAGACAGAAAGCAAAATCTTAGAAGCACCAGAAGGCACTTTACAAATACTGCATTATGAAAATGATCCCCACGGAAGGATTCCTTTGAAATTTAGCAGCAGCAGCACTAGAAAAGCAGGAAGTGCCTGGGTTGCTCAAGAAGTGTCTAAAAGCATCCTTAACAAAGTGAAAGGGCAATGTCTGTCCCAGTCTACTCCAGTAAGGAAAATAGGGTAATTATAGGGAAAGATAAGCTTGTACGACTTCTTTAATTTTAGGATTAGAAGAAGACCCTCCCCAGCATTGAAGAAAAAATAAAAAATACAGAGGTGAAAATTAAAACAGAAGGAGGAGGGATATTATAAATAAGGCTACATTGAACAATCTTATCCAATTGCTTACATGGAATAAATTTCTGGAGATAGGATAACTAGGTCTAAGGGGTTAATGTACTTTTTTTTATGACATTTAAGATAGCTATATTGTCCTGTAGGAAACTTGTGCCAGTTACCATTTCCCCATCAATACACAGGATTTTTTTCTTTTGTACCCTGCACTCCACTGATACTCTACATTACCACTCTTTTTTTTTTTTTAATCTCTACCAGACTGATGAGAGGGGAGTATCTTATTACCTTCTTTTACATTTCTCTAATCACAAATGAGAATAAACATTTTTCATATTGTCTGTTAGTATTTCTTGTGATGTTACCAGTTTGTGTCCTTACCTATTTTTCAGTGAGAATATTCTCCTTTTTCTGACTAGTGGTGCTCTGAATAAAAGCATCCCGTTGTGACTTCCGCCCCTGCTGGTACAATCAGACAAGCTCTATTGACTAGAAGTGCTGATTTTCTTTCCTTCTGCATTATTGCAAACATTTGGCAAGACTGCAACCATCAATTGCTAAAGTAACTGACATGGTCCCAGGAGAATCATTAAGGCGATCATGCAAAGGCATTATTAGAGAAATTCATGGAAAATATCAAATGTATACTTTCTGCCTTGTAGCTTGCATGTCCCAATTCCTTTATAGCTTGTAATGCTTTTTAAAAATTTACAACACTTACTGATGAGTTACTGTTACTAAATGGATGATATGAACTTGTTTTATTGTCTGATCCTTCTACTGGTAACCAGTACACTGTGATCCACAACTAGTTCTTGTTCTTTTAAACATTTCTTCTAACTTTTGAACTGAGTTTTATTTTAATACTTTCTCAGTACAACTATGTTGGAGTTTAACTATCCAACTATTTAACTATGGATGAATCTTGAGTCTAAACCTTTTAGCAGCATGCTTTGAAAACAAATAGCAAGTAAAGGCCTTCCAAGAGTTGAACTGGATACTCTCTGTGATGCATTTGGGTAGCCACAATCTCTCTGTTAATTCTTGCCTGAAGGTAGATGATTCTGAAATGGGGTAGAAGGGAGAGAGAAAGGTAGAGAAAATTCAACTAGAAGGTGAATTAATACAAATGAAGGACCACACAAGAAAATTTAAGTAAATAATCTGGGTAATCTAGGTACAAAATAACTTTCAAAAAGATAAAGTATATTAAAGTGTCATGTATTAGTAAGAAGATTAGTTTATTTAACAAGCAGAAAGTGGCCTTCTAGTTGGGAAGACTCCAGTGTGAAATTCTTCCGTAGTCTAAGCATAGATATTTCATTTCAGGTACAAAACAAAAAAAAAGACAGATATTAAACTTCTCTATAGCATTTTTCATGCTTTTAAGTGTCAAAATCGCATGATATGTATTGGGAATGACCAATGCTGTTTGTATTAGAATCATAAGCTCTTAAAAGTTGAATGAGACTTTAATGGTCATCTCATTCAACCATCTAATATCATTACAGATCTTCACTGTCTTGCAGTAATAAAATACCAACCCGCAAAGTTTCTATCATTTTAACCAAACCAGGCTGAGAAGCAAATGGGTCCAAAATTTCTATTTTTTTTTTTTTAGAGTAGGGAGACAGGAAAGGTTTTAACTCTATGGGATCTTGTACAGGCTCTTGTAATGTGCTGAACTTTCCTAGAATAAACAATCTTGGCAGCAAGAGAGTTAAGCCATTGAGGTGTTAGATTTTGCAGTATTCTCTGAGCCGTGTCCTCTGGCCATTGGTTTGAGGGAGTTCAAAAGCAACAAAGCAAGTACAAAAGAGAAAAAGGAAAGAGGAACAGAGAATAGAGGATGGGAGGGCAAGTCTTCCTCTAAAACTGTCTTCAGGATTTCCTAACAAGACTCTTGATCACCCAGGGGGTGGTAGGCATCACCTTGTTTAGAGAGGTGAATGTGGCCGATGCTGCAAGGCATCAGAAAAAAATGACCGTTACCCAAACCACCAATAATCCGGTCGAGGGGAGCCATGGCATGGCACAAGCCTTAAAAAGAAGATGGAGGAGGATGAGAAGGAAAACAAGATTTTGGGAGAAACAGAATTTTAATTCTTAGAATACATTAATACCTTATCTCCTCCTGAGTAATGCTGTGAGTTTCTGAAAGAAGTAGAAGCATCTTCTGATTTCCACTCGGACAATCTCCCAGGCTCAGTGACTGTGTTTCTTATCTTTGAGGAACCTGTCTATCCTGTTGAAATATCTCCTCAGATCTAGATTGCCCAGCTGGAGGACCGGAGCTCCTGAGGGTTTCCTGAGGGTCTCCTCTCCGGCTGAGAGAAGCTCTTCCCTCTCTCTTGTGTCTTCATTTTCCTCCTCCTCTTCTTCCAAGCATTGCTCCAGGTACTGCAGCTGGTGATCAAGTCCGATCTGGACTTGTCTCAGGTGTTTCTCTTCCCAAGTGGATTGGAAGGTGTCTTGAGTGAAGATGTGGAAGGCCTGTTTGGACATTTCATAGAAGGCCTCCTTGATGTTCTTCTTCAGAGGCTGGGTGTATGAGAGGATCTCTTGGGGCAACTCGAAAGCTTTTCTTTCTTGTAGACACTCTATAGGAAATGAATTGCTCATTGTGCTCAGAAGTTGCAGATTCTGCCAGGTGACTCTCCTCAGGCGAACATTCAGCGAGTTACAGTCCAGAGAGAGGATGCCAGTGATAAACAGACCCATGAGGCATGCCAGCCACACATACTTTCGAATCCCATCAGGCTTGGTGATCATTTTTTTCCCCTCGCCCATGGAGGTGAAAAATCCACAAGATTCAGAGGTTGACAATGAGGTTTTAGGTCTGAAGTATTCCTTTGTGTGCCTTTTATACACCTGGGTATCTTTGGTGGGGAGGAGTTTTTGCATTAATCATTTTATGATACTCAGCATTTCAGCTTCTTTGCCTCTGAGGCTTTTTAGATTTGGGGTGACTACGCTGACTTTGGAAGTGTTGTCTTTTTTTTTTTTTTTTTGAGAAAAGTGAGCAGAGCATTATGATTGTGTTATCATCGATGGCTGGATGATCCATCCCAGTCCGATATAATCATCAGCACAGGACAGATGCAGACTGTTTCGGAAAGCCCTGAAAGCTATGATTCTATACACTTGCTCACCCAACACTGTTACATAAGAGAGAACGATCCTCCAAGAAAATATTTTTTTGTACCTGGCCCTATAACCAAATCTCTTCTCTCATGGAGTTAATCGTAGACGTTGACCAAATGACTATGATTATTTGATTGCAAGGCCACTAGAACATAACATGGTTGAGGTTTTTTTCCAGTCTTGTTAAACTTCTATATTTGGATATTTTCTCTTTTATTTGAGTTTTTTGTGTCTCAAGAAAGATGAAAAACAGAGTGGATCATTGAGCATGGCACTTATCGCATAGAAGACTAGACCAACTTAGTTTTGTATTGCCACTAGAAAATGTTGGAACTCTCCAACTGTCCTTTCCTGTAGTGAAACCTGAACCAGCACTTACCATCCCCACCTAGCATTTTGTATGCCTCTGATCTCTTTCTTAGAAATCCTCCAGGGGCTTGTATACTGGGGAATATTTTTCTGCCTCATTAACTTCTCTCTTATAGTATCTAAACTTTTAGATGTGGTTTAGTAGTATTTTAAAACTTTAGTTTAATTTTCTTGCTTGCTGAGAAACTCTGTGTGCTGTAAAGATTTTTTGTTCTTATTTGTTTTTGAGGAGGTATGTGAGTAGGTGATCACCCACTTTAGCCAAACTAATTCACACCTGGACCAATATTCCTGGGGTGATGATGGCTGTCCACCATTTATGATTTTCACTTTCTTTGACCAGAAGGAAAGTTATGACAACCTAGATAGCATATTCAAAAGCAGAGACATTACTTTGCCAACAAAGGTCCATCTAGTCAAGGCTATGGTTTTTCCTGTGGTCATGTATGGATGTGAGAGTTGGACTGTGAAGAAGGCTGAGAGCCGAAGAATTGATGCTTTTGAACTGTGGTGTTGGAGAAGACTCTTGCGAGTCCCTTGGACTGCAAGGAGATCCAACCAGTCCATTCTGAAGGAGATCAGCCCTGGGATTTCTTTGGAAAGAATGATGCTAAAGCTGAAGCTCCAGTACTTTGGCCACCTCATGCGAAGAGTTGACTCACTGGAAAAGACTGATGCTGGGAGGGATTGGGGGCAGGAGGAGAAGGGGACGACAGAGGATGAGATGGCTGGATGGCATCACTGACTCGATGGACGTGAGTCTGGGTGAACTCTGGGAGTTGGTGATGGACAGGGAGGCCTGGCGTGCTGCGATTCATGGGGTTGCAGGGAGTCGGACACGACTGAGCGACTGAACTGAACTGAACTGAGGCTTCTTTTGGTATGCCCAAAAAAAGTGGATTTTTTTTCTCCAGGAACCTGAAATGGGATGCCATTAAAAGGGGAGTTTTAATTACCACCTTAAAAAAAAAGAAATGCATTAATTTTTAATAAAGTCATTTTAGAATGGTGAGCAACCACCGTTCCTCAAGCATGGCAGACTTTGACTGGAAATTTGGCTTAAAATGTTCATGTCTAAATTAATTGGCTGCACCAAGGACTAATTGTAGACAAGTGAGATTTCTTAAAATCCTGGCTTTTTGGACTGATTTATTTTGAGAAGAAAACCTACTACATATGTTACTTTATATGCTGTCTCTGTATAAACTCTGATTTTGCAGAGATATTTTGTGCGATGACTAACTTAGAAAAATAATCGGGAAAATGAAACCTTTTATACAGGATTATAAACTGACACAGACTTCTTTGAGAGCAAAATGGTGATATATATCAAAAGCCTTAAAAATGTACATGATCTTTGACTCAGAATTCTCCCTCTGGAAATTTATCTCTAAGAAATAATGATGAATGTCTCTAAGGACTTACCTGTCAGGAAGTTCATCACAGGAAAAACTGAAAACAATTAAAATGTTCAGCAGTGGGTACTTGGTTAAGTAAATCATCAGTAGAAAATGTCTGTGCAAGCATTCAAAATTATGCTGTGGGATTATACTTGGTTATTTAGATGGGCAAGCTTTACAGCTTAAAAGCAAGTTTACATGGTAGTATATAGAGTCTGTTAAATATAAACACATGCATACATGTACAGAAAAAAAATCTAGACGTATGTATGCTACAAACATTAAGAAAAATAATTAAGAAGTATGAACTATGCATTTATAAACTCTGTGTGTATGTATGCATAACAATAAATATATGTTTATAAAATGCCAATGTCTTCTGAAGGCCAGACCTCCTTCCATACGTCATACTACTTCTTATTCCTAAAGCTTCTTGAATTGTCTCAGTCAGAACTGCTTGTTCCTCTTTGGGGCTTTTACAGTGCTTTGTCCTCCTTAATTCTGGCTTTTTAAAGTAAATAATTGTATAAGTGCTGAACTCCCAATTTTGTGTCCCCTCCACCTGTACCCACTCAGGGACCTTAGCATAGTTCCTGCTGCTTTGAGACAGTTTCGTTGTACTAACCAAGCTAAGAGTTTGTTCAGTTGAACTTCTATACTAATAGGTTCTGCCAGTGGATGATGGAGGTGGCTGGAAATTTGGCTATCGTCCACCACCTTGAAGGTCCCTGTATTTTCCGTCAGGGACAGTTTTGTCATCTTATCCCCCTTACCTCAAATTTCTTCCCTTTATTGTCATTCCACATTTTATCCTCATTTATTCAAAACCGTATTTTTAGCATCTACTACATGCCAGTCACTGGGCTAGCTCTTGAAGAAGGATGGGTAAGATAAGTCCATGATCTCAAGGAGTCCGTGGTTGAAGAAGCAAGCATGTTCTGAGTGTTTTGGGTACAGGAGAAATTCCTAGGTCTTTGGTATAGCATGCACCTCATTCCTCATGTGCTGATGATGTTGACAGTATTCGTGACAAGAAAGGAAAGATGATTGACAGGCATGTTGTCTACCTCTTCCGCCATTAGAATTGCCTGATTTAACAAATAAAAGTACAGAAGACCCATGCAATATTTGGGATGTACCTGTACTAAAAATCCTTCATTATTTATCTAAAATTTAAGTTTAACTGGGTGTCCTATATTTTATCTGGCAAGCCTATATACCATGCCAGCCCCATTGACCTCTTAGAGCAGAAGTGAAGTGAAGTGGCTCAGTCGTGTCCGACTCTGCAACCCCATGGACTGTAGCCTGCCAGGCTCCTCTGTCCATAGGATTTTCCAGGCAAGAATACTGGAGTGGGTTGCCATTTCCTTCTTTAGGGAATCTTCCTGACCCAGGGATTGAACCAGGGTCTCCCGTGTTGCAGGCAATGTCTTTACCATCTGAGCCTCCAGAGAAGCCCGACTCAGTCATGAAGGCCTCTGCAGGAAACTTTTCCTCTGCTAGCTGTCCACCTCATGCACAGGGGCATTCGATTGTGTTTCTCTGCGCTGGTTTTACTTGTGCACCCTTCCCTGACACCTGTGCACACTCTGAAGAGGGTACCTGCCATACGAAGACAAAATAGTACACATACATAGTCACGCATAACTGTCATGATCAGAAGCATTATTGGATGATCGGTGTTGGTCATGCCTCTCTTCTGTAAAAGCCATGCCATCTGACTCCATCTCAAAATATGAGAAAGTAAAAAAGAATGACAGTGTAAGGAAATGTTTTTATTCCAGAATTTGTGTGTCACAACTGCCCAGTCTGTCACCGTGGGCTATGTGTTCGCATGCTAACATTGTTCCATAGGGCTTCCTAGTTTGGGGCTAGTGCTAAAGAACCCATCTGCCAATGCAGAAGACATAAGAAATGAATGTTTGATTCCTGGGTGGGGAAGATCCCCTGGAGGAGGGCATGGCAACCCACTCCAGTATTCTTGTTTGGAGAATCTCATGGACAGAGGAGCCTGGCGGACTACAGTCCATGGGGTCTCAAAGAGTTGGACAGATCTGAAGTGACTTAGCATGCATCGTTCCATGATATCTGCTCTCATTTCTCTAGATCGGGGGAAAGGTGATTATCAGGGATGTCCTGTTTTCAGTGGAACTGTGTGAATTTTACATGGGGATGACATGGTTATTGGTAATGGATGAGACACAATTTGACAAAGTGAAGATGAGACATCTCGGTCTAGACGAGATACCCATGACTCACTCGTGGGCATTTGGCATCGTATGGTGAGATTGATAGCGCTCCAGGAAAAGGCAAGTTTTGAACCAGAATGAGCCTAACATGTTGATCCTACACACGTTACGTT
The DNA here is from genome assembly GCF_055505025.1 of Bos grunniens. Taxonomy (NCBI): domain Eukaryota; kingdom Metazoa; phylum Chordata; class Mammalia; order Artiodactyla; family Bovidae; genus Bos; species Bos grunniens. The sequence continues at coordinate 15,290,357 of NC_141172.1, forward strand.
ACTCAGTGCGTGTAAGTTAGTCATTGCGTTTGTGGGGTCACTAGGTGATTGAGCCCAGTAGGGAGCTCGAAGATGGGAAGCCTGTTGTATCCATGCCCAGCACTGCTTTCCACGTGGCGTGCAGACCATGGCCACCACAAAGTCGTGTGGAACTGTTTTAGCCCAGACCAACCCTGACGCTGCGACAACTTGGTGTTTCACCCATTTCCACTGCCCCCCACGCTGGGGTCCACCCCTCCCCTGGTCCTTTCTTGGTTGTTCTTCTCTTGATGATGTACCTGATACAGAAACTTACAGTGACTCCACAGGAAATAGGTGGATGTGTTCATATTGTAAACATTTAAACACTTCAGATAAAGTGAAAGCTGGCTTGCCAGCTCCGCTCCCCATCATGTCTCTCTCCCCTGCAGTAACCACAGCTATCAGTGTGGTAGGTCCTTGCTTGATATCTGTCTCCCCATCAAACACTAAGTTCTGTGAGCACACGTCCAACAGCTGGCTTGTCCGCTGCTCATTCTTGAATGCCTGCAGGGCCCACAGACATGCAGAGACACCTGGACCACTTCCTTGCAGATCTATAGCATGGGAGTAGGGAAACTTGCACGTATGTTTTGAAAATTACCATAACAGGATTATAAAGATTGTGATATGCCTTGAAACTTAAGCCTGGAACTTGTATCTCTGTGACTGTATATTTGATATCATTTGGATATGATATGATTTTTAAAATCTGTGTTATTATAAATCCTTAGTGAATATGAAGCCCAGGGTAAAATGGCTCACCAGACCTGGATCAGACAGGTCCAGGGCCTTTCACAGCGTCCTGCGCGTACTAAGTACTCAGTAATTATTTGTTGGATGACTGAGGGAAGATAATGAAGCTGTGTCTCTCAGTGACAGGGAAGTTATTTGGTGGTTTTAGTTCTGGTGTAGAGACACAGGGCAGGCAAAGTCAGGTGCTGGGGAGATTTGAGAAGTTCACAGAATGGTAGATGGCAGCCGAAGCATTCATTCAGCATCCCCTCCTCCTTCCATTGCTTTGTCTTTGGGATTCCCCGGGGCTGGTTAGGTCATGAACACCAACATACCTCCATGCAGGTAGTATCTCATAGTTCTGTGTTATTTGGTTGACTCATACATCTTTGCCTCCAGGCAAGACATATCTCTTACTCAGTTTTGTATGCATGGTACTTCTTCAATAAAGACATCGATATTTGTTGAATAGAAGCCTGCCAGGTGACGTTTTTATGCTTCTTAAGTTTGGGTGTTAACTTGTGCTGAAGAAACTGCTGAGTGGTTCCAAAATCAGGACTCCTCCTCCCCCGAATGTTGTCACTTCTCCTATCCTGTGCTTCCGGTGATCGCCTTTGGGATTCCCCAGGGCTCCCTTAGGGAGGCTGAGTGGACAGACTTCCCGCTGTCTGTCTTTCACAGCCCAGCTTCAAATGATGCATACAGTAACTTCCTCCACAGGGCGACTTGGAGCTTTTAGAAAAGGATCCCTGATGAAAAGACACTTCACCTGGTGAAATAAGTACGTACGTAAATTAACATGCACCATCGGTAAAACCTACCCTCAGTTTGGGGTTCACCAGAACAGCTTCCATCCGAATCCTTGTTCCACTCGGTTCATTTTAACACTACTGGGGCTTTCACTTTTGAGGTGGTGGTAAGCATTTCAGATGAGAAGAGGTCACCTTCCAGAATAGCCCTCTCTTTTACTCACTGAATAGATGTGGATTTCTCCCCAGACCGTATCCAAATATGCCTGTGGTTTGGAAAATCAACGAAAATGGACTGAGAGATAGACAGAGATGTCCTTTTGTCTTGGATAAAAATTTTAAAAGGAATTGCCATGGCAGAAACAAGGGTAGTGTCTTTTTAAAATTCCTGTCAGTTTGCATGTGGTCATAAGATTTCCTAACATTTATAAAGAACAAAGAAAGGCATTATTATGGAAAAATTTAAGTGGACTTTTCTTTGACAGAAAATTCACATGCTCCAAATTTTAGGCTTTTTTTTTCTTTTAGTGTCTGAGCAATGCCTGGTTTTGAGGATGGTGTCTAGAATAATCTAGTAGAGCCATGGGGTGCCATGCCGAGGGGGCTTTTTTCTTCCTGACAACTCTCCTCCCTCTAGCTAACCTGTGAAGTACAGACTCTAAATCCTAGAATTTAGGGTTGGAAGGGCACTGAGAGACAGACTTGGGGTTCGAGAGATAAAGCGACTTGCCCAAGGTCACAGTGGTACTTGGGGGTAAAGTCAGAGAGGGCAATTAATTCCTTTAAGCCTAAAATCAAAGCCTCTCCCTCGTCTTTTCCCTCGTTTGTGACCTTCCAGCATATGCCCCTCATGAAACATGCCAGATATGTATCCGTGAGTTCTTGGCAGATGTCAATGGGACTGAAAGTTGGCTTGGTTATTTCACTTCTGCCAGTTGGGGCTACAAGTGTTGGAGAATGTAGTATTGATAGTTTCCCAGGACTGCTGTAGTAAATTTCCATGAACAATGTGGCTTACAACAATAGAAGTTTATTCCCTGATAGTTCTGGAGTCTAGAAGTCCAAAATTAAAGTGTCATTAGGGCCGTGGTCCCACCAAACCTTCAAGGGAAGACTCTTGCCTCTTGTAGCTTCTGGTTAGTGCTGGAAATCCTCAGTGTTCCTTGCCTTGTAGACATATCGCTCGTCTCTGCTTCCATAGTCAGATGAAGTTGTCCGTGTTTTCGTGTGTCCCCATGTCTTCCAGACATTGCCTTTGGTATTCTTTGGTAACAGTCTGCATAGTTACTAATTACAGTAGAGATACTGTTTATGTAGTAGGTACTAAGTACCAACTCTTTAAGTAAATTATCTTTAAGTCTCATAGCCACTATACAATATATTAATAGATGTTATTCAGTTCAGTTCAGTTGCTCAGTTGTGTCTGACTCTTTGCGACCCCATGGACTGCAGCATGCCAGGCCTCCCTGTCCATCACCAACTCCCAGAGCTTGCTCAAACTCGTGTGCATCAAGTCAGTGATGCCGTCCAACCATCTCATTCTCTGTTGTCCCCTTCTCTTCCTGCCTTCAATCTTTCCCAGCATTATGGTCTTTTGCAATGAATCAGTTCTTCACATCAGGTGGCCAAAGAATTGGAGTTTCAGCTTCAGCATCAGTCCTTCCAATGAATATTCAGGACTGATTTCCTTTAGGATTGACTGATTGGATCTCCTTGCAGTCCAAGGGACTCTTAAGAGTCTTCTCCAACCCCACAGCTCAAAAGCATCAATTCTTTGGTTCTTGGCTTGCTTTATGGTTCAACTCTCACATCCATACATGACTATTGGAAAAACCATAGCTTTGACTATATGGACCTTTGTCGGCAAAGTAATGTCTCTGCTTTCTAATATGCTGTCTAGGTTGGTCATTGGAGAAGGCAATGGCACCCCAGTCCAGTACTCTTGCCTGGAAAATCCCATGGACAGAGGAGCCTAGTAGGCTGTAGTCCATGGGGTTGCAAAGAGTTGGACATGACTGAGTGACTTCACTTTCACTTTTCACTTTCATGCATTGGAGAAGGAAATGGCAACCCACTCCAGTGTTCTTGCCTGGAGAATCCCAGGGACTGGGGAGCCTGGTGGGCTGCCGTCTATGGGGTTGCACAGAGTCGGATAGGACTGAAGCGACTTAGCAGTAGTAGCAGCAGCAGATTGGTCATAGTTAATAGATGTTATTACCCTCAGTTTAAAGAGAAGGAAATGGAAACTTGGAAGTATTAGGTGACTTGCCTGATATCACGTATCTGGAAATCCACAGGATTAGATTTCAAACCCAGGTCTGTCTGAGCCCAAATTGTATATTTGCAAGATGTAGGGGTTCTAAAGGTTTGGTATAAAATCCACTGTGTGTGTATTTCATTCCCAAAAGGATTTGAAGAAGCTTATAAATATATATATGGGTTTCTCAGGTAGCTCAGTGGTAAAGAATCTGCCTGCCAATGCAGGAGATGTGTGTTCCATCCCTGGGTTGGGAAGATCCCCTGGAGGAGGAGATGGCAACCTGCTCCAGTATTCTTGCTTGGGAAATCCCATGGACACAGGAGCCTGGCATGCTACGGTCTGTGGGGTCACAAGAGTCAGATGCAACTGAGCCACTGAGCATACACACATAAATATATATATAACACAGGAGAATAAAAACAGTTAAAGAAATTAGAGTTGAGAGAAAACAAGAGCAAGAAAACAAGATGAAGTCAGGTGCAGCCTGAACATAAGTGTGCTTGTCATAATGTCTAGTGTCGTTATGGAAGAGAGATTGCAAATCTGTCTCTAGGCTTTCTAGAAGCAAGGCGGAACCCTGCCCTGCTTCCCTAGTATCTTAGATGGTAAAGCATCTGCCTGCAATGCAGGAGACCCGAGTTCAAACCCTGGGTCAGGAAGATTCCCTGGAGAGGGAAATGACAACCCATTCCAGTATTCTTGCCTGAAGAATTTCTCGGACAGAGGAGTCTGGCAGGCTACAGTCAGTGGGGTTGCAAAGAGTTGGACACGACTCAGTGACTAACACACACGCAAAGTAACCACAGTATCCAAGAGATAAAACAAACTAGCAGCAAAGCTAAATCTTCAGTAGAGGCAAAGCTCTTCTTTTTTTCTTTTTTGTGTATGTGGCCATATCACATGGCATGTGGGATCTTAGTTCTCCAACTAGGGATCAAACCCCGATTCCCTGCATTGGGAGCTCATAATCTTAACTGCTAGACTACCACGGAAGTCCCAAAGCAAAGCTCTTCTTGGTGCTGAGTCCTGGGGGTAGTTTTTCCTGCAGTCTTTCTGAAAGAGAGTGCAGTAGGATTTTCTGGACAAAGACCCCAGCAACTTCCTTACAGGAGTAACTGTCACCACCATCACCACCATGTATTACAAGGCTGAATTTTTTTTTTCAAAAATTAATAATTAATTAACTTTGGCTGTGCTGGGTCTTCGTTGCTGTGCATGGGCTTTCTTTAGTTGCAGCGAGCCAGGGCTAGTCTGTAGTTGCGGTACTCGGGTTTCTCCTTGCCATGGCTTCTCTTGAACTGGAGCACAGACTCAGTAGTTATGATGCACAGGCTTAGTTGCCCCATGGCATGTAGAATCTTCCTGGACCAGGGATCTAACCCGTGTCCCCTGCATTGTCAGGCGGATTCTTAACCACTGGACCACCAGGGAAGTCCCAAGGCTGAATCTTGTAACCTCCCTCGGTGCAGGTGGATGTTACATGGCCAGTGCAAAGTTTCTTGTAGGCTTTCTGCAGCAGCTTGTTGAGTTTTCTCCTGTTGAGCTGTGGAACGGAGTTCATGAATTCTGGATTGGGATAGCCTTTCTTCATCAGGGCTCCAAGTGTGGAAAAGTGTAGTCACATATGTTGGCATTTGCAGGACACTCAGTGTGGAGAAACTGCCCTGACATTTCCAGAGTCCCTGCCCAGATCCATTTCTGTGTTTCCTATTATACATACAGAGGAACTTCGGGGGAAATTGTTTGTAGGCATGACTCTCTTCTATTTAGCCAGAACTGGGAATACAGACTATTTTGTCATATTGACCCAGTGCCACCAGCAGAAGTGAAGTGTGTCTTGGACTTCCATGAAGTTGTGGGCTTGCTTTGCCACACTCCTCTACGGGCGATAGTTCTGGATGTGGGAACTCAAGCAGGCAGCCTGTGGTTTGACTCTGCATCGAGGGGACTTTTGTCTCTTCTGAGAAAGATTTTTTGTAAGTTGGAGAGCTTAAAATTCAAAGGGAAGATAGCCTTGTGCCCCAAATATTGTAGATAATTAAATGTTAAGACATCCTCTTGGAACTATTAATTTTGTAAACTCAAACATTTTTTATATTAGAATAGAACCCATACATGGATGGCCTCAATGCTAAAACTTTGTATTTCCAGAAATACTGCACTTAAGGGAGACGAAATTGGCATTACCCTATAACCATCCCCACTGGTAGACGGCAGTAATACTCACTGCTAAATGTGATAAGACTGTTTCTTATGGAAGATCCATGGGACAATGAGTGCTAAAATGATCTGTTCCCTATAATTTTATCCATCCATCCATTCATTCTTCTTTGACGATATGATGCCTGAAACAAGATAGTGTAAAAGATAAAGAGGTGAAGAAGTTGGTGTCTTCATAGAGTGTCCAGATTTTCAGACAGTAAAGAATACCATTTCAGTAAATCTTTCATCCAATTGTTTGTTGATGGGCGGGGCTGTGTTCCCTCCTTGTTGTTTGCCCTGAGGCCAAACTGTGGTGGAGGTAATGAAGATAATGGTGACCTCCTTCAAAAGGTCCCATGCACACACCCTGCACTCAGTGCCACCATGCCTCTGCCAGAGACTCTTGGATTAAAGATTTACTGAGCATGGCCCTGCCCATCAGAACAAGACCCAGTTTCCCCTTCAGTCAGTCTCTCCCATCAGGAAGCTGCCATAACCATCAGAGGGCAGAGAGAATGAAAACCATAATCACAGAAAACTAACCAACTGACCTAGAGCCAGACATCCTGGAATGTGAAGTCAAGTGGGCCTTAGGAAGCATCACAACGAACAAAGCTAGTGGAGGTGATGGAATTCCAGTTCAGCTATTTCAAATCCTAAAAGATGATGCTGTGAAAGTGATGCACTCAATATGCCAGCAAATTTGGAAAACTCAGCAGGGGCCACAGGACTGGAAAAGTTTTCTTTCCAATCCCAAAGAAAAGGCAATGCCAAAGAATGCTCAAACTACTGCACAATTGCACTCATCTCACACGCTAGCAAAGTAATGCTCAAATTCTCCAAGCCAGACTTCAACAGTATGTGAACTGTGAACTTTCAGATGTTCAAGCTGCATTTAGAAAAGGCAGAAGAACCAGAAATCAAATTGCCAGCATCCACTGGATCATCGAAAAAGCAAGAGCGTTCCAGAAAAACATCAACTTTTGCTTTATTGACTATGCCAAAGCTTTTGACTGTGTGGACCACAACAAACTGTGAAAATTCTGAAAGAGATGGGAATGCCAGACCACCTCACCTGCCTCTTGAGAAATCTGTATGCACGTCAAGAAGCAACAGTTAGAACTGGGCATGGAACAACAGACAGTTTCCAAATCGGAAAATGAGTATGTCAAGGCTGTATATTGTCACCCTGCTTATTTAACTTCTATGCAGAATACATCATGAGAAATAATGGGCTGGATGAAGCACAAGCTGGAATCAAGATTGCTGGGAGAGATATCAATAACGTCAGATACGCCGATGACACCACCCTTATGGCAGAAAGCAAAGAACTAAAGAGCCTCTTGATGAAAGTGAAAGAGGATTCTGAAAAAGTTGGCTTAAAGCTCAACATTCAGAAAACTAAGATCATGGCATCTAGTCCCATCACTTCATGGCAAACAGATGGGGAAACAATGGAAACAGTGACAGACTTTATTTTCTTAGGCTCCAAAATCATTGCAGATGGTGACTGCAGCCATGAAATTAAAAGACGCTTGCTCCTTGGAAGAAAAGCTATGACCAGCCTAAACAGCATATTAAAAAGCAGAGACATTACTTTGCAGACAAAGGTCCATATAGTCAAAGCTATCATTTTTCCAGTAGTCATGTATGGATGCTAGAGTTGGACTATAAAGAAAGCTGAGCACCAAAGAATTGATACTTTTGAATTGTGGTGTTGGAGAATACTCTTCAGAGTCCCTTGGACTTCAAGGAGACCAAACCAGTGAATCCTAAAGGAAATCAGTCCTGAATATTCATTGGAAGGACTGATGCTGAAGTGGAAACTCTAATACTTTGGCCACCTGATGAGAAGTGCTGACTCATTTGAAAAGACCCTGATACTGGGAAAGATTGAAGGCAGTAGGAGAAGGGGAGACAGAGGATGAGATGGTTGGATGGCATCACTGACTCAATGAACATAAGTTTGAGTAAGCTCTGGGAATTGGTGATGGACAGGGAAGCCTGGCGTGCTGCAGTCCATGGGGTCGCAAAGAGTCAGACACAACTGAACGACTGAACTGAACTGAACTGAACTGAAAGAATACAGGGTGTTACCGGTGTTATGAAGGAAATTAATAGGATAAGAGGGTAACTGCAGAGGTGATGGCTGAATTGAGACGTGAAGGATGAGGAAAAATCCACAGTGTTAAGATCTGGAGGGTGGGCATTTCAGGCAATGAGAAGAGTAGGTTCAAAAACTGTCATTGGAAAGAGCTTGGAATAATCCAAGAAACACAAAGGCGATTGGTTGTGTTGGAGTGAAGGGAGTGGGGTAATTGGTCCTAGGATACGTTGGGGTTGGATAGGGCATGGTAGGCTGTGGCAGATTTCCAGTTTTATTCTAAGATTAGTGTAGATACATGAAAGAATTTTAAGCAAGAGTGGCATCGTGTGACTCGTGCTTTGAAGAGATCACTCTGGGGACTCCTTGCTGGGGGCTGTCTGGAGAAGGAGGAAGAATGGAAGCAGAGAGCCTAGGATGAGAGCAGATATTTCAGCAGGCAGGGTTAGACTTATGGGGGCCTAGATAAAGGTGGAAGCAGTGGTGATGGAGGGAATAAGATGGTTTGAGAAAAGCTGTTTATGATGTATTTGGGTTCAGGCTAACACCTGTGATCACCAAAGGCAGTGTTCCAGAAACACTGTACATATCCATTTGATTATAAGGTCGTGTTTTGATAGCCAGTAAGTAATCTCATTTGGCATTACATCTTTAACTGGATGGCCTCAACTAGGGTAGGTCCCTTATACTTCAGACAACAAAATAAATAATTTACTTCATTAGACCTGGGTTGGGATTGAAGCTTGAATTTCCCAGGTTTAGCTTGAGGCTTAAATTTCTGAGTGTCCCCTGCTACACAGAAATAATGCATACCCCTGTATGCTTCAGCCTTTTTAAATTAAACCATGTGTCTCACGATCAATTTAAATCATGGATTACTATCTATAGTCAAATCATAATGGAATATATAATTACTATAATCATACAGTTCTGAAGTTAAGAAAGAGATTGTAATCTATTAATTACAAAATATAGATGAAAGCCTGTATATAGCTAACAACTCCAGTTTTCTCCAGTTTGGTTTTTCTAAAAAGTCTCAGAAATGTCTAATTGTCAGAAGTATCGGTCTGTACTCTGACACAAACTATACTACCATGAAACATAGGTATTTGACAGGCTGGGTCAAGATGTTCTTGTCACTAAAGTCAAGCAATGACAAACTTTTCTTGTGTTACAGAAACATTTTTAAATGAAATGATTATTTTTCATTTCAAGGTTTTCAGGAATGTTTTTCTTAAACTTCTGGCACTTCTGATGGTTTACCTGCAGTAGAAGCTAGGCTGCAATGTTATCTTAGTTCTAGATTACCAGCTACTTTTAAAATAATTACTTTTTGGATTTTTGTGTGCCCTAGGTCTTCGTTGCTGCACAAAGGCTTTCTCTGGTTACAGCAAGTGGGGGCTACTGTCTAATGGCAGTGCTCGGGCTTCTCATTGTGCTGGCTTCTCTGGTTGCAGAGCTTGGGCTCTAGGGTGCTTGGGGTTCAGTAAGTGAGGTGTGTGGGATCAGCAGTTGTGGTGCACAAGCTTAGTTGCCACATGGCATGTGAAATCTTCCCAGACCAGGGATCAAACATGTGTCCCCTGCATTGGCAGGTGGCTTCTTAACCACTGGACCACCACGGAGGTTCCTAGGCTAGCTAACTTAATAAAAAAAGTGAAGTCACTCAGTCGTGTCTGACTCTTTGTGACCCCGTGGACTATGGCCTAACAGGCTCCTCTGTCCATGGGATTTTCCAGGCAAGAGTACTGGAGTGGGTTGCCATTTCCTTCTCCAGTGGATCTTCTCAACCCAGGGATCGAACCAGGGTCTCCTACATTGGAGGCAGACACTTTAACCTCTGAGCCACCAGGGGGCTAACTTAATAAGCACATCCAAAAACACAGAATAGCTCGAACCTGATTGGAGTATTTCTCACTCATATGTAGTTTGGAACTTGCAAGAAATCTATTTTTGTGGAAAGATAGTTTCAAAGTATACTTGAGTGAGAAATACTCATGCGCTGTGGTTGGCTTTTTTCCTCAAGAAGTGATCAGGCATCAGGCTTTTTCCATCTTGTGGTTCTGCTATCTCCCTTGTGGCTTCCAAGTTTTCCAAGCTTATTTTTATCAAGCTGGGGCAAATGGCAAGAGCTGGAGGGATGTGCATGGGAGCATTGTATGGCTTAGGCTTGAAAGGGCACACATACTTCCATTCACATCCCATTGGCAGGGACTTAGTCACATAGTCAGAGCTAAGAGTGAGCGCTGCCAGGAAATTCAATCTGGCCTTGTGCCCAGGAAGATGAGGGACTGCCTTGGTGAACAGCTAGCCCATCTCTGCCATGCTTCTGATCCATTTGGAGAAAGTCTAGCCATCGGGATGTGTTGGCACTGGTTAGAGTTGGCTTGGGGATTGGCCTGGCATGCGGGGACACATTGTAGAGACCCAATAAAGTTTTTTTTTTTTTTTAATACACTTGAAGATAATTGGAGTTGTCACCCACAGGTAGCTTTCTAGTAAGGTTACTTATTTATTTTCTGACAAGTAGAACAAGAGGTGTTGTTGAAATAGAAGATTCTTATTTTTTTTCCCCAAGGGCAATACAAATAAGAAGAGAAATGATTAATTTGTGTCTTTTTTTTTAAAGCATGTTTTCCTTGCAAGAAATCTATTTTTGTGGAAAGATGCTGTCATTGGCTTTTTTAAACAAAAAGAACCCATGGACCTTATTTCCCAGGGCGACCAACATGGAGAAGACAATCCTTCAGTACCATCCATAGCTAATACTGCATTGTGTGTCAACCATTCATCAAGCATAGTATGACCAAGTTTGCAAACATTCTTTCACTTTAACACCAAAAGAATATGGCAAGATCCCATTTTATAGTTTTGAGGAACCAAGGCTGCAAAAAGTTACATAATTGGTAAAAGCTGCACAAAACTAAAGTCTGCCTGATTTTCTGTTAAACTGTACTTAAGTGAAAATAAGTGTCTTGAGTATACCATGTTTTTCCTTCCTTCTTTTCTTAAATGGAGAAGAAAATCTGTCACCTAATAACATCGTAGCCATAACTTCTCAGAAGCCTGACTTCTCATAAAATAGGTTGAACGCACTTGGGTCCTTTTTCCTGTCTGAACAGCAAGACAATTTCTGTCTCCCTGTAGTCAGTTTATATGCTGGAAGCTGTTTATGTCCAGCTTTGACTGGACATGAGGGACCAGACATGGAGGACCAGACAGACATAGGGACCAGACAGATTCCAGGGTGTGGCTGAAATTCATTTCTGGCTTCTGTGGCAGAGGGAGGCAAAAGCAGTGCTGGCCCTGTGAGAAGGGGCGAGAGCGGGGGCCTGCCAGGGCCTCTGCACCAGAGCGTCTCAGGGCTACTCCAAGTGAGCTAGTTCAGGTCAGCTTGGGGGATCCTGATGCAGAGACGGGCTGTGTGTCAGACCAGAGCCTCCTGCAGTTAGAAATGGGGTAATATCAGCACAGCATCTTCAGGTGCGGAAAGTACTCAGATCTGTCTTCCCTAAGTTGGTTTCATGAAACACTAATTTTGCAAGAAGTTCCGTGAAAAAAGCTTTTTGTGATTCAAGAAATTTAGAAAACTTTATATGTTCAGTGTAGACTCATGGTGTATATTAGCATATTATAAACCTCTAAAAGCTTATAGCAAGACACCTGTTAAGCTTGTTTAAACCATGATATGACAAGTTTATTTGACTATGTACTTTAAAATTTTTAATTTATTTATTTTATTGGCGATTCTTAACCACTGGACCACCAGGGAAGTCCAACCATGTACTTTTTTTAAAAAATCACATTTAGGAATATCCTGAGGAGCCAGCGTTTAGAGGAATGAGGAGTCAGAGCCTTTGTGAAAAACTGGTCTAAATGGGGCATAAAATGAAACTAAAGACCCCTCCCCGCCCTCATGCTACAACAAAGATCAAAGAGCCCACATGCCACAGCCAAGACCCAGCACAGCCAAATAAACAGTTATTTTAAAAATAATTAAAATAAAAACCACTTTATTATCATCAAATTGACATAAATTATCAATAAAAGTTTGATTAATAATTAAAATAATTTTATAAATAAATAAAAAGATAACATTAGAAAATATGTAAATCTAAGGTCCAAATATCAGTGCAACTTCATATCAGTGGAGGATTATGAAATTACTCTTTTATGAGGGCAACATAGGCTGTGACAGTGATGGAATTATAACCCCAGTGTTTTTTGTTTGTTTGTTTTAAACAGAAGAGAGATATGAAACACTCACAGCTTTTATATTGTAAAATGCCTTTTGCTCCTCTTACTTTTGTTTGGTTTTCTTCTCCCTTTTCTTTTTCCAATACCACATAAGCTTCTTGCTGCCATCAAGTCACTTGAAATTGTCATGTTTATTCTTTTCAGAAGATATGTTGAAATTCCACTGAAAGGAAGATAAAGATATTAGTAAAGTACGTATTGTACAAAAGATGCTTCATAAATTTATCGGGCTAATAATTTTATTTGATGTGTCTTTAAATTGGGGGAACTGGAAATACATCCTGCCTTCCTTCCTTCCTGCCTGCCTGCCTGTAGCCAATCTATGTTGACACCAAGACTTGGGATGAGAACTACAAAACTCAATGGTCAAGATGAAATAGGATGACCTGGCACAGTGCCTGCCATGTAGCAGACATGCAGTAGTTTTTTACTATTGTGATGATGGAAAATGTGATAGATGAAAAGAAGAGATCTCAGGCACATGGGGGAGGCACGTAGCCTGGTCTGGGCTTGGCATGTGTCCCAGTCCTCTTGGGCAGATGATTTGTTCAGGTGAGTAACAGTTGAAAGGTAGCAATGGTTATAAAATGTGTGAAGTTTAAACGAAAGTGTCTTAATTAGAGCTATTGAAATAAGATTCCAAGATTCTAAGAGAAAATCAAATTAGTGGTCTCAAGTTTCTGTCTGATTCTCCTGTGCCTCCTTCAAAATTTCTAGTGATTCCTAAGAAACATTGCAGTGACTCAAACAGCCCAGGCAGCAGAGCTCTAGGACCACAGCCTAGAATACACCAATACTAAGGCAATGACCACCCTTCTCTCTGCTTTCATGATGACAACCCATTTGCCAAAAGGAGAAAATGTTTTAGTTTTCATGTGGCCATCTGCCCAAGTCTTTGATTTGACAAGTAAGAGAGGAAAGCAAAGACTATGAGTATATTTGGTGAAATGTTATTTCCTGATCCTTTTTTTCCCTTTTTTTTGTTTTTGTTTTTTTTTAAATATAGACGGCCTCGAGAACCACTGGTTTATTATTATTATTATATTTAATTACTCAGCCATAAAAAGGAATGAAATTGGGTCATTTGTGGAGAGGAGTCTGTCATACAGAGTGAAGTAAGTCAGAAAGAGAAAAATATCATACTTATTTTTTCCCTTTAGTTTTAAGAGCCAAAGTCAAGGACAGTGGAAAGAGAAAAACAACAAAATAAACAAAAGAAGAAGAAAAAAAAAAAACCCACTCAGCTCTCCAGGAAATGAGTCTCCAGGCAGAACTAGAGAATGTGTCCAATCACCTGCGTTGTGTGTTCAATCAGTAGACAGGTTCTAGGTTTGCCGACAAGCACCTGAGGGCTTCTGCAAGAGAAGAGCCTCTCCTCCACTGCCTCTCACAGCCCGAGGGCTCCAGAGTGAGGTTTCTAAAGGGAGCTGGAGAGAAGGACAGACTCCCTGTAGAGCTGTTTCCATGGCATTGACAGGGGCCAGAGGACAATCTAGTGTGTTTTTCCCAAAGTGTTTCATGCAGTGTTATGTAAAAAATAAATGGATAAAACTCGAGGTTAAAACAAGTTAAAATTGTTTCCGGGCTTCTCAAGACCTCTGATTATGCCACTGTGAACTGTGAGCCTCCAAGGAGGGAGAACGTGAATGCAGTTCTTTCCAGACTCCCTAGAAAGTGATACCTAGGGCCTAGTGTCTCGAGCAGCTCTTCAAGCAAAGCTGATTCAGGACCAAAACACCAGGCTAAGTCATTTCTTTGTTCTTGCCCTCTTCCAGAGGGTACAGCTCCAGACACAGATGTTTGCAGGCAGCTGGTGGCTCAAATGGTAAAGAATCTGCCTGCAGTGTGGGAAACCTGAGTTTGATCCCTGGATTGGGAAGATGCCCGGGAGGAGGGTATGGCAACCCACTCCAGTATTCTTGCCTGGAGAATTCCATGGACGGAGGAGCCTGGTGGGCTACAGCCCATGGGACTGCAAAGAGTCAGACCCAACTGAGCAACTAACACTTTGCCTTTCCAGCAGCCAAATGGGATCACTGATCAGAAGAGCATCCATCATTTGGAAAAGCCTGATGGGGTGTGGTGGAGAAGGCAATGGCACCCCACTCCAGTACTCTTGCCTGGAAAATCCCATGGACGGAGGAGCCTGGTAGGCTGCAGTCCATGGGGTCGCTAGGAGTCGGACACGACTGAGCGACTTCCCTTTCACTTTTCACTTTCATGCATTGGAGAAGGCAATGGCAACCCACTCCAGTGTTCTTGCCTGGAGAATCCCAGGAACTGGGAAGCCTGGTGGGCTGCCGTCTCTGGGGTCGCACAGAGTCGGACACGACTGAAGCGACTTAGCAGCAGCAGCAGCAGCAGATGGAGTGTGGTAGGCCAAATAATGGTCCGCTAAGAACATCCACATTCTAATCTCTAGAGCCAGTGAATATGTTACTTTACATGCGAAAAGGGCCTTTGCACATGTGGTTAAATTAAAGATAACGAGAAAGGGTATTATCCTGGATCATCAGGATGGGCCCAAGGTAATCACAGGAGGCTTTATAAGAAGAGGCTGAGAGCTGGCAGCCTCCATCACAACCTGCCACCATGGAAATAACTGCTGCAGCCCTAAGGGGATGTGGGCAGCACATTAGAGAGTCCACTAAATGATTAGGCTGTGATTCTGGTGCGGCCAGACAGCCCAACTTTGGAGGAGTCTGGTCACTATTTTTGGCCATGCTGAGATGGAAATCAGGGGCAAAGTAATCAGGAGGAAGAGACCAAAGCATGGTAGAGCTCTCATGATGCTAAACCAAGGTCCGGACCACTGGAGAGAGAGGGCTGGGCCCCTTCTAAACTAGAAACCCCCCTCCCAGAGCTGGCAGAGCCTGAATTGCCTCCACTAGCGTTTTCATTTATGGTAACTTGCTAATTTGAGAGACACTGAAGGTCTTGCTACTTAGTCTTGTTTTGGCCTTGTAGGGCACTTGGACTCAGAATTGGAGCAGATGGAGAAAATGACAAAAACATGAAATAAAAAGTTGGTAGGTCTGACATTTTGTGGTCAGTTTTTCCTCTAGTAAAATATAGGTACCTTGTAAAGAAAAGATGAAATCTGTTCTACCCCCTGCCCCCCACCCCCAGCCTCCTCCCGCACCCCCCCTCCCCTCCTTTTTCCTTTTGATTCTTAGGCCCCACATAGACATCATTTTGTCTCTCCTGTTTAGTCACCCCTAACTCTTTATTCTTAAACAATTGGATGCCTGGAGTCTGGCTCTTACTTCCTTGGATTAGGAAACAATGGGGTCAACACCTCTCATTCTCTGAAATAAGTGATCAGCTCACACTTATGGCTTTGAGACCCTCCCCCTTCCAAAAAAAAAAAGTCATCAGATCTCTGAGGGAGGCTGCTAAGAAACCAGCAGAGATGAGCAGGATAATAGAGGACTTTGTCACAAAGGGCTGTCAGCACGTTTTCCAGTTGCTGATCTCGATGCTTAGGCTTAAGTACAAGATTTTAAAAAACAATTTGTGTCTACCTCCTTGTAATGTTTTCTTTAGAAAGACTGAAGATGTTCTTACCTGTAACAAGAATTTAGTTTTTGCATTCTGGTAGACTGAAGGTTTCATGGCCACCAGACCAAGGCTTTTCATCTGGAGAACCAAGTCTGAGCCATTGGGAGTGGTGGTCTGGAGATGCTGAGTTAGAGAAGATTCTGAAAGAGCCTCTGTCTGATTGGCTGCTGGCTGCCCTGGCTGTGTACATGGGGAGGTGTGTGTTTGGCCATCTCTGGACTAGAGTTTCCACCAACAGTGTCCTCAGTTGGCTGAAGAGTGCTTATTCTGCTTGTTTTTTTTTTGTTTTTAGTGATACTCAATAGTTACCTTTAATCCAGTGGGATGTACTCTAGTTTTTGAGTTATTCAGAGGTGAAATGCTGAATGTCGCATGATGAGTTAAAGAGGCCATTGTCTAGACTTTGGGAAAAAGTGGAGGACAATTAAATTCCCACACAAGCATATTCTTGAATGAGAAAGAGACAGTGGAAGTAGAATATGTAAATATTCTTCTGTTTTGGGGTTGTGTAGGAGATACAGACCAGTAACTCCACTGAGATAGGTCTGGGTCCTATATGGTTAGACCTGCTGATAAAAAGGTTGATTGGGGCTTGAAGTGGAACATTCTCTCATTACCTCATTTGACCTGATGGCAAGTAGCAAAGTATGAAAGGAGAAATCATATGTGTTATAATACAGTGCTTAGCAAAGGATGACGGGAAACCAGAGATCTGACTTGGTGGGAAGGGATGGTGTGTGTTTGGAAGAAACGAGAGAGCTGAACTGGTGGCAGAAGAGTGGAAGACAAACAGGGTTAGATGCCAGACTTTGTCCTTTTGGTTGAGGGTGTGTTTTTCCTGAGAGAGCCTTAGGGACTAAAGGTAAAACTTGAATTGCAATTTTACAATTTCCTTTTGTTTGGCAACATCTCTTTTTATCAAAAAAAAAAAAAAAGGCTGTCCTAAAGTAGTCAATTATCTGACACTTTCCCTTGCTGGAAGTACATTACTTTGCTCAACGTGGAGTCCTCTTTTCGTAATAGTGTCTTTTTAATAAAAACATCCTACTGCTGTAATTGGAGTTTTAAACGAGGACTCTTTTAAAGTGTCAGTAAGAGACTTTACTGTCTTGTGTTCAGTAAGACACCTGTTTGCACTTTCTGTTACTTGGATTGCATAAAAAGGTAGCTTTGCAAAGGAACTTGGCTTTCCTTGCGAGATACCTTATAGGTAGTCACAATTTTGTTCTCAGTGCAGGGAATTTGAGACACAGAATGGAAGAAACTAAAGTCAGTGAACCAGACTCAGTTAAAGCAAACTGGCACCTCACTTCTGGACTTCTGGTATACTCACTACAAGGGTGATTTTTCAATCATTGGAAGTTCTCCACAATACTGAGGTCAGGTCAACATGCCACAGCAATTCAGAACAAGATGAAGTTAAGTTAGGTGTAAGAAAGCAGAAATCCAACATGAGACTGTCTTAAAAGCTTGATTTCCAATGAAAAAATTCATCATGTTATAAATCATTTCAACAGCAAACTTAATGGCAAAATTAGAATTCTTTCCAAGCCAACAAGGTTCTGCAAGTTGCAAACAATATTTAATAAAAACTGAAGCCCCCACGTTGAGATCATTCGGTATTAGGCTACACGGTTTTCCTGTACTGACACCAACACACACACAATGAGCCAATCGTTTCCTGGTTCAACTTGTCCCTCGGAAGGTGGGATGGTGGCCCAGCATGACTCATTTCCCCCACAGACCGGACGTCGCCTTTCTAACAAGAAATGGCATGAGTGGAAGGCAAATTTCTAAATATTAAAGTGTTTGTCCTAGGAAGCTGAGGATGTTTATTAAATTGGGTAGTATTTGAGTTACTCATTTTAATACTCACTTTGGATTAGATATGATTAATATTCCAGTTATTAAAGACAGATAAAGATGTCTTAACCTGACACATTTCCTTTCCATGTGTTTTCAGTGAGGACCTGAGTTTGTCTTGCCAGCACAGTTAGAAGAGTAATATGTTGACATGATGACTTGCTTCATGAACCTAGAGGGTTCGTAGGCTAGCTTTGTTACTCGCCTCTTTAGAGAAGGTTCTTAATTGATTGTTGAATTGTGAGGAGACAGGACTCCAGTCTTACCCCTTCATTTCTATGTGATTTCCCCCCCTCCGGGCTCTTAGTTTGCTGACCAGGGATCAAACTCGAGGCCCCTGCATCGGAAGGCAGTCTTAACCCCTGGACTGCCATCCTTTTTTTTTCCCCCCAATACCTAAAAGAAAGAAGTCGTTAGTAACTCTGAGGTATAAAAATAAATGCATTTGCTCTCATAAGTTCTCGGGTAAAAAACATAAACTGTGAAACCCTAGTACATTATTCCAATTTTAATAAAAGGAGGAAAACAGACCCCAGAGAAATTTAGGAACTTGATTAGGGTAAGCTGGTCCAGCAGTTTAGACTTTAAATTCATGATTCTTTTCTAGTCTGTTCATTGACTGATCACTTATGCATATACAGAGAAATTTAGTCAACACGCATCTTAAAAATCCTATTTTAAGATCTTGTTCTCTGGAATCAGAGGTTGCACGCTGGCAGTCCACAGGCCTATTTTGGTCCTTAGAGATGTTTTGTTTGTGCATAGAAAGCATTGGTTTTTCTTTTTAGTTGTCAATCTGTAAAAAAAATACTCAGATTTCACATAAAATTTTGAATTTCCAGCTATTCTTAGGAAGTCTGAATACCCAGCATTTCTAGGTCTTTCTCCCCACATTAGCCACTGCTGCTAGAGCGGAGTCCCTGGCCCTTTTTAAACGGTGCCTGTGTCCTGACACCTTGTGTCCTTGATCTATCCGATGGCTAAAAGCATTTGAGTATGAGACCCTGATTCTACAAATAACACTTTATTCTGTTGGCCTTGATGGACATTTTTCTAGCATTGAGAATAAAGAATTTAAGCATATTAAGTAGTATTTGTATTCAAAGAGATTGGGTACCAGAACAAAAATTTAGGGTCCTACTTAGGGTTTAAAAAAAAAAAAACTTGAGTTTTTTTTCTTTAGCAAGAAGTGGATTCTCCTAACGTCCTACTTTCTATTAAGTTTGTCCCAAGGTGCACTTGCAAATGGTTTCCCAAGACCGTGGTCGAACCAGCCCTCCCCTCCCCAACGCACACGTCACACACTTCTTCCAACAAGTCTAATTAATGGTCTAGCAGAGCTCTTAAGATTCCCGAAGCTAATTAAACAGGGCTCACCCTTGTACCTCCCAGTAGGTTGGGGGGTAGCTTGGCAAATGCTGTGATTGATATGAAAAGTAGCAAGGTATTCTTAAGCACTTTTAGCAGTGTTGTTGCTCTGTGAAGCACAAGCTTTCAACACAGTGGCCTTTTATCCTCTGTGCTTTTGGAGTGTGAGAACACCATGGAGGCTACATGCACCGCGGCTTACTTGTGGGCTGAGAATCAAGACTGGGAGTAGAGGGCAGCAGCAGGGGAGTGACTAGCTGGGAGAGGGGGCCCGGCAGCTGTCATCTGAATAGCTTCTCCCTCCTCCCATTAGCCTGTTGTCCTAAAGCTCCATCCATTCATATTCATGGTTTCCAACCCTCTGCATGCTGCCAAGGCCAGCTTCCTTTGCACATTTTATTTCCTTGATCATCTTGGATTTTCATTTGAATTTACGAAGAATCATTGAACTGCTTCAGATAAAGGATGAACTATGAGAAATTGGAGCTAGTTCATAGAGAATCTACTGGGAGAAATTTATTTAAATATAAGAATTGAAGGCTAAATCTATAGTATAATACATTAACTTTATGTTCACTGACTTTTATTTATTTCTATTTCCTCCTAGTGATTAATTTATTCCATATGTATTAGTAATTTATTCCATACGTATGATGAGAGAACAAATGAGGAAAACGTTTTATATTCTACTTACAATAGTAATATTTATTTAGTATAAATGTTAAACTACAAAAAAATTATGAAAATATAAAGAAATTTAAAATCACTCTGCTGCTGCTGCTAAGTCACTTCAGTCGTGTCCGACTCTGTGCGACCCCATGACAGCCCACCAGGCTCCCCTGTCCCTGGGATTCTCCAGGCAAGAACACTGGAGTGGCTTACCATTTCCTTCTCCAATGCATGAAAGTGAAAAGTGAAAGTGAAGTCGCTCAATCGTGTCCGACTCTTCTCGACCCCATGGACTGCAGGCTACCAGGCTCCTCTGTCTATGGGATTTTCCAGGCAAGAGTACTGGAGTGGGGTGCCATTGCCTTCTCAGAAAATCACTCTATCCTACTGTAATTATTATTAACTTTTGGATTTATTTTCAGTCATAGATGTATGTATATTAAGAAATTGAGATAATTCTAGACATGCTATTTCATTATCTGCTTGTTTATGTGTAATATTGCTGCTGCTGCTGCTAAGTCGCTTCAGTCGTGTCTGACTCTGTGCGACTCCATAGACGGCAGCCCACTAGGTTCCTCTGTCCCTGGGATTCTCCAGGCAAGAACACTGGAGTGGGTTGCCATTTCCTTCTCCAATGCATGAAAGTGAAAAGTGAAAGTGAAGTCACTCAGTCGTGCCCCGACTCTTAGCGGCCCCATGGACTGGAGCCTACCAGGCTCCCCTGTCCATGGGATTTTCCAGGCAAGAGTACTGGAGTGGGGTCATATATATTTTTCATATATTAAAGCTTTTAAAAAGTCTTTATAGAATTCCATTGTATGTGTCACATGAGTGTATGTGCTTCGGTTTTTGTCTAATCACAACAAAGATTTGGAGGTATGGACATTAAAGCTCCCTCTGCGTGTCACAGCTCTCGGGTCTTGAACCATGTTATAGCTCTCAGGTCTCGAACGGACCGTGTTATAGCTCTTAGACAAATCAGTGTTACAGCTCAGTGTCACAGCTCTATTTTATTTAGAAGATAGCAGGAAAATCCATCTTCGAGGCATGAGGGCACGTTGATCCAAAGACTCGAAGAGAAGAGCACCCCGGGGCGCAGGGGGTTGGGGGAGAGAAGAGAGAGAGCCTTTTGGCTCCTCTTTTTATATGTTTTTTTCTTCTCCCTGGGTCTGCCCTATGCAAATTGGGCTTAGTCAGTAGTGCTGTTCTATCTGAAGTCCTCAGTCCTCTCCTCGGACCTTCCTTTGACCTTCCTCTGTTCTATTTTCACGGGCTTTTCCCTTCCTTGTCTTTTAGCCACCGCCATTTTGGATGCCATTTTCCCTATTCTATTTACCTAACATATGGATTGGAGAAGGCAATGGCATCCCACTCCAGTACTCTTGCCTGGAAAATCCCATGGATGGAGGAGCCTGGTAGGCTGCAGTCCATAGGGTTGCTAAGAGTCGGACAAGACTCAGCGACTTCACTTTCACTTTTCACTTACATGCATTGGAGAAGGAAATGGCAACCCACTCCAGTGTTCTTGCCTGGAGAATCCCAGGGACGGGGGAGCCTGGTGGCTGCCGTCTATGGGGTCACACAGAGTCAGACACGACTGAAGTGACTTAGCATAGCATAGCAACATATGGATATCCTATGATCTATTTTTAGAAAGATAGGTTTTTCAAAGATTTGACACTATTGGCAAACAGTGCTATGCTACCGACATTCATAAGCTTTCACATCCAAACTGTCTGCACGTCTATAACTTTTTCCTCCGGAACATTACCCAGAAGTGATTTGTGAGTCAAAGAGTATATAGCTGGGCTAATTGTGACCTCCAGAAACGTTGTAGGCATTGAACCTCCTCTTGGCATATTTTTTCTAAAGATGTATTTATTTATTTATTTTTGACTGTGCTGGGTCTTTGTTCCTGCGGGCAGGTTTCTCTAGTTGCCGCCAGCACAGGCTACTCTCTAGTTGTGGTGTTCAGGCTTCTCACCGCTGTGGCTTTGCTTGTTGGGGAGCATCGGCTGGCTCTAGGTGCAACAGGCTCAGTAGTTGTGGCCCACAGCCTTGGTTGCCCCGAGGCACGTGGGATCTTCCCAGGCCAGGGATGGAACCGATGTCCCTGCATTGGCAGGCAGATTCTTAACCACTGGACCACCAGGGAAGCCCTCCTCATGACATTCTATGACAGCCCTAAATAGGGAGCTTTTCTCAGGATATCTTTTGGCTAAGCCACTCTGAATATTCTTTGACTGCTTTTACCTAGATATTTCTACCCCAAGAAGAAAAATAACCACTTAGGTTTCTCGGCTTACAGGAAGAGGAAAGTGGAATGCTGCCAGCTATGAAAATGTTTGGAAAGAGTCTGGGCCATCTTAACCATCATCCTAATTAACATTTGCTTTATATCATGCATGAGAAGCCAACTTTCCTGTCAGAAAATATAAATGTCTGCTGGGAAACATGTATTTGCTATGAGGAACTCTTGGGACCAAGAAAATAAAATGCTTAATAACAACAGCATAATGAGGTCACAGGGGTGCTGAAAGCATTAATTAAAGAATGATTTAAAAGTTCTCCAGACGCTTACGGAGAGATGTGCTGTAGCCTCCCCAGGAGAAAGATTCGGTTCCAAATATGTGGATTCCTGTACTGACAGAAACTAATATGTCTGACTACCTGGGCTGACTTGATTATATCAGAGCTAAATCTTAAAAACACACCTAATTACAGCTTTCCTTATTGTAAATGCAATGTGCCATATATATCGGAATCCTATTATTTTATTGAGAAGATGAGTCACAGCTCACCACACCTAATTGAAGATTTAGGTTGTAAAACTAAAATTTTAAACATATCTGTAAAGGTTTAGAAGTAGATACTGTACTGACTATATATATATAGATATATGCACAATGTCCTGATTTTGCAGCCAAAGAGCCATAAGAAGACAGGTCTGAACTGACCAATTGAGTTAGAATTTGAGGCTCTGATCAGAAAAAAAAAAAAAACCGTGTTACATAAATACATCAAATTTGGACAAGTGCTTCCTAGTATTGTCTAATGAAGCTTAAATTTTCAGTTGTCCTTCTGCTTTAATGAGGTTTCTAACTCCTAGCAAGAAAACCAGATTTTGCTATAGTAGCTTCCTTGGCAAATCTAACCTCTAATTGTCCGTGCAGTAAAATAATCCATGCAAAGACTGCATGACTTGACTGTACAAGCTGATGCTGATACGAAGCCCCAGTTGGAAGACTTATATTTTGTAAGCAAAGCAATGCAAGGTTTTTCTTTGCTTTTAGTGCTCCTTGATTACTTAGAAAACCTATAACCTGGTGTGAATGCTTAGTGGCTCAGTTGTGTCCGACTCTGTGACTTCTCCTAATTTTCTTTCCCATTTCCTCCCTGGACTGGCCTAAGTTGTTCCACACCTTTCTCCTTCCTCATGCAAATGTGTGCAGACAGATATGTGCATATACCAGGTTTTCAGTTTTACATGAAAGTAGCCTACAATTTGCCTTTGCCCTCATGGGCTTCTCTTCCTCTACTCTTTATCTCCTTTGCAAAGCTCTTTTTTTTTCTTCCCTACAAGGATTCTCTATTTGAGCTGGGCCAGTGGTGAGTAAGGCGATGAGAAGGCTGTTTTCAGCTTAGCTATCTCAAGAGTTCAAGGACATATGCCTATAAAGATGGTAATGCAAAATCAAAGGTGATTACAAAGTATAAAAATGCTTATCTTGATCTTTAAGGAATTACCTTTCTAAGCTGGCATAAAGAAAAAAATGGTTGATCTTGATATGTCGTCCTCCCAAAAAAACTAAGCAGCTTGATGGACAGTGACTATTTTTAGAAAGAAAATATGTCTTATTCCAGCAGAATTATGTGGGGTCTAAAATGTCCTGTAAATGTTGTAGGAAGGGGGACCCATTCCAGGGCCCGAAACTGGGCTTTTGTCTAACACTTGGAAATGAATTGTCCAAGGAGACACATGTGTTGTCAAAGCAAGAGATTTTATTGGGCAAGGGCACCCGGGTGGAGAGCAGTAGGGTAAGGGAACCCAGGAGAACAGCTCTGCCACATGGCTTGCAGTCTCGGGTTTTATGGTGATGGGATTAGTTTCCAGGTTGTCCTTAGCCAATCATTCTGACTCAGAGTCCTTCCTGCTGGTGCACACCTTGTTCAGCCAAGATGGATGCCAGAGAGAAAGATTCTGGGAGGTTGTCGGACAGGTGTTGTCTCCTTTTGACCTTTCCGGAACTCTTCTGGTTGGTGGAGGCTTATTAGTTCCCTGTTCCTTACCAGGACCTCCTGTCATAAAACAACTCATGCAAATGGTTACTATGGTTTCTGGCCAGGGTGGGCGGGTTTCAGTCTGTGTGCTTCCCCTAACAAAAGGATGCTGCCATCGTTTTTCTGAGCCTGTTGCTGTGCTCTCTTGCACAGCTTTATCATTTGAGAAGAAAACATTCTTTTCCTTGATAAACAGCATAAATGCACTTCTATTTTCAGTTTTTCTAACTTTCTGGATTACTTAGAATTGGCACCAAATCTCTCAGCCTGAAGGCATCTGTTTTATATATTTGACAGCAGCAACAGCCTCAGATGAACAGTTATAAATAGTATATCTTAGTTTTTAAATTATGGACCACATGTTAATCTTGTCCATACTGTATAATGATCTTATTCTTGTGATGAAATAATATACAGATATATATGAAGATTTTAGAAGTGTGAAGTACAAAGAATATTTGTTGCAGGTATTATTACTATTATTATCATTTTCCTCTGCCCAAGTATTCTTTATTATCTAAATATAACAGGGGCTGACAATATGAAATACATTTTTCCTTATCTGATGTGGGGAGGTTCCCTTTCCAGGGCCTGTTCCCAGCTAGGGAAATCTGTGCTTTTACTTGCAACTCTGGTATCCTGCAAACCCCCCAACCTTCACCCCACCCACACATGCAGTTTGCATTTTTCTGCTGATTAGGGAAATCCATGCCTAGCCATCTCCAACATAAACAGAGGTCTGTACCAGCAACATAGTCACTCTCTCTTCCGATGGTGAGAGAAGTGTGGTGCTTTTGGAAAGTTTCGAGGCCAGAGTGGCTTGAGCTCAAGATAAGAGAGTTAACCCCAACACACTTGGTTTTCATGTAAGTCCATTTTACTGCTTTTTAAAAAAGAGTGAGAACTCAGGATTAGCAGCTGCTGGTGTAGGTCTAAGGTCCAAACCAAGGCTTTGCTGGGGCACCTGCTGCTTTCAGAACTGCTTGGGAGGGAGAGGATCCCCTACACAAAAGGCTTCTGTTCGATTTCTGTGCATAGCTGAGAAAGCTTAAATGACAAGGGGAGAAAACCACAAGTGAAGGAGGAGGACAGACCAGGAGCAGTAAAAGGGAATACTGTTGACAAAAGGCTGTGCCAGGGCAAAAAGATACATGTGAGTGTGAAACAGCAGAGAAAAACTGAAGAACTCGCCCAGAATGGCTGAAGAGAAAATCTGGTGGCAGCATCTAGACTTTTGAAAAGGAAGATGGGACTCAAAATTATCTAAACCCCCACAAGACAGTTGAAACGTCATGGTTCGCCTTTTAGTCTGTGTAGGTTACCATTTTTTTTTTTTCCCCCCAGAATAAGTAGGAATGATTGAGTCCCTGCCATGGGATGGTTGTAACCCTAGGCCAGTCCTTCTCCTAACCCTGGCATGAGATAAGTGGACACAGGCAGCCTGGAAGTGTACATTCTGGAAGCCAGACTTCCCTCAGTGCTCTCATCATGATGTCATGCAGTTCTGTTGGGTATGCAAAGAGCACCCTGTGTGATTAAGTCAATGCATGAAGCCTCTGTAGGTGTGACTTACCCTGATATTGGCTGGGCTAAATGCTGAGCTGAGTTCGAGCTGGAATGGTTAGAGTTCTGAATCACCCTGCTCTAGAGGCTGTTAACCACAGCTGCCTCCCTGTAAGAGCTACATCTTTCCAGGAAGATTTTGTCTTTGTTCCACGTGATGCTCCCCTTCCTCTGCCTCCCATGTTTACAACATAATAGGAGATCAGTTGGTAATGGAGTTTGGGAAAGTCGTTTGCAGG
This sequence comes from Bos grunniens, assembly GCF_055505025.1. Lineage (NCBI taxonomy): Eukaryota > Metazoa > Chordata > Mammalia > Artiodactyla > Bovidae > Bos > Bos grunniens. The sequence goes on from NC_141172.1 coordinate 15,316,226, forward strand.
CTTCCAGCCCCAGGGGCAACACACAGCGGAGAGTAGGAGGGCAGGTATGAGGGGAGAGATAGCAGATCAATAGTCATCACCTGACTCAAGGGGAGCCAGTCTGCAAACTAACAGACCTATGGGCTTGCCTGGTTTGAAAATAAATCTCTATCCCATCAGAGACACGTTGTCACAATAGACTATTTTTCTCAGAAATTTGACATTGGGAGTGAAGATTATCAGATAGCAGTGAAAACTAAAAGGGTGCGCCTAAAAGGCCGTAAGTAAACCAAGTTTGAGATGGCAGAAACATGATTGGGCAAAAACCATAATAAGGCAGGGAAAAGATGTATAGCATCGAAGTGTGAAAGATGCACACGGAGAACCTGTGGAAATAGTTGAGTTATTCATGGCAAATGCAAGAAAGGAGATCTTCCAACTCGTGCTCAGAAGGGTCAAGTAGTCCCTAAGTAGCAACCTAGAGAGAGAGGGAACTTAGCAGATCATAAGAACTTAGGTACTCACGGTTCAGCAGACAGCATGAACTTCCTGTTCACATCAGTCCCCCCTTTCCTCTCAAGTCCCATGGGGGTGTTGTGGCTGTGGGCCCGGGTGGGTGCTGTGCACAGGGGCCTGTTCCCAGCTCAGCAACACTGAGCTTAGGTACACTCCACCATCCCCCACCCCAACATCTTACAGGAGGACCTGCCCATCCTCCCTTCCAGACAGTCCCATTATCTTTATTACCCTGGAGTGTAGACAGATCTTCTCTGCCCTGGAGTTGGAGTTGTTCCCTGTCTTTACTCTGCTGATCAGGAATCAAATGTGCCCTTTGGAGCAGGATACTGTCTCTTGCTTCCTACGCTGTTTGTTAAAGGAAACTTCCCAGAAAAGACAGTCTGGCAATCAGACTTGCAAAAACAACATGGAGAATTATCTCCCCACACTGAGGACTCTCGGGCTCCCTTGGCTCTACTTCCGATTTAAACAGAGCCAAGTCCTACGTATTTTTCTTATTGCTGTTATATTCTTAAAAGCACGACTTTCCGCTTCTACTCGCCTGGATGGCTTTCTGCTGCTTACTTTAAAGCTGCGGAATTGGCACAAAACTGTAAAACCTAGGCTGTGATCAGAATGTGGGAACTTGAATGACAGGTGAAAGTTATAATCAAACATGAAACCCTGATACTTGGATGCCATGGTGCGTGCGTGCGTGCGTGCTACATTGCTTCCGTCATGTCTGACTCTTTGCAACTCTGTGGTCGGTAGCTCACCAGGCTCCTCTGTCCATGGGATTCTCCAGATAAGAATACTGGAGTGGGTTGCCATGCCCTCCTCCAAGAGATCTTCCCAACCCAGGGATTGAACCCATGTCTCTTTACGTCTCCTGCCATGGCACTTGACCAATTATGCTTGGCCAAGTACCATTATACTTGGTTCAGTTATGCTTCTGTTCATTTGGGGCATGACTACCCAAGATACGGGAAATTATTTCTATTCGTTGCCTCCAGGATACTTAATGGAGCATTGACTTGGAAACCAGAGTTCTGGGACCGGAGTCTGAACTAGCCCTTGTCCCACCGTCGTCTCTTGTAACACTTGCTCCGTCATTCTTAGCACACAGCACAATTTGTCCTTGCGTCTTGTGTGTATGTGTGTGTTTGATGACTTTGCCTTTCCAGACTATAAGCTCCATTAAGAGTTATTTCTGTTTTGTTCACCACAGCAAACCTAGCTTGACCTAGCAGGTGCTTAAGAAATACTGATAGGACAAATTAAATATAGGTTTTGGACTCTTATTTTAAAGACTCTTATTGTAAATCTCAAGGAGTTTATACTTTTGTGGCTAACAATAGTTAATAATATAGAGTAAAGAGTTAGTCACTCTGTTGTTTCCGACTCTTTGTGACCGTATGGACTGTAGCGTGCCAGGCTCCTCTGTCCATGGAAATTTCCAGGCGAGAATACTGAAGTGGGTAGCCATTCCCTTCTCCAGGGTATTTTCCTGACCCAGGGATAGAACTCAGGTCTCCTGCATTGCAGGCAGATTTTTTACCATCTGAATCAGGAAAGTCCATTTACCATAGAATTTTTACTGATTACTAAACTATCTTTGTTATTTTCTTATACAAGCGCTATCACCTAGCTGGAGGCCATAGATCTGCATATGCCTTGGGAAAACATCTTAGTGTGTGCCCAAGCAGCGTTCTGAACTTGCACCGACCCAGCATTCCAAGGTCTACACTATATTTTTCCTTAGCTTCGCAGGGTATGCCGACCCCAGCTAATCAACCCGATGTACTTTTATTTGGGTTATGCTGTATTGCTATATTTTGCTTTTATTCTTTTCCCATGGTGATTTTCTCATGGCTTAGCCAGAGCAACAGGCGGCTGACTATTAACCCCTGCAGATGCCAATGAGACATCCCACAGAAACTGTCCACCTGGCAATGGAAAATGCTGATCTGGAGCTTGGCTGAGTGGTCTGTTCAAAAACAGTTCAGTTCAGTTGCTCAGTCGTGTCCGACTCTTTGTGACCCCATGAATCGCAGCACGCCAGGCCTCCCTGTCCATCACCAACTCCCAGAGTTCACTCAAACTCACGTCCATCAAGTCGGTGATGCCATCCAGCCATCTCATCGTCTGTCATCCCCTTCTCCTCCTGCCCCCAATCCCTCTCAGCATCAGAGTCTTTTCCAATGGGTTAACTCTTCACATGAGGTGGCCAAAGTACTGGAGTTTCAGCTTTAGCATCATTCCTTTCAAAGAAATCCCAGGACTGATCTCCTTTAGGATGGACTGGTTGGATCTCCTTGCAGTCCAAGGGACTCTCAAGAGTCTTCTCCAACACCACAGTTCAAAAGCATCAATTCTTCAGCACTCAGCTTTCTTCACAGTCCAACTCTCACATCCATACATGACCACAGGAAAAACCATAGCCTTGACTAGACGGACCTTTATTGGCAAAGTACTGTCTCTGCTTTTGAATATGCTATCTAGGTTGGTCATAACTTTCCTTCCAAGGAGTAAGCATCTTTTAATTTCATGGCTGCAGTCACCATCTGCAGTGATTTTGGAGCCCCCAAAAATAAAGTCTGACACTGTTTCCACTGTTTCCCCATCTATTTGCCATGAAGTGATGGGACCAGACGCTATGATCTTCGTTTTCTGAATGTTGAGCTTTAAGCTAACTTTTTCACTCTCCTTTTTCACTTTCGTCAAGAAGCGTTTTAGTTCTTCACTTTCTGCCATAAGGTGGTGTCATCTGCATATCTGAGGTTATTGATATTTCTCCCAGCAATCTTGATTCCAGCTTGTGCTTCTTCCAGCCCAGTGTTTCTTATGATGTACTCTGCATATAAGTTAAATAAGCAGGGTGACAATATACAGCTTTGACGTACTCCTTTTCCTATTTGGAACCAGTTTGTTGTTCCATGTCCAGTTCTAACTGTTGCTTCCTGACCTGCATACAGGTTTCTCAAGATGCAGGTCAGGTGGTCTGGTATTCCCATTTCTTTCAGCGGTAGGGTCAATTTTCCAGGGTGGTTCTTGTATTGTTAATGGCTGAGTTAAGTTTTCATGAACTGAGGTATATGGTCCCTGTCATTGTATGTCTCAGAGTCCCAGGCTAGCCCCTCACTAAGGTGTGGATGTAGTTTACTGGCTGGTCCCCTGGTGAGCCCAATGCCTGGATGTGAGTGCCTGCAGACAAAGCCCCAGGTGTGTGGGATCCTGAGTTCTGAGAGAGTGAGAGGATGTGTTCAGAGGGGGCAAAGGGTTGATTTGTGCAGGCATCAAGCCCACAGGGCAGGGACAGGGCTCAGGAGATGGGCAGGCCTGAAATGCAGCAAGAACAACCCTCCTGGAATTCCTGCAGGGGAGCCTTCACGTGCACGTTAAGTTGCTTCAGTCAGTCAGTTCAGTTGCTCAGTCATGTCCAACTCTTTGCAACCCCATGGACTGCAGCACACCAGGCTTCCCTGTCCATCACCAACTCATGTCCACTGAGTCGGCAATGCCATCCAACCATCTCATCCTCTGTTGTCCCCTTCTCCTGCCTTCAATCTTTCCCAGCATCAAGTCTTCCAGTGAGTCAGTTCTTCTTATCAGGTGGTCAAAGTTTCGGAGTTTCAGCTTCATCATCAGTCCTTCCAATGAATATTCAGGACTGATTTCCTTTGGGATTGACTGGCTTGATCTCCTTGCAGTTCAAGGGACTCTCAAGAGTCTTCTCCAACACCACAGTTCAAAAGCATCAATTCTTCAGCACTCAGCTTTCTTTATAGTCCAACTCTCACATCCATACATGACTACTGGAAAAATCATAGCTTTGACTAGATGGACCTTTGTCAGCAAAGTAATGGTCTCTGCTTTTTAATATGCTGTCTAGGTTGGTTATAGCTTTTCTTCCAAGGAGCAAGCATCTTTTAATTTCATGGCTGCAGTCACCATCCGCAGTGATTTTGGAGCCCAAGAAAATAAAGCCTGTCACCATTTCCATTGTTTCTCCATCTATTTGCCATGAAGTGATGGGACCAGATGCCATGATCTTTGTTTTTTGAAAGTTGAGTTTTAAGTCAACTTTTTCACTCTCCTCTTTCACTTTCATCAAGAGGCTCTTTAGTTCCTCTTCACTTTCTTCCATAAGGGTGGTGTCATCTGTGTATCTGAGGTTATTGATATTTCTCCTGGCAGTCTTTTTTTTTTTTTTTTTTTTTAAATATTTATTTATTTGGCTGTGCCAGGAACTAGTTGTGGCACATGAACTCTTGGTTGCAGCATGCGAACCCTTGGTTGCAGCATGTGGGATCTAGCTCCCCAACCAGGGATTGAACTCAGGGCCTCTGCATTGGGAGCTCAGAATCCTAATCACTGGACCACCAGTGAAGTCCCTCTCCTGGCAGTGTTGATTCCAGCTTGTGCTTCATCCAGCCTGGCATTTCTCATGATGTACTCTGCATAGAAGTTAAATAAGCAGGGTGACAATATACAGCCTTGACGTACTCCTTTCCCAATTTGGAGCCACTCTGTTGTTCCATGTCTGGTTCTAACTGTTGTGTCCAACTCTTTGTGACTCTATAGACTTTAGCCTGCCAGGCTCCTCTGTCCATGGGATTCTCCAGGCAAGAATACTGGGTTGGGTTGCCATGCCTTCCTCCAGGGGATCTTCCTGACCCGGGGACTGATCCCACGTCTCTTATGTTTCCTGCATTAGCAGGCGGGTTCTTTATCACTAGCGCCATCTGGGAAGCCTGGGGAGACTTTGGGGTGGCTCTTTCATGTGGATGGGTTAGAACAGGGGTCCCCAGGTTCCAGCACTGGTCCGTGGCCTGTTAGGAACCAGACCACACAGCAGGAGGTGAGTGGTAGGCAAGTGAGCCAAGCTTCATCTGTATTTACAGTCTCTCCCTATGACTTGTATTACCACCACCCTCACTCAGGAGAACAAGCTTAGGGCTCCCACTGCTTCTGCATTATGGTGGTATAATTATTTCATTATATATCACAATGTAATAATAATAGAAATAAAGTGCACAATAAATGTAATGTGCTTGAATCATCCCCAGACCATCCCCCCACCGCTTCTTGGTCCATGGGAGGATTGTCTTCTGTGGAACTGGTCTCTGGTGCCAAAAAGGCTGGGGACTCCTGGGTTAGAGTGACTTCGAAATTGGAGGCTAACAGATAATGGTTTTCAAGTTTTTTACGTTTTTATTTAAAGTAAAAATAAGCTCACAATAATGGTCTTTGCTCTGTTTTCTGCTTCCCACCCATCAGATTTGCACAGGGAGAAACGCGCACTTCCTATGGTTTCCTGCCCCACCCACGTTTTTGTTTTGTTCCATTCTGGGTCTGGTATTGGTCCATTCTAATTGGGAGCGTGGAGATCGCCTCCTCAACCCCCACCTGGTAGGCAGCAGGGGCCGTGGGAAACCTGGAAGACCTTGTGCGATCCAGGGCTTCTGTGACAGCACTTGGCTCACCCGCTCCCCTTCTCTCCTCATTAACTTGAGTCTCTGAGACGGAGCCCATGTGAAGAACACCCAGTCACTTCTATTTTCAACCTGTCCTTAGCACCGGATGATCTTGACAAGTTGCCCTTTTTCAGAAAAACATCCGTCATGAAATGCAGGTATCAAGTCTCATTGAGGGCTCTTCTGCCCCACAAAGGCTTAGAAAACTTGACCTGAAACCCAGTTCCTGACACTGTGAGTTCAACATGGCCCCTGCTCCAGCCCCCTTCTCCTCTGCCCCTCACCCCTGCTCCGGCCCCCTTCTCCTCTGTCCCCCTCACCCCTGCTCCGGCCCCCTTCTCCTCTGCACCCCTCATCCCTGCTCTGGCCCCCTTCTCCTCTGCCTCCCTCACCCCTGCTCTGGCCCCCTTCTCCTCTGCCCCTCACCCCTGCTCCGGCCCCCTTCTCCTCTGCACCCCTCACCCCTGCTCCAGCCCCCTTCTCCTCTGCACCCCTCACCCCTGCTCCGGCCCCCTTCTCCTCTGCCCCTCACCCCTGCTCCAGCCCCCTTCTCCTCTGCACCCCTCACCCCTGCTCCGGCCCCCTTCTCCTCTGCCCCTCACCCCTGCTCCAGCCCCCTTCTCCTCTGCCTCCCTCACCCCTGCTCTGACCCCCTTCTTCTTCTCTGTCCCTGCTGCTGAATCATGCAGCCTCCTCACTTTTATTCAAAATCCAACTTGGACTCTGAGTCTTGTCCTTGTTCCATTTCTACAACAAATCCAGTGGAAATCAGCATTTTCCTGGGCCTCTAGTTTTATTAATGATTTTATGAGAGGTGGCGGTCAGAGCAGGGACCACTTCAGCCATAACCGGCCCTCTGCCATGCCCCCAGCACCTCTTCATGTCCCACCAGCCCTGTGTCCTGCCCCTCCTGCCCCCCACCTCCTGCTGTGCATGGGATGAGGCCTTCGTGACTTTCCAAGGCCCTCGGTCCTCTTCTGCCCACACACATGCCAAGCATGTCAACGTGTGCCTACACCGTTAAATGTAGTTTCTGCTGCAAGAAATGAAAAGCATTCTTATAATTTCGCTTTTGAGGTTGACTATAAGTAGCTCATTCAATTCATGATTGCTCTGATTTCCCAGGAGTTATTCATTCACCTGTTTTTAAAAAGTGAGACAATGTATTAATAATTTACCATATAGAGTAAAGTATCTTTGAATATTGGGCTTCCTGGGTGGTTCGTTGGTAAAGAATCCGCCTGCCAAAGATCCCCTGGAGGAGGAAATGGCAACCTGCTTCAGTATTCTTGCCTGGAAAATTCAATGGACAGAGGAGCCTGGTGGGCTGTAATCCATGGCGTTGCAAACAGTTGGATATGACTGAGTGAGCACATCTTTGAATATAAGATTTGAAAGTTATCAAGTCAGCATTATATATTTATAAACATTTATTTATACATTTGTTAATTTTAAACCTTAGAGTATTTAGGTACAGAAATGTAAGTCTTAGAGTATTTAGCTACAATAGGCATTGTAGCTCTGCTTTCCAGTGGATGAGACAGCTTTGGCAGGAGGCGTGTCTACAAGCAAGAACCTTTAGGAATAGAATCCAGTCCCAACCATGGCTCATCCCTTGCCAAGAGCAGCCCCATCAAGCCAATCCATTTACTCTTATGTCTTCTGGAATGATGATGAACACAATTATGTTTGTGTCATTACACATATTTTTGCAGAGCCCGTGCTTGCGTGCTAAGTCACTTCAGTCATGTCCACCTCTTTGTGACCCTGTGAACCATAGCCCACCAGGCTCCTCTGTCCATGGGATTCTCCAGGCAAGACTACTGGAGTGGGTTGCCATGCCCTCCTCCAGGGGATCCCAACTAAGCTTTAAAATAGCCATGAAGTGCATTCCTCCTACAGGGATTTCATCAGGCACCTTAAGCAGCCTTTAAGAGAATATTTCACTTGGGGGTCGGCTTGGTTTCAAGTGTGGAAGAGGAGACTACGGGCATCCTGGCAGGGGCAGTAGCCTGGGCAGAGGTGTGGAGGCAGGGGCTGCAATGAGCCAAGTCTGACCGCCATGGAAGCCATGCTGAACACTTGGGACCTTACTGCACAGGTCATGAGGAAGAAGTGACATTCCAGGAACTGGCTCAGTTGACAGACTGAGAGTCACATAGGGTGAACATCCTTAATTCTTCTTTTCTCAGCTTCCTCCCCTCTATCCTTTCAGGCATTTTTTTTTTTTTTTTTTGGTAAGGAGAGACTTTATTCAAAAGGATTATTGCACTTCAGGAAAGGGGCTTATTGCACTATTGGGAGGGGAGAGCATTATGGAGTGTGCTCCATTTGTAAGATCTGCAAGTTTTTGAAAGGTCAGGCAGAAAAGGGCCTTTTTGTCATGGAAGGAGTCAGCAAGGCTAGAAGGAGAGTGAGATGAGAGGCTGGCTTGACTCGACCAGGAAAAGTTTTCCTTGAGGTCCGTTGGAAAGGGACTTCTCCCCACCCCACCCCCATGCCAGGCTGCCTGCCGGATCTTAGCTCCCCAACCAGGGATGGAACCCATGCCCCGTAATGGAAGTGTGGAGTACTAATCACTGGACCACCAGGGAAGTCGCAGGAGTGGGCTTCCTGGTAGGAGCTCAAGGGTTTTTTAACATCACTGTTTTCATTAACAGGTAGATGAGTGCAGGTACCCAGTAAGCCCCACAGGAGACTTAGTGTAAGCAGAACTGATGGAATAAGCACCAGACATCATTTGGAGTTTTCAGTGACCACTGGTGCTCCATGTACTTTATGTTTGGATTATTCCGTGTTTTTCCCATCCTTTAATGTTAGGTCTCTTCAGCCAAATGATAAGGTTGAACAGGGTGGAAATTACAGGGTGTGGATCACAGTGGGTGTTTAGTAGAAGCCGTCACTTCCATTTGTGCTGCAAGGTCTCCCAGAGGTGGCTCTTTTTTCCTTTTGTTTTATGGGGTTTTTTCCCTCTGCATTTTATTTATCATGCTTTTTCTTTGCTTGCATGTTTCATTTTTGTCTCCTTTCTTCCATCCATGGAGTTGATAGGAGATTTTTTTCCCAGTGATTTTTTTTTTTTTTTTTTTAGAAAAGTGGTAGCCTATGTTTAAAACTCAGATTCCTCATAAAACTCAGAAATCCCAGTTTTGTTTGCAAGTTGACACACAGGACCCTGGACAGTATTCCCATGGCAGAAGTCCATGAGCACTGCCTTCTTTGGATGGGTATTCTCTCACCGGTTTGCCCCAGGCCCCACTATGCTCTATTGTCTCTCCTACTCTGTAGAAGGATCAGTTATCCTTTCATTTGAGCTGTTGTTTTCCTATATCTGCTGTTTACTCATGTGTATGACTTTACCGGCCCCAGAAGGTGTTTAAATTTGTTACCATATTTTAAGTGGAAAATTAAGTGGACTTACATTTGTTATCATTACTGATATATTTTAATTCCTGTCTGCCCAAGTCTTTGGTGCTCTCTGTTTGTCCCACAAGATCGGTTTCTTCTCTCCTTTCTTGTCTTCTTTTGGGTTGATTGAGTTTGTTGTCTCACTCCACTTTTTTCTTCCTGTACCACTCTGAAAATTATACTGGTTTTTATCAGTCTAAAAAACTGATCATGGTTAACTATCAGTTTTTTATACTTTAAAAACTTTAGTGGTTAACCTAGTAATTGTGACTTTAACTCACCCAATTCTAAAGTGATCAATAGCTTTATTCTGAACAACATCCTCCCTTTTCTGCCCTGCCCCCGCTTGTATGTTAGTGGTTTTATATATTTTAAGTGTATATATTTCTTTTCTTTTAGAATCTCATAAAGCATTACTTCTTTTATGCTTCTGTAGAGTCAATGCTTGTACTGATTTATCATTTTCGGAAAATATTCACCATTTTCTGTCTTCTTCATTCTTTCTTATAGTTTGGGATCTTATATCTTTTATCTTCTTGTATCCTCTCAATTCCTTCTTCTAGGTCCTTTTAGATGTCTTACATCTCTGTCAATTTCCTTGACTTGAACTATAGTCTTTAAATTTCCTTTAATGAATATCTGCCCATGGTAATTTTTTTTTTTCTGATTTTATTTATCTTTTCACCTCTCATCTGAGTGTTCTTTTTTCCTTCTCCTCCCTGCTTTTACTTTGGAAAGTATACATTACATTTCTTCTTCCCATCTCCACTCGTATTTCCCTTAAAGTTATAATTAAAGTTATAATGTGCATGCTTAGCTTTAAAAAACTTTTTTAAAAAGTGTGTTTATTGCACTGGGTCCTCGTTGCTGTGTGCAGGCTTTCTGTAATTGCAGAGAGTGGAGGCTACTCCTGGTTGCGGTGTGCGGGCTTCTCTGGTTGCGGTGTGTGGGCCTTTCGTTGTGGCAGCTTCTCTCATTGCGGAGCTTGGGCTTTAGGCCTCACGGGCTTCAGTGGTTGCTGCACGTGCGTTCAGTAGTTGTGGTGCACAGGCTTAGTTGCCCTAAAGTACGTGGGATCTTCCTAAACCAGGGATAGAACCAGTGTCCTCTGCATTGCAAGGCAGATTCTTAACCACTGGACCACCAGGGAAGCCCCTAAAATCTCTTTAGAAATTCTTCAAAATAGATATTCTACCAAACAACACAAGGACATTAAAATACTTTAAGATAATCATACTTCCATATTATTGCTATCCAATATTTTAGTTCCAAGTCATTTATAATGTCTCCCCTCCATTAATCTTAAAAAAAACTTAAACAGCATGGTTATTTACAAACTGACTATCATCTCTATTATCGTCTTTGCTCATCATTGTTTATCTTACTTTTTTCTATGTTTAATTTACTTTAAATTGAAATATATTATTGTTATTTACTATTTTCTTTCAGGGAGCCTTGAATTGGGAATTCTTTTCTTTGTATAGATATGTCTATATTTTACTCCCATTTTTAAATAATTGTATTTATCTTTGAGTGTGCTGGGTCTTTGCTGCGTGGACTTCTCTCGAGCTGTGCAGAGTGAGGGCTCCTCTAGTTGCAGTCCGTGGGCTGCTCATTGTGGTGACTCCTCTTGTTGTGGAGCACAGGCTCCAGGGTGCGTGGGCTCAGTGGTTGCAGCTCCTGGGCTCTAGAGCACAGGCTGTAGGGCGCATGGGCTCAGTAGCTGCAGCTCCTGGGCTCTAGAGCACGGGCTCAGTAGTTGTGGTACATGGGCTTAGTTGCTCCACAGCATGTGGGATCGTCTCAGATCACGTTTGAACTCATGTCTTCTGCATTGATAGATTCTTTACCACTGAGCCACCAGGGAAGCCCTCACCCACATTTCTGAGCAATAATGTAGTTAGATAGAGAATATTAGTTTGACACATTTATTTTTTTTACCACTTGAGTATGTTATTCCATTATCTTCTTGCTTCTGTGTCATTAATGAAAATTCTGGTCCTGATCTAATTGCCATTATTTGGTTGGTAACCTCTTTTTTCTATCTGATTGCTTCATGATTTTCTCTTTGGCCCTGGGATGTGTGTGGTTCTTTTGAATCCTGCTTGGAACTTGTGATGATTGAAATAAACATCACAGGTAGCACTTTATTCTGTCAAATTCTCAGTAATTGTCTTTTTAATGTTTCCTCTTCTACATCTTTCTCCTGGAACTCCAATTAAAAGTATATTTTATTTTGTCAACACACTCTCCATGTCTTGTAACCTCTCTTTTACATTTTTCTATTTCTTTTTTTTCTTTCTTGACTATATTATGAGTACTTTCTTTCCATCTTCCATGATACGGATTCTCTTTTTAGCTGTATCTATTATTTAACGTAACACTGTATTTTTCACTTTAAAATTTCTACTTAGTTCTTTTTTTTCCAAAGCTGTCATTTCTTTTTTCATAGAGGCTTGTTCTTTTATTATAGTTTTTATTCCTTCTTTTACATTAAAAATACCTTTAAACATACTTAGTTTATAGTTCCATCAGATTATTCTTTTTTTTTAAATTTTTTGCTGTGCTGGGTCTTCATTGCTTTGGGCAGACTTTCTCTAGTTGTGGTGAGCAAGGGGCTACTCTTGCTTGTGGTCCATCAGATTATTCTATTACCATCAGTTCTTGAGGTGCTAATGCTTCTGCTTCCTATGCACGTGGCCTCTCTGACTGGTTTGTTTCTTTGTCTGGTTTATTCATCAGGACTTGTTTATTCTGAGAGAGCCTTATATGAGTCTGGGCTATGAAAATATTTCTCCGGGGCATTTTGGTCCTGACTGTATTTTTTTGGTAATTTATCAGCTCCGGATTCTTGCACAATTTAAACAGTGTAAATCTGGGTCACACACTTGTACAGGTCACAGGCTTGATGTTTTATTTTTTCATGAGATATATACAATTTTTTCACCTTGAGACTAGGATAGAATATACTCTGAGTGACTAGGGAGTGGTAGTAGTTTGTCTAGTCCTACACTCATGTGGAGGGAGGTTTTCAAGAATTTTGACTGTATGTAGTTATGTTGGTTCCAGTCCCCTACCTTGCCTGGGTCTAGGCTACATCACCTCTCCTCACCTGAACATTAACATCCCAGTCCTAGGCACCTATGCAACTGAATCCAGATTCAGCTAGTTTTGCAGCATTTGCTCTCATGCCTCCTGCTTTGGGCTTTCTCTCTTCATTTGTGGCCTGTGTTTTTAAAAAGTTATATTTTATAGGTCTGTGAGGTATATTCTCAAGATGATCACATTGCTGCTGCTGCTGCTGCTAAGTTGCTTCAGTTGTGTCCGACTCTGTGCGGCCCCATAGATGACAGCCCACCAGGCTCCACTGTCCCTGGGATTCTCCAGGCAAGAACACTGGAGTGGGTCGCCATTTCCTTCTCCAGTGCATGAAAGTGAAAAGTGAAAGTGAAGTTGCTCAGTCGTGTCCGATTCTTCGCGACCCCATGGAATACAGCCCACCAGGCTCCTCCGTTCATGGGATTTTCCAGGCAAGAGTACTGGAGTGGGGTGCCATTGCCTTCTCCGATGATCATATTAGGTTATATTTTATGCATGTTTGGAACTGAAAGAAGATCTAGGTGATTTTTATATGATGTTTTAAAATATATTAATTTCTTTATAAACTTTTTATTGGCTACCTATTATGGGCCTTTTTTTTCTTTTTTAAATTAGAGGATAATCGCTTTACGATGTTGTGTTGGTTTCTGCTGTACAACAACGTGAATTGGCCATATGTCCCCTCCCCCTTGAACCTTCCTCCTACTACCTACCCCATCCCACCCCTCTAGCTTGTCACAGAGTACTGGGTTGACCTCCCTGTGCTATATAATAACTTCCCATTAGCTATCTGTTTTACATAAGATAATATATATGTTTCGATGCTACTCTCTCAATATGTCCCTCCCTCTTCTTCCCCTGGTGCTGGGGTACAATACTAAACAAAACAAGGTCTTTGTACAGTTTACATTCTCAAGAGGAAGACAAAACAAAGAATAAATAAAAGTGTAGTGTCAGGGGGAGCTATGAGGAAAGTCAAAGCAGGCTAATGAGAGAGAGAGACTGGGTTGGTAGGGTGTGCTATATTTAGGACAGCAAAGGAAGCCTCTGTGAGGAGGTGATGTTTGAGCCGAGGTTCACGTGAAGTGATGCAGAGCCATGCTGACGCATGGGGTGTCAGTCTGGGTCCTCCAAGGAGCAGACACCAAGGCAGGACTAGCCACACAAGAGATTTATGATGGCAACGCCTGTGAACAAGACAGGCGTCCAGTGCAAAGTGCAGGTGTGGGTCTCCTTTAGCAGAAATGACATATTCAAGTCAGGTACAGCAAAGCCTTCAGTCAAGTGCAGGGCCTTTCTGAGTGCTCTGCTCTGACTAGGAAGGGAAACAGGGAGGGAGCTGGTCAGAGCCTGGGAGAGCTGTCAGACTGTGACTTGAGTGAAGAGAGGGGAGGGCAGAGGCTGAGGGGAAGCATCCTGGAGTTCTACGCTGCTCTAAGAGAGTTTGGCAAAGTTGTTGAAAAGCCTTTGAGCCAAAGGCCCCTGTTAGGTGAATTTTTCATCTCCCAAGAATAGGCTTGTCTTGGTCATCTTGCCCCACCCAGTCACTAACCTGGAGTAGCTTATGGAGGGTGTGACTTTATCACACATGCAGGGATGGATTTCAGAGCACAGTATCCATGACTCCCAGTTGCTTACGGGTCTTTGTTGTGGCACATGGGCTTTCTCTGGTTGCAGCATGCAGGAGCTTTTCTATTTGCAGCGTGCAGGCTTCTCTAGTTGTGGAACATGGGCTCTAGAGTGCCTGGGCTCAGTCGTTGCAGTGTGCAGGTTTAGGTGCCCTGTGGCATGTGGGATCTTAGTTCCCTGACCAGGGCTCACACCTGTGTCCCCTGCATTGGAAGGCAGATTCTTAACCACTGGACCCACTAGGGAAGTCCCCGTATTCTTTAAGCACCACTCTGGCTATGGTCTGGAAATACATTGCAGAAGAACAGAATTGGAAGCAGGGTAACAAATTAGGTCCATTGTAACTCCCCAGGAAAGAGGGGATGGTGGCTTGGCTGGGAGTAGTCACTGTGGAGGTGGTGAGAAGTGGGGGATGTGGTGATTTGAAGGTACACTGTATAATTTACTGATGGATTAGGTGAGCAGTTAGAGGAAAAGAGGAGAGTCAAGAATGATCTCTCTTTTCTGTCTTTTTTGTTTGTCTGTTTGCCTATAGCAACTAGATAACCACAGTTGTTATTTTCTGAGATGGGAACACTGTGTGAGGTGCTTATCTGGAGATTACAGAAATGAAAATCTATTGTAGACCTCTGCTGTGTTTTAGAAGTCTCACATGGTTTTGCAACTTGCTTTTTCATTTTTGTGGGCTTCTTTCCATTTCAATACAGATATATTGCCTCATTATATTTTAAGGGCTGCCCAGTATTTCTTGTCTGGATGTGTCATTCTTGATTGAACTAGCTCCCTCAGGATGGACTTTTGGGTTATTTCCTTTTTTTTTTTTTTTTGGTGTGATTGTAAACCATGATGCTTAAAAATGATATTCTTTATCCCTTGCCGCATAACAAGACATCCCAAAACTTAGTGGCTTAAACACAACAACATGTAATATGTCTCAGTATCTCTGGGTCAGGAGTCAGAGCACAGCCTAGCTGAATTCTCCGGTTCAAGATCTCTCTCCAGGCTGAAGCCAAGGTGCAGGCTGGGGATACGGGGTGGAGGAATCTGCTTCTGAGTTGACTCAGTGGTTATGGGCTGGATTCAGTTGCTGATGGACTCTTGGCCCGAGGGCCTTCATTCCTCACCGGCTATTGACTCTCAGAGGGAGAACTCACAGCATGGCAGCTGACTTCATCAAAATGGACAGATGAGAGAGTGGAAGAATTTGTAAGCACGACAAAAATCACAGTCTTTAAAATCTCAGAAACGCACCCCATCCCTTTTGCTGTATTCTATTCACTAGAAGTCAATCACTAGGTCCCTCACTCAGGCAGAGAGGATTACTCAAGTGCCATGGATACCTGAGGGCTTCCCAGGTAGCACTAGCGGTAAAGAAGCTGCCTGCCAATGCAGGAGCAGGAGACACGGGTTTGATCCCTGGGTCAGGAAGATCCCCTGGAGGAGAGCAGGAGACTGAGATCATTGAAGGCCATCTTAGAGGTCTGCCTATCACTATAGCCCTGTAGAGTTGTCTTTTGATAGATTATTAAAGGTGGATTTGCTGAAGGAAAGCATTAGTCGCTGAGTTGTGTCCAACTCTTTGCAACCCCATGGACTGTAGCCCACCAGGATCCTCTGTCCATGGGGATTCTCCAGAAAAGAATACTGAAGTGCATAACTATTCCCTTCTCCAAGGGGTCTTCTTGACCCAGGGATTGAACCTGGGTCTCCTGCCTCCTGGCAGGCAGATTTTTTTACCGTCTGAACCACGAGGGAACCCCCTAGCTAAAGGAAAAGGTGTGCATATTTAACAAGTTCAAGAAAGGGAGTTCCCTGGTGGCCTAGTGGTTAGGATTCTGGGCTTTCACTGCCGTGGCTCCGGTTCAATTCTTGGTCAGGGACCTGAGATCCTGCAAGCTGCACCGCAACGGCCAAAACAAGTATAAGTAAATAAAATCAAGTTTCAAGTATAACTATAAGATTTCTTTTCAAAAGTGTTACTGCAGCTTTCAAAGTTCATCTTGATAGGACTATTTGCTATTACCTGAGAGGAAGAGGTTGTAAATCCTCAAAGAGCCTTTGCCAGATTTTTTCAGGAGGCTCTCTTCCCCTCCTGTCTTCTTGTTCTCGCCCCTCCAAAATGTCCCAGAACCGGAAGTAGCTGTGCATCTTGCAACAGAAATGACAGGAAGTTTCTAACCAGCAGGTACGAGCCATTCCGTCATTGTAGCTACTAATCTAGGGTATGCTGATGTGGGTTGTGCCACTGAGAAGTGTTATTGCCTTTACTTGTTTGCTGGCTTGAGTGAGCTTTTTGCAGCCAGCTTTGGTGAGAGAGATGAAAAAGCAATTCATGGGGAGGGTAGATTGGGC
The DNA here is from genome assembly GCF_055505025.1 of Bos grunniens. NCBI lineage: Eukaryota > Metazoa > Chordata > Mammalia > Artiodactyla > Bovidae > Bos > Bos grunniens. The sequence continues at coordinate 15,332,668 of NC_141172.1, forward strand.
AGATGAGAACTAGGAAACACCACTTGAATCACTTCTAAATCCTCTGTCCTCAGGAGTTTCTGGTAGAGGAAGGATGAGGTGTAGGTTTATTTCTTCATTAGAAAGAATCTTTACTTAAAAGTACCCTCTTGTTTACTTGGATAGGGTTGGAGGAAATGAGAATTGCTTTATCTCCTTCCCACACACTTTTGGTGGTTTTATAAAATTATCCATAAGTACTTCCTAAACCTAGATTATTATAAAGACGAAGCAAGAGTGTTCCAAGTATATGGCTGCCCTCAGGTCGGGTGCCCCAGCGGAAAGCTTAGGCTCTCTCTGCAGCTTAGGTCCCTTCCTAAGGGAAAATGCACACCAAGATCCCTTCCTCCTGTGAGCAAGGTGGACAGGGCTGCAGAGCTGGGGAGAGTCCGCGACCCCTGATGGTGCTGAGGGAACATATTGATGGGGTTCCTGTTTGTGGCTAGCTCCTTGGGTGGAGGAGGGACTGGAATTCCCCATGCTCTGTCCCGACTTTCCACTTTCAGGTCCCTGCGTGGCCCCCACGAGCCCCGAGGCCCTTCTTGAATGTAGATCAGTTTAGCGTGCTAGCTCTCAGGGCAGCTGCTCCGTCTTTGCTTGTGATGCCAGCTTGGAAAACTTCTTGAACTGGGCATCTCCAGGGCCAAGGCCAGGCCTCCTTGCTGTCTGGGCCCTGGTGTGAGCCTGGTGCTGCAGGAGCCAATCTGGAGCGGCTTCACTTGCCAGCGGGACCAGTCCCCCCACAACCGCCCCTCCCCACCCGGACCCTCCCCCATCGGCTCTCACCCAGGGGCCTGTGCAGGTTGGGCTCACATTTCACAAGATGATTCTGCTAGATGAGAAAAACGTGCTTGAATCCGGACAGTGAGCCCAGCCATGTGGATTGCACTCCCTGCAGAAATGAGAACCTGAGTGCAGTGGCCTTTCAAACGGAAATAAATTAGGACTCCTTGGTCATCCTTGCCCTGCTCTGTCAGGTTTTGTCTTTTTCTAGAAACCACGCTGGGTTAGGCCAAATTAAAGGAGAGGAAATAAGGCCCAGCTCATTGCATAATCACCCTCAACTTCTAGGATGTGGGGCCAGCCATCTTGTGATTTCAAATATAAATATTTGCAAACGGTTTCTGTCTTGATCAGTTATGTAAAAATCTGCGTTTAAGATATGCCGAGGTGGCTGTTAAATGTGTTTCCTTTTTTAATGGGCCAGTCTTCTTTCTATGGAACTTTGTTTTTCAATTGTCAGCTATATTAAAGCTTTCGTTTTGTTTTGTTTTGTTTTGTTTTGTTTTTTTAACTGACTGACAATTGGTGGGAGAAATGTTTGTGGTTATGCTTATTGGAGTTTTTATAGATTCCTATATCATTTTCTTCCAAAAGGAATTTGAGTCATTTAAACTGTTTAAACTCACGTAGTTGCTTTTGGCTTTTTTTTTCTTCTTAAGAATAAAATGTAGTTTAAAGAAAATAAAATGCAGTTCAGATAGTATTAAACACCTGCTTTGGTCTCCTGAGTGGTAGGTGGTTGCTGTTTTCCTAGGAGTGGTGACTGTGTTTCTGTTTTTCCTCTTTTTTCTTCGAACAAATAGAGGAAATCTCTAATGGAGGCTTTCTCAACAAGACATATTGATGAATGTAGAATCTTAAATGAAAAAGAAGTCAGTGAATGTGGCTTCTTGGCCTCCGTGCTTGGACCAAAAATAAAGCGAGTTCTCACCACAGGCGTTTGGCACAAGGCTGTTGTTTTCCACCAGTTTCCTTGAGCAGCACACTTCTCCGGACGAAAATTCCCCAGCCTTGGGAGATTTTAAAGGGCCTCCCACCAACCTTGTTTCATTGTTTTTGAGAAAAGTAGTGTCACCCTCATTTGTCATTAAAGAATAGTGTGGGAAAAATAAATAAACCGACCCAAAGAATAAAACAGGAAAAACAAAAACCACTCCCCTAAATGAATGAAAAAATTTACACCCATCACCCTTTTGTGGATTAGCTCTTTCCATGCAAGTTGGTTTAGAAACTACAAGATTTTTTTTTTCTTTTGATCTTTTTTAGGGGGGTGGGTGGGTTGTCTTCTGGTTTTAACATTATTGGCAAGTCTACCCATTGTGCTTACATAAGAAAATAAAAATTAAGGTTTTGGTATTAAAACAGCACCTCTGGACTCAGGATGAGTTTTTCTGGAACTGCCCTGAGAAAGCTTGATTTCCTGTCATAAGATAGTAGGCATAAATGTCCAATCAACACAGGCTTTCTAGCTGGCTTCTCTGAAGAAGCCTCCTAAACTGGGCTATTGCCCTCCTGAAAGGCTCCTCTGCCTAGTGGCAGGAGGGAGGTGTCAGAGCACCAGACTTGACCAGAAATTTCCTGCTGTTCCTCACTCCCAGGACTGGCCGAGGTGGGTCAGACTCTTGAAGAACCACTGCCTTACTGACTGCCTACTGTGTGCCAGACCCACTGTGGACCTCTTCTCATCTCCTGTCTTATTCCATCACTTTTTTATATTTTTCTATAATTTGGTCCTGCATAAGACATCATTTAGGGGAAAAAAAGACTATGTTGCTTTAAAGAAAAAAAAGAATAACCACAGGGGAATTAAAGAAAAATTGTAATATATAATATATATGTGTATATATATATGATATATACATAAAATATATGCATGTGTGTATATATATATATTGTTGTTTGTTGTTTAGTCACTAAGTCATGTCTGACTCTTTTGAGACCCCAGGGACTACAGCCTGCCAGGCTCCTCTGTCCATGGGATTTCCAAGCAAGAATACTGGAGTGGGTTGCCATTTCCTTCTCCAGGGGATCTTCCCAACCCAGGGATCAAATCTGTGTCTTCTTCATTGGCAGGTGGATTCTTTACCTCTGAGCCACCAGGGAAGCCCCAATATATACATACATATAGAGAGAGATAGATTATGTATATATATATGCATATATATATATATATATATAGGCCTCCCAGGAGACATAAGAGACAGAAGTTCAATCCCAGGGTCAGGAAGATCCCCTGGAGAAGAAAATAGCAACACACTCCAGTATTCTTGCCTAGAGAATCCAATGGACAGTGGAGCCTGGTGGGCTATAGTCCATAGGGTCGCAAAGAGTTGGACACGACTGAAGCAACTTAGCATACACGCGTACTGCTAAGTTAGGAGCAGTGACCCATCTTCTGCATTGGCAGGTGGATTCTTTACTACTGAGCCACCAGGGAAGCCCCAGTACGTATGTGTATAGCTTCAGTTGAAGCGTTGAAAGTTATACTGAAGTTGCGGGCAGTTTTGAAGGGCAGCTAGGTATCACATTTGGGTAAACATTTAAGAGGTTTGTGGCTTAGTGGAAAGAGCACTGGCATCAAGGTTCAGACTTTGTTTCAGCTCCAGTCTGGCCTAATTGTGGGCCTCACCTCATTTTTCTGGGGATTAGGTGTGTTTGTTTCTGGTTTTGTGTTGAGTACATTAAGAGGATGAATTAAGTGATTTTCTCAGGCTCTTCCTGCTGTGAAACCCTTCCCACAATGATCTTGCTCCCAGGCCTGCCCAGCATATCCATGGTACATGGATGGTAGGATCTTGGCTTGAGGAGAATGGGTTTAAGGTGTTCCGGGTGACATATGGAGACAGGTTAGGGGCCAGGATCCTTGCTGCCATGTCTCGCTGTGAAGGGCTGTGAAGGGTGGATCTGGCAGAGGTGGAAGCTGGACGTGGGCACCAATGTCACAGAAGTAAAGTTTGCACTAAAGAAGGTGATGTGATATGTTTTCTTCTTATATACATATATTTAAAAAAAAAAATTCTCCAAGCTGATTTCCCTCCTCTCTTCCCCATTATTTTTCCTTTGAGGTATATTTTTTAAACTTATTTTCTTCATTCATACATTTATTTAATATATATTTCAGTGTCTTTTTGGTTTGGACACAATGCTAAAAGTTAGAGCTCTAACTGTAAAACAAAAATGAGTAGACTTCATGGCCTCGTGGATCTCACAGCTTAATTAAAATCAAGAAATTATTTCAGTAATACTAGATGCCAGAATAGATGGAACTATATCAAAGTTTTGAGTGACTATAGATTAGAAATCTAGCAAGTAGAACCAAAATGTCATAAATTTTTTAGCTAAGCAAAAATGTATAACTTTTCTAAAATATGTATTATATTATACATACTATTTATTTATATATGTGTACAAAGCTTTTCCAAATAGGTTCCAAATAGGAAAAGGAGTACGTCAAGGCTGTATATTGTCATCCTGCTTATTTAACTTATATGCAGAGTACATCATGAGAAACGCTGGGCTGGAAGAAGCACAAGCTGGAATCAAGATTGCCAGGAGAAATATCAATAACCTCAGATATGCAGATGACACCACCCTTATGGCAGAAAGTGAAGAGGAACTCAAAAGCCTCTTGATGAAATTGAAAGAGGAGAGTGAAAAAGTTAGCTTAAAGCTCAACATTCAGAAAACGAAGATCATGGCATCCGGTCCCATCACTTCATGGCAAATAGATGGGGAAACAGTGGAAACAGTGTCAGACTTTATTTTTCTAGGCTCCAAAATCACTGCAGATGGTGACTGCATCCATGAAATTAAAAGACGCTTACTCCTTGAAAGGAAAGTTATGACCAACCTAGAGAGCATATTCAAAAGCAGAGACATTACTTTGCCAACAAAGGTTCGTCTAGTCAAGGCTATGGTTTTTCCTGTGGTCATGTATGGATGTGAGAGTTGGACTGTGAAGAAGGCTGAGCGCCGAAGAATTGATGCTTCTGAACTGTGGTGTTGGAGAAGACTCTTGAGAGTCCCTTGGACTGCAAGGAGATCCAACCAGTCCATCCTAAAGGAAATTAGCCCTGGGATTTCTTTGGAAGGAATGATGCTAAAGCTGAAACTCCAGTACTTTGGCCACCTCATGCAAAGAGTTGACTCATTGGAAAAGACTCTGATGCTGGGAGGGATTGGGGGCAGGAGGAGAAGGGGATGACAGAGGATGATATGGCTGGATGGCATCACCGATTCGATGGATGTGAGTCTGGGTGAACTCTGGGAGTTGGTGATGGACAGGGAGGCCTGGTGTGCTGCGATTCATGGGGTCGCAAAGAGTCGGACACGACTGAGCGACTGAACTGAACTGACAAAGCTTTTCTATTATACTTGATAAAGAACAATGATAAAAGAGATAGAGAAACTGGGAAACATAAACTAAATGAATTGGGAGCATTACTTATGAAATAGAAAAAGGGAAACAAACTTGATAAAAGATCATCATGTAATCCAGTTGTTTTTATTTTTATTTTTTTTAAATTTATTTATTGTAATTGGAGGCTAATTACTTTACAATATTATAGTGGTTTTGCCATATATTGACATGATCCAGTTGTTTTTAAACATGGCTGCTCATTAGAATCATATCTGGTGCTTTGGAGAAAAACAATTCCTGGGCATTAAACTTATTTTTTAAACAAAATACAGAGGTTAGAGTTAGAGGCCTCTGTAGCATCATGCAAAGATGGCTACAAAGATCTACTGTGAGTTGTGAAACATTCTTTTAAGGCTGGGCATCCTTCCAAAGGAGCTGACTTGATGCTGGAAAATGAAAACGTGGATGCTGTTTAGATTGGCCTGGGGAACCGCAGGTCTAGTGGCTGCTGCTGATCTTTGCATGAAGTATCTCTGATTTCTGAAAAGGTTTCTTTTGTTGATCATCCTTTCCTCGTGATTCTGGGAGTGTGGCCCTCTCAGCTGGAGAAGGGACTGTTTTATCTGTGCAGCATTTGATTAGAAATGATCTAGATGTGCAATTCAGCCACACAGCTTCCTGTTCGTGCTGGGTCAGCACTGGTCCTCATGCTGCGATGCAGGCTAGGGTGGGATCCCAGGGCTCGGGGGGGAGAGATGGGCCAGACATGTGAGCACAGAGATGCAACACAGCTTGAGGTTACTGCATGAGTGTGAGAGAGCTGGGTACAAGCTGCAGGTATCACTGGACAAAGATGGTGAGCCATCCTGTCTCTTTTCCTTCCTCTTTTCTCTACCTCTTTCTCTTTCCTCTACCTCTGTCTCTGTCCTGCCAGAGGTTGAAGTTAACCCAGAGAGACACTTGAGGCTATGAGGCTGGGCAAGGGAGAGGCCTTATCTGGGGGACTCAGAGGCCTTATCTTATCATGGTTTAGATTCCATGTTTATATGCTATGGTCACAAGGCTGACCGTACCCTGTTTCTGGACAGTAGCCACCTGCAACCTGGGACTGTGAAGCCTTGAGCTCACTGACTGTTGTGGAATGTCCAGAGACACCTCACAGATGAAGGGCTCCTCCCTCTCTGCCTGTGGTGGCACAGTGACTGGGAGAGATGCTCCCCATGATGGTCTCTGTTGTCTGAGTCAACCCTTAAGGAGACTATGCATGCCTGGTGTGGAGACACAGAGCTTTGGCAGATAAGTAAGTTATGATGTGTTAAGTAGGGCTATCCTTGGATTAATATACCAAAGCTCTGCTAGAAAACAGCTAAGTTTACATAGGAAGCTTGTGTGCAAAACTGATATTAGCATCTCCAGGAGTTCAGTTCAGTCGCTCAGTCGTGTCCAACTCTTTGCGACCCCATGAACCGCAGCACGACAGGCCTCCCTGTCCATCACCAGCTCCTGGAGTCCACCCAAACCCATGTCCATTGAGTTGGTGATGCCATCCAACCATCTCATCCTCTGTCGTCCCTTCTCCTCCTGCCCTCAATCTTTCCAGCATCAGGGTCTTTTCAAATGAGTCAGCTCTTCGTATCAGGTGGCCAAAGTATTGTTTGGCCAAGAGTTTCAGCTTCAACATCATTCCTTCCAATGAACACCCAGGACTGATCTCCTTTAGGATGGACTGGTTGGATCTCCTTGCAGTCCAAGGGACTCTCAAGATTCTTCTCCAACACCACAGTTCAAAAGCATCAATTCTTCGGCACTTGGCTTTCTTTACAGCCCAACTCTCACATCCATACATGACTACTGGAAAAACCATAGCCTTGACTAGACGGACCTTTGTGGACAAAATAATGTCTCTGCTTTTTAATATGCTATCTATGTTGGTCATAAATTTTCTTCCAAGGAGTAAGCGTCTTTTAATTTCATGGCTGTAGTCACCATCTGCAGTGATTTTGACGATATTGGTGTTAGTACAAAGACATAGTGTGTAGCCCAGGGGAGTAAGTAGTTAAGGGGCAGAGTTTGGACTGAAGCCTACGTCTTTCTGACTCTGAAGGCAGAGCTCTGTCCAGTTTTCCAGGGGACCACATTGTTTACAATTACTTGTTTGATTTGGTTTTATTTCAAGCCTCTGTTTTAGTTGTTGTGGATGTGTTCAAGAACATAGAGAGGATAGCATTACTTAAATGATGGAGTGCTTACCTCTCGAGAACCTTGGAGTTATGCTCCTGTCCATCTGTTTCACCTGTTGCTGTTCAGTCCCAAGGAGTCGTGTCTGACTCCTTGCGACCCCATGGACGACAGCACACCAGGCTTCCCTGTCCTTCACCATCTCCTGGAGTTTGCTCAAACTCATATCCATTGACTTGCTGATGCAACCATCTCACCCTCTGTCGCCCCCTTCTCCTGCCCTCCATCTTTCCCAGCATCAGGGTCTTTTCTAATGAGTCAGTTTCATCTACTCGAATTGAAAAGCTCGCTGGTGGATGTTTGTCTTTTCTCTCGTGAGAGTTTCTCGGGATGCAGCCTAAATCCTCCAGTGGGATCCCTGTGTTTGATAAGAGGGGTAACTTCCTAATCAGTTGAGAAAGTTATTCTGTTATCAGCACACAGAGATCATAGCTGAGTTAAATCCTAATGTGTTGTATTAAACTTAAAAGCATTTAAAATTTTTAAATGAGAAATTTTATATTTCATTCCAAAAAAGTGTTTGGGAGATTAATGGGAGGGCATGGGATATGTAATTTGTCCTGTTATTATCAAAATACATGAAATAATATTGTACTACATTTTATTACATGCAAAAATACTGGAACTCTTTCACAATATTAAGTGGGTTATAAATACTGTGGAATCTTGACTCATTGTCAAATCATTTAAATTAATATTATTTCCTTTTGTCTGAGAATTACAAGTCCATGCAAATGAAGCCAGAAGGAAGCATTTGATTTCTTACTTTCATCCTCTCATTGCCACCCCTTCCCCTTACTCATTTAGTGGGTTATAAATACTGTGGAATCTTGACTCATTGTCAAATCATTTAAATTAATATTATTTCCTTTTGTCTGAGAATTACAAGTCCATGCAAATGAAGCCAGAAGGAAGTATTTGATTTCTTACTTTGATCCTCCCATTGCCACCCCTTCCCCTTACTCATTTGGAGAAGGCAATGACAACCCACTCCAGTACTCTTGCCTGGAAAATCCCACAGACAGAGGAGCCTGGTAGGCTGCAGTCCATGGGGTCGCTAAGAGGCGGGCACAACTGAGCGATTTCACTTTCACTTTCCCCTTACTCATAAACACATAATATTAATCTAAGTGTTTGATAGTGAGTCAGTATTCCCCAATATTTATAACCCACTTAGCTTAACTGAATCATTTTTCATTACTCATATCATTTCTTGGTGTTATGCTGGAATTCGTAGTTCCCTTTGTTACCAGTCACCGTGTCAATAGGGCTTCCCCGGTGGCCGAGCGGTAAAGAATCTTCCTGTAGTGCAGGAGCCGCAGGAGACGTGGATACAGTTCCTGGGTCAGGTAGATCCCCTGCAGGAGGGCATGGCAACCCACTCCAGTATTCTTGTCTGGGAAATCCCATGAACAGAGGAGCCTGGCAGGCTATAGTCCATAGGGTCACAGAGTCCAACATGACTGAAGCACGCACGCACCCACCCTGTCAATAACAATATAATGATTTTCCATGGAAGAAGTGCATCCGCATGTGCTATCGCTTTTGATTCTCACAGCAAAGCAATAACGAAAACCTTGAGAGGTAAGCATCATTATTTTTTAAAGGAAACAGAACTGAGGCGCATAAAAGGTGCCTTATTCAAAGATATAGCCATCAGAGTCATTGCCAGGTCCTGACTGCACACTGCAAAAGTTCAAGAAAGATGTGTCCCTAGGGGTGGCACACGACTGTGTACATAGCGCTAGGTCCGTGTTTCCCCCATCGTCTTCCATAACCCCCTTGGATGACTCCAGAAGTTCCTCTGGCTTTTTTTTTTTTTTTGGTTGAACTACTTAACTGTTTAAGAGGCAGTCGTTTTCATTGTTTTTTTAAATTTAGTAACTTATTTATCCATTTATTTTTGGCTGTGCTGGGTCTTTATTACTGCGCATGGCTTTTCAGTAGTTGCAGCTAGCGGGGGCTACTCTAGTGGTGCATGAGCTTCTCATTGTGATGGCTTCTCTTGTTGCAGAGCATGGGCTCTAGGTCTTCTTAATTAGGGTTAAGAGTTTTGGATTCAGCTTGGCTACCTACTGTTCCCATGACCTGGGACAAGTTTTAATCTCACTGTGTCTCAAGTTTCTCTAAGGATAACCTGGGGATAGTAATACCCAATTCATAATTTTCTACTTAAATAAATAGTAAAATAAATGTTAGTTACTTGACTATTATATAACGAGATTGAGTAGAATTTTAACCATTGTAATATTCTAATTGGCTGTTTGCTTTCTCAAGAATCTGACTTGCTGTTAAAACTTGTATCAGGAGGGAGGCTCAAGAGGGAGGGGCTATTTATAGCTGATTCATGTTGTACAGCAGAAAGGAACACAACATTGTAAAGCAATTATACTCTAAAAAAAATTTTTTTTAATGGTACAAACTTTCAGTTATAAGATAAAGCATAGAATATACAACCTGATAAATATAATTAACACAGCTGTGTGTTATATATGAAAAGTAAGAGTAAATATTGAGTTCTTATCACAATGAAATATATATTTTTCTTTTATTTTGTATCTGAGGGGATGGATGTTCACTAAACTTATTGTGGTAATTATTTAATAATGTATATAAGTCAAATCATTACATTGCATACCTTAAACTTACACAGTGCTGTATGTCAGTTATATCTCAATAAAATTGGAATAAAAAGACTTAACATCATATTATGATTCAAAGGATGGTGATGATAAAAGCAGCAACCATGTTATGCACTGTCTTCTGTGTTCCAAACATTTAACAAATATACCCTGTGGAATTCCCACAACCTTACAGATGGCTGTGTTCTTAGCCCTGGACTATATTAGCTCCAAATTTTGTCTGTCATTGCTGTCAATTCTACCCATCCCTCCCCCCTGCCCCTGCCAGCTTAAAATAGTAACCTTTTGAAAATTTGAAATGTATTTTCCAATTTCCAGTCTTCTAGCAAACTGTGTGTTCTCTGCCACCTTCAAAGGTCTCTTGCAGTGCTTCCAGACGTCATACATAAATTCCCATAGTGCCAGGGGTAAGAATTTTCCAGACCCTGAGACTCAAATCCACTTAGAGTGGCTAAAAGTAAGTAAGTCTGTTAATAGTTACAGAAACCAACTTCCTTGAATTTGAACATTTTTCCTTTAAAGCAAGACTTTTCCAAGAAAGAATTGGCATATCCTGTCTCAGAGAGAAAGAAGGAAATGGTAATTGACAATGACCTTTATCCCAGTATCCGATGGAGGTTCTCACTGGCATCGTACCAGCTGGTATAAACCTGCGCTTTGAAAAGTAAAAAAACATTTTTCACTTGCTGTAATTTTTTATTTCACCTGTTAAATTAGCTGTATCTGTACTTACCACCTCATCCTCCATTTCTCTACTACCATCTGCCTAGGTATTGTGGTCCCAACAAATCATGATTTTTTTTTTTTTAACTATAGGTGAAAGATTTGGGAATAGAGAGCAAGTGGCTTGCTAACTTGGAGAGGTTTTTTCCTTTTAAAAATTATTAAAATAATTAGGTTGCATTTCATAAATATTAAATGAGTCAACTGCACATTTATCTTACAATAATTTTACTTTCATTGTTTATTTTTGAAACTACGATAAGATTGGATCAACTCTGTGCAAGGTGGAACCAAAGATTTGCCATCTCCCTCATTACTGGAAATCTGAACCAGTCTCTACTGGGCTCAGGAAGGCCTTTATTTAAGAGAACTTTATTCTGTTTAAGAAAAAATATTTTTAAAAGTCTGTCTTTTCTTCAGCACATTGTGAGTATATGGTAAATTGCATAGCTGCAAGCCAAGTTGCTTCAGCTGTGTCCAACTCTCGTGACCTTACGGACTGTAGCTGCCAGGCTCCTCTGTCCGTGGGATTCTCCAGGCCAGGTTGCTTCTTTACCACTAGCACCACCTGGGAAGCCCATGTGGTAAATTAAACCACACCAAATAAATCCCCACTGTCTATCCTTCTATTCTTTTTAGCCTTTCTTACCACTAAGTGTCCTCTTCTGAATGGCGATGTTTCCGAGGCTGTGAAGTGGAGGATTCTTACGGGTCTCTGCTGTAAAACCCGAGCATTGACCTGTCACTGCTGTTGCTGTCGCTGCAATGTACAAGCTTGCATGCAATGTTTTTGTCTTTGGAAGGCTTATATTCTTAATGCTAGACTGCCCACACTGGTGATGGAAATATGCAAATAAGCAATGAGAAAGCAACTTGAATGAACACTGAAGAGCTAGAAATTAATGGGGAATGTTGGTCATGTGACAGACTTCTGTGGGGCTGTACCTGTTTGTACTGACTTGATCTGTGTTCAGAAATAATCTGGGCATTTTAAAGCTCTGAAATCATACATGTCTTTGAAGATGAAAATGAGGCAGCACTGTTTTTCCCAACTAGTTTAAAATGCAACAATATGGCGGCTCAAAGATGAGGAGATAGATTAGTTGGATTAAAAAAAAAAAAGCAAGATTGTTTCTTAGGCAGGAATCTCTGCAATATGGGGACTGTTTTGTGAGCAAAGATAGCACCTAATGACTAGGCAGGAGTAAAACATTCCATAAAGGTCAATAGAGTCACATTTTTAGGTACACTCCTTCTATTGGAGCCTAAGAAGGTCAGATGATGTAGAAATTATTTGTGTGTGCACCCATGCACGCGTGCACACACACACACACACACATACATACATTTCTCTAAAATAGAAACCTAATCTACTTTTATTCAATATTTGAGATGTTAAAGGAGGGTTCCATGGACTATTCTAGCCCTAATGAGAAAAAATAAAGTGGAAAGGTAAGAAATCAGATGAGTCATTCTTTAATTTCAAAGACCTGCAATTTTAGGTAACTCATGGGAAAGGAGCAGCCCCTTTGAGAGAGAAGATGGACACATGTCTTGACCTCTCAGGAGAGGATGCCTCAGAACAGCCCAGCTGTTGGCAAAATCTGACCTCAGTGTGCTGGCAGTGAACTTGCAGCTTCAGGTCACATCCCTAAATAATGAAAGGAGAAAAACTGGTTTGGTTTCATTTTTGTCATTTCACTTTGATGCGAAGGGTTCTTCATTCACTGTCAATTATTCATTCATTCAGCAAACACTTAGTGAAGTTGGCTCTGTTCCAGGCATCATCCTAGCTCCTGGGGAGGCCCCCCACAAAGAAGACAGCACAGAAATTCCCTCATGTGAGGTCCTTCTGGGGCTCCCATGTTCCTAAGTCCTTCCTGTAGTGAATTGCCCTGCCAGCTGGCCCTGACAGAAGGAGTGCTTCATCCTACAGAGAAGACAGTAAGCTTCCTTCCCCTGGCTAATGTCACTGTGTCCCTCTGCTTTCTGTCCTGCCCAGCCTCTGTACTTCCAATTGCTAAAGAGGATGTGTCTCTCAGGAGTGGATGGGAGAGTTGTTTCTTTTCTCCCTTCTTCTTGGCCAGGACTCTGATTTTTCAACTAATTAAGTTAGAAGACATCAAGAGGAAAAGAAAAATAAGAACTTTCCTTGCCAGTGTTGCTTAGTTACCTCGACAACATTTTCTTGCTGCCCAGCTGAATGCTCTCTGCATATTTTTATAGCGCACGTATTTTATTGCTATATTGATCTATTTAGCAGAAAATATGGAGAACACATTGAGCTCCTGTCAATTCTGCGCTGTTTATTTGAATTTCCTTTTTTCTCTTCATTGTCCTTTTCGTTCCTGACCTGAGTAATACTGTACAGGAATCCCATCATAATCCATGTGGGGGCATTTAACTTTGTAGCTAAAAAGGCAAAAGCCCAAGAACTGACCTTAAAATTAGACAACAAACTGTGGACTTTTCAAAGACAGGGCCCGGATTTTAATTAGCTCTGCGTCCTAGAAAAGGTTTATTGGTGGCATGAGCTGTTGGCTTCAGACATGTATTAAGTACCAGCATTGTAGTAGGTGTTATTCATAACATAGAATTTGCTATAGGTTTTAGCCAGGGGGCAAAACTGGTGACTTGATCTTTTCTTTCTGGAGACCGGACAAAGACAGAGAAAAATGGCTGTGTTGTTGCCTGTGCCACATTGTTTAGCCGAAGCAGCTTTCCTGCGTGCAGCCGTGGGAGCAGTAGAGGAGCCACAGCCCATCTGGCACTTACGAGAAGGTATTCACAGGGAACCTCCTGGATCCAGGGGCTGTGCTGTCTGAGTCAAGCCAGATCAAAAGACCTGGTCATTGTTACCATCTGTCAAGGCAATTGTATTCAAAACACTGAGTCTCTCCTCATTCTTTTTCTCAAACAGACACACACTCAGCTGAAAATGAGATTTGTTTTTTTAACTGGAGTCTAGTTGCTTTAAGCAAAATGGCCTTAAAAGCAAACAAACAAAAACCCAGTATGTTTAAATACATACAATGTCTGTAATGTGTTATGAAAATAGGTGTGATTTCTCTTGGTGAAAAAATACTGGAAATGTGATATTAAGATAATGTATAGTTTATAATTGAAAGAGTAAATTGAAGAGTTCAGTGGGAAAAAAATGAAAACTGGGTTTATGAAGCAAACTCTTGACCAAACAACACATGGAAGTGTATTAGTTCTCCCCTTTCCCAGCTCGCTCACCCAGTACTCTTCAAAGCATGTACTTCGGAGATTTTGTTAAAATGCAGGCTTAGATCTACTGGGTCTGGGGAGAGGCCCGAGAGTCTGCATTTCTAACAAGCCCTCTTAGATCAGACCTTGTTAGCTAAAGTGTCATCCATGGACTTAGAGATTTGGCATTACCCGGGAACTTGCTAGAAACATAAATTCTTAGATGCAGCCCAGACCTACTGGACCAGAAGCTGCATTTTGACAAGATCCCATGTTCACATTCAAGAGATGCTGCTCTAACCATTTCATAAACCTACAGTGTCCATTGTGGGTAAGGATCCTGATGGGGCCCTGTGTTAAAAGTTAGGTTGGATGGATTTCTTGGTGCCTTTTAATTTCAAAACTTTTTTGGGCACTTGCCTCAGTCGAGCATCTGACCCTCAGATAAAGACACGGACAGGTGCCTCTTTGTTCGTTCAGTGGCATGCTGAATTTGTTTTTATCTTTCTTGGAGTGCCCTTGTCTTTAAACATGGGGGCCCACTGACCAACCTATCCCTGTTCCAGAAAACTTTAGACAAAAAAGTTTGACTGGAGGACTTCCCTGGTAGTCCAGTGGCTAAGACCCTGTGCTCCCAAATGTAGGGGGCCCGGGTTCAATCCCAAGTCAGGGAACTAGATCCCATGCGCCACAGCTAAAGATCGCACGTGCCACAGCTAAGACCTGGCACAGCCAAATAAATAAATATTAAAAAAAAAAAAAAGTGTGACCGGAAGAGACAACCTTACATCTGAATGATGTCAGAATGATGAACGTGTTTCAAACAACACTAGGAGGTCAGAGTTTCTTCATCTGTAAAATGGCAATAAGAATACCACCTGTTCTAGCTTCCTTTATAGTCATGTTGTGAGGAGCTGGGAAATCTATATCTGAATGGGGCCTTGAAAACATAAAGATGGTCATGAGATTTAAAAACAACTTCAGTAAAAAAAAAAAGTCCTATGTATTTCAGTGTCAGAGAGGTCTGGATTCAAAATTTAACCTTTTCCATCTACTAATTTTGTGATTTCTGCAAAATTATTTCATGTGGTTGAGTCTCAGTTTCTTTTTATATAAGATGATCGTAAAATCATCTATCATGCAGTGTGCATGTGCTAGGTTGCTTCAGTCATGTCCAACTCTCCGTGACCTTATAGAGTGTAGCCCACCAGGCTCCTCTGTCCGTGGGATTCTCCAGGAAAGAATACTGGAGTGAGTTCCCATGCCCTCCTCCAGGGGATCTTTCCGGCCCAGGAATCGAATCCGTGTCTCTCATGTCTCCTGCATTGGCTGGTGGGTTCTTTACCGTTAGTACCACCTGGGAAGCTTCCTGTCATGGAAGTGAGGGTTAAAATGTAAATAATATTTGTAAAAATCTGGTGCATAGTAGAGTTTAATAAAAGTAGCCAAGAGCAGCACATTAAATTACTTGGTTGAGAAATAATCCTCCAAAGATGATTTTTCCCTCAGTTAAGCCTGTAACACTGGGGCAAGGGAAAAAAAAAAAAGAGGTTAAAGGTTTGAATGGGGCTTCCCTGGTGGCTCAGTGGTAAAGAATACGCCTGTAATGCAGGAGACCTGGATTCCATCCCTGAATTGGGAAGATCCCCTGAAGGAGGGCCCGGCTACCCACTCCAGTATTCTTGCCTGGAGAATCCCCATGGACAGAGGAGCCTGGCGGGCTACATCCACCGGGTAGCAAAAAGTCAAGACACAATTGAGAGATTAATACAAAGGTTTACATAAACATTGATCCGGTTCAAGAGATTAACATCTTGAAGTTAGTTATGTGAGGGTCTGTCTGTGAAAGAAAAATCCCCAACCTCAAACAAGGGTTTAATATTTATTTAAACCTTAGTGAGCACCATGCACTGAGGGCTTTGTGATATGGAGGATTTGCTATGATTATTCTGTACATTCGCACGCTCTCAGCACAGGCACCAGAGGGACGGGATGGTGTCCACAACAGCCTGGTACGAAGGTAGTCTTCCACGCTGGTGTCCGTGCACAGACACTCCAGGGCATGGGGAAACAGCCGAATTAATGGCAACGAGGGTCATGTGAGGTGATGAGAGAAGATTGCTTTGCGGACCGTGGGAATGGATGGTCCCCTCATTATCAGAATAACAGAATAGCAAGTCTTATTTACTGGAGCCGTGAGGGGGTGGCTGTTGGGTTCTTGCTGCTTTACTGTCAGCAATTAAGCATTTGCAATACAGAAGGACTATTGTCTCTTTTAAGAGGAAATAAAAGCCCTCATCCTCCTCTATCTTCCCAACCTCTAGCTCCTGGTTTTATTTTGGAAATGCTCTTTGAAGGCCTTTGGTTTTCTTGTTTCTTTTCAGGCAGATACACCCTTTGGGAAGTTATTGGTTTTTTTTTTTTTGCAGACAAGATTGCCTCTTTCTTTCCCTAGAGTTTGCAGAGTTTTTGTGCTGATAACCTTCCTCGAGATGTTCCGAAGTGACCGGAAATGTGATTTCCCAGACAGCCAAAGGCAGGGTGCCACGTGAACCACTTTTCCACACAGGTCTCCTTGTGGGGAGTGTGTATACTCAAGGCCAAGTGATGAGGGGAAGAAACACCTCACTGATACATGGTCTGGCAGTGAAAAGCTAATAGGAAGAGGATGGGGTTTAGAGGGAGGAAGTAAACAGACTGAGGCTTCAGTTGCCAGAAGAGGCCTTTAACTGAATAATCTGAATATCAACGCTTCTGAACCAAGACCAGAGTCTATGAGAGGGAATCGGGGTGTCTTAGATGGTTTTGGGTTCTGTTTTTGTTTAGCCTGAATAACTTAAGTTTGAATGCATCACCAAACCCTGTTCGAGTGTGGCCTACTGGAACCCCTGCTTGGGAGGAAAATGGCAGATCAGTGGGATCGTGCCTCAAGTCCATCTCAGCAGATGCCATGATGGGCTCTTCTGGCTCTGGCCACAGCTGTGGGCTAATTTTGCTAGGGCGTGATCCATGGGCAGATCAATGGTCTCCTCTCTGTTTTCAGGCCACAGGACACAGTCTTCACTTCCAGCCAGTCAGTACTTGTGTTTTTAGAGGAATATGTGCATGGAAGTGCTAGGTCAGAGGCTTTATGAATGAACCAGTAGGAGAAACAGATTGAGGAGGATCACTTTTTAGAATGTAAGACTTTGTGGAAAGAGCATTTGCTGGGAGTGTAAAACCGAATCTCAATCCTAACCATGCCCCTACTCGATGTGGGGCCTTGTTTACAACTACTTTTATCTCTTGGATACTGTGGTTACTTTGTGTGTGTGTTAGTCGCTCAGGCATGTCCGACTCTTTGCAGCCCCTCTTAGTCTGTCCATGAAATTCTCCAGTCAAGAATACTGGAGTGGGTTGCCATTTCCATCTTCAGGGGATCTTCTCAACCCAGGGTTTGAACCTGGGTCTCTTGTATTGCAGGCAGTTGCTTTACTATCTGAGCTACTAGGAAAGCGGGTCTTGGAGACCCAGGGTTAATGATATCTACTACAAATCTACTACACTTGCTCGAAATCTACTCTGCTGCTGCTGCTGCTAAGTTGCTTCAGTCCTGTCCGACTCTGCGACCCCATGGACTGCAGCCTACCAGGCTCCTCCGTCCATGGGATTTTCCAGGCAAGAGTACTGGAGTGGGGTGCCATTGCCTTCTCCGTGAAATCTACTTTAAACCACACCAAAATTTTGAAAGGGTGAAATGAGGTGCCAGAGAAGAGAACATTGAAGACTTCAAAGCTGCAGTGTCCAATATGACAATCACTAGCCACATATGGCTTTTGGGATTATTATTTAATTATCAATTTTTTTAAATTAATTAAAATTAAGTAAAATGAAACATTTAGTTTCTGAGTCATACTAGCCACCTTTTTAGTTCTCAGTAGACACATGTGGCTAGTGGATACCATATTGGACAATAAATATATAGAACATCTGCATTATCACAAAGTTTTATGGGCAGCTCTGCCTCAAAGCACTATCTAGGGTGTGATATTAAAGATGTCAAGGGTGGCATGTTTAGGAGTGATAAATACTGTCACAGGGGTTCTTAGAAAGAAACAACCCACCCAAGTTGGCTGGAGTAAAATGAGATATTTATATGACTAATTCAAGAAAAATACACGTGCCCCAAGGGATCTCTTGGGAGTCCCTTGGACAGCAAGGAGATCAAACCAGTCAATCCTAAAGAAAAACAGCCCTTTTCCTAAGGGAAATTGATCCCAAGGGTTGGAAATACAACCAGACTTCAAGAGGAATTGGAACCAGTTCGGAAGACTATGGAGAACACAAGAAGTATGGCTGAGTGCCTTCGATGTTTACCTAAAACTGTTGTATTTTTAATACAAAATAAAAAGTTAAAAACAAAAGAAGCTACTCTCTCCCCACTGCCTCTCCCTTTTTCTCTTGTTGTTCTCTCCCTGTGTCTCTTTTTCTCTGTCCATGGGATCTTCCTTCCTCTCCCCCTCCTTCACTTCTTTCTCTTCTTCTTTCTCTACCCCTTCCCTTCTCCTCTCTCCTCTCTACACATCCAGGTTTCTCAACTGTACTACCCATGGTCCAAAGAGGGCTCAATGCAATTCAGTTCTTAAAACGTACTTTATTGCAGCGTCATCGATTTACAGTGCTGTGTTGGTTTCCAGGGCACAGCAAAGTGATTCAGTTATACATGTATATAATATTTTGCATCAGATCAGATCAGATCAGTCGCTCAGTCGTGTCCGACTCTTTGTGACCCCATGAATCGCAGCATGCCAGGCCTCCCTGTCCCTCACCAACTCCGCATCTGCTACTCCCAAACCCCAGTCCTCTCCCAACCCTCCTCCTTGGCAACCACCTGCTCTCTATGTCTGTGAGCCTGTTTCTGTTTTGTAAATAATTTCATTTGTGTCAGATTTTAGATTCCACATATAAGTGATAGCATATGGTATTTGTCTCTCTCTGCCTGACTTACTTCATTGAGTATGGTAATCTGCAGGTCCATTTATGTTGCTGCAGATGGCATTATTTAATTCTTCTTATGGCTGAGTAATATTCCATTGTATATATATATATATAACTATATCTTCTTTATCCATTCATCTGTCAATGAACAGTTACATTGTCTCCATGTCTTAGGTCTTCAGTTCAGTTCAGTCGCTCAGTCATGTCCAATTCTTTGAGACCCCATGGACGGCAGCATGCCAGGCTTCTCTGTCCATCACCAACTCCTGGAGCTTGCTCAAACTCATGCCCATCGAGTTGATGATGCCATCCAACCGTCTCATCTTCTGTCATCCCCTTCTCCTCCTGCCTTCAATCTTTCCCAGTATCAGGGTCTTTTCCAATGAGTCAGTTCTTTGCGTTAAGTGGCCAAATATTGGAGTTTCAGCATGAGTCCTTCCAATGAATATTCAGGACTGATTTCCTTTAAGATGGACTGGTTGGATCTCCTTGCAGTCCAAGGGACTCTCAAGAGTCTTTTCCAACATCACAGTTCAAAAACATCAATTCTTCAGCATTCAGCTTTCTTTATGGTCCAACTCTCACATCCATACATGACTACTGGGAAAACCATAGCTTTGACTAGATGGACCTTTGTTGGTAAAGTAATGTCTCTGCTTTTTAATATGCTGTCTAGGTTCGTCATAGCTTTTCTTCCAAGGAGCAAGTGTCTTTTAATTTCATGGCTGCAGTCACCATCTGCAGTGATTTTGGAGCCCAGGAATATAAAATCTCTCATTGTTTCCATTGTTTCCCCATCTATTTGCCATGAAGTGATGGGACTGGATGCCATGATCTTAATTTTCTGAATGTTGAGTTTTAAGCCAGCTTTTTCACTCTCCTCTTTAACTTTCATCAAGAGGCTCTTAGTTCTTCTTTGCTTTCTGCCATAAGGGTGGTGTTATCTGGGTACCTGAGGTTATTGATATTTCTCCTGGCAATCTTGATTCAAGCTTGTGCTTCATTCAGCCCAGCATTTCACATGATGTACTCTGCATATAAGTTAAATATGCAGGGTGACAATATACCCTGCATATTGATAAACTCCTTTCCAGATTTGGAACCAGTCTTTTGTTCTCCTGTCTTGGCTATTGTAAATAGTGTCAAGCAGACCCAGTTTTCATCACTTCTCAGGGATAATACAAAGGCTGGATCCTGATTCCAAGTTTCTAGGGAAATTTGCTCCAATCAGGTGTGTCCAAGAGGATGGGGGTCGTGTCCTCATGCTTACTCAAGGGTAGTGAAGGGTGGGACAGATAATCTAAAAAGGAGCATATGGGGATGTTATTGACTATCATGTTGATCCTTAACACCTTGGAGTGGCCCATTGAAACTATGACCACTTAGCGAAAAGTTGTCAGAGATTTGACTAAGGCCGTAAAGAAAAAGGGTGTGATACCTTTTCACCTGGGGTTATATGATTTGATCACCAATACAGATTCTCAAGGGTTTGGCTTGACTTCTACATTATTATACCTGGTTGTAAGCGGACACAGTCAGAAGCAAGGCGGAAATCGGGTCTAAGCCTTTGTCATTTCTTAAATACAAATGGAACACTAATGAGACCCTTTTCCTCTCCTACCTTTAGGAAGAAACATGAAGTTCCCCTGGAAATCATTCAAGAGGAAGATGGAAAGGGCTATCTAAAAGAGACTGAGAGCTGCAGACCACAAGACTGGGGCCAGAGGGCTGGCAGTGGAAACCCCTGTTGGGTTGCCATCTCTCACTGAAAAGTCCCAGTTGCCTTTTTACTTCCTGCCGAAGGAAGGGGGAAAAGGAGCAGACCATGTCCATAGCCTTGAAGCAGGTGTTCAACAAGGACAAGACCTTCCGGCCAAAGAGGAAATTTGAACCTGGCACGCAGAGGTTCGAACTCCACAAACGGGCTCAGGCCTCCCTCAACTCAGGCGTGGACCTGAAGGCAGCCGTGCAGCTGCCCAGTGGGGAGGACCAGAATGACTGGGTGGCGGTGCACGTGGTGGACTTCTTCAATCGCATCAACCTCATCTACGGCACCATCTGTGAGTTCTGCACCGAACGGACCTGCCCTGTGATGTCAGGGGGCCCCAAATACGAATACCGGTGGCAGGATGACCTCAAGTACAAGAAGCCGACTGCCCTGCCGGCCCCCCAGTACATGAACCTTCTCATGGATTGGATCGAGGTCCAGATCAACAATGAAGACATCTTTCCAACGTGTGTGGGTAAGTCCGTGACCAGCTGCCTGGTTATTTTGTCACATCCCACCCAAGCTTGGAAAGTTGGCAGAGGCTTCTTCTGAAGCGGCCTGCCTTTGAATGCTGGATAGCATCCATGTCACAGTTTCCCTAAGTCCCATCATTCACGTATCTGCAGTTTCTTTTTCCATATCTAAGGACCTTATGGAAAAAGAATCATGTGTGGACCACTTATAATTATTCCGTGGTCCTCAATAGTGGGGAACACTGGCTTGATGAAAAATTAAATTTGATCTTATTGACTTCCTTAGGATTAGACTCCAAACCCACCCAGAGTTCCTAGTGAAATTTTTAATTTGGAGCTAATTAACTGGTTAGTTATACTAACTCTAGTGCAATGATTGGTAGTCATCTCTCAGGATGAGAAATCCCAATGTGAAAATCCATGGATTTGTTTGGGAGTTGAACAAACAGGTAGTTGGCATTTTGCAGAAACAAGACCCTGGCATTCTCTTCTTCCCTGATCATAGGTATTAATTCCTGGCTGCTCTATTAACTCTGGACCATTGTGGAGTGACTAGACCAACGCAGCCACTTGGAATGTAAATGCTTTCATCTGCTTTGTACTAAAAGCCATGAAACTCTTCAAGGGGAAGGACCAGACCTTTTCCATGTCTTTTATTTCTTTATGCTGCTGATCATTGGGTCTGCCTGCCTGGCAGGATGAATTTACAATTCAGTTTTAGGGCCTTTGGGTCAGTAGAGATGAACACTCTACTCCTTGCCTTGTTGTAACTCTGATGCCCAGGATGGTCCCCTGGAACCTTTTAGGCACTGAGAAACTATTTGTAGAATGATTGAAAAAATACTTATGCTGCTGCAAAATATTATTGAGAAGATCTGAGAAGGTTGGGGTATTAAAAAAAAAAAAGCATTTGAAACACATTGCTGAAATCACCTTTTATGGGGCATGTGTCCCCATGTGGCATATGGGAAGTTGAAGTGGGGTGTATGGAAGTAATTGCTTATGTAAAAATAAAACATTATAACTTGACCAGAGTAGTACGTCCATCTTGAAATATTCAGCACACAAACCAATTTGCTCAGATTCCTCTTGTTACCTTGCCTTGCCTGATTTCCTCTTGCACTTTCTCTCTGCTGGCTCTTGTAGGGCAGGAGGTGGGGTTCATGATAACACAGTCCCCCTTGGTTGACTCGCCAGCATAGGAGGAAGAAGGCAGGTTTCAGAAACTCCCCTATCTGTATAACTGGTGCCTTGGAGGAGTAGCAATTTTGGCTCACGTCTTGCATTTTCATTGACTGTTGGAGGCTTCTTTTGGAGCTGGGAGGAATTTGTCTTTTCCAAAAGCATTACAAGCCACTGCCAAGGCTCTGTGCAGAACATGTGATAGCAATAAAGATAAATAAATCTGGGCAAGGATCCCTCCTCATTGTCCTCCCTCTTCTGTTTCTGTTCTTTGATGCTTTGAACTCTGGGCACTGCTGTTCTCTCTGGCAGCTGTGGTTACCACACAAAGTTGCTGACCAGAAAGAACATCACGGAGCCTGGTGTGTTACTTAAGGGCGAGGAAGCTTCTGGCGGTCTCCTTGGAAAATAGGACATCATAGGTGATTTTAGATTTTGGAGGAAATCAGTGGATGCTGCTGGATCTCTCAGAGTAATTGACTTTGCTTTCTTTTTCTAAATGGTTTCTTTAGCCATTCACTATGCTTGGGGCATGCTCACTTGATCAGAATCCACTGTTTCAGCTCTTCCCAATATGGACTTCACACTATGAAAGTGTTCTGAGAGGTCTTAATATGTGCGTATGTTTTGTCTTTTTTTTCCCCCCATGGAAAAATAAGTTTGGGAAATGTTTAGTGAAACTGATTTCTTTACTGAAGGACTTTATATTAATGTGCATTAAATCTCCAAGAAATCTCTTGAGAAATCTGTATGCAGGTCAGTAAGCAATGAACTGGACATGGAACAACAGACTGGTTCCAAATAGGAAAAGGAGTACATCAAGGCTGTATATTGTTACCCTGCATATTTAACTTATATGCAGAGTACATCATGAGAAATGCTGGGCTGGGTGAAACACAAGCTGGAATCAAGATTGCTGGGAGAAGTATCAATAACCTCAGATAGGCAATTGATGCCACCCTCATGACAGAAAGTGAAGAATAACTAAAGAGCCTCTTGATGAAAGTGAAAGAGGAGAGTGAAAGAGTTGGCTTTTTTTTAAAGCTCAACATTCAGAAAGCTAAGATTATGGCATCTGGTCCCATCACTTCATGGAAAATAGATGGGGAAACAGTGGAAACAGTGACAGACTTTATTTTTGAGGGCTCCAAAATCACTTCAGATGGTAACTGCAGCCATGAAATTAAAAGATGCTTACTCCATGGAAGGAAAGTTATGACCAACCTAGACAGAATATTAAAAAGCAGAGACATTACTTTGCCAACAAAGGTCCGTCTAGTCAAGGCTATGGTTTTTCCAGTAGTTGTGTATAGAAGGCACTGGTGACCCACTCCAGTACTCTTGCCTGGAAAATCCCATGGATGGAGGAGCCTGGTAGGCTGCCGTGTAAGGGGTCCCACAGAGTCGGACACGACTGTCACGACTTAGCAGCAGCAGCAGCAGCATGTATGAGAGAGGTGGATTATAAAGAAAGCTGAAAGCTGAAGAATTGATGCTTTTGAACTGTGGTGTTGGAGAAGACTCTTGAGAGTCCCTTGGACTGCAAAGAAATCAAACCAGTCAATCCTAAAGGAAATCAGTCCTGAATATTCATTGGAAGGACTGATGCTGAAGCTGAAACTCCAATACTTGGGTCACCTGATGCAAAGAACTGACTCATTTGAAAAGACCCTGATGCTGGGAAAGATTGAAGGCAGGAGGAGAAGGGGACAATAGAGGATGAGATGGTTGGATGGCATCACCAACTCAATGGACATGAGTTTGAGTAAACTCCGGGAGTTGGTGATGGACAGGGAGGCCTGGTGTGCTGTGGTCCATGGGGTTGCAAAAAGTCGGACACGACTGAGTGACTGAACTGAACTCAAATCTCCAAGAAAAGAATATGGTAGTATGTAGGGGCTTCCCTGGTGGCTCAGATAGTAAAAGAATCTGCCTGCTAGTTTGATCCCTGGGTCAGGAAAATCCCCTGGAGAAGGGAATGGCTACCCACTCCAGGATTCTTGCCTGGAGAATTCCATGGATAGAGGAGCCTGGCGGACTACAGCCCGTGGGGTTGCAAAGAGTTGGACACCACTGAGCAACTAACACTTTCACTTTCAGTGTATCCTAATTTGAACCTGGTACCTTCTTTCTTAATGGAATACTGTTAGCATCTTTCGAGAAATGTTCATCTGTATACATTAGAGTTGGCAAACTTTTGTATGTATCAGAATTACTTGGGTCTTCTTTTCAAAATGTAAATTCCTTGGTTTTCTCCCTCAACAACTAAATCAGAATCTCTTAGGTAAGGCCTAAGTATCTGTACTTTTAGTAAGCTCCCCCCACTCTTCTTGTTTATTGTAACCACCCAGAATACTTTCTGTCCCTTCCCCAGGAATCATTTGTTTCTTATCTCTCTGGTTTTATCCATGTCATTCTCTCCTTTGAAATCCCCTAACATCTCTGTCTAGTGAATTCTCATGCATCCTTTATACCATCTCCTCTGTGAAGACTGTCATCTTTCAGAATGTAAACCCCTTAAAGTTATGGAATATGTCTTATTCAGTTGACTATTTGAGCACCAAGTCCAGTCCTGGTGCTTTACAAGTTGTTGGATGGATAGATGGATAGAAAAATAATCCTTATAAAATTCCAGCATGTGTATGGTATGGTGCTGGTGATCAGAGTAAGCAAATGTCTCTGAAACCCATTATCACCATTCCTGCGTATTTCCTGCACCTTGCCTTCCATGGGGTTTAGTTTTCTCTGTTTAACTTTTGCAAGATTAAAACATTGGTTGTTCAGTCGCTAAGTTGTGTCTGACTCTGCAACGCCATAGACTGCAGCACACCAAGCTCTTCTGTCCTTAAGTATCTCCCTGAGTTTGCTCAAATTCCTGTTCATTGAGTTGATAATGCCATCCAACCATCTCATCCTCTGTCGCCCCTTTCTCCTGCCCTAAATCTTTCCCAGCACCAGGGTCTTTCCCAATGAGCTGGCTCTTTGCATCCGGGATTTCTGCTTTGGCCCAGCTGCTTCATTCTTTCAGAGCTATTAGTATTATTAATTGCCCTTCCCTCTTCCCCAGGAGCATATTGGACACCTTCTGACCGGGGAGGCTTATCTTCTGATGTGATATCTTTTTGCCTTTTCAAACTGTTCATGGGGTTCTTGCCGCAAGAATACTGGCATGGTTTGCCATTCTCTCTTCCAGCGGACCACATTTTGTCAGAACTCTCTACTGTGACCTGTCCATCTTGGCCCTGCATGGCATGGCTCATAGCTTTATTACGTTGTACAAGCCCCTTTGCCACAAGACAAGGCTGTGATCCATAAAGAGGGTTAAAATGATAGGGGTTAGTAAAAACCACCACCATCCACCACCACCCTGATGGTCTTCATTAGTATCCTGCTCACCTCTGCTGTTTGCCCTCCGATAACACTGTTGCTGTCTTTGCAAAAACTTGTCTTTTTAGAGCCACTTTCTCTATGAGAATTCATTTCCTCTGCTTCTTCCTCCCCCTGATTCTAGCCTACTTTCCTTCTTTTTGATCTTGGTGCTGCCATGAGTCATTATCATGAAAATGATCAAGGTGTCTGTCAGGATAAAGTGAAAGAGGAATTTCCAGCCAACAGCAGACCCTGGGCAGATGAGAAATTTGGGAGTTCTGCTTAGCATTATGGCTTTGAATCCTGGGCATATTTCTTGTCTTCTTGTCTGGGAATTGGGAGGAGTTCAAACTTTCCCTCCTCCCCACTGTGATTCGAGGAACCAGAACCGGAAAAATACAGACAGATGTGAAGGCTTCAGCCTCAGTTAGGTATTAAAGGATATAAACAGCTGTTGATCTCTACCGCTGAAAGAAAAACTCTCATCTGTTTCTGTATCCTGATTTAACTAGGATACCCGGGCTATTTCAGAAGTCAAGCCTTCTCAGTTGGGAGAATACCAAACAGATGTGGCTCCCTTGTGAACCAGAGTCTCCTTCCTCCACTCTCTTGATCCTCCCCAGTCTCCTTTGTTAAAAAGCCAACAGATGTTCCTGCAAAAGCTCCTAAAACAGCAGTACTTTCAGAAGCAAGGGCCACCTCCTCTTTGATTGTATCTCTTTTTTAACCGCTTTTAGAGGTAACGAAAGAAAAATAGAAAGCCACAGCCACCCACTTTTTAAATTCCATTGCCTGGCTAATCACAATAATTTTTCTGTTCTAGCCCCCAGCTTCCCTGTTTTTCTGTTATATAATGGGACTTAAATCTCAGATCTGACACTTAGAAAAAAAGGGAGTTGAAAACTTAGCGCTACTCCAACTCATGTTTTTAAAATGTCTTTGAGCAGGAGGAATAAGAACATTTAAAAAATAATGACATAATCTCACCTACCTTTACAGTTTTAGAATAAATGGGTGTCAGAGAAGGAAAGAGCAAGGAAAGGGAGGGAACGTGCATATATTGAGTTTCCTAAGCATCAAGCACTAGACCTGGCACATTAATCTTTGTTAATTCTTATAATAACTGAACGAATTAAATATGCCATTTTACCAATGAGGAAGCTGACATTGAAACAAGCCCAGGGGCTTTCTTAAGGTTGTACAGTTAATCAGTCATTTAGAAGTTAGGGTTTGAGCTCAAGAGTGTCTGGCCAAAAATCTCTGCTCCTGTCACCCATTACCATTTATATTATAGCATGAATCATTATTCTGCAGATTTCCTTCACATGGTGAAAGACTTCTCAATCATGGTTTTAGGAGGTTACCTAGGAGGGAAAAATTTTTCAGAAAACCTGATTTTGGGTATAAGTTTTAAAGAAATGATTCTGGTTTTTTCGTTTGTATGTTTCTGTTTTATTTTGTTTTGTTTTTGTTTGCCCCCGCTTTCAAAAATCACCCCTAAAATGCCTGAGCAGTATGTCAGACACTGTATCTGTTCCCATGTCACAAGACTGCGCAGAGGGTGACAGCCTTCGGAAGATGCTTCGTGGGCCATGACTACCTGTTACAGCGTTTGGTCCTTCACTCACTCAGGAGATGTTTGTGGAATGCCTGTTCAGAAGCGGGTCCTATTTTAGGCTCCAAGAAGGAGCGAAGCAGACAGCTTGTGTCCTTGAGCAGTTTCCATAATGCCTAGAATGTCAAGTTGCTCCAAATTAATCTGCACATTCTTTCAAAATGAGTACTTTGCTCTGTGGACAAGTGCATTGTGGAATTGGCTGCCTCCCTCTGGCAACCTCTCTCATGAGACTACAGCTGAGTCTCATCCTCTTTGAAAATATTGTGGCAGGAAACATAAGGCTATAAAAATATCCATAGGGATGAACTTTTCAAACATGGGATGTTGGGGAACTGAGTTTAGAACTAGGCTTTAAATTTTAACCTTTATTTTCTATTGTCTCCCTCGTGGTTTTTAAATTTTGATATAAACCTAGATAATGCTGGTAAGACAGCATGTATGTCATCAAAATATACTTACAGTGTGGCAGGACTAGCACCGGGCTTGTAGACGGAGACCAGCTCTGCCGTTATAAAACGCTACAGGGGCTATAGGAAACACTGTGCGCTGTGTGCTGTCGGTAAACACGTAACCTCTGAGCTTACATCCCTCTGTGTGAAGATTCGCATTTCACAGGGCTGTTGCAAGGAATGAAGCAGTGTGAGTGAAAACACCCACCCCAGAGCCATAAGCCCCCGTGCTAAGTGCTAAGTCACTTCAGTTGCATCCGACTGTGTGTGACCCTGTGGACTGTAGCCCTCCAGGCTCCTCTGTCCATGGGGATTCTCCAGGCAAGAATACTGGAGTGGGTTGCCGTGCCCTCCTCCAGAAGATCTTCCCAACCCAGGGATCGAACCCGCATCTTTTATGTCTCCTACATTAGCTGGCAGGTTGTTCACCACTAGCGCCACCTAGGCCCTCACGCTGCTGCTGCAGCTAAGTCGCTTCAGTTGTGTCCGACTCTGTGTGACCCACAGACGGCAGCCCGCCAGGTTCCCTGGTCCCTAGGATTCTCCAGGCAAGAACACTGGAGTGGGTTGCCATTTCCTTCTCCAATGCATGAAAATGAAAAGTGAAAGTGAAGTCGCTCAGTCGTGTCCCGTGTCCGACTCTTCGCGTAAGAGGTGCTAAAAAACAAATGTATGTCATCTGCCTCTCTCTCTCTGCATACGTTTCTACATGACTGTCAACCAAAACTCTTGGAGCCCACTTGATTTCTGATCAAGTGATTTTAGCCCCAGATAAAAGCAAAATGCACTGTAAGAGACTCAACATGATTTTTTAAAAATTAGCTGTCCTTTTTCTTGGATTGCTCTGTGATGTGGGGGTCATGTGAAAGTGAAATGAAAGTGTTAGTTGCTCAGTGGTATCCAACTCTTTGTGACCCTATGGGACTGTAGCCACCAGGCTTCTCTGTCCACGGAATTATCCAGGCAAGAATAATGGAGTGGGTAGCTATTCCCTTCTCCAGGGGATCTTCCCGACCCAGGAATTGAACCCAGGTCTCTGGCATTGCAGGCAGATTCTTTACCGTCTGAGCCATCAGGGAAGCCCGATACAGAGGGACTCATAAATATCCTCAAGGACTTTGGGAAATTTCAACGTTTCTTTAGGAGTCAGACCAACTCCTGTTGTTAGGGATGAGCACTTACCTCTTTAGAGAGAAAGCTACTGGGAAGGATCATCTTTCTTGGTTTTTAAAAGACTGAGTACTGGGGACTTCTTGGAGGTCCAGTGGTTGAGAATCTGCCTGCCAATGTAGGGGACATGGGTTTGATCCCTGGTCCAGGAGGATCCCGGAGAAGGCAATGGCACCCCACTCCAGTACTCTTGCCTGGAAAATCCCATGGGCAGAGGAGCCTGGTAGGCTGCAGTCCATGGGGTCGTGAAAAGTCAGATACGACTGAGCGACTTCCCTTTCACTTTTCACTTCCATGCATTGGAGAAGGAAATGGCAACCCACTCCAGTGTTCTTGCCTGGAGAATCCCAGGGATGGGGAGCCTGGTGGGCTGCCATCTGTGGGGTCGCAAAGAGTCAGACACGACTGAATTGACTTAGTAGTAAGTAGTAGTAGTAGTAGTCGTAGCCAGGAGGATCCCACATGCTGAAGGGCAGCTGAACCCACGCACTGAAACTCCTGAAGCCGGTGCACCTAAGAGTCTGTGCTCAGCAACAAGAGAAGCCACCGGAACACCTCAGTTAGAGAGTAGCCCCCGCTCGCTGCAACTAGAAGAAAGCCTGTGTGCAGCAACAAAGACCCAGTGCGGCCAAAAAAATAAATCAAAAAAGAAAAAAGACGGAGTACAGAACCTGCCCGTGCTCATTTCAACCCAGCAGACTTCAGCAGAGACTGGGTGTAGGTTAGCTGGGAAAGTGGGGAGATAGCCAACTAGTCACGTTTGGGACAAGCCATTTGCTAAAATTAGTGTTGGGTGAGCTGCCCTGGGTTTGATCTCTCAAGAGGAAGGGAAAAGGGTTTTTAGCACCAGGAATGGAGCTTCCAAGCTAGCCTTGTGAACTGGCGAGTTGTTCCTAAGGCTCTGGAAACATGTTTTGGCTTTGGGATCTGAAAAACTATTTGGCAGGGCACCCCTGGTGACTCAGATGGTAAAGAATCTGCCTGCAATGCAGGAGCCCCGGGTTCGATCTCTGGGTTGGGAAGATCTTCTGGAGAAGGAAATGGCAGTCCACTCCAGGATTCTTGCCTGGAGAATTCCATGAACAGAGGAGCCTGGAGGTCTATAGTCCATGGGGTCGCAAAGAGTCGGGCACGACTGAGCGACTAACACACACAAACTCTTTGGTGCCCTAAGAATTTACTCACTGGGAATGCGTCATAACAAAGCTGCAATTTTCTGAACACTTTACCTGCATCATGTCATTTAATCTGTAAAATGACCCCATAAGGCAGGTAGCATGCGGTCCATGTCATAGATGAAAAAGATTAAATCACTTGCCCAGGGTCACATGGACAGACCTAGGATTCAAACCCAAAGCAGCTCAGCTCTATAGCCCATGCTCTCAGATAATCCAACATCTCGTGTCTGTGGTGTTCTCACCCCAGGAACAGCATCACTCT
Source organism: Bos grunniens (assembly GCF_055505025.1). Classification (NCBI taxonomy): domain Eukaryota; kingdom Metazoa; phylum Chordata; class Mammalia; order Artiodactyla; family Bovidae; genus Bos; species Bos grunniens. The sequence goes on from NC_141172.1 coordinate 15,363,088, forward strand.
TGTTTTAGCCCTCCCTGAGGCATCACATGTTAAATCCTCTCTAGGAAGGGTCCTGATGTAAGTCCACATTTACAGGGAAGGATGTGAAAACAGAAAGGGCCCTGCATCCGATGCAGATCATACTTGTTCCTTGCTGATGGTAACTCTTAAAGTTCTGCTCCTGGTGAGAACTGGCCTTCTCTAGATTTTGACCTCCCCTATTTTATTCAGTCATCTATTTATCCAGTCATCCAGTCATCTGTTCATGGAAACCACGCAGAGACAGCTCCACTCTTCCTCACCCCCACTGGCTGTGGGCAAATGGATGGTCTTTTGTGAATGGACCCAGTTCCCTGCTCCCACTTGTTACAGCTAGTGGACTCCATGTCACGGCAGTGACTCTGTGGCTGAGTTCTTGAGAACAATGGTAAATAACCACCCCCACTCAACAAACCCCAAGAGATACCTCTGGAAAATGGTGAGGACCACCAGTGTGCTAAGAAGCAGCACAGGGGAAAGGAGTAGAGAGGGGAGCCCAGAGGGCCTAGCGGTTGCCCTGTAAGTTAACGCTAATTACCTGCTGTCCCCAGCTGCACTGAGTTTTCCCTTACCCGTGCTGTGCAATTTTAATGAGCAATATCTCAAGTGACAAGTCATTACATCTCAGCATCAGCTGGGAAGGGCTCCGGGCTATGTGATACTTAGTGGAAAACAAAGATGAAAAATAAAGGCTGCAATTGGGGTGGTGGTATCTGCTGCTTTTAGGGGCTTCCTAGTGACTCAATGTTAAAGAATCCGCCTGCCACCGCAGGAGACGTGGGTCCAATCCCTGGGTTGGGAAGATCCCCTAGAAAAGGAAATGGCAACCCACGTCAGTATTCTTGCCTGGGAAATCTCATGGACAGAAGCAGCCTGGAGGGCTACAGTCCATGGGGTCACAAAGGAGTGGACCACGATTTAGCGCCTAAACAACAACAGTAACCTGCTGCTTTTCCGCGTTTGTGGTTGTAGACATGGCATCCCTCCTTAGTCAGTGAAGACTGCCTTGCGGAGGTCAGTGCTGCTTGGAGACACAGATCAACTCAGCACCAAGCTGTTTTTTTTTTTTAATTTAAATTTATTTATTTGGCTGCACTGTGTCTTCGTTGTGGCATGCAGGATCTTTAGTTGTAACATGCAAACTTGTAGTTGCGGTATGTGGGATCTAACATCCAGGGATCCAACCAGGGATTGAACCCAGGTCCCCTGCATTGGGAGCATGGAGTCTTGGGCACTGGACCACGAGAAAAGTCCCAGCACCAAGCCTTAAGGGATGGGGAAATGTATCTGGAGATGGAATGGGATGGAAAAAAACCAGCTAACCAGAACTCTAACCCAGAACAAAGATAGAATTGGAAGGAGCAGTTGTATAAGCCGCGTGAAGTGAGGACAAGATCCCCATAGCTTACTGGATTACCACTGATGAGCCAGCTGAGTGTTAATGAGCACAGGTTTTTGTTTATCTGAGCCGTACATACCTATCAGCAGGGCCCTGACACCAGAGTCTTTCTCTCTGTGCCCCCCCTCACAGGTCTCCGCCTCCCCTCTAGATGAAGAAGGTATCCTTACTCAGTGTCATTTTGAAGGGAGCCCAAGTTATTGTCCAGCCCTAGATCTCATATGTGGAGAGTGAGTCTCAAGCATTTCCTTCAAAAGAACTTTGTAGGTTTCAGGACATGTAGTGTCTATCACATAATAGAGAGAAGAAGGAGAAGGCGATGGCACCCCACTCCAGTACTCTTGCCTGGAAAATCCCATGGACGGAGGAACCTGGTAGGCTGCAGTCCATGGGGTCGCAGAGTTGGACACGACTGAGCGACTTCACTTTCACTTTTCACTTTCATGCACTAGAGAAGGAAATGGCAAGCCACTCCAGTATTCTTGCCTGGAGAATCCCAGGGATGGGGGAGCCTGGTGGGCTGCTGTCTATGGGGTCGCACAGAGTCAGACATGATTGAAGTGACTTAGCAGCAGCAGCAGTGTCTATTCAGGCGTCTGCATATAAGAACTTTCTGGTGTTTCATTTTTAAAAACTCATGCTAAATTTATATTCTAAAGGCTAATTCTTTCCTTGTTCTCCTTCTCACAAGTCATGTCTTTCTCTTAAGTCTTCTGGTAAACTGGATGCTCTGGGAAGATGAACCAGTTTGGGAAGTTGGGGGTGGTGGCAAAAAGGAACAAAAGCATTAGTCTCTGTTAGACCTGAGTTTTAATCCCACTTATCAACCTTTATTAGAAAAATTTCACTCTCTGAGCTTGTGTCCTCATAATTGCATATGAAAGTGTCTACTTCATAGGACTGTTGAGATCATTAAATGACATGCTGCGTGTAAAACACTTAGCACAGTGTAGAGACACCGACTGGGCAGGCTTTCAGTGTTATCTCAATATCACACAGTATCAGTGTGAAGAATCAGACTTCTCAGGTGAATTCAGATAGGAAAAGAGAGAAGGTAAAATGAATCAGTAACCCTCATTTGGCTGTGGAGTTGATCCCACATTTTCCTCATCTTCTGCTGTATCTTATGGGTCCTTTGGAAGAAAAGGTAAGCGTCTGTGGGAAGTTTAGCTTGGCATTGATAGCCAGACCAGGTTGCGCCCCAGAGGAACTTGAGAAGATGTTCACGTGAATAGCATGTGAGGCCTCACAAAGCCAACCCTACCTTCTTGTTTCTGCTTCCTGCCGCTGCACCCAGCTTTACAGGAAGTAAAGCTACATGTGTCTGCGTGAAGTAGACACATGGTGAACTAAGTGCTACTATGATGGACAGGGAGGCCTGGTGTGCTGCGATTCATGGTGTTGCAAAGAGTCGGACATGACTGAGCGACTGAACTGAACTGAACTGAAGTGTAAATTGACTCATGCCATAGAGTTCATATTACAGGATAGAAAACTCCTGAAAATTGCAAGGCAGTTGAATTTTTGTCACTTGGCTGATATTTTCATTTCTCAGAGAGCATTTAGCATTTTAAGAAAGCTTGGCAAAGAATCCTTTTAGTGTGTGAATACATCCTTAGAGATGTGTCTAATTGATCCTTTGGAAGTTAAGTTTATCTTCATGGAGAGACAAACTGGAGTTTTTAGTTCTCTCTCAGGAAAAGGAAACATTCTTCAAATTAAGCAATAGGTTTTCAGTGTTTCTACATTGTCTGGCCCAGGATACCAGGACTCGAGGGCAGTGATGAATTAAGGGAGCAGCTCTAGCCAGTAGTCAAGTCAAGTGTTCATTTTGTTGTCTATGCCTGGGATTCAGCCTACGGTAGCTGGCTCCTGTCTGGCTTTTGGGCTAGCTGAAGTGAGGAGCCGTAATGCCTGTGTGGCACCGCAGTGAAAGCTCAGCATCTGAGAACCACCAAGAATTACTTGTGGGTAATTTCCTTCAACATCACTTGGTTGCCTAGCCCAGCCAGGGAATCCTACTCTGGCCTCCAGGAGTAGAGTGAAGAAACCTGTTGAATATTGGGGATTTACCTGATTCAGCCTTCAGATGAACTGTTCACATTTCACCATCCCAAAATGGGGAAGGAAAAGCCTGTGGTGTTGGAGAAGACTCTTGAGAGTCCCTTGGACTGCAAAGAGATCCAACCAGTCCATCCTAAAGGAAATCAGTCCTGAATATTCATTGGAAGGACTGATGCTGAAGCTGAAACTCCAAAATTTTGGCCACCTGATGCAAAGACCTGACTCATTTGAAAAGACCCTGATTCTGGGAAAGATTGAGGGCAGGAGGAGAAGGGGACGACAGAGGATGAGATTGGTTGGATGGCATCACCGACTCAATGGACATGGCTTTGGGTGGACTCCAGGAGTTGGTGATGGACAGGCCTGGCGTGCTGTGCTTCATGGGGTCACAAAAAGTCAGACACAACTGAGTAACTGAACTGAACTGAGGGCATCTGTCTTTCTGTGTCTGTGAATTGTGAGCAAATATGTTAATGATATGTACTAAGTCCCCTAGGAAATTATCTGTGAGCAGTAGTTGTCATAACACATGGGTTGTGTTATGATGGCTTTATTTTGTTTTCCAAAAACAGTAATGTTTCATCATCAGTCCAGGTTCAAATCTGTTCCTCTCATGGGCTTTGTGACTTTGGCAAGCCCTGACTGTCTCTGAGCCTGTCTCCTCATCTGAAAAGTAGGGGTATTAAGGGGTATTAATATTAATAATTATACCCACTTCATAAGCTTATGAGAATTCAGTGTCAAACTGCATATAAGGCTTTTAGTGAGTTCCTGGTAGAGAACTAAGTGATGAATACATCTGGGCTTTATTTCTTTTCATGGTGGTATAAAAAGGAAAGACCAGTGATTTATTGTAGTTTGTAATGCTTGATTATATAAGAGAATTTCTCCTGCAGTATTTGATGTACGTTTCTTTTCCAACGGAAATAAAAATTGAGAAAAGCTATTGATCGTGATATAATCACAATAGTTACGTTGGAAAAAGAGTAATTTTCCACATCCATTAGAATACTGGTTAAATAATCCAGACATGAATACATTGCTGAAATCAGTAGATTCCATTTTTTTGTCAGGTACTAATTCCAAAGTTTAAAGTACAGAAATAATAATATTAGTTGACATTTATTACCTGTTCTGGGCTCAACAGCATGCGAGTTTCTTTATGTGTTTTTTTTGTTTTTTTCCTTTTGGCCTCCACACATGACTTGGGAGATCTTAGTTTCCTGACCAGTGATTGCATCTTGGGCTCGTACAGTGAAACCCCTGAGTCCTAACCATTGGACCACCAGGGAATTCCCTGTGTGTATTTTTTTTTTCCCCTCTATTCTCAAAGCAGCCCCAGTTGACATTATCCTTAACCCTATTCTCAAATGAAGAAACTGAGATAAATTTCTTTCCCTAAAGTGTGGGGAGAGTTGAAATGTCAAACTGGGGTGGTGAAGCACTCAGGTAATCACAAGAACTGTAAGCTCCTACACCCTAGGATTGGACAGAACAAGCAAGGAGAGGGGATGGCTAGCACCTGGGAGCCAAGGCTGCTCAGCACGAGCTGGGAGCATTGCCCTTTCTGTAGAACTGGAACCAACGAGAAGATGCCGCCCTGCTGGAGGCCGAGGAGAACTCGGGAGAAATATGGGCTCCTGTGTCCTCCTCCAGTCCCCTGCCGGGGCTGCCAGGACGTCCATGATCTTGGGTAAAGGGGTCTGGGAAACATGTGTAGGGAATGTATCTGTGAGCAAATAAGCAAAAGACTGGCATACAGAGAAAACAGATAAATAACAAACATGAGATAATTTTAGATAGTGATGAGTTCTATAAAGACAAAGTTGGCAAAGGGAATTGGGATGCTGTAAGATTTCAGTATAGGGCTTCCTTGGTGGCTCAGACAATAAAAAAAAAATCTGCCTGCAATGCGGGAGAACTGGGTTTAATCCGTGGGTCAGGAAGGTCCCCTGGAGAAGGGCATAGCTACCAGTATACCACTCCAGTATTCTTGCCTGGAGAATTCCATGAACTGGAAGAGCTTGGCAGGCTATAGTCCATGGATAATATAGATGTATAACAGAATAGTGGCCTCAAACTTTTTAGGTCTTGGAACTCCTTCAGACTCTTAAAAATTATTGAGAGTCCTAAAATTCTTTAATTTTTAACAACTATCAATTGTTATCATATTAGAAATTAAAACAAAATTTTTAGATTTTTAAAAATTTTTTTAATTCATTGAAAAATAACAATAACAAATGCATCACATATTAATGTAAATAACATTTTAAAGAAAAGTAGCTGCATTGCTCAAACCCCCCAAAAAAATTAGTAAGAAGAGTGGCATTGTTTAACTTTTTGTAAATCTCTTTAATGTCTGATTTCATAGAAAACAACTGGACTCTCTTATCTGCTTCTGCATTCCAGTCTATAGTTCAAGTCCAGCTTTGCAGGGGTATGTAGTTGGAAAGGGGAGAACTTTGTGTACCTGTGAAAGGAGCCCTGGGGATCCATACGACCCTTTGAGAGCCGCTGCTATAGATAAAGCAATGAGGAAGCCAGTCCTTTGCACCTTGTAGGCACTTGATGATTTTGGTTGAATGAACATAAATTAAGATTGCATTGAGGGTTTCACAGTGTCTCATGATAAATGGTGACATTGGTGACATGGTGATAGTATAAACCAGTTAGACAAGATTCTTAGGGGCCATTTATCTGCAGGACATGTGCTGTGTGGTATTTACCCAGCAATCCTGATGACTTTTCACCTTAGTGTTCAGAGTCCTGCAGGTTCCCTGTCACGGACTTTAGTAGGACCACCAAAAGAAAAATGCTAATTAGTCTAGTCTCTGAAAAAAATACATACTCTCTCCATACAAATAGGTAACTAACTCTACTTAATACTCTGTAACGACCCATATGGGAAAAGAATCCAAAAAAGAGTGGATATATGTGTATGTATAACTGAATCACCTTGCTGTACACCTGAAACTAGCACAACATTGTATATCAACTATACTCCAATAAAAATCAAATTAAAAGCATACGCCCTCTGGTCTCCGTAACACTATGTCCACACTAGCATAATGCGCTAGTTCAGAAGAGATTAGTTCACTGGTGGTGCTAGGTGTGTCCATGTTGTGGTGGTGTAGTTGCCAGGTTGTGGTGGACTCTTTTGAGACCCCATGGACTGCAGCCCACCAGACTCCCCTGTCCATGGGAGGCCAGAATGCTGGAGTGGGTTGCCATTTTCTTCTCCAGGGGATCTTCCTGATCCAGGCATTGAACCCATGTCTCCTGTATAACAGATGGATCATTTACCCTGAGCCACTGGGGAGCCCCTGGTGTGTACATAGGAAGTATTTATTTATTTATTTATTTATGGCTGTCCTGGGTCTTCTTTGCTGTGCGAGGGCTTTCTCTCGTTGCAGAGAATGGGGGCTACTCTAGCTTCATCACATGGGCTTCTCATTGCAGTGACTTGTCTTGCTGCGGAGCACAGGCTTTAGGGTGCGTGGGCTTCGGTAGTTATGGTGTGTGGGGTCTAGAGCTTGGGTTCAGTCGTTGTGGCACACAGGCTTAGTTGCTCCTCTGTATGTGGGATCTTCCTGAACCAGGGATCAAACCAATGTCCCCTGCATTGCAAGGGGGACTCTTAACCACTGAATCACCAGGGAAGCCCCATAGGAAGTATTTCAAAATTTAAATGGAATTTTTATGATATAATTACAACAATGTGCTGTACAATACAGAGTGGTAAATCACCACCAGGGACACACCTTGAAAATTTTATGCAACAGTATTCAACTTTCTATCTGGGTGAGAGAGGTTATGAGTGTTTTTCTCACCATCAACTAATATTCATTCTTATAGATTGCTGACATTAGCCAAGATCTAAATAATACAGTAAAGTAGCTGTTACGAAGGCAATGGCACCCCACTCCAGTACTCTTGCCTGGAAAATCCCATGGACGGAGGAGCCTGGTATGCTGCAGTCCATGGGGTCACTAGGAGTCAGTCACGACTGAGCGACTTCACTTTCACTTTTCACTTTCATGCATTGGAGAAGGCAATGGCAACCCACTCCAGTGTTCTTGCCTGGAGAGTCCCAGGGACCAGGGAGCCTGGTGGGCTGCCATCTATGGGGTTGCACAGAGTCGGACATGACTGAAGCGACTTAGCAGCAGCCGCAGCAGCTGTTATGAAAAACAAATCGAATGATTTAGACACTTATTTGCTCTTTCGGATTATCTGTGATCCTGCTCTTTCTATGGACATAGATCACTGAATTCAGCATTAATTGAAAGCCATGACAAAGGACATTATGATGGAGATGACATTGATCAGCTTTAGATGAGCTTGACCACATTTCTTCAACCCCCAATAGGCAGATTTGAGCAACCCTTTGTGGACCAACTAGTTTTCAAGTGGGGTATATACAACATTTTAGGCCAAATGAAATGTACTTTTAGTGCTGGTATCAGAGGCAAATCTCATACTTCTTTTCCTAGCAGATGACATTGTATCTTGCTTTGATGTTATGCAGTTGATGTAATAATGATGTCTACCATATACAGAGTGTCTGTAGTAGGTTAGGTGGGTTTTCCTGATGGCTCAGCAGGTAAAGAATCCGCCTGCATTGTAGGAGACACAGGAGACATGGGTTTGATCCCTGGAGATCGCCTGGAGATCGCCTGGAGAAGGAAATGGCAACCCACTCCATTATTCTTGCCTGTGAAATCCCATGGACAGAGGAACCTGGCTAGCTTCAGTCCATGGGGTTGCAAAGAGTCGGACACAACAGAGTGACTACAGACATGGTAGGTGAGGTGCTTTATAACCACTTTACTAAGCTGTTTTTTGCCTCTTTTCAGCCCAGGTTACATGGCTTATAAAGGCCTGTAACAATTCTCTCTTACTGCACTGTGATTTTCCCTACACCAGGGGCCTCTGAGAGATACATAGTCTAGGCATGTGCATGCATGTCTTTGCATAAACACAAAGACAGAAAGGTATTCAAAGATTGAATGAGAGAGGAGAAAAGCGAAAGGCTAAATTGGAAGAGGGAAAGTTTGGCTTCTCTGTGACACCAAAGCATGAGACCTTTGCAGAAGAAATCCTGCCTGGATGAAATAAGATATTTCAAGTCAGGGCTTTGTTCCTTTCTCACTGTGTCTTAGATACGTGGATTTGACTCATGGTCTGCTGAATGTAGGGAGAGTGGCTAGCGGGACAAACCTCCCATTAATAGGGTGAGACACGTGAGGTGGTTCAGTAATCTTCATGTGTATAGTAAGGCCTGATTGTGTGTGTGTGTGTGTGTGTCTTTTCAAGGTAAAAATATCAATGGTTAGGAAGAAAAGGAAGAAAAAATAAAAGAATATGGGGATATGCCAGCTAGCTACCTATAGTGCCCTATGGTTCCACATCGAGGAAATGAGCAGACTAATAGAATTGAGTTTTTACCTTTCACTGCAGTATGCAGTGGCAACCCACTCCAGTGTTCTTGCCTGGAGAATCCCAGGGACAGGGGAGCCTGGTGGACTGCCGTCTATGGGGGTCGCACAGAGTCGGACACGACTGAAGTGACTTAGCAGCAGCAGTATGCAAAGTCCCTCTGATTCTTTTTACTGCCTTTCCTTTTGACTCCTTGGTCTGTTAACCCTATTTCTCTGCTATGAACCCTATTTCTCATAACACCAGGAGACCTAGGTCATAACGTTGCTGTGAGGACTTAAGAAGATAATACGTGGGGCTTGGCAGGCCAAAAATATTTGATATCTGTCAGCTCACATGATTACTAGCAGTATTGTCAGGACTGTATTTCTGCGTAGTACTTGTACATTTTTCTCCAGTGTGAGAAGCTGCACATCGCAGTGGTGGAGGCTTCCAGAAATTAGGACCCTGGAGGCCCATGAGGCCTCGACAGGCAGAGGCAGGTTTCTGGACGCCCCGCCCAGGCTGGACTTTTCAGCCATGGCCTCGGTGCCGCCCCTCAGACAGTGAACACCTTGGGGCCCAGGAAATATTTTTTCAGCCCTAACACATTTTGACTCTTAAAATGGCCGTGGAGTCTGGCTGCCTCTGTCAGGCTGTGGCGGCTCGTGGGGCTGCCTGGGCTCAGTGTGACTTCAGGTGCCACAGGCGTGCATTGTAACTCCTCTCTGCCATGCTGTCCCGCAGCTGGCCTGAGGAAGGCCGGGGGGGCACTGTCAGCCCAGGAGAAACACAGCCAGACTTGGAGCTCAAGTGTTTCAGGTAAAATGGCGCTGATTTTTCCAGGACAGTTTGAAAAGGGGATGCTATCAAAGTGAACCTTTTAGATGACCCAATTAAATAGAGCCACGGGGGTTGGTTCCTTGGAACAGCTGTGCTTCAGAGTTAACTTTGGGGTTATAATTAAACAGCTGTTTAATTAATATATTTATTTATGGCTGTCCTGGGTCTTCCTTGCTCTGAGGGCTTTTCTCTGGTAGCGGTGAGCAGAGGCTACGCTCTAGTTGCGGCGCTCGGGCTGCCCATTGCGGTGGCTTCTCTTTCTTTTTTTTTGACACTGGAAACATGCATTTTGTTTTATATAAATTTATTTAATTGGATGCTAATTACTTTACAATATTGCGGTGGCTTCTCTTGTTGCAGAGCACAGGCTCTAGGGCTCCTGGGCTCTAGAGCACAGGCTCAGCAGTTGTAGTGCATGGGCTTCGTTAATCCACAGCACATGGGATCTTCCCGGATGAGTAATCCGTGTCCCCTGCGTTGGCAGGCCACTGAGCCCACCAGAGAAAGTGAAAGTGAAAGTGAAATCGCTCAGTCGTGTCCAACTCTTTGTGACCCCATGGACTGTAGCCTACCAGGCTCCTCGGTCCATGGAATTTTCCAGGCAAGAGTACTGGAGTGGGTTGCCATTTCCTTCTCCAGGGGATCTTCCCAACCCAGGGATCGAACCCCGGTCTCCCGCATTGCGGGCAGGTGCTTTACCATCTGAGCCACCAGGGAAGACCCCAACAACTATTTATGAAGCATCTACTTATTCCAAGTGTTGTATTAGGGGGTGGTCTGCTGGTCGGCCTGGTCCTTGTGCCCACCCCTGGGGAGTCTCCCTCAGAATGCTGTATGCCCACAGCTGGAGCATTTAACTCTGTCCTTAGGCTCAAACCCACCAGGAGGCTCTGATCATCTTCTCAGGCTTTAGTGACAAGGTGGACTCTCCCAGTATTACTTACTGGGCCAACCCCATACCCCAGATTCCAAGACTGGGAAGTGGATTCCTGCCTAGGGCTCTACCTGGTACCCAGTCACTGTACACTGGTGCTCCACCTTGGCTGCCTGGTTGGGCTGTATTAGAGTCATGCTGATGGTGTTCAGACCAGTGACAGGGTTCCCACTGTTTGATCAGCCCCTACCATGCAGACCATTGGCAATCCCTAATTCCTCTTCCAGTCCCCCTCTTACCCCAGCACTCTGCCATCCTCCCGGGCTCCCTGAGTTGCCTCCTACTGACTTTGCCCCAAGCACCTGCCTCATCCCCGTGGGTCCATCAGGGGTCCTCGGCTCCTCCCACTGAAGTGGGCCTCCTGCCATCAGCTCAGCAGCATGAGTTCTGAAGCCATAAGCTTGGCCCAGGAGGCTTTCAGTTGCAACTGAGGACTCCTAGATTCCGGCACAAACGGGGCTCTGAATCAAGTGCCCTTCTAGCCGCTAATGCCCTAAGCCTTCTGCTTAGGCTTTTTCTAAGGTTAGTGCTCTGCTCCTTTGCGGTGTCAAAAGACAGAGAGACTAAGAATAGCCCCTTCCTTAAAAGAATTCTCAGTGCCCTTGGCTATGTGCACTGTTACTGCTGTCTGTGGATGTGGCTTCTAAAAGGTAAGCTGGCTTGCATCACAATATCTTAACGGTGCTGCTTCTAAATAAGAAAAAGGAGAATGCCAGCTGGTATATTTTATTTCTTCTCAAGGGCCCCTATTCATCTGGTCCAGCATGCTATCTCCTTAATTTAAGAGATAGCAATGTGGCTTCTGGCGTTCCCTGGTGGCTCAGGCAGTAAAGTATCCACCTGCAATGCAGGAGACCTGAGTTCAAGCTCTGGGTTGGGAAGATCCCATGGAGAGGGGAATGGCAACCCACTTCAGAATTCTTGCCTGGAAAATTCCGTGGACACAGGAGCCTGGCAGGCTACAGTCCACAGGGTTGTAAAGAGTCGGACGTGACTGAGTGACTAAGCACCCACACAGTGTGGCTTCTGTTAGTCCATAGCTTCTAGATGTGTTTTCATTTCCGGTAGGATTTAGCAAAGTCATTACCCCATGCTTTAAGAAGGCTCCAGGCCCAAAACACCTCAATACATTTTTTAAATGACATAATGAGAGAAGAAAGTCGTCTTTTTTCCTTGGAGAGAAGAGGTTTCAAATATAAGACAGGCTGATGCGTCCCTAAGAATAGTCTCAGTTCTGTTGCATAGCTCACTGCTCACAAATAATGAGCTCACAAACGTGAGATGCATCGGTGAATTTCGAAAGAAGGGCTCTGGTGACGATGTTACCCACTTTGTAGTGGTCGAAGGGAGATGTTTATCAGAGACGAGCCTACTCGTGTTTTTTTTAAATGTCCATCAAATGGATTATATTCATCAGTGATCAATAAATATAAAAAAACAGGTCTCATGTTAATAAATAAATTTGATAAGAGTTTTGGCCCCTAAAGGAAACAGGTCACTTGTTCCCTTACAGGTGGCGAGGACTTAAAACTCACCAGAAAAGACTAAACTCAACATATTTCATATTTAATTAGGTACTAACCCCAAATGAAGTCAGGTTTTTGAACAGCAAAACAATTTTATTTTTTCCTATAGCAGTCTTTGGTCTTATAAGAGGTCTTAATGCCAAGAGGGTCAAAATTATTTAGTCTATTCTTCTCACAGCAGATGGTCATTTTCTTAAAAACCATAAATCAGATCATGTTTATTCTCTGCTTTAAAAACCCCAATATCTCCCCACTGAAACCACAAGAGAGTCCTAAACTCTTGCCTGGGCCTGTTGCCCACTTGGTGAGCAAGCCCCTGGCCACCTCCTCCTGCCCCCTGGACTCTAGCCATCTGAGCCTTCTCTGTGCTTCTCAAACAGCCCCCTTCCTGCTAGTTGTTCCCCCTACTCCTACCTCCAAGCCTTTGCACTTTCTTTGTCGGAACCATCCACCCTGGATTTTTGCATAGCTGTCTCCTTCCTGTTATTCAGATCTCTGCTTAAATTTCCCCCTCCTTGGCAAAGACTTTTCTAATCATTCAGTATAATATGACATAGGTCCCTTTGGTCTGTCTTTATCAGACCATCCCATCCAATTTTCTTAATATTATTTTCATCCTGAAATCATTTGTCTTTTTCATTTATTCATTTATGTTGGTTAGCAGGAATAAGAGAATAATTCCTCACTAAAAATCAAGTGGTTCATTGAAAACCATCATGCTAAATCTGAAACATTACCTTTTTCTAAAGACACAGTTGCCTGAATGAATTTGTGTAATTCAACATGCTTCTGCTTACTATGTGTCCAGTACAATAGGAACTTCAGGAGGCCAATCAGACAGCCAGGAAATAAATGTTTACTGAATATTCCCATGACAACATGCTAGTGTGCTGAACACTGGGATACAGTGGCCAGCAAAACAAGCATGACCTTCTCCTTGAGGAACTGAAATCAAATAGTGGAGGGAGAGAAATGTTACAAAGGATGAAAACTCCCTGAGTGCAGGAACGTCTCCCTTCCGATGCTGCAATCCCCGTGTCTACAGCAGTGCCTGGCACAAGCAGGGGTTCTTGATGAACGAAAAGTGAAATTAATCATTGTCAGTGTGAAGTTTGGCCGAGGGAAATGCCATGGACTCCAGCCAGATATATAAAATACAAATACTCTCAAACATACACACAACATCAGGGTGAGGGAGGGGGTGTTTAAGATGAGACTGGAAGGAGTAGGACTCACCAGGTGGAAAGGGCACGTAGGGCGATGGTGTGGGTAGGAGGAGAGAGCAGCGCATACAAAGGCTCTGAGGTGAGAGAAGTCCGGCATCTCTGGAGAACGAAAAGAAGGCAGCTGTGAGGGCTGCCTAGTGAGTGAGGCAGGAGTGACACCTGATGAGTTCACAGGGGTAGCAGGGTCCTGGAGACCTTGCAAGAAATCAGGGAGGTCCTGAGAAGAACTCTGCGTTTCATTCCACTTTTGTAAATAGCCTCTGAAAGCAGCCAAGCGATGTGGGAAGACTCGAGTGTTCAAAGTGGTGCTCTGGCCACAGAGCAGGGACGGGCAGAATGGATGCAGAGGGCCCAGCTCAGAGCCCATTGCAGTGGACCAGATAAGAGATGGTGAGACCTTAAACACAAGTGTGGAGTTATGAATCCAGAGGTTTAAGGGGGAGACTAGGTGATGAAATCTATGAGGAAGCAGGAAACAGTAGGGTGTAACTCCTAGGTTTCTGGCTTGAGCAACTAAATGGAGCCATTCACTGAGCCGAGAATATTGGATGAGGAGGTTGTTTGTTTTCCCTAATATTTGTTTATTTGGCTGCATTGGGTCTTGGTTACGGCATGTCGGATCCTCACTGCATCATGGGGGATCTTTCATCGAGGCATGAGGGCTTAGCTGCCCCTAGTTGTCATGTAGGATCCAGTTCTTCAAGCAGGGATGGAACCCATGTCCCCCCAGCTGCAAGGCAGATCCTTAACCACTGCACCCCCAGGGAAGTCCCTTGGCTGAGGACTTTTGAGGGGCTGGGAAGTTTGGCTCAGTCGATTTTGAGGTGCCTCTGAGACATCCAAATAGGAATACGGACTGGGCAAGTGCGTATACAGGTCTGGGACTCAGGAAAGAGGTGAAATAGGTGAAGGGCACTGAAGCCATAAGTGTGGCTGAGACCACTTTGGGAGGGAGTCTTAAAGGGCAAAGATCTAGGACACAGCCCGGAGGGACCCCACACTCCAGGGTGGGGCAGAGTGGGGCATGTGGATAAAGGAGCGTGAGGAGAAGTCAGCGTTATGAGGGGAATCGGGAGAGAGTGGTGTTACTGGAGTAGAGGGAAGAGAGGGCTGCAAAGAGCAGGGTGTTGAAAGGCCAAGTGAGTGGAGCGCAGGAAAGACAAGCACTTGGTAGGTCAGCGTGGTGAGTGAAAGTGAAAGTCACTCAGTCGTGTCTGACTCTTTGTGACCCCATGGACTATACAGTCCATGGAATTCTCCAGGCCAGAATGCTGGAGTGGGTAGCCTTTCCCTTCTCCAGGGGATCTTCCCAACCCAGGGATTGAAGCCTGGTCTCCCACCTTGCAGGCAGATTCTTTACCAGCTGAGCTACGAGAGTTGAGAGGCTCAGGCAACAGTCCAGGGGAGGCAGAAAGCCTTTTGAGGCAGCTCTGTCCTCCCGGAGACATTGACCCACATCAGTGCCTGGTAGAGCCCAGCCCGCCCCGTGAGTCCTAGTTCCCAAAGCAGAGAAGGTCAGCGTTAATGAGAAATTTGATCAGCCCATCTAAGAAAGAAATAGGAAATTTTATTGGAATCAAGTTGGAGATTATAACTCAGGAACAGCTTCTCAGAAAGTCCTGAAGACTCTTCCACCTGTTAGAGGTCAAAACACAGTTAGTTATATAGGTTTTTAAGATAGAGGTGGTTGTTTTTTAGTTGCTCAGTTGTATCTGAGCAACTAAACTTAAGCTTTGTGGTCCCATGGACTGTAGACTGCCAGGCTCCTCTGTCCATGCGATATCCCAGCTAAGAATACTGGAGTGGGTTGCTAGTTACTCCTCCAAGGGATCTTCCCAACCCAAGGATCGAACTTGCGTCTTCTGCGTTGGCAGGTGGATTCTTTACCTCTGAGCCACCAAGGAAGCCCACTTGAGCCAGAGGGCTGTGCTTTAAATGACGTAGATAGTTTGCACAATCCAGATCTATGTGTACAAAGTGGGCAGTGAGTCATGGATCATTACAAGATTATAGAAGAAGGTTATCGCCTAAGGTGTTATCTTGGTGGTGGAAGGAGAATGTTGCTCTGTGTGGTTGAGCAGGTATTTCTACCTGGGGAGGTCTGGTCCATGCATAATACAGAAACACATTACACGGTAAAGGGGAGAGGGATGGCCAGAGGGTAGAGAAACATCTTTATGTTTACATTTTCCTTGACTTGCCTTAGCATAGGAATTTTTATCTCATCATCCATGTGCAGAAGGAGAAGGAGGGAGCAGACAAGAGGCTGCTGTGCATCTTCAGAGAGGGTGGACGAGTACCATGGGCCTTGACATGCCAGTTCCATGGCCATCCTCTCATGACGCTGGACCACATTTCCTGTCCTTGTTTCCTTCCATCCAATTGCCTGCCTTAGCAGACGCTCATTCAAGTGGTTTTGTGTTCAACTGAAAGAGCCTTGGGTAAGCCACGAGCTCTGACTCACAGAGAAAAGGCTGCTTGACCTCTGCAGGCTGCATTAGAGGTCACCCTTGGCAGTGATTCAGTAGCTTAGCAGGTTTATGGCTGCAGGACAGCCCGCAACTCCTAAACTATAAATTAAGAATCCCGTGCACCTTCAGTATGCACGGAACAGCCTCATTCTCTCCGGTAAATCACAGGAATTCTAAAGTCCTTGACAATTCATAGTGCAACCTCCGTTAGTTGTTCTGCTTCCAGGAATTTTTTCAGACTTGATTAACTGGAAGGGCGGAGATGGGGCTTTACAGGCTCATTTTTGTTATCATTGGCTATATGATGAAGTGAGAGGAATAATTCTCTTTTTTAAAGCAGAAGGCCTGAGGTTGGTTTTTCTGACAGACTTTTTGCATCTTCATTCCAGATTCAATGGAGACTTTAAAAATGGTTCACATATAAAAAATCTTTAAAGAACAATAAAAAATAAATAAAAGCTTTACCAACATGACAATACTATATAGAACTTTCCAGTTCTATATTTTAATAATCATGATTATTACAATATTATTAATATGATTACAATATTATTATGATTATTCTAATATATCATGAAACAATAATCCAATTACTACTATCTCTACCTGGAGAAGGGAATGGCAGTCCATTCCAGTATTCTTGCCTGGAGAATCCCACGGACAGAGGAGCCTGGCAGGCTACAGTCCATGGGATTGAAAAGAGTTGGACACGAGAGAAGCGACTAACACACTATCTCTACAGGGAAAGAAATCAGTTCACAGAAAGAAAGAAATCTGATAGAATTGCTAAAGAAGGAGGACTCCTTTCTAGATGAATGATTAAAATCAGTTTTATAGAAATGACTGGGAGTAAAATGCTGCTTTTTCTGGTGCCCTTTTTATGAATAGACTGCCTTCCTCCCTTTAATTAATTTCTCTCTTAGCTGTGCCAGTCCCAGCATTATTTTTCTGAAAATGGCAGATGATTGCCTGATGTCTTTTGCTTTTATGAAGCATATTACCTAATGGATGTTGGACTGCTCCTAATGTTACCTTTTTTTTTTAATCCAGGCTAGGGCTCATTTATTCCAGCACTAAAAAGTTGATTTAGCTCCCCTTTAAACTGCCCTGCACTGTGATACCTAAAGACTCAACTCATCTATTCTGTGCGTGCAGCATAAGCCTGGTACCCTAGAAAGCTTGGAAGAATTTTTTGCATGTTTTGGGTCTCTGGGTACATGGAGCTGTGTTTATCTCTCATGTTGATCAGCTGTGTACACTTTTTAATGGGAAAAGCATGACTTTACTGACCTTTTACGAGCAAATAAATTGACATCAGGCTGCTTGGTGTCATTTGGAAAAGAATGTTTTTTCTCTTCCTCTGGGGCTGCCTCCAGAGTATTTGCATTTCAAAATCACTGTATTCCCAGCTTCACACCTCCCCAGTCACCTCCACCAGCCCCACAACTTTAAAAGCAGGCCTGAGAGAAGATGGAGGTGGAAAGGGGAGACCCAGGGCTTGCGAGGCTGTCCGTCATTTGTGCTGTGTAATACTTTGGTTCGCAAGGAAGATTTACATCAAATAGTCTTCATGTTGTCCCCATGCTCCTGTTGCCTCTTGAGGTCAAGCTCTGCTTCCAAAGGGAGGTCTTGTTTTTCTAGAGAGTTCTTTCCTCTTTATAGGGTTGGACTTCTTTGGAATTCTGTGAAGACTGAAGAAGGAGCAAACAGGAAGATCAATCTGTTCCCTTCCCTGTGTCCATTTTCTTTCCGGAATCTCACTTCAAATACAGTGATTTAATCACTTAGATCTCTAAGGAGATCAGGAGTCTGATTTAACAACTAAAATAAAACCACATATCTCTCATTAAGTGAGGGAAATAATGTTGTTTGTTTGACTTTTGATTCTTTGGAAGTAATTCCTGGCATTTGTTTATTTTTTCATCGTAGGGTGATCCAGCATCTCCTCTTTTGGGAATATAATTTCCTTTCCAGGGTGGAAAAATCATTTAAAAAAATGAAGAATTCTCCCTTTAAAAAAAATGTTGAGTTTCCCCCTCATCCTGTAAGTCAGTTTCTCTAGCCATGCACAAAGTCCCGGCCAGTTACAAGTGGAGAAACCTGTTGAAAGAACGGCTACTGAATTAGCAGTGGCCAAATTCTTGGGGCTTAAGAGTCTCAGAGGAAATCTGATCTTTGGGATTTTTTTCTTTTTTTGACCTGGCAGGCAGGACTACAGCTTAACAAACTGTGGAATAGAATCCATGTGATTAATGTTCTGAAGAGGGGGATGGTTGAGAAAGTTAACATTATCGTGGCAAGAACCAGGAGTCATTATGTCTGCTTTCACACAAAATACTTAAAAACAGCTACTGCAGAACCCCTCTCTTAATAGGTAAAATAAGTGGCCCAATGAGCTTTTCTATTTCCTAATGACCTCTTGTAGGAATTTTCCATCTCCTTTGAATTCCACCTGGACCCACTTGGCTTTTATCTTGGCTTCAACCTTTTAGTTGTTTGAACTACAGAAAGTACTGTGTGATGTTATTTTTCTATTATTTACTTATTTTTGGTTGCCCTGGGTCTTCATCACTGGGGCTTTCTCTAGTTGAGGTACCCGGGCTTCTCGTCAAGGTGGTTTCTCTTGTTGTAGAGCACAGATTCCAGGCACACAGACTTGAGTAGTTGCGGTGCGTGGGCTTAGTTGCTCCGAAGCACGTGGGATCTTCCTGGACCAGGGGCTGAACCCCTGCCCCCTGCATTGGCAGGCAGATTCCTATCCACTGTACCACCAGGGAAGTCCTGGTCTGGTCATGTTGTTGATACAGACACACTGTTTTTCTTTGGCTTCAGACCTTTTTATATTTTTCAAACCAACCAACCAACCAACCAAAGGCATGAAACCTTAAATGAAATGAGGTAAAATCAGATCTGTACTGGCTGCAGTGGTAGGGGGAAGGCTCAGAGTCAACCCCACTCCTCCAAGATGAAGTAGCTTCCCTCACTCGTGAAGTAGAACCTTGAAGCTTCGAAAAACACAGTTGGAAATGCTCCCTAAACATTTGTCACCTGTCATTTCCCCTGAGGTCTGCTTTCCTTCTTGTTGTTCGGGAGTCAGGAGGGAGTCACAGAAAGTAGTCACAGACCAAATGAGGCTGCCTGAGAAGAAGAGAAGAGGCTGGGAGGCTCAGATCCAGCTTCTCAAGGTCTTGTGGTCTCAGCACGTTCACCACATCTTGTGATCTACCCGGAGGAGGGGTGCCTGGCTGAAGATGAGGATGGTGCGAACCAGGGAGCAAGGCTGTCTCCCCACATCCAGGAAGGTTGATCAGGTGGGGTGGTGTAAGGAACAGGTCTGTGGGGCTCCTGCAAGGCAGATGCCACTCTTGTGGCTCATCAGGGAATTCTGTTGCAGCGAAAGGGCTCTGGAGAGCTTTGTTGTCTTCACTTCTGAGCTGCAAGCACTGATTTTGCTGCCTCAGTAGTCATCTTAAATCTTCTGGCCCTCAACACACCCTCCTCCTCCCTGTTAGCCTGGTTTGACGGTAACTCTTAAAACCCTCATCTCTCCTTTTGCCTGGAGATGGTGCTTATTCCTTCAACAGCAACCTTAAAACTCATGCTCAGGCTTCCCTGGTGGTCCAGTGGTTAAGAATCCACCTGCCAGTGCAGGAGCCGAGGCTTCAGTCCCTGGTCTGGGAAGATTCCACATGCGTGGGGCAGCCGGGCCCACGCTCCACAAGAGGAGCCACTGCCATGAGAAACCCATGCTCTGCAACCAGAGAGTAGCCTGCACTCACCGCACGTAGAGAAAGCCCTCACACAGCAACGAAGACCCGCTTACCGCAGCCAAAAATAAATAAATAATTTAAAATAAATAAATAAGAGGGGGAAAAGAGTAATAAAAATTGCTTACTATTTAAAACAAGACACTCATGCTCATGAAACTTCACACTCATGACCTTGAATATATGTGTGTGTGTGTTCACTCTGTATGTCCAGCTCTTTGTGGCTCCATAGACTGTAGCCCACCAGGCTTCTCTGTCCATGGAATTTTTCAGGCAAGAATACTGGAGCCGGGTGCCATTTCCTACTCTAGGGGATCTTCCTGACGCAGGACTGAACCTGCATCTCTTGCGTCTCCTGCATTGGCAGGCAGATTCTTTACCACTGTGCCACCTGGGAAGCCCTGTGACCTTGAATAGTGAACTTGAAACTGGGTAACCTTCCACCTGCACCATTGCTGAGCTGCTTAACCTTGCATCTGTGCAACAGTCCCTGCATCCATCTGATGCTCCTTTCCCCAGATTCCTAACTGTGATGCCCAGCTCAGCTTCCTCCTCCTGCCATTAACAGACTGCCACAGCAGGAAGGTGGGCTCCTGCAAGCTGAGCTCAGATACAGCAGATGGCCCGCCTGGCCTCCCACAGGATGGGGATGAGGGGGTGATACGCCCAGCTTTAGGTCTAAAAGAGAGTGGCGTTCAAAACTCAGGTCACTTGTTCAGACAACAGAGCAGGTGTAGACCAAGTCCTAAAGCATGACAGAAAACGACCTAGGAAACTTGGGTTTTTGAAGTACATTTCTAATGTTTCATGTTGTTAACATCTTGAAAATTTGTTAAATGTCGAAAATCTTATTACTATTTTCAGATCCTTTCAATAAACAGAGTTGTTTAAACAAAAGACAAATAAAAACCAACTGCCACGGAAAACTGAGATAATGGATCCTGTCCTGTCTTCCAAGAGTATTTTTTATGATTATTTTCATTGTTTTACAATGTATTTTTTCTCATACTAGATCCCATCCTGAATTGCTCTGAGCAGGCTTAGAATATTAGAAAACAAGTTTTCCCCCCTTATTTTCCATTCTTAGGACTTCAGAGACCAGGTTTCAGCTGATATCTGCAGTGACCAGAATGACTTATATCTGGTCGTATCACCTCTTCCCAGGGGATATTTCCAAAGATCACACATCTCATCACAGGCCTGTGTAGTTCATTGATTTATTGATCACTGTCTCGAACTGGGCTTTCCAAGTGGTTCCTTTTAGATCATTTTCCTGAAGTTGTAAATTCAACCAAGACCTGTTAGTTGAGGTCAGTGTAGCAAAGGTGTTCCTTGGGCAGATGCACAGCACACAGGCTGTTACTTTGTTCATATTTCCCTTCTGCCCTGGGATCCAGAGTGTCTCCTGAAGGCTTCTGGTGTCACCCACAGATTAAACCATTTTGAATTCCTTAAACTTCTGAAGTGTGCATGAATCAGCAACACATACTTGAGCATGAATGAAATATCAGTGGAATGTTGTGTCAATTTTCCTTTAATTTTATCTGAATGCAGTCCTGTTCTATCACGTGGTGGGAAACCCAGCCTTAGGCATTCTTGAGGTTGCTGTCCTACCTTAGAGTCTGACAGAGTTTCCAGGATTTGACTCAGTGCGCAAACCAGCCTAGCCAGTCTTTCATCTATACTGGCTACACCCAGATGCCTGTTGTCCCAACCCATGTGGTGCCTCAAGGGCGTTGCATTTGTGTCAGTCTTGGGGCACAGGAATCCTTGGCAGGGTCCAGAGCTCTGGCACCTCCCATCCAGTCATTTTAGATATGCCCTGAAGCCATCACCTTTGATAGGTTATCATTTCCTTTGGCAATAAGTCGTATCAATAAATCATCTTGAGAGCTTTCTGTTCAGGCCTTGGGACTACAGTAAATTGAACATTTTTAGTTTATCTTTTGCCTCTGCCACCCTCTCACTTCCCCACGTGGACCAAACCCATCTATTCAGCTACAGTATCACTGGCCACGTTAGAGGGTTCCACGTGGGCACCTTCTCTGCCTGCCCATTCACTCTTCTGTAATCTTGTATCCCAAGTATGATTTGCTTTGATATGAGGTGGAAACTGTTAAAAATTCAGCATCTTATTCCCCATCCCATATCAGATTGCTGGAACAGAATCTTCATTTTCACAACATCCCACATGGCTCATGGGCACGTCAAAAGGTGAGAGGCACAGACCTCCTGGATCACAAGCTCCTTGATCACAAGGAAATTGTCTTTTCATCACCACGTCCCCTTTCAGGGTGCCTACTCCGTGGCATCCCCCCAATACATAGCTGCTGAAGGCATGGATAGCCCTTAAGAAGGATAGAGATCAAGCATTCAGTTTGCGGTGGCTGCTATTAAAGGATGGATTGTACCTAAAGCGTGACATGGAGCTACTGAGCTGGACTAAGCTGGAGATGGAGGTGGTTGGGTCATGACTTGGTGGAGCCGGCTGGGTGGCCAGGCCTACAGATGTAATAACTGGCTTAATAGGCCAGGTGGGCTAGGTTGGAGAGCCCACTTGGGGCAGTCTGATGCAGGTGGGAGGACAAAGGCTGATTTCCCTGGTGGCTTAGTCAGAAAAAAGTCTGCCTGCAATGTGGGAGACCTGGGTTCAATCCCTGGATGGGAAGGAGTTCCTAGAGGGAAATGGCAGCCTACTCCAGTATTCTTGCCTGGAGAATTCCATGGACAGAGGAGCCTACAGTCCATGGGGTCACAAAGAGTTGGACACGACTGAGTGACTCACTTTTTTTCCTTAATGAAGCAGAAGAGTGGGTGGGGAAGCTTCTGTGAGTGTTCCTGAAGGCCATGATGGGAAATAGGTTTGGACAGGTAGATTGAAATTCCAGTGGCATTCATTTCTCACCTAATGCTGGATCACAGACTCTCAACTAGATCACAAGGCAAAAAATATGAACAGAATCTTTATTGTTCTTTGCTTTCCTTTTAC
This sequence comes from Bos grunniens, assembly GCF_055505025.1. Lineage (NCBI taxonomy): Eukaryota > Metazoa > Chordata > Mammalia > Artiodactyla > Bovidae > Bos > Bos grunniens. Next base: position 15,385,743 of record NC_141172.1, read on the forward strand.
AAATTTGAACTTGAGGGTACGGGGATAAGAGCCAACAGATGGATTCGATTCATCTCTCAACTTAGTTAGAAAAGCTGAGATTTTAGTAGTGACTTTTACACACCTAATAATGGCCAAGACATGACCCCCAGACTGACATGAAGGTACCATTTGGGGAGCTAAGGCAGAGAGGCAGCTGCCTATGAATGAATTGTGCTTGGCTGTGTAGATACCACTCTTCAGATCAGTCACCCTGAGGGATTGTCCGACGTTGGCCACCTGGGAATTGTCTGGCAGGTGACGTGTTTCTCTGACTGGCATTTTCTTTTTTCCTAGGAGATAACTCAGGTGCTCTCTGGGGCCTCTGGCACATTGGTTCCTTATCAGTTACTGAGATTTCTCCTTTTGGGGGACATAAACTCTGGTGGCTTAGTTGCTAAGTCATGTCCGACTCTTGTGACCCCATGGACTGTAGCCCTCCAGGCTCCTCTGTCCAAGGGATTTTCCAGACAAGTGGGTTGCCATTTCCTTCTCTGGGAGATCTTCTGGACCCAGGAATTGAACCTGGGTCTCCTGCATTGTAGGTGGATTCTTGACCAACTGACCTACAAGGGAAACCCCTAAACTCTGTGGATTGTACCAAAGAGGCTTAGCATTGTATCCAGGGTAGAGGAAAAAGAAGAGAAAGCAGCAATGTCTCAGGGCTGCAACAAGGGACCTTGAACTCCACCACAGATGGGCAAGAAATCAAGCCCTGGATGCTGTCTGTGCTCCCTGCCCTGGAATGCCCAGATTTGCTTTTGGGGGAGCATGTAGCACCCATTCTGTCCTTGCCTGTGGCAAACTTGGATGCCCTCTGTTGAAATTGGCACCTGGGATAATCCCGCACGCGCTTGCAAATTCCATCTTGCCTACACAGGCATGGGATTCTGCAAGAAAAATCAAGAGTCCCTGCCCATTCCCCTCCACCTCTCTGAGCTTACAATGAACTTAAAGAGCTGGCTTCCAGAGCACCCCTGGAGGAGGGGAGACTCTTGCGGTTGAAGCCAGTCCTCCCTTCTAGGTGTGGGAGGCTGCAGAAGAGGAAATAGTACAGGCGGGGAAGAGAGTCTTGGGGATCCCAGAGCAACTCATTTCCCCCTTGAATTCTAAGTTGGGAGCAGAAAGTGTCATGTATTTACATTCTGAGATCAGAATTCAGCTGAGCCTGGATTTCTTTTGAAGCAGCAGCTGCTGCTGCCTAGACATGAACTAGAGGTCCGTGACAGACAAGGGCATTGATGTTCTCAAGTCAGCTTCACAAACCCCCCGGAGGAGTGGAATTATATGTTCCACTGAGAGATTCATTTCACAACAGCCTGGTCATCTGCCTGAATCTCTTTGCACACAAGCTTTGCCAATGTATGTGGTATCTCAGCCATGAGGGTTTGAAAAGCTGTATTTCTCCTCAAGATTCCTCCCCACCTATCAATATGCACAAACCTTTCCAAGCAAAAATGAAAATGAAACAAAAAACAACAACAAAGCGTAGGGCCCTTCTTTCCTTCCTAAGTGATGCTTGTAACTGAAGAAAATGGGTTTGAGTTTGGCTGCAGTGCAGGAGATCTGAGTTCGATCCATGGTCAGGAGATCCCCTGGAAGAGGGCATGGTTACCCACTCCAGTATTCTTGCCTGGAGAATTCCATGGACAGAGGAGCCTGGTGGGCTACAGTCCACGGGGTTTCGAAGAGTTGGACGGAGCGTAGCTCACTTCTTCATTGTAGCTGGTGTTATGTATACCAAGTTAGATAGATGATGAGTGTGGGCTCTGGTGTCCACACAATCTAGGTTGGAATCCCAGTCCTGCCACTTATAGGCAAGTTACTTAACCTTACTGAGTTGCTGTGTCCTTGTAGATCAAACGAGGGTGATAATGGCACCTACCCGCTAAAGTTAACTGAGAGGATGAAATGAGACTTTAAGGGGTTAGCACGGTCATTTGCTACAGTAAGCACTGTGTAAATATCAGACGTTTTACAAATGTTCAAAAAGTAACAGATCCACCCTTTCCCCCTGCTGGATGCATCTATCCTCTGCCGTCTAATGGACAAGTCAGGGTTCCGTGTCTTCCTTACTCACGCTGTGTCTTTCCTGGTCCCACATATTGAGCGCTCTGTGGGTTGATTGATGAAGAGATGGTAAGATGTATGCTTGGAATCCATTAAGTTTGAGACTACCTTGCGGGAGAGGACACTGAGGAAAGAGAAATGAAGTGAGGAGAGGACTGATGAAAAAGCCCACAGGCTTTCTGATGGACACATTGAACTTTATCTTCTACCCACCCAGGTTTATAAAACCCACTGTATGAGGACTTCGGGTTATAAATATGGGTCTGATTCCATTCTGGAATCCAGAAAAGGTCTGAAAACCACATGTGTTTTCATCTGGCAGGAGGCTATTTATATTCTTTATTTATTTAACTTAGTATGAACAGTCTTATGTTTCACTGAGAAGATATTAATGTGTTTGATTCCAGAATGCTGTTCCTGGGCCTGCTGGGGAGGGGGGTGTTTTGTACTGTGTTACCATTCTAAATTCTGAAAACTCTTGACCTCTAAAACCAAATCTGTCTCCAGTGACTTTGAATAGGACATTTTTTTTTTTAACAACAACAATAACAAAAAACTAACCTGAAGTAGATTAAGCCAACAAACAATAAATTTGAGGTGGTGAGGGGAAAATTTATTTCAAGGCTTTTAAGCAGAAGCTTGGGCTTCCCTGGTGCCTCAGACGGTATGCAATGCGGGAGACGCAGGTTCGATCCCCGGGTTGGGAAGAACCCCTGGAGAAGGAAATGGCAACCCACTCCAGTATTCTTGCCTGGAGAATGCCCACGGACAGAGGAGCCTGGCGGGCCACAGTTCACAGGGTTGCAGAGAGCAGGACACGACTAAACCCCTTTCGCTACTACTATTAAACAGGAGCTCAGGGAAGCTGTAGTGAGAAGGCACTAAAAGCAGGCCTGGGAGGCCCCAGATGCCCTCTCCCGAGTTCTGGTTCTTATGGGCACCAACATGGGTGGTTGTCATGGATGCACTGGTTATAACCCTGGAGGCCCAGTCTGAAGCAAGTAGTAGGAACTTCATATGTACGCATCGGTTCACAAATTGGCTTTCCAGTCTGATACAGTCCTTGCTTGGCGGCCAACACAAAGTGTACCTTTATACTCAGTCCATCAACAGAATTTGACTTTGTAAGGTTTCCGTATGATGACCTTCCAAGGCTCTGCTCTGCTCCCAGGCTTCTGAGCCACAGTCTTGGATCCCAAAGCAGTTTGTGACTAGTCCCTTGGTGGTTCCTTCTGTAGGTTTGGCAATGGCAACAATCATTCACCTTTTGATCTTACTTAGAGTTGTGGGATTTGATTCACATAAGAATCTATGAGAAATGAAGCAACATGGGAGAAGGATGGAATAAAGGACCCACTCAGGACTTAACATGTTCCTGTGTATTTTTCTGGACCTTCCGTTTAAGCTCAGCCCACATTAGTTCTCTTTCCCTGTCCCTCACACCTTAGAACCTGGCTTTACTTAGCCATGATTATTTGGGATGAATCTCTAAATCAGTCTAACATTTTCCTTCTAAATGCATTGTCTTTGGTCTTAGTGTCTTTTGTTTTGTTTTGTTTTGTTTACTTACTTAGTTGGCTGCTCCAGGTCTCAGTTGCAGCACTCAGGGTCTTTGATCATCGTTGCAGTATGTGAAATCTCTAGTTGTGGCATGAGGGATCTAGTTCATTGACCAGGGTTCAAACCCGGGCCCCCTGCATTAGGAGCAGGGAGTCTGAGCCACTGGGCCACCAGGGAAGTTCCAGCCTTAGTGTCTCTAATAAGCCACAGGAACCTCTCTAAATGTTCTTTTCTTATTTTCCTTCTCTTATCTAATAGGACCTTCATACGTAGGCTCAGAGGATTCAAGAGGCTGAATCGCTGTGGGTGAGATCACGTATCAGGAAGCTGGAGCCTTGAGACACATACACAGTATCCACAGACATTCACCCTGTGTCAGTGCAGTGACTGAAGCATATAGACTCTGGAACCAGCCTTCTAGATCTATGTCCTAGTTTTATCACTAGCTATAGGACCTTCGGAGAGTTCCTTAATTTCTATGGGTCTTCCTTTCTTCACCTATAAGGAAGGAATCCTGGTATCTACTCTATGTATTTGTTGTAAGGATTAAATGAGCTACTATATGCAAAGACACTTAGAAAGTAGGTAGCATGTTATAAATTCTACATTAATATTTGATACTTTCCTTTTATAAGCACAGAGTCTGAGTTAGATTCTTATTCATTCAATAAACAAATATGTATCTTGTGTCTACCATGTGAAGGCATCATGTTTGAGCTGGTGAACAATTCGTGTACCTCCTAGTCTTATGGTGAAGACAGGCATTAAATAAGATCTTACACATGTGATGAGTATTATTATGACCCAAGTGTTATGCTTTCTAAAAGGATGAATGGAAATCAGATAATAATAAATCCAACTTTATTGTCTTTTCTCTTTGAATCTGCATACTAAATACTTCATATATTCTGCAAAGATCAGGACATAAATAGAGATGAGAGTGTCCTTAAGCAATAGTCAGACCAATTGTTGCTTGCTTGGAACATGAAGTGACTTCAGTTTTGGATAAACTGAAAAAAAAGTTATCGCCCTTACTAGATTATGCATGGGAGCTAAATTTATCTACAGAACAAGTGAAATTGTTGTATTTGTTTGTGATAATAGTAACAACTAGAAGATCTGTCATGCAGAGCAGTTCATCCTTCATCTGTGATTCTCACAGCTATGATATAAAGTCAGTAGGGTAGGATTTGTGCCCAATTTACAGATGAGGAGACTGCCCAAAGCAGTGAAATGACTGATCCCCCCAGTCACAGGCAGGGCTGATGCCCGACACATGTTAGCTCTGGTAATACTTGTTGGATTGAAAGGCATCCAGACTTTCTGACTTCCTATGTTGTATTCTCTGTGGTTCTCTACACAGAACACAAGCAAAACCTCAACCATGTCGTATTTTCAGATGTCATGCTTATTGCATATTATTAGGCTTATTTATACTCTTCTTTGCAGATGGTAATTGAACAGCGCTGTCTTCTTGACTCTATCAACACCCAAGAGCTATATATATATACACCTTTATATTTTTTCTATCTAGGGATTCAAGACTTAGAAAGCTAGTTTTCAAGATACATTGTTTAAAATTTTGTAAGTACGTTTAATATTTTTAAAAATCATGTACAATGTTTCTTGACAAATTGTTTCTGTAGCTGCAATTTACAGGCAAAATAGAATTAGTGGTATACATGCTTCAACCTGTTCTAGGATTATTTCTTCCAGATCCAATCTTTTTAAAGCCATTAATATTCATTAGAGGCTGATCTCACAAGGACTGTCATACAAAGAGCTTAAGAAATGCATCACTCCCCCTGAATTTTTTTTTTTTTTTGGTAAAATATAAAACTACATGTTGCAAAAGCCTGAAAACGGAGAGATAAAAATCTGTCTTCAGCTGTCTTGTTTAGATATGATGCCTTGGTTCTATTCTAGCAATATCCTTAACTTCTCAGGGTGCCTAATTGTAACCTGGGTCAGACTACATCAGCAGAATTAGAGAAATGACACCAAGCTAGGCATGCGGCATATTTCACACTCACCAAATACCTCTGTTGTAAAAGGCTCCTCTGTAAGTAAGTACTAGAGTTGGACTGAATTTACTTTATGTGTGAAATGGCGGGCACTTGATTTATTTTAATGCAGAGAAGATTAAATGAATGAACTCAGGAAATGCTGGGTAATGAAAGCTAAGTATAAATTGCTCAGCCAGCCATCTCTTTGGAGAGTAGGCTCAGCCCTTGATTTGTCAGCTGAATTGAATATTTAGTCGCCACCATTTTCCTTTTGTAGGGGCTTCTCCCGTATCTCAGTGGTAAAGAATCTGCCTGCAATGCAGGAGACACAGGAGACAGGGGTTCAATCCCTGGGTCGGGAAGATCCCCTGGGGGAGGGCCTGGCAACCCACTCCAGTATTCTTGCCTGCAGAATCCCATGAACAGAAGAGCCTGGCGGGCTACAGTCCATGGGGTCGCAAAGAATTGGCCACAACTAAGTGGCTAATACACACAAAGGGTTTTAAGCAGAGATGTGACGTAATCTCCCTTGCCTTTTAAAAGAACCACTCCAGCTGCTGTGGGGGGAAGAGCGTGTTTTGAGAGGAGCAGTGGGTGTGAGCAAAAAGCTTTCTCTGCATGATTCCTGCCTCTCTCAACTAGTCCTTTGCAAGCTGAACTCCTCACTTGTGAAACGGAGCTGAGAACACCTCTAGTCCCTGGGAGGGGATGGTTACCCCTGTGTATGATGAAGGCCTCCCAGGATAGATGAGACTATTACTGTTGTCAGGCTCTGGGTCAATTGTGTCTGTTGTTCACTTTCCTGTTTTCTTACCCCAGAGGGTCAGTGCAAAGAGCGCAGGAGATCATATGCACAGTGCTGGCTGGAGCTCAGTACACATTTACCCTTCACCATCTCTTTACTATTGGAGTCCAGACTACTGGCTTCTTTCTCCTTGAGGACCATGAGCAGGAGTTTAAAGGCTTAGGGGTGTTTTGTAAACTCCCAAGGAAAAGAGCTGTTGGTTCCTGGAGCCTGGAATAGAAGACTCTGAGCAGACGAGCTGCAATCAATCACTCAAACCTTATATTTCATTTTCAAGAGGGTCTCTCTCCCTCCCTTCACCCCTCCTTCCCTGCTTCCCTCCTTCATTTCCTGCTTTTGTGTTTCAAAAGTAATATATCCTGATACTAATAACTTAATTAATACCAGTGTCTAAAGTCCCACTAAAATTGTTTTTCACTCTCCACCCCACCCCAGTCCTAAACTCCAGATGTAACTAAAGATAACAATTCAGTGAATATATTTCTTTAGTTTTCCCTTGCCTATTAAATCGTCAACACGGTTATGGATCTATGGTGGTGTTTGTCTTTTGTTTTGCAAAAATTAAGAAAAAAGAGACTCCACAGTTTCCACAAAGCCCTCCAAATTATATTAAAGTGTTTAAAAATGCATTTTCTAGGTAGAATAGCTATAGTTTTATCAGATTGTCAAAGGAGTCTGGTGCCCTACCCCAACTCCAAATTCTAAGTATTAGTTGTTTAAGCTACCTAAAACCCCCAAACATGGAATTTATGAGTTTATGTGCTCAGTCATGTCCGACTCTTTATGAGCCCATGGACTGTAGCCCACTAGGCTCCTCTATCCATGGGATTCTCCAGGCAAGAATATTGGAGTGGGTTGTCAGGCCCTCCTCCAGGGGATCTTCCCGACCTAGGGATTGAAGCCGTGTTTCCTGTGTCTCCTGCATTGCAGGCAGATTCTTTACCCGCTGAGCCACCCAAACATGGGACTTAAATCAGATGTTCTCTGAGGCCTCTCTATTATTGTCATTTCACTAAATTTGCTCCTATTCAAGTCCAAGAAAAGCTTTTTTCTCTAATATGCCACTTACTGAATTCCTTTTATTAACTGATCCTTAACCATACCTAAAGTAAGTCTTGAGATCTTTCAAGATCATGAAGAGAAATCTTAATGCTTAATAGAAATTCTTGATTGTTTTTCTATGAGTGAAAGTGAAAGTCGCTCAGTTGTGTCCCACTCTTTGCAGCCCCATGGACTATAGAGCATAGACACTGTTTCCTGTGTCTCCTGCATTGCAGGCAGATTTTTTACCAGCTGAGCCACAAGGGAAGCCCAGGAATACTGGAGCAGGTAGCCTATCCCTTCTCCAGTGGACCTTCCCAACCCAGGGATCGAACCGGGGTCTCCTGCATTCCAGGCGGCTTCTTTACCAACTGAGCTATCAGAGATGCCTCTATGAGTATAGTTTATTAAAGTTAATTATTCATAATCCAATAGTACTTGTATATTCTACATAATAGTTTTATCAATCAGAATAGTGTATTAATTCAAAATACAGTTTTTTCATATAATTAGAGGATTAAAACATATTGCAAGTCCAAACATCAACCAAGTTTAAATATAGATAACTCAGTGGTGATAGTATGTGAAAACTAAATCTAATCCTATATTTGCATCATGAGTTAGCTAAATAAGTGCAATAAACCAAAGATTAAAGTCTATATGAGTGATGGAATCCACTCACCTTGCGATTTAGAACCACATGTGATGAAATTGTATTTTTTTCCGCAAGGCAGCACTTCAGTAAAGCAGACACACATCTGTTTGGTTGTCCCCAGAGGATGCAGTGGTTTTCAGATCTAAAGCCAAATCCATTTGAATCAGCCAGGACCGTTTCCATTTTTCCAAGTGAAAAATGAGGTTCTTTCTTAACACAGTGAGCTGATGGTGCTTGGCTAGCATGTTGGGTCAATTATTGCAAACTTCAGACTGACATAAAATGTACATGCCCCCCTCATTTATTTTTTTCATGATCCATCCAAAGGTGGTCATATATAAATCTATATTTATCAATGGGATGGAACACTTTTAGAGAAAAGTCATGGATGGAAAAATTCAGAGACCACAGAACTGGACTTCCCTGGTGGTACAGTAGATAAGAAACTGCCTGCCAATGCAGGGGACAAGCGTTCAATCCCTGGTCTGGGAAGATCCCACGTGCTGTGGGGCAACTAAGCCCGTGAGTCACAACTACTGAGCTCGCACACCCTGGAGCCCATGCTCCACGACAAAAGACGCCACCGCCACGAGAAGCCTGCACATTGAAACTGGAGTAGGCCCTGCTCGCCGCAACCAGAGACATCCCACACGCAACAAAACAGACACAGCACAGCCGAATAAACAAAAACAAAACAACGACAAACAAAAAGAGACCACAGGACCGAGTCCTAATTTTAAACATTTATTTTCTAATTTGAACTTATTTTAGACTTACAGATGAGTTGCAAACATAGTAAGTAGCGTGTCCATGTTGCCATTCATCCAGCTTCTCCTAACGCTGACATATTACATAACCTTAGAGCAGTTTTCAAACCAAGCAAGTTGATGTTGCTGAAGTCATAATTTTTAATAGTTTTTCTGAAAGCAAACGGTAAAATTTCACTCCTTGCCTAGGTTTGAGAAGGAATTGGTATTTTGTCTTTACAGATTGTACACACACATAAAGCAGTCTTATGAAAATGCCTTCATTCTAAAGGACTTAAAAAGCCAAATTAGAGGGCTGTTCAGTGAAGATCTCCTGCAGGTTTTTTCCCTCATTTTGGTTGAGGAGTTTTAAATTTCTGAACAACAGTTCCTACAAACAGCTGCTTGGAAGGCCTACATGCATTTGACTTACTGAGGAGGGAAAAAAAACACTTGTGACCGAGTCATCTCGTGCTTATGTTGCTGATTTAAGTAGTGAGGCAGCACTTTGAAAATCACACCATGTGTAGCTGGCTCTTTGTCACCAAATCCAAGGCCACAGGGAGTATAACCTCAGTAGCTGGAGCCAAGAAAAACTACCCTTGGTTCAAGATTCGGGCATTTTAAACCTAATCCCCATGTTAGTTTTGCTGGGACAGGAGGTGGATCTTGCCTCATGTGAGGATTCCTCAGTGTCATCCCACTGCCCAGACCTAGATGAATGGAGGCCACGAGGCCAGTTTTGGAGTGGACCCTCAGCAGCTGCAAACATCTGTAACAATCTGGTGTTAAGATGCATGAGCCCCACGGGCTCCTAGCCACTTGCATCCACCAAGATTTTGTAGCTTTAGACAGATCTTTCTGCTCTAAACACTGGGAAGTGAATGAACAGTTTCACTGCCTGCTGCCAGGGATGAAGGTTTTTCCCAGCCACACGCTGAGGTCCTCTGAAGCCATTAAGTGGTACCTGTAGAAGTTGGCGTCTGTTGACAAGAGAAGGCTGACATCTGATGCTTTGAAAAGCCAAGGCTTCCCTTGGGAAGCAGCAGCAAGAGAGATGGTATGTATTTCTCCATCAGAACCCGATCCAGACGTACAGAGTGAGGGAGGGTGCAGAGGTGTCACAGTGTACTCTGGGGCTCCCCAGCTAAATGAAAGCTTGACTCTAGCAACATGTGTGTCAGTTCTGAAAATACAGCTCAGCTTCCAGCATTGGCCTTCTGTTCATTGAGACACCTCAAAGAAACCAAAGCTCTTTGGAAGGCTGTTCTAAAATCGCTTCAGCAACTTGCCAAAGTTTGGATTAGTTAGGGGGGACCCCCTCTCCTCTCTGTGCCAAGCCTGCTTCTCCTGCAGGGTTCTCCAGCTCACAGTTCAGCCAAGATCTTCTTCCCAGCTGCTCAGAAACCTCGACAAATTCTTGATGCCTCCTTTTCTTTGCTCCTGCTTTCACTCTATCCTCAAATCCTACTGTTTGTACCTTCTGATGTATATTGGGTTTCTTTATTTCTTTTCAGTGCCATTTCTATAATCATTTCTCAACTGGAATACTGCATGCCCTCCAATTTTAAGTCTCCCACTTCACTCCAATTTTGATGTTGGAGAAGACTTTGGAGAGTCCCTTGGATTGCAAGGAAATCAAGCCCATCAATCCTAAAGGAAATCAACCCTAATATTCTTTGGGAGGACTGATTGGAGTTGAAACTCCAATACTTTGACCACCTGATGTGAAGAGCTGACTCAGTGGAAAAGACCCTCATGCTGGGAAAGTTTGAAGGCAAAAGAAGAAGAGGGTAGCAGAGGATGAGATGGTAAGATAGCATCACTGACTCAATGGACATGAATTTAAGCAAATTCCGGGAGATAGTAGAGGACAGAGGAGCCTGGTGTGCTGCAGTTCCTGGGGTCTCAAAGAATAAGACACGACTTAGGAGCTGAACAACAAACTTGACTCTTGCCATCTCTCAAATCCATTATTTTCAAAATAGCCAAGCGTAAGCTTTTAAAACAAGTCAAGCCAGGTACCTAACTGGGTCATTCATTAGTGGGTATAACTAGTGCTTCAATCCAGATGTAACTTTATTCTTTCTCTCTGACTGCCCCTTTAAAAAAAATGAATTCAGTGTAGTGAGCCTCTCATTGTTCCCTGATAAAATTCTTTCTGTCTCTCTTAGGTGATAACAATTTTACATCAGTTTAGAACAAAAAATGCCCCAATTCTGTAGTGAGAATGAGCTCAATATAAACATAACATTCAAAGACAAGACTCTTGCCCCTAGCTGTGCCCTCACCTCTCTGGCTAAGATTTGGGCTGTTTGCCTCAGGGGAGTGGATCAATAGAGATATGGCACGATTCCGCTCATGGTTGAGGATTTCCTGCTTTTCTTACTGTTGTTGTCGTTGTTCAGTTTCTAAGTCTTGTCCAGCTCTTTGTGACCCCATGGACTATAGCACACCAGGCCTCCCTGTCCATCACCAACTCCCCGAGTTCACCCAGACTCATGTCCATCGAGTCAGTGATGCCATCCAGCCGTCTCATCCTCTGTCGTCCCCTTCTCCTCCTGCCCCCAATCCCTCCCAGCATCAGAGTCTTTTCCAATGAGTCAACTCTTCGCATGAGGTGGCCCAAGTACTGGAGTTTCAGCTTTAGCATCATTCCTTCCAAAGAACACCCAGGACTGATCCCCTTTAGAATGGACTGGTTGGATCTCCTTGCAGTCCAAAGGACTCTCAAGAGTCTTCAACACCACAGCTCAAAAGCATCAATTCTTTGGCGCTCAGCTTTCTTCACAGTCCAACTCTCACATCCATACATGACCACGGGAAAAACCATAGGCTTGACTAGATGGACTTTTGTTGGCAAAGTAATGTCTCTGCTTTTCAATATGCTATCTAATTTGGTCATAACTTTTCTTCCAATGAGTAAGCGTCTTTTAATTTCATGGCTGCAGTCACCATCTGCAGTGATTTTGGAGCCCCAAAAAATAAAGTCTGACACTGTTTCCACTGTTTCCCCATCTATTTCCCATGAAGTGATGGGACTGGATGCCATGATCTTCGTTTTCTGAATGTTGAGCTTTAAGCCAACCTTTTCACTCTCCACTTTCACTTTCATCAAGAGGCTTTTGAGTTCCTCTTCACTTTCTGCCATAAGGGTGGTGTCATCTGCATATCTGAGGTTATTGATATTTCTCCCGGCAATCTTGATTCCAGCTTGTGCTTCTTCCAGTCCAGCGTTTCTCATGATGTACTCTGCATACAAGTTAAATAAGAAGGGTGACAATATACAGCCTTTTATTCCTTAGTTAATAAGACTATCTTCTAGAGCCGTTTTAGGCTCACAGAAAATTAAGCAGATTAATACAGAGCGTCCTGGTCTGCCCTTTTCCCCACCCCTTACAATTTCTCCAGTTGTTAATATTCGTCATTAGTGTGGTACGTTTGTTACAACTGATGACCCAAAACTATTCTGTTATTGGGACTTCCCTGGTGTCCAGTGGTTGAGACTCTTTGCTCCCAATGCAGGGGTCCTGAGTTTTGATCCCTGGTCGGGGAACTAGATCCCACATGCTACCACTAAGAGTGGTAGAACTAAGACCTGGAGCAGCCAAGTAATTTTAAAGAAAATTTTTAAATAAAATAAATAATTTAAAAAATCGATTCGTTATTGTTCATGAAAGTCCATAGTTTATGCTGGGGTTCACCCTGCTATGGTTCTGTGGTTTTGATATGTGCATGATGCCGTGTGTCTAGCATTACTGTAGCAAGGAGAATAGTTTCACTGCCCTGAAATGCCCCTGTATTCTGGCTTTTCACCCTTCTTTTCCGTCCTTACTGACTTAACAGTTTTCACACCTCAAGAGTGAGCAAGACCCCTCCTGTGGGTTCATTTAATGCAACTGGCATCGCTTCAAACTTTTAAAAGACTGTGCCAGATGCTCAGGGTGATGAGCAAGGAAATCCACACAGACCATTGAAAAGTCTAAAAATAGGTACAGTGTGTATTCTGAGAATGGCTTTTCCTGTTCCTCTAGGCTCCCCTGCCCATTCAAGGCCTCACCCTGGCTTCTGGTCTCCACATTGTAATCCCTTAAGGTTAGTTCAAATCTGCAAGCGCTTTGCTAGAAAAATTAAGAGAGCACTGATTCACTACTTAAATGCTCTTTCCTAGAAACTCTGAACCTTCTCTGGACCAAGAAAGAGCTGAATTTCTCTGGTGCAACAGCAGCCCTCCAAGCTAGAGGCTTTCTTTAAAATAAGCTATTATGGGTTTTGTTTTTTTCCTGGTTACAAATTAGTGATGCTCATCTTAGAAAATTTGAAAACATTTGTGTGTTATTTCTAGATGTGCCTACCAAGGAACTGTGGAGGTGCAAAGCTGGGGTCAGAGTGTTAACCCCCGAGTAGTCAAATTGCCTGTGCTTATTTCCAGAAAGATGCAATATATGCATTTACCACAAGACCAAATGTGTTCTTAGAAAAAGAAAGAATTTCCAGAAATTCAAGGCAGAAATCTTTCCTAAGCAACAGCCTAGCCAGGTGCCTCTAACCCCTTTCTTTCTTTCTTTCTTTCTTTTTTTTTTTTTTAATGTGGACCATTTTTAAAGTTGGTATTGAATTTCTTACAGTATTGTTTCTGTTTTACGTTTTGGCTCTTTGGTCATGAGGTGTGTGGAATCTTGGGCTTTCCAAGTGGTGCTAGTGGTAAAGAATCCACCTGCTGATGCAGGAGACGCAAGAAAACACGAGTTCAATCCCTGGGTTGACAAGATCCCCAGGAGGAGGGCATGGCAACCCACTCCAGTATTCTTGCCTGGGAAATCCCATGGACAGAGGAGCCTGGTGGGCTACAGTCCATGGGGTCACAAAGAGTTGGACACGACAGAGCAACTGAGCATGTGCATGTGGGATTTTAGCTCCCTGACCACGGATCAAACCCACACTCCCTGCATTAGAAGGCAGAGTTTTAACTGCTGGACTGCTAGGGAAGTCCCTAGAAACTCTTTTGAACTGGATGACTTGAGTTTGCCGGTTCTAGTATTCCTGTCTTGTCATTTTTACCAAGCTGTATTTATTACATTTGCACTATACTGCCTATACATTCAAGGATAAATAACTCCCGTTGGAATAAAGGTAAGGCCTTGTTGGAAGCTGACATCCTTTCTTCCCTAAGTGTCTTGGGGTAAAAGTGTTTGTTCACTTTGAAATCAAATGACAAAATGAAGAAGCACATGTGCCAGACCCTGACAACCCCTAATAACTGGCTGCTGACTTCTTGTTCTTGGGCAGATTTCCTTTATGATTAAATTTTGTAAAAAATTATGTTTCTTTTATTGTGGTAAAATAACATAAAATTTACCATTTTCACTACTTACACATATAAAAATCAGTGCATTCACTGTGTTGTGCATTCACAGAGTGGTTCAACCGTTACCACTGTCCATTTCCAGAACTTTTAGTCACCCTAAACATAAACTCTGTTAATTCATTGAACACTGACTTTCCATTCCTCCCTGCCCTCAACCACTGGCAACTTCTCCTATTCTACTTTCTGCCTCTATGAAGTGACCAATTCTAGGTACCTCATATGGGCTTCCCAGGTGGCTCAGTGGTGAAGTATCCACCAGCCAAGGCAGGAGGTGCAGGTTTGATCCCTGGATTGGGAAGATTCCCCTGAAGAAAGACATGGCAACCTACTCCAGTATTCTTGCCTGGAGTGTCCCATGGATAGAGAAGCCTGGTGGGCTACAGTCCAGATCAGATCAGATCAGTCACTCAGTCGTGTCCGACTCTTTGCAACCCCATGAATTGCAGCACACCAGGCCTCCCTGTCCATCACCAACTCCCCGAGTTCACCCAGACTCATTGTCCATCGAGTCAGTGATGCCATCCAGCCGTCTCATCCTCTGTCGTCCCCTTCTCCTCCTGCCCCCAATCCCTCCCAGCATCAGAGTCTTTTCCGATGAGTCAGCTCTTCACATGAGGTGGCCAAAGTACTGGAGTTTCAGCTTTAGCATCATTCCTTCTAAAGAAATCCCAGGGCTGATCTCCTTCAGAATGGAATGGTTGGATCTCCTTGCAGTCCAAGGGACTCTCAAGAATCTTCTCCAACACCACAGTTCAAAAGCATCAATTCTTCGGCACTCAGCTTTCTTCACAGTCCAACTCTCACATCCTTACATGACCACTGGAAAGACCATAGCCTTGACTAGACGGACCTTTGTTGGCAAAGTAATGTCTCTGCTTTTGAATATGCTATCTAGGTTGGTCATAACTTTCCTTCCAAGGAGTAAGCTACAGTCCAAGGGGTCGCAAAAAGCCGGACATGACTGAGCATGCATGTGGGCATCTGGTGTGCAAGTATCTGTCCAAGTCATTGCTTTTAATCCTTTGGAATTGCTGGACTATGTCATAATTCTGTCTAACTTTTGAGAACTACTACACTCTTCCACAGTGGCTGCACCATGTTCTATTTCCACTAGCGGGGCACAAGGGTTCCAATTTCCCTCCATCCTCACCAATACTTGTCGTCCCCCTTGTTTTTGATAATAGCCTTTTAATGGGTGTGATGGTATCCTAATGGATATCTCATCATGGTTATGATCAAACCTTTTAAAGCTCATCTTTCTGTGTGGTTGTGACCATCTCTGAACTGGTGTCATATAATTTTACCTCTGACTCCAGCTCTGCAGTCAAACAGCTTTGCCCATAAGCTCCAGGAAGAAAGGAATTTTAGGCTGTTTTGTTTGCTAATGTAGCCCCGATCTCTAGAATAGCACATAATAAGAGCTTAATATTATCTGTTGAATGGATGAATTCTACCTCCATCACTTACTAGCAAGGTGACCTGACTGAAGTCAATAACTGGAATCTCTGTTTCCTCAACGATAATGTGGGAAGAAAGATCGTGCCCTCTGCTAGGGCTATGTGAGGGTTAAGTGCAGCAGTGCCCAGAGAACACTTGCACATTGCCTAGCACATAGTAGGCACTCTGTAAATAGTAGTATTAACTTGTTATGATTATGCAGGGGGCTTCATAGGTAGACCAGTGCCGAGCACTCTTTGCAGCATGATAGTGAGTTTGGAGAGGCAAGTATGGTGCCCTGAGCTCAGAGATCTGGATAGCTTTCATGCTAAGCCAGGGCTTTAGAGCAGGAAGGAAGGGGAGTGCTTGCAAAAATCCATTAAACCCAGAGCTCCCCAGAGCAAATGTGTCACCTGGTAATGATGCCGGTGGGGCCAGGGAGAGGGAGAAGAACCGGGAGGTATCCTGTCTGTGGGCCCATCCAGCAGGATGGTAAGCTAGAGGAAGCACAGTGAGGTTACAGCGGAGCACTCAGTGGGGACTAATGACCAGTGATTGATGGTGGGTCTTGTAGCTACAGCTCCCACATTCTTTCAAGATGCATAATAACACATTGGGAAGTGTAGCTTCATGCAACCTAATGCTAATGGAATCCTAACGTCCCAGGTCCACGAGGAAGTACACTGAAAGAGGGGAAAGCTGGGTATTTCCCCTTTTGCTCAGGTGTTGATAGAAAATGCATCTCCTATCTGGGTGTAAAATGTAGAGTCCTGGCAATTCAGGCAGGCTTTCTGCCTCCTGTTTATTCTGTTACCTGTCTAATGAATGGATGCTGGGTAGTATCAGCAGATTTCTCTTAGGAAGAGAATAACTTTTGGCTCACCCCTGCTCTACCCCCAGCGTGGTTTGTCTGTCTTATCAACTTAGAGCCTGCTAGGATGTTTCAAAGGTGATGCAAGTATTAACGCCAGCAGCTGAGTCACCTCTGTATTATTCTGAACAGCTCTCGTGGGGTAATAGATGGTCACCAGGTCCTACTCTGTGCATACCACATTCTCTCAGAAGCTCAGACCCAAGCCTGCTGTGTAAACCCTAACCAGAGATGGCCTGGGTGCCCTGGGGCCCTGGTGAACTGTTAGCATTTCAGGCCCCATGCTCAGTGCCCAGAAACAGCCTCTAGAGTGTATGTATGGCTGGGTCCCTCTGCTGTCCACCTGAAATTCTCACAACATTGTTAATTGGCTGTACTCCAATACAAAATAAAAAGGTTTTTTTTTTTTTTTTTAAAGAAAGAAAGAAAGAAAACAGCCTGTAGACATTGGGAGGTCTGTGAGGATTCAGCAATGATACCAACCAGGGCAGGTAGGACCAGGGCTTGGAGCCCCAGAGCCAGAGATAACTATGACTGGTTGTCAAAGAATATAGAGCTCATGTTTCAAAATCAGAGCCGAAAAATGAGAGAAAAGACAAGGAAAGAAATTGAGAGCAATCAATATTGGGAGCAAATAAACATCCCCCAAATCCCAGTGTCTTGAGTCCCTGAGGCCTTTCCCCACACTCCCATTGCCAAGTCAGTTCCTGGGCCAGGCACTTGATCACTTCTGGTTTCATGCTCTGTGAGGGAGGGGAAAGCGACCTGGAGAGGCAAGAAGTCTGCCAAGGGGGAGAGCTGGCCCAGGAGGAGCAGAAGGTTTCCTCAGCTCCTCCACCCCAGCACTTCTCCAAGAAGAGGGAAAGACAGGGCAGAACAGCAGCCTTCCCGCCCTCCAGGAGCTCAGAGCTCCCCAGGCCTCCCCGGCCCCGGCTTGGCCCGCGTCCAGGGACCGCTGGAATTCCAGTGAGCAGGGAGTGTGAGAGTCACTCCACACCTCTCAGGGAGTTGTTTCCTCTTCCTTTGATGGACGACTCAGACCCTCTCTATAACCAAACAAAACCCATCATTATAAACCTGTGGTAATGCTTCTGTAAACAGTAGCTTGAGCTGAAAAGACCAGCTCCTGAATCGTGAGAAATGGCAGCAGCCCTCTGCCTTCTCTGGGCAGGGTTCCCGGATGCTCTAGGCTGTTTTCTCAACTCGGATGGTGAAATGCCAGACACTTAGTCTTTCCCCAATCTGCCAGACGACACAAAGCTCGGGCCAGGCAGTAAGCGTGTTGGAGAACGGTCGAGATAACATGGGTGTACTTGTCTTTGCAGACCTGAACCATTCTTTCCTTCTTCCCTTCTCCCCATGCCTGTGTATTTGTGATTTCCTGAAAGTTAAATAATTGAAAGTGACTGATTTTCTTCCAAATGTATAGTAACTACATTCTATCTTGTGTTTTTTTCCCTCCTTTATTTGTTGTCAAACCAGAAAGAGCACTCCCCTCTTCTAAAAGTTACTTCGTTCTAAAATCCAAAGACATAACTTGACATTTTAAAGGCAGATGTATGGCTGGGTAAAGTCTTTTTTTTTTTTTCACTGTAGCTAGTTTTCTTTTCTTTTCCCTTCCTTCCTTTTCTCCCTCCCTCCCTATCTACCTTTCTTTCTTTTTGATCAGTTCAGGCTCTTTCTTACTCTCTTGATTGTCACTAAGCCCAGATACCAGATCTTTATGTTTTTCTTCCAGACTATTCTCCTAATTTGTTCTCCTCTGCTGCTGCTGCTAAGTCACTTCAGTCGTGTCCGACTCTGTGTGACCCCATAGACAGCAGCCCACCAGGCTCCCCGGTCCCTGGGATTCTCCAGGCAAGAACATTGGAGTAGGTTGTCATTTCCTTCTCCAATGGATGAAAGTGAAAAGTGAAAGGGAAGTCGCTCAGTCGTATCCGACTCTTAGCGACCTCATGAACTGCAGCCTACCAGGCTCCTCTGTCCATGGGATTTGCCAGGCAAGAGTACTGGTGTGGGGTGCCATTGCCTTCTCCATTGTTCTCTTCTAGAGAAAATTAAATGTTTGATGAGAGGTTCAGGGAATCAACTAAGCATGTTCTTTGGACCAAAACCGCATTAAATAGCATGAGCGATACAGAGTGCCTTGGCTGGGGCTGCAGTGGGGTGTGGGGGGTTTGCCGCAGGGGTCGTCCTCTACTCACAATGGCTTATCCCACAGTTGTGAACTGTCAGCTGACTCTGGGCAGACTAAAGCCAGCAGGCTTCTGGAAGCTACGCATGGCAGCCCTAAATTTTCCTGGTTTGTTAGACTGCGGCTCAGCATTTTGCCTCTCTCAATGCCTGGGAGGCCCATGAGGCCAAGTGAATGCTGACGGTGTCCACATTCCAAAGAGCCTGCTGGAAAGGTGAAAATGAAGGCTAACCACTCGATGTTTTGTCATGACAACAACCAATACTCTGCTTCATAGCAGATTTAATTGATTGTCTCTTTGGACTTTCTATATTTAAACCTGAAATTCATTTGCTGATTCACTCATTCATTCCTTTAATAAACATTTATCATGTTCCTACTGTATGCCAGGCAATGGAATAAAGGACTGTATAGTCCCACATAGAGGCAGTCCAGAAGAGCTATATCTTCCATATCATCTTCCCCATCATTATCAGTATTCACTCATATGAAAAAGAAGGTACAACACCTACTGTCTGGCAAGTTCTTATGTGGGAAGCAAGATGGGCAGAGTCCACACTCTCAAGGAGCTCATAGTTTAATGTTGGAAACATACCAGTGCAAAATAATTATGAAAAGTGAACAGTCCATTCCCTTTTCCAGGGGATCTTCCTGACCCAGTGATCTAACCCAGGTCTCCTGCATTGCAGGCTGATTCTTTACCATCTGAGCCACAGGGAAGCCCACAATACAGGAAGCATATAATATCAATTTGACCTACCAAAATGTCAACATCATATGAGTCAACATAATGCTGTTTATTGATTGTTGCCCATATATCAAGCATAGAAAGATGTACTTTATAGGCATGAACATTAATGTTCAAAAGAAACCTGCAAGGTAGGTTTTATTATATCCATTTTATAGATGGAGATACTGACCCTAGACGTTAGATGATTTTCTCTCGGTCACAAATGCTAAGCAAGAGAACTCTGTCTGATTCTAGTTTTTGTGTTCTGTTCTTTATGGTACAGAAATATCTATACATTGTGTACCGGGCCATTGGAGGGGTTGGTATAATGTCCATCTGTTACATGGAATAATGGATGGAATAAAGTTTAGCAATCATTGCGGTTGCTATGTTTCAAAATCTGCTATCAGATATGAGATAGAGTGCTAAATTCACCACGTGTTTTTAACTTTTGGCTTACCAGTGTTTTTTTCTTTCCTTGCTTTGATGTTCCTTTAATGGTTTTAATTCCTCATTATCGTGTTAGGAGGATTTAGCATTTGGCAGCAAGATGGTCTCTGTCTGGCACTGTGGATGCAGGTAGAGCAAGGAGCTGACAGAGGTACCGGAGATGACCGATGAGACGGAAAGGTGCAGAATAAGAGCGGGGCAGGGGATATCTACCTTTGGAGGTGGTTGTAATGCCTGTGACCCTTCTCAGATCATTCATCCCTATTCACCGCCCCAGATGAGAGGGTATCTGCCCATGTGATTCCCGTCCCTCCTTGACACAGGGGATTGGAGCTGGAAGGACACCTGACCTGAGCCTGTGTGACTTGTGTGCCACCCAAAAGGAGAGCTGGGCCAGCTAGAGCTCTCTCTCATGACTTCATGCTCTTAAAAGATAAACTGAGGTACTAGAAATTGGAAGAGTTTATTTGACCAAAAATCATTCTAGTCAGACCATACGAAACTGAAAGTGGCTAAAAGCACTCCCCCAGTAGGAGCCGGCAGGGAAATAAGAGGCATAATCAAAGCAAGGTGGTGCTTTGATTGGCTCTAGCTTGGTGGTTACCTTATTTGGGAAAGCTTGTTGGCTCTTTGTGGCTGGTCGTCCTTAGGTTTTGATTTCTTTACCTTAAGGCATTTCAGGATTAGGTTTTGGTTTGCTTACATAGGCTACTGAGTCATTATAACCACCTCAGTCCAATGGCCCCTTATTTAATTAATTTAATAGCACTGAGGAAAGCCGTTAGTCAGAGTCCTTGAGTTGAAAACTCAGGGAGGGCAGCCTAAGGTGGCCATTTTGGGCTCATGTGCTTGTCAAACGAAGCTGGAGTCAAGTCTCACAGGAGTCTAGAAAGAAAACGACTCCAGGGATACAGTGAGACTGAGAAGTGAGACCACATGGCCCCTGAGAGAAGGGCACCCAGCCCCTCCCCCCGCCTTCAATTACTGGCACAGGTCCATCCCTGAGCTTCGTCACCTTCCTTTGGGCACCATGCTGTAACACAGTAAATCCCTCACTGACTTAAGTAGCTTGGGTAGGTTTCCATTCCTTGTAACAAACAGGTCAAAAACACAAGTTCTCAGGGGCTTCTCTGGAGGTCCAGTTAAGACTCTATGGTTAAGAGTTAAGACTCTATGGTTCCTAAGCAGGGGACACAGTTTTGAACCCTGGTTGGGAACTAAAATCCCACATGCCATGGGGTATGGCCAAAACAATTAACAACAACAACAACAACAACAAAACAGAAAGAGAACCTCCAGAAGTTCTCAAAGCAGGTAAAATAATTTGTTCCACAGCTAAAGGGACAGTCTGACTTCTAGGTCTCAGACACATCTGCCCTGTCTCCAGAAGGCTAAGCTAGATATTCCATGTTATTATATCCTTAAAGAAACACTGAAAGAGGGAATAGAAACAGTATAAGAAGAACTGCCCCCTTCAAGTATGTTTAATGTGCCACCAGAAGAACCATCGTTATGCTCACGCTACTGGCCCGCCTTTTCCATGGACTTTTGCAAACTCAGGCTCCGTGCCAGATCCTGGGTAGATGAAGCTGAATAACACAGCACCCATTCTTGCAGTGTTCACAAGGCCATGGAGAGAACAGCAAGCAGATACATCATCATACAGTGTGGGGGCTACTATAGCAGAGACAAAAAGGTCTTCCTCTGAAAAAGGAATGACTAATTTCATGTGAGGATTTTAGAGAAGGTTCATCTAGGAGGTGAATTTTGAACTGAGTCTTGAAAGATGAGTAACTATTTGTCTGTCATTTCAGCAAGGCAGGAGGAGGGTAGGCAGGCATTCTGGGCTGTGGGAACAGAAAGTGCAAACTCAGGGAGTGGAAAAATGGTCTGTTGAGTTCATGGAGCTAGGAGAAGTCTGTACAGTTGGGAAAATGAATGTTTGGGGTGAGCAGCAGGAATAAGGTTAAGTCGGGGGGAGATTTTGGATATCTGTGTCTGTAATGGACAATGTAATTCAGTGGTCCCCAACCTTTTTGGTACCAGGGACCAGCTTCATGGAAGGTAGTTTTTCTGTAGGCTGGGGGCACGAGGGCTTGGGGTTGGTTTTGGGATGATTCAAGCACATTATATTTATTGTGCACTTTATTTCTATTATTATTACATCAGCTTCATCTCAGATCATCAGGCATTAGATACTGGAGGCTGGGGACTCTTGATGTAATTAATGATTATTATAAGTGTTAGTCATTTATTCAGAGCTTCCCGGGTGGCACTAGTGGTAAAGAATCTGTCTGCCAGTGCAGGAGGCATGAGAGACTCAGGTTCAATCCTAGGGTCAGGAAGATCCCCTGGAGGAGGAAATGGCAACCCACTCCATTGTTCTTACCTGGAGAATCCCATGGGCAGAGGAACCTGGAGGGCTACAGTCCATGGAGCTGCAAAGAGTCGGACACGACTGAGCAACTGAGCACACACAGCACACATTCATTTGTTTTCTACCAGAGACAAAGTCAGTCATTTATATATTATTCTCATTTAGTTAAAAGCCAAGGAAATGCGTTGTGGACAATGTCCAACCATTGTAAAGTTTTTAAGGCTCATTTTTGGAAGTGAGGACTCAAGGCAATTTGGAAGAGGGGCTGATGTGAGGGAATATGAAGAACCAAGAGGGTGGGCAGGAGGTAGCTGTAGTTGTCCAGGCGAGAAAAAAATACCTGATCCAAGATGGTGGCTGTGGGATCCAGAGGAGCAGCTGAGCCTGAGCTCAGATGGAGTGAATTTTTTAATGGAGGCAAAATTTTTTAAATGTGTGGGGAGAATTTATGCTTTTGAATTGTGATACTGGAGAAGATTCCTGAGGGTCCCTTAGAATGCAAGATCAAACCAGTCAATCCTAAAGGAAATCAACCCTGAATACTCACTGGAAGGACTGATGCTAAAGCTGAAGCTCCAACACTTTGGCCACCTGATATGAATAGCCGACTTATTGGAAAAGACCCTGATGCTGGGAAAAACTGAAGGCAGGAGAAAAAAGGGGCAGCAGAGGATGAGATGGTTAGATAGCATCACCAACTCAATGGACATGAATTTGAGCAAACTCCAGGAGATAGTGAAAGACAGGGAAGCCTAATGTGCTGCAATCCATGGGGTATCAAAGAGCTGGACACGACTTAGCGACTAAACAACAATAGGGAGAATGAAAAAGAACCTGGAGCTAGATTTGCAAGTTTTCATCTTTAGAGATGGAGTCAGTAGTGATAGCACTAATCAAGATAGATGATACAGGAGCCGAACGGGCAAGAGGGCGTGATTTCATCTAGGGACATATTCAACTTCAGATCCTGATACGAGATCAAAATCAAGGTGAAGACCTGTAGGCAGATGAGGAAATCTGAGGCTTGGGAAAGGGATTAGGATGGAATAGAAATATAGATGTGAGTTTCTATCACTCTGTCCTTCTGACTGGTGGAAGAGTTGAGACAGTTCTCAAGACCTGTAATAATGGGAGGGTCTCCAGGCCACATCAGTCAAGTTACCATTGGCATATCCAATACTCTGAAACAGCCATCGAGCGACTTGCCTCCCTCAGCCATCTCCCTAGAACTCTAAACCTACTTTCCATCACTTTCATCCTACTTTCTACTCCTTTGTGGGCAATCTGGTGGGTGTGGGCTGGGGGTGGGAGGTGCTCTAACCCCAAACCCATGATGGTCTGAACTGCATTTCCATCTACCATTTTGTGTTGTGTGACGGCTGTCCCTTGTCCTGCCTTCTCTTATATGTCCTAGCCTAGTAACAGTTTCAGATGAGTTCTCCCTGCTCCCTCCAATTAATTCAGAGCCCTTCTGGGGTTTGGGAATAAGCACCTGCCCCTTTTGCTGAAGACCGTTTTGGAAGTTCTTTGAATTAGTCTCTTGGGTTTATGAAAGGAAGTTGGGGAAGAATAGAAATTTCACCCATAATAGAAGTACATCTCATGTGGGCTTGGCTTCTTCACAATTTTCTAAGCATAACCAAGAATGAATTCTTTGACTCTCCTTGAGAACCTAACATTTTAGGTATTTGAAAGAGACTGTCTCCCCTTCTCCCCAAATTTAGACTGATTCCTAAGAAAGTGCCATTTGCAGATAGAAAATAGTCAAATACCAGCAATTTCCATATGGTTCAAGCTACTAGGGTCAAGGGATGGGGATGGTGAAGTGAAAATATGAGAAATTTTATGTGCTTTTAGAGTCATTTGCCCTAACAGTCACAGATGTCTCTTTTCCTTAATTTAGATCGCAATGATTTTAAAAGCCATCAAAGTATTTGGTGACATGTAATAATTTATTTGTAGAAAGGCTTGGCTGTGAGTATTTTGGCTTCAAAGATGTCTTCTGCCTCTCAGACATGTAGAGCTTCCTCGTTCACCTGAATCCATGGGGAGGTGAGGCCCACATGTGCCCTTGTGCCCAGCTCATCTAGTCTCCATCATGGCTTCCAAACTGGACCATGTGGTGGCCTTGATTTGACATTTCCCATGAAGACGGAATGAAAGAGCTAGCATTTGTTATGCACAACAGCTGTGTACGAGAGTCTGTCCTAAATGCTTTATGTGGGCTATTTTCTTTAATTCTGGGCAACAGCCTTGAGAAGTAGGAATTACTATCTTTGTTCATACTATCTAGGAGTGAAAAAAGTAAGGTTCTAAGAACTTAGATACCATGTGTGATAGTCAGATGTGTCCAACTCTTTGTGACCCCATGGACTGTAGCCTGCCAGGCTCCTCTGACCGTGGATTCTCCAGGCAAGAATACTAGAGTGGGTTGCCATTTCCTTCTCCAGGAGATCTTCCTGACTCAGGGGTCAAACCTGAGTCTCTGGCATTGCAGGAAGATTCTTTACTATCTTAGCCACGAGGGAAGCCCAAGAACTTAGATGACTTGCCCCAGATTACCTAGGACTTGATTCTGTTGTTAGTTCTTGTTTTGAGCTATTAAATTCTCCACTGCAATTTTTACCTCCCCAAGGAGAGAAAGCAATAGGTGAGGTGATGATCTGATCCCTCTGCCCATATTAGTGGGGAGGATATACATTGTAGGAGACACTTCATGTCCCTGTCTCATTGTATGACTTTAGATCCTGTTTCTCAACAATGAATTGAAGATAACACATCAACTCCTCCCAGGGATGCTGTGTGATTAGATATAAAATTGCTTTAGTTTATGCTCAGATAACCCAGAAGGGTAATCTTCAAGTTGAGGGGGGGGGGTGCCATAAAATTTATCTTTGGGTCATCTATCAAAAAAAGGCAGAGGTTAGTAAGCAATAGAGGAATAGCCTAAAGCAGAAGTTCTCATCTGGGAGTGATTCTGAACCCCAGGGGACAGTTAGCAGTGTCTGGTCACATCTGGGAAACTGTTCCTGGCATTTAGTGGATGGATTCTACTAAGCGCCCTCTACAGTGCACACAACAGCTTATTGCTACAATTATCCAACCCTAAATGTGGATGGCACTGAGTTCGAGAAACTCTGGTATAAAATGCACCTTCTGGGGGAAATGTCTCATCTGCTTTAAAAGAGCAAGTTGATCTTATTAACTGTCATGTGTTTTGGAAGTCCTTACCTGCTCAGAGAGAATTACTGTTAATTATAAATTACAAAATATCTGGTCATAAAAACAATTCTCAGGAGGGACTTCTATTATTACTATTATCGTTATTATTATTTTCTTCTGAGGGTTCCATGAACTTTTTAAAAAATGTATTTTAATAAAAAAAAAAAAAGAGATGTAGTCAAATTTCACAGACTTACACTCATCAGAGTAAGGAGGGGAGGTAATACTCAGAATTAGTGAAAACTCAAAATATCGAGGCATTATTAGTTTATTCCTTAGTAATGTATTGCTTTACGTAATAATCAGTGAAAGCCTCATTGACTTTCATTTATTTGATTATTGCTTTCTATGTATATATTGCATCTAATTGTGCCATGTTTCGATGGAAGAAAAGCCTTGAATTAAGTGATATATTGTTAATAATATCAATCTTTACCTCCTTTTTTGTGGGGAGAGGAACTGGGTAATTCTCTAAAACTCGTAATCATAGTGTCTTATCCTGGCCTCAGTTCAGTTCAGTCGTTCAGTCATGTCTGACTCTTTGTGACCCCATGGACTGCAGCACGCCAGGCTTCCCTGTCCATCAGCAACTGTCGGAGCTTGCCCAAACTCATGTCCATTGAGTTGGTGATGCCATCCAACTGTCTCATCTTCTGTCGTCCCCTTTTCCTCCTGCCTTCAGTCTTTCCCAGCTTCAGGGTCTTTTCTAGTGTGTCAGTTCTTCGCCTCAGGTGGCTAGAGTATTGGAGTTTCAGCTTCCCTATCAGACCTTCCAATGAATATTCAGGACTGATTTCCTTTTGGATTGACTGGTTTGATCTCCTTGCAGCCCAAGAGACTCTCAAGAGTCTTCTCCAACACCACAGTTCAAAAGCATCAATTCTTTGACACTCAGCTTTTTAGTTCTCTCACATCCATACATGACTACTGGAAAAGCCATAGCTTTGACTAGATGGATCTTTGTCAACAAAGTAATGTCTTTGCTATTTAATATGCTGTCTAGGCTGGTTATAGCTTTTCTTCCAAGAAGCAAGTGTCTTTTAATTTCATGCCTGCAGTCACCATCCACAGTGATTTTGGAGCCCAAGAAAATAAAGTCTGTCACTGTTTCCATTGTTTCCCCATCTATTTGCCATGAAGTGATGGGACTGGATGCCATGATCTTAGTTTTTTGAATGTTGAGGTTTGTTTTCTTTTTCATCTTTGAGTGTTTTCCTTCAACGTGTCTTTTTTTTTTTTTTTTAATTTATGTATCTTTTACTGAAGGATAATTGCTTTACAGAATTTTGCTGTTTTCTCTCAAACCTCAACATGAATCAGCCATGAAGTGAAGTAAAGTGAAGTCGCTCAGTCCTGTCCGACTCTTTGCGACCCCATCCATCGCATTTTCCAGGCAAGAGTACTGGAGTGGATTGCCATTTCCTTCTCTAGAGGACCTTCCCGACCCAGGGATCGAACCCAGGTCTCCTGCATTGTAGGCAGATGCTTTACCGTCTGAGCCACAAGGGAAGTCAGGTATACATATATCCCCTCCCGTTTGAACCTCCCTCCCATCTCCTCCCCAGCCCACCCCTCTAGGTTGATACAGAGCCCCTGTTTGAGTTTCCTGAGCCATACAGCAAATTCCGGCTGGCTATCTATTTTGATGCTGCTGCTGCTAAGTCTCTTCAGTTGTGTCCGACTGAATTTTCCGTGTTACTCTTTCCATACATCTCACCCTCTTCTCCCCATGTGAATGTTGAGTTTTAAGCCAGCTTTTTCACTCTCCTCTTTCACTTTCATCAAGAGGCTTTTTAGTTCCTCTTCACTTTCTGCCCTAAGGGTGGTATCATCTGCGTATCTGAGTTTATTGATATTTCTCCTGGCAATCTTGATTCCAGCTTGTGCTTCACCCAGCCCAGCATTTATTTTCACTTTAGAAAGGATATGAAATTGAAGAGGTCAGGGACTATGTCTTGAACAGAGGAAAAGAAATCTATCTCTAAGCTGGAAAATGTGAAAAAAGATTACTCTCTTTTATTTGATGATATTCTTACTTCAGTTGAATAGGTGGCATTGAGTAGGATGTTATGGAAAGTACTCAGGTAGATACTGAAGTGTTTGCGGATCTTCAGAACCCAGCTGTATATTCTTGAGAATCAGAGGAAATGAATGCACCAGGCATTCTGCACATTTTAAAGACCATTTGTAACTGATATAGGCTTATTATAAATTTCATTTGTTGTAAATTTAGTAAATTTATTATAAATGTAGTATATTTATTATAAAGTTAGTAAATTGTATTTATTATAAATTTACTGCATAATAAATTTAATAAGTTAATGAACTTACTAAATAACAGGACTATGGAAATTCCAGCTATTGAATAAGCAGGCTTGAGTACCAGGAGAGTTTAGTGGAGAAATGGTTCAGTGGGATTCTTTGTGTTTACCTGTTGGCTGTAGCTGTTTGCTCTTCTGTGCTGAGAAGACCCTGGGACTCTGGCCTAGGTGGAAATGAGCACTGTGGTCAGTTGGTGCTGTTTGCTTTGGAAGTGTCATGGGAGCCTGGTGACATGTGAGGCATGTCTTTGACAGCCAGCCTTGATTTATGTGTTTAACAGTAAATCATAATCTCTCAGAGCCCTGAATGTAAAAGTTCTCTGAGTTAGATCCTGTGATAAAAAATTCAGAAAGTTATATCTACCCTACCTTTTGTCTATTACAACTGTCTTGTACATTTAATTTTGTGGTTGAAGTCAAGGGTGCAGATCTAATTTCATTCATTTTTAGGCTAATTAACACTCTAGATGCTATGGTGATCAAACTTCTGTCTGGAAAATATCTGCAACAGAGCAAATTTTTAGATCATAGAAATTTAAAAATATGTATCATCTCCATGTGCCCTCAGTGTTCATACTTCAGTGTTCATACAATGACTTTTCTGTAGTGTTATCTAACAAAAATTTTGGACAACTATGCATGTATTATGCAAAGCATTTCTAAAGCCTGTGTATATCCTATATCCCTTCCCATATCCTTCACTTAATCATCCAGGGAGTTTTAGGAGACTCTGATTATTTGGTCCATGGATATAAAAGAAAATTAAATAGTTTTGTATATTAATTTGACATAAAGAACTCTTATTGGCTCATTGCTTTAGGCCCATTATGCAATATGTATTTTTGTGTGTGTGAAGAACCCTCAAATATAAAACAGCTCACTGCACATAAAAGTTCACAATGTGTGAGCTGGCAGGCAACTTGGAATGACTCCTTTTTGGAGGGTCCTACACCTCCCGGTGGAAGAAATCGTATCAGGCGTTTTTTTTTAACACCCCCTCGTCCTTCTTCCTGCATTCCTTTCTTCCCCAACTTCCTTCTGTTTTGAACCATTCTTAGATGTCATTATGAGACTCTCTTGTAGATATCATTGTGCTGGGACAAAGGCCTTTTCTACTTCACAAAGAAAATTTGTTTGGATTGGACCCAAAATAGTAATTCTTTGCCCAGTGAGATGACAATAGTACCTTACCAAGTATCAGGAGACTGCATTCTAACCTTTCCTCTATCTGGCAGTTTGGTCTTGCACAAGTCATTAAAAGTCTCTCTTCCTTCTTTCCCTTCTATGTAAAGTGAATAGAGCAGATGGCCGCTACTTCTCCTCATGCCTTACCATTCTAAGATGATGATAAGTGAGTCTTAGGGTACTTAGGATGCTAACGTTAACATCTTATGCAAAAAAAAAAAAAATCAGATTTGCTTGAAGGTAACTGAATTTCATGGAGACACTATGCTAGTTAAGAGGAAGGCTGGACTTAGAAGAGGAATGATGCTGTCCTTGTCACAGAATGGATTAAATGCTGCCACGTTCAGTGCAGAAGGAGCTAAGTTTGGTGGTAGATAGACAAGGAGACGTATGGGAAACCATCCATGAAGTAGAAAGGATACCTGCGTAGAAAGGTAGAAAAAACAAGAGAGCTGTCAGTTAGGGCCTCACTGACTCAATGGACATGAATCTGAGCAAGCTCCGGGAGATGGTGAAGGACAGGGAAGACTGGCGTGCTGCAGTCCATGGGGTTGCAAAGAGTCGGACACAACTGAGTGACTGAACAAGAAGGGCCCTTGAGTTGCAAGCAACAGAAGCTGACTCTGGTGACCTCCCTGGTGGTCCAGTGGCTAAGACTCTGCTCTCCCAATGTGGGGGCCTGGGTTTGATCCCTGGTCAGGAAAATAGATGCCACAGGCTGCACAATCATTCAGTTGAGAGAAACTGACTCTGAGAAACCAGAGCAGGAAAAAGGATTTATCAGAAAACAAGAGACCTTAGTGTCAAATGATGATTCTGTAGGTGTGTTGGTTGGGGTGGGTAAGGATGGAGTCAGGGGGATAACAGATTGACAGACTCACCAGAACCCCAATAACTGAGGGGAGAGCAGTTCTCCCAGGGAGGAAAGCTAGGGAAAGAGAAGGAGAGAAAGGAATGCTAATTCTCAAAAATAGTATAAGAAAGATAGATATTCCTAGAACAAATAAAAAAAGAGAGAATTGCATACTTCAACCAGCTATCAGTGATACATTGGTTTGAATCAAGGGAAAACATGATTCACTATTTTGGAGAAGAAAAAAAAAAAAATAGGGAGAGTATACCAGGAAATGAAATAAATCTAACCAAATTAATTTCTGCTTGAGCCTCTTTGGGCCCCTCCCTGCAACCTTGGGTGCCCAGGCACCAGTCCTCAAAGAACTCCCAGTTCTGCAATGCAGTGAGGTGAATCCCTCATTTATTGATGGCTCACTGGCTACCAAACTTCTTGATGAGAGCTGTAAAGGCATAGCTCCTTTAACTCTCTACATGCTCTTTGAAGAATCGCAGGTTATTGCAATACACTCACATTATTTTGCCTTCTCTCTCAGAGTATCAGTGAAGTGTACAGACTCTGGCACCAGAATGCCTGCTTTGAAGCCTGGCTCTGCCACTTACAATCTACGTAACTTTAGGCAATTTCCTCATCTGTGAAATGGGTATAATAACAGTGTCTGTGCATGTGAAGATTAGTGACATGTTGCACATAAAGTGCTTCATTCAGTGCCTGATACATTAAAAAACCCTAAAAAAATGTTTATCGTCATCATCATTATTATATGGGGATACCATGAAGAAACATGGAAATCATGTAAGAAAATTAGACAGTAAAATAGTTATTTTAAAGAAAAAAATTTCCATTTCATATGAATATTCCCTATAATTAAACTCAGTGTCAAATTGTGACTTCCTTATCTTGAATTATAATAGTCATCTTTTATTGAGCAACTATATGTGCAAAGCACTGTGTTATTTACTATATGCATTTATGTTTAAGACACGGTGCCACCTCCAAAATTTCAGTTATGCATGATAAGTAAGTTCCAGACAACACAGGCCCTGTAGTTAACAACACGGTATTGTATACTTAAAATTTTGCTAAGAAGGTAGATATTAAGCCAAGTGATCTTACCACAAAGGAAAACAATTTTAAGTGAAAAAAGAAATAGCAGGGGCAGGAGGTAATTTTTGGAAGTGATGGATAAATTTATGGCCTTAATTATAGTGATAGTTTTATAGTATATTCATAACATATTTATCTCCAAACTCATCAAGTATTAAACATTAAATATGTAAGAAAATCCTCCAAGTGCTCTTGGAAGCTGGTCCTATTGTTACCTGCATTGTGTAGATGCCCCTAAGACGAGTAAGCGGACCAGCCTAAGTTAGGGAGCAGGCAGGGCAGAGCCGTGTTCAGCTTTGCACAGTTTGCCTAGAAGGCCTGGACTCCTTTTCCGAGTCTGTGTTACCTGCCTTAGCAGATAGAAGAGGAGAAAGAAGACAGAGGAAGACCAAAGGGGAGGATCAGCTCCACCCTTGGTATCTCTGGTTATTAACTAGTTCACTGAGCTGTTGTAATGTTTAGGAAGTCGGCTCAGGTTCGCTTCCTATTGAAGCCCGCCATCAATGATTAAGGACAGCCACGCACAGCCTGTGCACAGGATTGGGCTGGCTGCCATTCCGGAGCGGGAATGGCTCTGGGGCAGACCAACCAGCCAGCAGCCTTTCTGTGCTGAGCTTCCACGAGATGACATCCTGACTTACTAATTCCACAGATGACATTTTCCCCCCCAAACCAAGTTCAGATTTCAAGTCTAAAATTTCCTAAGCCAGGATAAAAATAGGATTGTCTCTTCTGGGTTGCCCCTGTTTATCAGCAGTGAATGGAATGTTCAGTGATTATTTATATTTTTAGTCTAGGGAAACCACTGACTCTTAATCACCCCAAGTGTCAAAGCATGGCCCCCAAAACATGAAATGTGAAACTTAAGGTGACGTGACTCTTTCCCCTTTATTTATTTATACTGTTTTTCCTTTAAAAGAATGTTTACTTTTATAATTAAAAAAAAATCCATTTGTTAAGAAAAATGCCTGATATGCTAGTTCAGTTCAGTTCAGTCGCTCAGTCATGTCTGACTCTTTGCAACCCCATGGACTGCAGCACTCCAGCCTCCCTATCCATCACCAACTCCTGGAGTTTACTGAAACTCATATCCAAAAAAGGGTTAATCTAAAATTCATCACTTTTCTGCCACCTGTACCATTCCTTATAAAGGATTCTATTGGAGGTGCTGGAAATATAAATGTGACTGTTCTGAATCTAAATAACCAAGAGAAAGAAAGCCCCCTCATATGAGATGAAGCCTGGGATGTCACGCTTCCTTTCCTTGTCATCATTCCCACTGCCCTTTTGTGGCCTTTGAACCTTTTCATTGACACGCTTTCTGGCCAGAGTTTATTCCGTGGCTGGTACAGCTTGGAGGTATCGGCCTTTACAGTCCACTTGGGGCCACTTCTGTTGATCGTTGCATCTCTTGGAACTCTAGGCCTCTGCCTCTGTTTTCTTTTCCTTTCATAAGTCATTGAAATCCAGAGTGTCGGCAGTGACCTTTGGAGATGTTTTTACAGCTTCCAGAGACTTCCTGACATGTTTTATTAGCTCTTGGTGGTAGCTCATAAAGTGAGTCTCAGCAGAGCTGTGCACTGTGACAGATGAGAGCCGCTTCCAAAATGACCCACACCAGCATGGCTGGGAGGAGGCTTGACCACAGGATATTGGGTACCACCCTCTATCAGTTCAGCAGGGCAGAAGTGATTACTTCTCGAAGAAAAAGAGGTCATCCTTTTAGGAAAAATTATTCTGCAAGAGGCTCAAGAACGGGAGCCCCCTTGCATGGAAAACAGAGACATCATTATTTTGGGGATTGAGCTATTCCAAAAGGCTTTTGTGTTCTAGTTTCACAGAGGTAAGCCATAAGCCTGAGCTGGTGAGCTCTCTTTTTGTTTTTAATTTTAATTGGAGGATAATTGCTTTACCATGTTGCATTAGTTTCTGCTGTAAGACAAAGTGAATCAGCCATAAGTATACATGTATCCCCTACCTCTTGAGCCTCCCTCCCACCCCGCCCCCCAGCCCACCCATCTAGGTCATCACAGAGCACCGAGCTGAGCTCCCTGTGTTATACAGCAACTTCCCATCAGCTATTTTATGCTCGTGTGTATATGTCAGTGCTAACCTCCCAATTGTTCCACCCTCTCTTTCCCAACTGTGTCCAGGGGTCTGTTTGCTACATCTGTATCTCTATTCCTGTCCTGCAAATAGGTTCATCTGTACCATTTTTCTAGATTCCAACTTCCTTTTAAGAGGAAAGAAGAGAAAGCAACCCTCTTTTCAGATTTATAAGTGTAGAGCAAGATCTCCATTCTCTGTTTTCTCCTACCTGGAGAGGCGGTTTAGTAAAGTGGCCTGGAGTTTAGGCTCTGGATTTCCATGGACATAAACTCCAAGTCTTCCTCTGCCATTGAGCTAGCTAGATGGGTGATTGTGGGCCAGAGACCACTTAAGACTTAGTTTCCGCACAGAGAAAGTGGAGATCATAATTGTAGAGTTCTCATGAGAGATAAAGTGCGACAATGCAGATCAAGTGCTTAGCACCATGCTTGACAGGTAAGCGCTCAAAGAGTGTTAGCTATGAAACTATTAAATTCTTTGGAGAGCTATGTATGAGCTGTTGATGGAACAATATTTGTGTGTCTCCCCCAGTCTGGGCCCGTCATTTTGCACAACCTCTTGGGATGTGATTGACAATGGACATCATTTATATAGGATACGTCGTGACTGGGATCCTGGAGTCATGCAACATAGCAGCCCTCCTTCTCACCTTCCACTTCTTTCTCTCTCTCTCTCTCTCTCTCTCACACACACACACACACACACGTACACACACATCTCTGCACATTTTACAGTCACATAGCCTATATTTGCTTTGGGGAAATAATTTACTCCTAAGCAGGCATAACAGAAAAAAGCAAGAAGACAATTCAAAGATATTTGGCAGGGAGTTATTTGCATTTTGTGACAAACTAGGCAGAGAACTGCGGTTTCAGATCATTGGTGACCGTCAAGTACCGAGGATCTGTCTAAAGTGAACTTCTATCAGAATCAAAAGCAAGAGAAGCTAAAAAAGAAAAATGGGACATAAAAGCTGGGAACAATTAGTGAAGCAACCCTTCTTCCTTCTTTTTATCTCAAGCAAGTCTTTATCTCAAGTCTTTTTATCTCGCATCCAGCAAAATCCGTGGTAGCTGGCAAAGCCATAAGAAGAGAAAGCCAAGGAAGGAGGACAGCTTTGAGTCCCTTCCGTGTGACGGCTGATTAGGTCAGTAATGATCACAGTGATGTTTATCTTTGTTTTACAGATTAAAACAAACTGGTCATGCAAGTGACACCCAAATCAACACAGCTAGCAAGGGGCAGCAGAGAAGGCAATGGCACCCCACTCCAGTACTGTTGCCTGGAAAATCCCATGGGCGGAGGAGCCTGGTAGGCTGCAGTCCATGGGGTCGCTAAGAGTCGGACATGACTGGGCGACTTCACTTTCACTTTTCCCTTTCATGCATTGCAGAAGGAAATGGCAACCCACTCCAGTGTTCTTGCCTGGAGAATCCCAGGGACCCGGGAGCCTGGTGGGCTGACGTCTGTGGAGTCACACAGAGTCGGACCGGACTGAAGTGACTTAGCAGCAGCAGCAGCAAGGGGCAGAGCTTAGAACTGATATTTGTCTTTACGAAACTCTGGTGCCTCCACTGCCCGAGAGCTTCCCAAATGCCTTTGCCAGTATCGTTGCTCCTGTGACAAAAGGAGAATGAGGAAAATAAAGACATCACATCAAATGCCTCATACTCCTAAATGTATTCTATGTAAAGGACTGTCCATTATTCTGATGATTCCGCCTTTCCTGCTTATTTCCTTTCTGGTGTTAAAAACGCCTTTTCTGGGACCTCCCTGGTGGTCCAGTGGTTAAGAAGGCAACCTGCCTAATCACATGGGTTGGATCCCTGGTCTGGGAAGATCCCTCATGTCACGGAACAACTTAGCCGGTGCACTGCAGCAAGAGAAGGCACTGAAATGAGAAGACCTCGCACTGTAACTGGAGAGCAGCCCTTCCTCACTGCAACAAGAGAAAGCTCGTGTGCAGCCATGAAGACCCAGCACAGCCAAAAGTAAATACATAAGTAAACAATGTTTTAAAAACGCCTTTTATGAAAGTACTGAGTTGGTGAAGCTTTTTATTTATTCTTTCTTTTTGATGATTCATGGCTGTGCTGAGTCTTCGTTGATGCACACATCTCTCGTTTTGGGCGAGCGGGAGCTATTCTTTGCTGTGAGGCACGGGCATCGCGTGGCGGTGGCTTCTCTTGTGGAGCATGGGCTCTAGAGTGCTTGGCCTCGGTAGATGTGGCACACGGCCTCAGCTGCTTCATGGCATGTGGGATCTTCCCAGACCAGAGATCGAACCCGTGTCCCCTGCACTGGCAGGCATTCTTAACCGCTGGGCCACCAGGGAAGTCCTGGTGAGGCTTTTTAAATTGCCTTGTTGATAAAATAAAGGAGACCATTGATGTAGATTCCCCTTGCCTAGTTTTTAAATTTTTGCTGGATTTTTGCAACCCAGAAGTTTCGCTAAACTATTTTGCTCCCTTAAAGTAAAACATGCAAGTGTTTTAAATGCCTCTGTTTGCACCCTGTGATACTCCTTATAGTCTGTGGGTCATTAGGCCATATGTGGTTCTGGCCCATGTAGCTCATCAAGCTGTGATGATGTTCAAGGATTGCCTGCTCCAGATATGATAAGGGAATATTTCCTGTTGTTCAGATTCTACCAAAAATGGTTTCTATTAAGAATTCTTTGGGAAACGTTAAAATTTCCGATTTCGGAGCCCAGCCCTGAGAGATTGATCAGTAGTGCTGGCCAGGCCCCAAAGTTGGGCTTTGAGCAGCCTTTGAGAGGATGCTACCTCTGCTCATCTGGGAATAATACTTTCAGGAACTCTCACAGAAAGACACTGGATCATACGAAATTATCTCTTCTCTGCACTGAGAATTCTTTGTTCTTTCCATCGAGATATGGCATCATGTCAAGCTCAATTTTGTGAGTTATAGGGGATTTCTACATTCATTTCTGATTACAGTATTGGAGAAGAACCATCTGATTTGCTTCAAGCACTTCCTTCCAAAATCAATTTAAGTAAAATTAATCTTTTTTTTTTTTAAGAGACTCATTTCCTAAATTTGAAATCACTTTTATGCCTAACTAAACATATGATATGTCCAAGTCGAATCCTGGGCCTGATGGAAAGTCTCCATCCTGTATGTGACATCCATCACTTACCATGGAACGAGGTTTTAAATTCCACTTCTCGACAGATTTTTCTTTCGTGCAAATCAGCTGAGAAATTCTTTTTTTTTTTTTTGGATTACACTCAGAGAGGATACTTAGTATAAACTTACTTTTATTAAAACACTTTAATAATTTATGGTTTCCAAATGTTTTTCTGCCATCCCTGTTTTCATATGAACAGCCTGCTTCCAATAATAATGTAGTTCATTACGTGAAGGGATTACTGGCCCAGAAGAGATGAGTCAGATGAGCTGGGACTCGATTGTAGCTAAAAAAGCCCTGCCCCCTTCCCCAGGAGAAGTCATTAGCACTACCCACCATACCCCAGCATATGTGTATTCAAATACACTTTCTCGAGAGCATGTGTCCTGTCAAGAGTTGAAAAAGATCACTATTAAAGAACTGGCTGAGATGAGAGCAGATCACAGCAGCGGCTCTGAATAGAACACACTCAACTACTTGTCTTGCTGTGAACTGAGCACATGTCCCCAGAGCTCTCTTACTCCCAGTTCAGACCTCTTCTAGGAAAAGAAGCAGGTGTGAATACAGGGTGAGTCTCTGCTGCCCTGCTTCTTTGTTTTCCACAAAGTGGAGCCTTCGACTCTCTCATGCCTCAGAACTCCTCCTGGACTCCCTCGGACACCTGTATCTTAACCCGGGTGCAGTGCTTGCCCTCAGATCTGTATGGTGTACCATGCCCTGAACCGTATATTATGCTCCCACTCCAGTCTTCTTGCCTGGAGAATTCCATGGACAAAGGAGCCCGGCGGGCTGCAGTCCATGGGTCGCAGAGGTGGACTCGACCTCGCGACTAAATGACGACAGTGACAGGGTCCAGCGATAAAGTCCAGGCGTCACAGTCAGACTGTCCTGAGGTTAAAGCCCCTCTTTACCACCTACTGTGGGAACTTGGGCATAAGACATTATCTTGCAACTCAATTTTAGCATCTGTAAGTGGGAATAATAATTACTCTACATAGTGTTCATGTGACTTAGATAATGTTTGTGAAATATCACAGTGTCTGGCACATAAATGGTACCAGTGATTAAATTATTTGAAATATTATTTAGAGAAATGATACACTTTTCTCTTCCACTTCCACTGCAAATAACAACTTTGATTTTTTTCCCTTAGTGGGTGCTTAGAGTGAGGGGCAGAGAAGGCAATGGCACCCCAGTCCAGTACTGTTGCCTGGAAAATCCCATGGATGGAGGAGCCTAGTAGGCTGCAGTCCATGAGGTCGCTAAGAGTCAGACACGACTGAAGTGACTTAGCAGCAGCAGCAGCAGCAGAGTGAAGGGTCATGAAAAGTTCTGAGGCCACATCCAGGTGTAAGGGGGAAAGATTGTAGAGACCAGATAGCCACGTCTGCCTCATTCAAACAGTGGAGTGAGGAGAGATGCCATGTTATTTCCTTTTCCAGTAATCTACTGGAGGGCTTTCCAGGTGGCTCAGTGGTAAAGAATCCACCTGCCAATTCAGGAGATACAAGTTCAATCCCTAGGTCAGGAAGATCCCCTGGAGAAGGAAATGCAAGCCACTCCAGTATTCTTGCCTGGGAAATCCCATGGACAGAGGAGCCTGATGGGCTGCAGTCCATGGGGTCGCAAAGAGTTGGACAAGACTTCATGATTAAACAGTGACAACAGCTCTGCTAGAAGGACCTTAAGGGTGATAATGCATGCAAGTCCTTAATGTAGTGATCGTCTCCTATGTACCAAGCACTGCAGTGTCCATCGTGTGTACATTAACAAGCGAATACAGACATGCCCTGGGAGGCTTCAGATGAGTGGAGGAACCAGATAAAAACAAGTAAACCAGAAAATAAAGGTAAAAAAACAACCAGTGATAGTGCTGGGAAGAAAACCTTCAGATCCTAGCTACAGAGAATTAAAGGTGAAAACAGAACTCTTCATTAGAAAGAGTGGTCAGAGGAAATATCTGAGAAGGAGTTATGAAAAGAGGGATGGGACATGTGTTCCAGGCAGCAGGAGCAGGACCTGAAGTAGAAAAGGTCTTGACACTGTCAAGGAATTGACAAGATGCTTGATGGAGTGTAATCAGGAAGTAAAGCAAACAAGTTGAGGTGGGAGAGGTAGGCAGGAGCCGATCACATAGAGTTGCTGCTGCTGCTGCTGCTGCTAATTCGTTCAGTTGTGTCCAACTCTGTGTGACCCCATAGATGGCAGCCCACCAGGCTCCTCTGTCCCTGGGATTCTCCAGGCAAGAATATTGGAGTGGGTTGCCATTTCCTTCTCCAAAGCATGCATGCATGCATGCTAAGTTGCTTCAGTCGTGTCCGACTCTGTGCAACCCCGTGGACAGCAGCCCACCAGGCTCCCCTGTCCATGGGACTCCCCAGGCAAGAATACTGGAGTGGGTTGCCGTTTCCTTCTACCTCACATAGAGCACTGGTTCTCAAACTCCAGTTGCCCAGACAGCTTGTTAAAACTCTGATTTCAGGGTCCCACCCCCAGAGTTTCTGATCCAGTAGGTCTGGAGTGGCACCTGGGAATGTGCATTTCTGAACAAGTTCCAGGTGCTGATGCTGCTGGTCTGGGGACCACTCTTTGAGAACCCCTCCCTTATAGGAGGCTTCTTCAGGCCACGGTCAGGGGTTTGAATTTTATTTAAAGCATTAATGGTAAGCTATCAAAGGGTGTCAAGAGTCTTAGACTTTAATTATCATTTTAAAAATGATTACTCAGACCATTGTATGGAGGATTAATTAGAAATTGTCAAAAATGAAAATTAGGAGGCCATGGAGACAGTTATTCACAGGGGTCAGGCAAGGGCCGTGGCAGTCGAGAGGGGAGGAAGCACTCAAGATCTGTCTAGGGGTCTTCCCTGGGGGCCCAGTGGTTAAGACTTCAGCTTCCAGTGCAGGGGCTGTGAGTTTGATCCCTGGTCAGGGAGGTAAGATCCTGCACACCTCGCAGCCAAAAAACCAAAACATGAAATGGAAGCAGTATTGTAACAGATTCAATAAAGACTTAAAAATGATTCACATCACACACACAAAAAAGATAAGAAATTAAAAGGATCTATGTAGAGGTGGCAGCAGATGGGTGAGGGAAGGAGAAGTGGTGAGTGCTGCTTGGGTTTCTGGCCAGCCAAGACATTTACTGAAATGGGTTAAGATTGAGGCAGGAGCATGTTTGGAAGGAGAGGAAAGGAGCTCATTGGACATGCTTTAGACATGTTAAATTTGGAAAAGAACCACTCTGAAGGCTCAAACTAGCATGTGCAGATGCTTCGGTGCTTGAACTAAAAGTACTGAAGGTAACAGCACTGGTCAGTGCTAAAACGAAAGCTCCATGGGTGCCCGGGGACCCGGCCCACTCCTCAGTCTTCTCTGTGCATGAACCAGGAGTGCTCGGTAATAAATTACTCCTGCACTGTAGGAGTAGCATCCCCCAAAAGTCACTGTGAACTACATCAGGTAGCTTTGTAAACTAGATTAGTTTCGGGGTAGCTGAAGGTTAACACTGTATCCAATCAAAGAGGAAGCTTCCAGTCTACCCAAGATTTGCCTTAGCACAGGGTTTCTCTGGCGACTATTGACGTTTGAGTTGGATCATTTTTTGCTGGGGCAGTGTAGGGTGTTTATCAGCATCTCTGGCCTCCCCCAGTGATGACAACCCAAAATGCCTTCAGCCATTGCCAGATGTCCCGTGAGGTGAAATATCACCTCCAGTTAAGAAGCACTGCCCTTAGAGGGCATATTCTTCAACATATTAACCCCATTGTGGGACCTCTTGCCACAAGACGAACTGTATTCCCTTGCTAAGTTGCTTCAGCTGTGTCCAGCTCTTTGTGACCCCACGGAACTATAACCCCCGGCTCCTCTGGCCATGGAATTTTTCAGGCAAGAATACTGGAGTGGGTTGCCATGCCCTCCTCCAGGGGATCTTCCTGGCCCAGGGATCGAAACTATGTCTCTTACATCTCCTGCCTTGGCAGGCGGTTGTTGTTGTTGTTGTGTTTTTTTGCCACTACTGCCACCTGGGAAGCACGTATTCCCCACTGACTATACCTTTTTCTATCCCAGCCTCTCAGACTCACTGTCTTTCAAGGTGACTTTC
Source organism: Bos grunniens (assembly GCF_055505025.1). Classification (NCBI taxonomy): domain Eukaryota; kingdom Metazoa; phylum Chordata; class Mammalia; order Artiodactyla; family Bovidae; genus Bos; species Bos grunniens. The sequence continues at coordinate 15,426,123 of NC_141172.1, forward strand.
AGTCAATCTGAAATGTTAATATGGTCATTGATTAAACACATGCTATAATCATCTTCTGGAGAATGATCTGAGGCTTCGAGTGTTCCTATTAATGTTGTTGATAGGCAGCCTGTAGGAGGAAGAATGGGAGAGTCTGATGAAAATTATGATAATGATAAATCTAATGGTAATAGCTGCTGCTAACATATATGTGCCATAGACATAGATATAAATACTTCAAAAATATTAACTCATTTAATCCTCACAGCAGCATTGTGACTTTGGTAGCATTATTATCATTCCCATTATACAGATGAGGAAACTGTGGTGTAGAGACTTAGCCAAGATCACACAATAGTTAAGTAACAGCTGGATTCAGATCCAGGAACTCTAACCACCCACCCCTCCTCCCACCCCCATGTCCAGCCTCATAACTTCACTGTTTTTCCAAAGGATGGTGGGGGGGGAGGACTCTGATGGGAGAGAATATGGTGGGTGTAAAATGCTCTGCCTGCTAAGATGCATCACCTTTAATCTTCAGAATTAATTATATGTCTAAATTTATAAAATCTCTTCAATAGAAAATTCCCACAAGTTTAAGATATTTGAGACATTGTGATTTCCACTCATGATAAATCATTGTAAATAATAAATATCAAATAAATAATCATTGATTTATTCATCCATTTACCCCCTCTCATTCTGTTTAAAGGAGGCATCTAACTTCAGTGTTCTTAGCAAGTGCACTTTTAGGCCACAAATTTCATGCAGTCACAGGGATTCATTTTCACAGCCTTGTAACTCTATTTTTGGTACCCAGAAGCAGCCCTGCCACTTTTTGTCGCTATTTCCAAGTTGCGGAGAGAAGCCAATGTAACCATTTCCATCACTGTGGCAACTGCAGGCAGCTGTGAAATTACAGGTGTGCCTAGTTTTGTGATTTAGGAGGGTGGAATGCTCATACCCTTTCCCCAAACTCCTCCAGGAGCGGATCAGTTGAAGAGGGAACTGTGCTTAGATGAAGGATGGACGATGAGACTCGACGAGCTGATTCATCCGATGCTGCCTTGGCCCCTGGGGAGATAAGCTCATGACATTTCCCTTCAAAACGTGTTCTGAAATGCAATTCCTGTAGCTGATGAAATACCAGTGAAACTCAGGCCGACTGGGCCTTCAGGGCTGTCAAGAATGTGATGACAGTTGATACAGGGTTATACCTGACCCCATTTGTGCTGCATTGGTAGATTCTGAAATTCCTTGGGAAAGCTTCCATCTGGTGAATTTCTCCAAGGAGAGAAGTTTCTTGCATTGATGCATCCTATGATCCAAAAAAAAAAAAAAAATTCTGCTGTGCTTGTGAAAATAGAAAATTGCCATCAGCACAATAGTTGCTTCAGCCTGCTCTTGTGTTCATTTTGATGAGCTTTGGTTCCAGATCCAGTCCATCCAGTTCTGGTGGTGAAGGGACATTTCCTTGGGCTTTGTTAAGCCGATCCTCTCAGAGGTATCACTAGTATTGATAATAATACTAAAAATGGCCAAGAAGTATCAGGTACTTGCTTGCTAAGTCACTTCAGTCGTGCCCAATTCTTTGCATCCCATGGAACGTGTAGCCTGCCAGACTCCTCTGTCCATGGGATTCTCTAGGCAAGAATACTGGAGTGGGTTGCCATGCCCTCCTCCAGGGGATCTTCCCCACCCAGGGATCAAATCCGAGTCTCTTATGTCTCCATTGGCAGGCGGGTTCTTTACCACTAGTGCCGTGTAGGAAGTCCTATCGGGTACTTAGTTACTGTGTTATCACTTTATATGGATAATTCAATGCCTCAATCCCATGAGATGGGAACAGTCACTGCCCCCTGATTTATGGTTGAGAAAATACAGGCTTAAAGTGAGAAGTCACCTGCCCCAGATCACAAATGAGGCAGCAGCAGGCCCAGGACTTGAACTTTGAGTACATTCTTAGACCCCCAGCGCCTGCTATGTGCTGCCTCCCACACATGACCATCACGTGCCTAAGGAAATGCAGCAGCTGGATAGACTGTCCGTGTTTGTCTTGGGCCCATCTGTACAACAGGTGTAGGGAGCTTGCAAGGTTGAAAACCTTTCTAGGCCCAGAGGCCCCTTCCCCAGATGATTGGCACCAGAAGCAGCCAAACCTTCAGGTGCCTGGGGCCTATCCTGACAGCTGCCGCAGCAAACTGTCTATGGAACAAGCAGATGCTTGAGGCGCAGGCCTGGCCAGCCAGAGCTTGAGCTTACTTAGAGCTCTCAGCAAACAATGAACCATAAGTGCGTCTCCTCTGCCAGAACCCGTTAGGGCCATCAATATCGGCATCTGTCTTTGCGTGCTTAGTAGGAGTCAGGTTCCTGGACCGGTCCTGCCGAAAGGACCTTCACAGCCTCCCAAGGGTTTGTCAACATCAGGAAACGAAGTCTCCCAACAGCTCTTCCTGCCAAGAAACATAGAGAACAGATCAAAGTAGAGCTGCCTGATTTGGCAGGGAGGGGATGAACGAAGGAGAGGGCGGCTGAGCCAGAAAGAACCCTATTTCTCAGCCTGTCACCCCTGCACACCCCTTTGCAGCCCCTCAGGCACCATTGTAACACCTGCAGGATACAGTTTCAAAACCACGGTCAGTCCCATCCTACTTCCTTGATCTTATTAACTCCATACTGACACTGTCTTACAGTCCCTAGCACAGAGCCTGACACACTGGAAGTGGTGAATACATTTTTTATTGAGTTAACATGAATCAGGGGAGAAAATGTCACTGTTCTTTTGAATCTTCTACTTTGCTTTTAAAAATGTTATGTGAATATAATAAGTCAGGGGAGTGTGGTAAATCCTATGGAGGAAACTCTACTAGAAAACACCTTTAGGGAAATATATTGTGCACTCTCATTTTCTCCCTTTTCCTCCTCTTTGTGTCCTGCTTTCTGCCCTGCCGTGAGTCTCCTCAACAGTAATTAAATTGTCTTGAAAATGAAAGTAAAATTCACTCGGTCGTGTCCGACTCTTTACGACCCTATAGGCTGTAGCTTGCCAGGCTCCTTTGTCCATGGGATTCTCCAGACAAGAATACTGGAGTGGATTGCCATTCCCTTCTACAGGGGATCTTCCCAACCCAGGGATCAAACCCAGGTCACCCGTATTGCAGGCAGACTCTTTACCATCTGAGCCACCAGGGAAGCCCCCAAACCATCTTGGCTTGATGCATATTTCTAGGCAAGATGCCTGTCTTCATTCTTAGCCGTCTACAGATCCTCATCCTGCTTGCTCTTGACAAGGGCTGCCTGATCAACCTTCGTTTCTTGTGAGACACGATCTCACAGAGGGGCTGGAAGCAGGGGCTGCTGGCTGAGAACTAGGCTCAGCCTCTCTCCTTCATCCTAGTGAAGGAACAGGCTGTGTCACGAAGGAACACACCCAGGAACAGGCTGTGTCATGTGGCCAGGACGCACCTCTGCTTCAGATGCTGCTGCCAGGCAGGGCAGTGTGGGGGCTGCAGTAGGGGGATCTTGGCAAGCCTGGGGGAAGCTTCCGTCCACACTCAGATGTGCCAGGGTAATGCTGGAGGAAGGTGTTGATGGAGAGAGCGTGGCTGTGAGTTCCTGGCCTAAAGCGTGTTGGCCTTCACTGGTTTTTCCTATGGAAGAATGCAGAACAGTTGTCTCAGTGGGAGTGATTTTATTGCCAAGTGACCAGGTTTTTTTTTTCATCAGTCCAGTTAGGTGTGAGCAGCTAGTTGCCAAGATGAATTGACCGAGATCGCTCGGGTTGTTAAGCTCTGAAAGAACAGGATCTCCCTGTTCCATTCCTGGAACTAACCCTGAGTGCCGGCATGTCAGCTGCTGGTCTATGTCTTAGCTCAGGCAGGGTGTCAACATCCATGATAAATGATACAGCTTGTTTCTATCTTTATAGGTTTTTAAAAAGTTAGTGAAATTAGACCTAGTCTCTTTTCTACTCCCAACCAGCTCTGTGGTTTTGGCCAAGTCACTGATTTCTAATATTTGGGCTTCCCTGGTAGCTTAGCTGGTAAAGAATCTGTCGGCAATGTGGAAGACCTGGTTTGACTCCTGGATCTGCAAGATCCCCTGGAGAAGGGATAGGCTACCCACTCCAGTATTCTTGGGCTTCCCTGGTGGCTCAGACAGTAAAGAATCTGTCTGCAATGCGGGAGACTGGGGTTCGAGCTCTGAGTTGGGAAGGTCACCTGGAGGAGGGCATGGCAACCCACTCCAGTATTCTTGCTTAGGGAATCCCCATGGACAGAAGAGCCTGGTGGGCTGCAGCTCGTGGGTCACAAAGAGTCAGACAGGACCGAGAGACTAAGCACAGCACAGCACACAGACTTAAGAAATGAAAAGCAAAAAAACCCATAATGTCTGGGATGGTAGCTTTTCCAGAGCGGTGTTTTGGAAATTTGAGTGTTCTTATTTTGGAAACAGGCTTGGGCTTCTGTTGGTGGTCCTGCCACCTACCAGGTGAGTTTCTATTTTCTCATCTGGGAAGTGGGAATTATTATTCCCTGCTTGCAGGCAAGTCAAAATTTAATTGAGCATTTTCAATATTCCCCAAAGCTTCTATCATATAGGAAAGGGTTCTGTGGCCAATTAGGTTTAGGAAGCCCTAAATTAAAAATAGCAGGTTTCTTTAGTGTTGAATTTCTCAGAGCCTTTATAATGCTTATATACATCAGAAAATTTCCTGTAAAGGAATGGAGTGAACAACATTTTCTTTAACTCTGGCACCCTTTAAATTATTTTAAGGAACATCTAACTATATGAGGATGAACTTTAGGGCACACTGGATGATATATGTAAATTTAAGCTCAGGCCAGTATATGGTAAAAAGTATGAGTAATTGTAACCATTTATTGGGTGCCCACTATGTTTTGGGTAGAGTAGGTAGCACTAGTGGTAAAGAACCCACGTGCCAAAGCAGGAGATGTAAGAGACCCAAGTTTGATCCCTGGGTCAGGAGAATCCCCTGGAGGAGGAAATGGCAACCCACTCCAGTATTCTTGCCTTGGGAACCCCATGGACAGAGGAGCCTGGCAGGCTACAGCCCATATGGTTGCAAAGAGTCAGACACAACCGAAGCAACTTAGCACAGTATAAGTAACAAATCAAGAATGCAATCTGCCAGGATGTGAGCAAGAGATGTATTTATGCACCTATTTCCCAGATACTCTTTATTTTTTAAAGCATACTCTTTAAAAAAACACACATTTATTTATTTATGGCTATGGTGGGTCTTTGTTGCTGCACACAGGCTTTGTCTCGCTGTGGTGGACAGGCTTCTCTTGTTGTTCGGGCTTGAGTAGTTGTGGCACACAGACAACCCCAGATACTCATTAAAGGTACCAGCTAGTATACTAGCTTTACAGAAGCGCTCTGTCCTGATTTAAAAGGAAAATAATCGACTTCCACAGTGAGGTGTCCTCCTACACCCACACCCACGTATAAACAACCTGCTCACCCTCCTGGACTTGACTCTAGAGGCTCCACGGCCTGTCCTGTCCACCCCTTTGAAAGGCTATCCCACTCCTCTCATGCAACCTCTATCAATCACTGTTTTTTGTCTAATGACTTGGAATCACTGGAGTCCGAGTTTGAATCCCCAAACCTCCACGTACTGCCCCTGTGACCCTAGATACATTATCTGTGTTGCAGTTTCCCCAACTGTAAACCTTGGACTCCACCCACCTCGTAAAGATCAAAATGAGATGGAGAGATGAAATGAGAAAGCTTAGGCACCAGGCTCTATAGTGAAAGCACCAGTGTATATGAATTTCTTTCATCCTTATGGAGTCCTGTGGGGGAGGTTCTCTAATTACCTCCAGAGCACCACGTGCCCACATGTGGGCGGATATGAATGTGGGCCGGCTGGGTTCTGGATCCAGGCTCTTGCTGCTTCTCCTTCCTGTGCTTTCCTGTAAAGGACCTGAGTGGTGCCTGACACATGGTGGGTGAAATTGATGCACTTTCTTCTCCCTCCACATGTGTTTCATCTGCTCAACTGTTACCTCTTATCATATTAATCAATGTATTCTCCCCTCCCCCTGGACCTTGCATAATAAAGTTTTACTCATTTAATAGTATGCTTAACACATAAAGACCACAGGGCACCAAGTTCTGGAAGTTCATGATATTGTCATGGAGCTCTGAATAGGATTGGGGGGGTGAGTAATGGGGGTCACTGGTCATGTCAAATCCCTGGGGAACTGCAGGAAGCACCCTGTTTCTGCCAGTTCTGCTCTGTAGTGAATAACATTATAAGTGGGCCCTGCGTATGGTGCCTGGATTCAGGATTTGAGCCACTGCGGAAAATAAAGTTGCCATTAATTGAAATGAGAGGACTGTTTTCAGAGATGTCTGGGATTCCATTGTTTCTGTGGACAATAGGAAGGTGTTGGTCCAAAGAAATATCTCCCAGCAATAAAGGAAATTTTTGTTGGAAAAAAAAAAAGTGACCCCTGATATCCCTTCATCTCTTTGGCACTCTGGAGAACCACAGATCACTACAGGTTCGCACATGTCAGGTTCGTATTATGTCCTCGGAGGGCAGGGTCCAGGGAATTCTTGATCTTGTCTTTTCTCAGCTCAGGGAGGAGCCAAGGAGCTCTGCGTGTGAATCAACTTGAAGGAACTCTTAATGGGCCAGGTTCTTCTGTCCATGGGACTTGGACAGAGGAGGGTGGGGGACTTGGGGAATGGTTGGCCTTGATCTTCTGAACAATATACAGGCTTTCCAGCTTCCAGGTGCAAAGAGTGAATCGGGGCACTGGGACTAGCATTTGAATCTGTGCCATGTGTTATGGGGAGCCTGGGAATTTAAGCAGAGAAGCCCTTGCAGATAGAGAATTGATTTGCTGTCTTTTTATTTATTTGGCTGCACTGGGTCTTAGTTGCGGCATGCAGCATCTTCCATTGCAGCACTCGGAGTCTCCAGTTTGGCTCATGCGCCCCAGAGTGCAAGGACTCAGTAGTTGTGGCCCACAGTCTTCGTTGCCCCACAGCACGTGGGATCTTAGTTCCCTGACAGAGATCGAACCTGCATCCCCTACATTGCAAAGCAGATTCTTAACCACTGGACCACCAGGGAAGTCCCTTGATTTGCTGTCTTAAGCAGTGGGTATCCAACCACACAGCTAGGTGACTTTGAGCCCCTTAACTTTTTTTGGCTTGTTTTATTCATCACATTTTAAGGCAGGCCAGACATTGATGTGGTATTAATACAAAGTGGGAGCAGTAATAACAAATAAGAACATTTAGAGTGCCAGTCACTCCACCAAACTATCAGATTGCCCAATTAACCTATGAAAAAGTTGAGGTTCAGAAAGATGAAGTCATGGGATCAAGGCCACGGGGCTGGGACAAAGGGCATCAAAACTACGAACTCAGGGCTTTCTGACCCCAAGGCTTCAGACTGGAGAACACCAACTCCTATCAGATTATGTCCAACCCTCACCAGTTTCACATGATCTTCTCATGGACCTGGAACATTCTGGGGCCATAGCTAAAAGGCAAACATCTTTAATTCCATCACAAACCAGGCAGTGCCATGAGGGGCCCAGCCTGGGTTCTGCTGCTTGAAGTGGCTGTTCTGCCCAGACGCCAGCTGTCTGCATCCAGCTCGGTTTGCAGAGGCACTTGGTAGGGACGTCAAGGACCTGTCTCATGCCAGAATGTGCAGAGAATGAGGCAGCTTCCCAGTCACTCAGCAGGGACAGACTTAGAGTCCCAGGCCTCTGGGGAAGAGGTATCAGCCTGTTAGTAGTCTTTGGATCAGCGTGGGTTGGGGAAGCAACCCTCAGAGGAGACAGCCGTCTATTTCACTGGGAAATAGCGTCTCGGAACAATAGAATGTTACATCTGGAAAGAAACTTAAAAGTCGCCCAGTTTTGGCAAGTGAAATAGATGGATAGATGGGAGAAGAGATCTCTCATTCCTCCCACTAGCCCAGTGGTGCCTCAGCCCCTCCCATGAGGAGTCTGAGATGCTCTGATCTCAGCTACACCTCGTGGATATTCACTGAGGAGCCTGAAACCTACACAAGTTCATCAGGCTTCTCCGAAGTTCACCCTGATTGATTGTGACCCTGGTGAGAGGTTGTGTCCTGGCTTCCCAGGTGATTTCTGGGTTTATAACGTTGACATTGGCGCCACCTCTTCCCAACCGCAGATTGAATTGAGCTTCCTTAAGGCAGAGTGGAGAAGGCAATGGCAACCCACTCCAGTACTCTTGTCTGGAAAATCCCATGGGCAGAGGAGCCTGGTGGGCTGCAGTCCATGGGGTCGCCAAGAATTGGACAGAACTGAGCGACTTCACTTTCACTTTTCACTTTCATGCATTGGAGAAGGAAATGGCAACCCACTCCAGTGTTCTTGCCTGGAAAATCCCACGGACGGAGGGGCCTGGCGGGCTGCCGTCTATGGGGTCGCACAGAGTCGAATACGACTGAAGCGACTTAGCAGCAGCAGCAACAGCAAGGCAGAGGGAAAAGCCCCAGACATCTGTACTGGTTGACTTCATTCAAGCTGTTGCAACTCTTTCCTGTGATTTTTATTTATGTATTTTTAAAAGTTTTATTTGTCTTATTCATTCATTTCTCTTCGTTGCTGTACACAGGCGCTCTCTAGTTTCGGTGAGCAGGGGCTCCTCTCTTGTTGCGGTGCTCAGGTTCTTATTGTGGTGGCTTCTCTTGTTGAGGAGTGTGGGTCCTAGCGCATGTGTGTGGACTAAGCACACAGGCTTAGCTGCCCCAGAGCATGTGGAATCTTCCTGGACTAGGCATCGAACCTGTGTCGCCCGCCTTAGCAGGCGGATTTTTAACACAGGGAAGTCTCTTTCTGTGATTTTTTAGCCAGTCTCACAAAGGGTTAGGAACCTTGAGAGAAAGGGTCATTAAAAAGCGAGAAGAGCTTAAGGACCTTGGACTGGAAGCAAGAACAAGAATGGTCATCTATTCTGGGGGTACTGGGGTGCTGAGAAGACCACGTCCACTCCTCTAGATATTTTGCCCAGAGTCAGCCTTAATAAGAGGCTTATTTAGTAGAGTGCTTACCCAGGAAATCCTCAGGGAGTTCAGCACACAGAATACATAGATCCCATGTGCTAAGACTGGAGTGACCCAGAGGGAGGAAATAGACCATACGTGATTGAGCAAGTGTCTGCACTGAAGTTGCACTCCTGGTACGTTGCCTCCAGAGTACGTGGTGGGTGAGGATCTGGACAAGGTAGAGCAGGTGACCCAGCTTTTCCCAGAAAGGTGTGGGTGGGCTCGGTTGAATTAGCACATCAGGAGTTTCACTGGGGTTAATGTTTTAACTGAGTGTCAATATACTTAATGTAATTTTGTTTGAACATTCCATGACTCAATAAAACCATTTTTAATGAGCGTGGTTTGTTTTGGTTTGGTTTTGAATGAAGGAATGGCAGTAGGAATTACTGGGGTGAATTCATGCTGTGTTGAAAACTTCAGATTTTAAAAACCGAATATAATATGTGTAGGCCAAAGAAATCTCCACTTTATACCATGGGAGTTTTGTAACACTTTCAGTCCTCATAGTCATTTCGTGGTCGAGAATCTAGCTCACTTTTTTGTTGTTGCCGTTAAGTTTTGTATTTATTGACTATGTTGGGTCTTAGCGGCGACATTCAGGCTCTCTAGTCGTGGCGCACGGGCTTAGTTGCTCTGTAGCGTGTGGGATCTTAGTTCCCTACCAGGAGTCAAACCCGAACCTCCTGCATCACAAGGTGGATTCTTAACCATTGGACCGGTGGGGAAGTCCTTACTTCACTTGTTGGTGAGTTCTGTGCTGTGGAATTTTTGTGACTTGGGAGATCAACTGCTGGTGGGTTTTATTCAGAACCTCCCTAGGACTGGATGGCTTTGAATCGGGTCATGTTTGGTTCCTTCTCCTGATGAGGAGTAAAGGTCTACAGCCAGCCTGCCTGGACTCAGGTCCCAGCTCCTTCACCTCCTTGTGGTATGACTGTGGACAGGGAACTTAGTCTTCCTCATCTGTGAAATGGGCACGGTGGCGGCGCCTGCCTTGTGGGGTAGTTGGTGAGATGATGCACTAGCTCTGGACCAGGGTAAACACTTAGCTGCTTTCGTTGTCACTGGTAACACCAGCACTGACATCCCACAGCTGGCCCTCTCTTACACTGCGGTTGCTGTGGTCATAGAATCTCAGATTTGGACAACACAATGATTCCCAAAACCTGCATTAGAATCTCCAAAGGTACTTTTAAAAATTAGCTAGTCCTGAGATGCCTGCGAGACCCAGAGAGTAGGAAAGGGGACTGGGAATCTGTCCTGTTAACAAATGCAGGTGACTGTCATATGCAGCCAGTGGTGGAAACCACCTTCTCTTACCTGGGTCCTGTCTTTAACACTAGCACATGGCCTCTGCTTGAACATCTCCCTTCGTGGGGAACTCACCACCACCCTGGACCATGAATCCCACTTTTGGACATCTCTGACAATACAACGATTTGTCCTCCCATTGATCTAAAGAAGGAAGGACTGCCTCCAGCCACAGAAAGAGACAGCATAAAGTGGTGGAAAGAGAACAGACTTTGAAGTCAGAAAGAAATTCTTGAATTCTTCTCCTACACCTGTAAGCTTTGTGGCCCAGGGTGACTGGTTTGCTGTTTTCTTCCCCCTTTCGTTTTCCAAATGACAGGTTTTCAGTGTTTGAATATGATGTTTCCAGTTTTCTTCTGGCCTCCAGACATGATTAAGACCTCAGTTTCCATTATCACTTTATGATCAGGCTCTGTTCCTGCCCAGTCATATAATCCCCAAAGAGGCATATGGTTCTCTGGGTGTGGTTCTGGGTCAGGGAGTGAATTAGGGCTAGCAGGGGCTGGGAGGGGCTGGAATTTATTTCCAATAGTTCTTTCCCAATACATGTTTTGATATATGTTTTGTTGTTGTTCAGTAGCTCAGTCGTGTCTGACTCTTTGCGACCCCATGGACTGCAGCACATCAGGCTTCCCTGTCCTTCAGCATCTCCCAGAGATTGCTCAAAATCACGTCCATTGAGTCGGTGATGCTATCCAACCATCTCATCCTCTGTCACCCCGTTCTTCTCCTGCCCTCAGTCTTTTCCAGCATCAGGGTCTTTTCCAACGAGTCAGTTCTTTGCATCAGGTGGCCAAAGTATTGGAGCTTCAGCTTCAGCATCAGTCCTTCCAATGAGTATTCAGGGTTGATTTCATACTGAACCACCAGGGAAATCTAGAATGAATTACTTTTGCTATCTTCTCTCTCTCTCCTCTTCCTGCTTCAATCATGTATCTCAGGATATTTTATCAATCAATCCTGGCTTATTTCAAATTTTAGTAACTCTGGAAAATGACCTGATAGTTTTCTATGTATATGAAAATAGACTTTTCAATATAAATATTAAATACAATTTGAGGAGATTCTTCTTTCCCAGTATGAGTGAGAAGCAAGAGAAAGATGCATCAGAGGTCTGCCAGATGTGGAGAGATAAATAGGTATTAATTTTCACTGCAGCTTTATGGCCTTGGACACATCAAGGTTAAACATGGGCTTATAGCATTTCCCTGGGGAATCTTCCCATAGAACAATGGTTTTCAGAATGTGACTCAAAGGCTATTGCCTCGGAATGGGAGAAGAAGGGGAACCCAAGCAGGCGAGGCTCCACCTCTACATTCTGTGGTCATTTGTTCACTTATTCACTCAACAAACACTCACTGAAAACCCCCATATTCTTTTTTTTGACTTTTTATTTTATATTGGAGTATAGCCAATTAACAGTGCTGTGGTAGTTTCAGGTGAACAGTGAAGGGACTCAGCCATGTATATACATGTATCCATTCTCCCCTGAATTCTCCCATCCAGGCTGCCACATAACACTGAACCGAGTTCCCTGTGCTATTCAGTAGGTTCTTGCTGATTATCCACTTTAAATATAGTAGTGTGTACATGTCCATCCCAAACTCCCTAACTATCCCTACCCCCTTTCATCCCCGCTGGCAGCCATAAGTTCGAGAGAATCCCCGTTTTCTGGCGTGTGTTTGATGCCAGGGATATAACTGTGAACAGGAAGTGATATTCCTTGACATTTCAAAATTTTCATTCTAATGGGAGACCAAAAAAGGGACAATTACAAGACAATGGTAAGTGTAATCCTGGGAAAAGTACAGGGTATTATAATTTGCCTAACTAGAACTAAAGGTGAGGAGAACAACCCAAAGAAAGTGATAACTTACTTGAGTCTTGAATGACAAATGAGAGTTAGCCACACAAAAAGGGGAAGCTGAGGAGGAGGGTTTCCATCTACCAGCTCTACAATATGTGCCAATGCCCAGAAGTGCGGGAATGGATCTTAGCTCTGGAGGGCTGGGTATTAGATGCAAGTTGGGAGGATCCAGAGGTAATAATGGAGACATGCAGACTTATAAAACCAGAGAGTGTCTTGCCTGCCATGTTAAATAGCTCTGATTTTACCCTGTAGCAGTTTTTTGTTTTAGTTGCTAAGTTGTATACGATTCTTCTCTCTTGAAGCAGTAGGAAGGTGTTGTAGAGTTTTGTATGGAAAGAAGACATCCTGCTTAGAGTTGTGTTTGAGGAAGATCCTCCATCTGCCTGGTGGAGACTGGAGCACTCCAAGAGTAGAGGAAGGAAACCCCGCTAAGGGAGAGCCGCAGTAAACCAGGCAGGAGGTGTTGGTGGTTGGAGCCAGGGACGTGGCAGTGGGGTTGGAGAGAAGTTTATAGGTTAGAAACTGTTTGGACACGATTTGGTATTTTGTGTATATGTGTGTGGGTGTGGGGTGTGTGTATTGTCTCTGCGTTTTTTAAAAATTTAACTATAGTTATTGTTGATAACGATATTAATATACAATGTTGTGTTCGTTTCAGATGTACAGCTTCAACTTCTTTTCCATGATAGGATGTTAGAAGATATTGAATATAGATCCCAGTGCTATACAGTAAATCCTTGTTGTGTATCTATTACATATGTAGTGGTGTGTATCTGATAATCCCATATTCCTAATTTATCCCTCCCCTACTTTCTCCCCTTTAATAACTATAAGTTTGTTTTCTATGTCTGTGAGTCTGTTTCTGTTTTGTAAAGTTGATTTGTGTTATTTTTTAGATTCCACATATAAGTGGTATCATATGGTGTTTGTCTTTCTCTGTCTGACTTTCTTCACTTAGTGTGATCATCTCTAGGTCTATCATGTTGCTGCTGCATTATTTCATTCATTTTTAATGGCTGAGTAGCATTCCATTGTATGTGTATATGTGTGTGTGTGTGTGCGCGCGCACATGTGTATGTGTGTGTGTACATGCCTGGTCTCTCAGTTGTTTCCAACTCTTCGCAACCCCATGGACTGTAGCCACCAGGCTCCTCTGTCCATGGCATTTTTCTAGGCAAGAATACTGGAGTGAGTAGCCATTCCCTTCTCCAGGGGATCTTCCTGACCTGTGTCTTGAATTGAACCTGTGTCTCCTGCATTGGCAGGCAGGTTCTTTACCACTGTGCCACCTGGGAAGCCGATAGATAGATAGATTAATAGATAGATATAGATCAGACAAGACTGGGTACTCATTGTCCTGTGTGTAATGGAAGAGAGATTCTGCTGGTGGATAAAGAGAGGTTGTATTTTGAAAACATAAGTCATTTTCAGTTTCTGACTGGGGCTCATGATCAAAGTATTGGTGCTTCTGTCTAACTTTCCAGTTCTAATGAGGCTCATTAACATCATGTTCTCAGTTCACTCTCTCATTTGGGCCATTTGATTTTTGGCAGGTCTGAACTTGTAAGAACTTGTCTCTGATGGCTTTTATTGCCAGCCCATAGTGAACGAATGCCTTTCTGAGGTCCTCTTGGGTCTATCTTGGTCTATGTCCACTTCTACACAGACGAAGCGGGCAGAGCCACCAGCCAGTCTAGAGATGGGGATGTGGATAAAGAAGATCTTCCAGCAACAGAGAAGTGGTGCTGGGGGAGGGGAGGGGCGGGTGCCAGGCAGGCACCTTTGGATGGCTGAAACAGCACTTCCTCTGCCTGGCAAATGGCACGTCTGAAAGAATTAACAATCTGTTTAGAACGTATGATCACTTGCTCTTCTATTTTCCTTTCTCTGTTCCAGCCACTATGATAATAGGTACCAGAGTAACTCAGGGCAGGAGTCGGGCAGGCTAGGCTGGGACCAGGCAGAGGGAGTTGGGGAAGAGAGTAGTAGCCAGTTTATTTCTAACCATTTGCAGCTGTCAGCTTGTTTGGGGCCATTTTTTCTTTTTTTTTTTTTCTCAGGCAGAGGAACAAAGTCTTGCTACACGGGATTGTTTTCCTTGGCACAGCGTACAGACACTTTCTTGAGGAACGCACTGAGATAACACAAAACATCTGCTTAGAGGAATCGGCCTTCCAGAGTTGAGTTTTCATCAGCAAGATCAGGAGGCTTCTTCAGATAAATATATATAATTCTGCAGGAGGCAGGAGAATATGGATGGAATGGGCAGGAGAATAGCGTATTGGGGGGAATTTTTCAGAAATCGGTCTATGTTGTTAGGGTTGCTTTTCTTTCTTTCTTCCTTTTTTGTCTCCTTGTGATCCGATCGCGTTTTGTTTTGCAAGTATTTTGGAAATGGTATGTTCTCAGCCATGCTGCCAGAGGCTTGTTTTCTTTTCCCACGTGTGTGGGATGTTGTTTTTATCCATGAGCTATTGAGAATGAGTAGTTTTTATGACTTGGAGAGGGATTTTCACATGTGCACTCCTGGTCCTGGCCCCCGGAGACCCAAAGGACAGCATATAGATGCTCTCAACAGGAGAGGCAGTGGTGGGAGCAAGGGCAGCACTTCTGGTCGTTGTTACTGATATGCAGGGCTTCCCTGGTGGCTCAGTGGTCAAGAACCTGCCTGCAGGAGACATGGGTTCAGTTCAAGACATGGGTCAAGAAGACCCCCTGGAGAAGGAAACAGCAACCCACTCCAGTATTCTTGCCTGGGAAATCCCATGGAGAGGAGCTTGGCGGGCCACAGTCCACGGGGTTGCAAAAGAGTCTGACAGGATTTAGCAACTAGACAACAACTGACATGCCACTGTGTGTGCTGTTCTAAGTCGTTTCAGTCATGTCTGCTCTGTGACCCCGTGAACTTTAGCCCCCAGGCTCCTCTGTCCATGGGATTTTCCAGGCAAGAATACTGGAGTGGGTTGCCATTTCCACCTCCAGGGAATCTTCCTGACCCAGGGATCCAACCCAGGTCTCTTAAGTCTCCTGCATTGAAAGGCAAATTCTTTACTAACTAGTGCCACCTAGGAAGCCACTGGGGTCCCCCAAGGTTTGGCCAACGCATTAGGCTTCATCCTGGGTCGTGTGGAAGCCCCTCGGACAGTTTGCACGGTGTTTCCATGGATCACCTCGGGTCCAGATCTGCTTTCCAGGCAGAGCTAGTCCTTTGGAGAATAGGGAGCTCTATCCATGAGGCTTCCTGTGCCTCCTCCATCCTGGACTTTGACAAGGAAGAGCCACCTTCACAGCAGTAGTAACATCAGTGGCCTTTTGCCGAATGCCTCTGAGAGACTGCTGGCCCTGTGCTTCTTGTTTCATCCTCAAAATCTCACAAAATACTAGGTGTGATTATCCTCATTCCACAGATAAGGAAACCGAGCCTGTTAGGAGTTAGCGAACTCACCCTTGGGCAAGTGGCAGGGAAGTTCCACAGCTGGACTCTGAAACCAGAGATTGACGCCAGAGCCAGACGCTTAACCAGAACAGTCAACCACGAATGACACATGCCTCTGGGGAAGTAAGAGCCAATACGCCCTTTTCCACCTTCATTTTTTAACAAATCTGGCTCCTTTGACTCTGCCAATTGGGTTGGCATGAGATGAAACAAACCGTAAGAATCCCATCCACTTTCCCGGCAGAGTGGAAAGAGCCTAACAGGCTCTGGAGTCACACAGACTTGAATTCAGACCCCTTTGCATCACACACTATAGCGCTCAACCTCAAGCCAGTCAGTCCTCGTGCATTTCTGAGCTCTGATTCTGGTGTAAGCAGATGGCGTAAGAGCTCAACCCTCAAGCCAGCAGCCGGCAAGGATGTATCACACACCCACCCGCTCCAGGCTCCACACTGGGCCCAGGGGATCCATCTGTGACAAGCTCCTCCAGGAGCCTACAGTCTGGAGGGGGTCGCAGACACGAGTCAGGATGAACGCACCTCAGAGTGGAATTAGCGTCTGGGAACCGTGCTCAGATGGTTGGATGGCATCACTGACTCAATGGACATGAGTTTGAGCAAGCTCTGGAAGATGGTGATGGACAGGGAAGCCTGGCGTGCTGCAGTCCATGGGGTCGCAAAGAGTCGGACATGACCGAGCAACTGAAAAACAATGTCAGTGCTCAGGAGTGTATCAGGAGCAGATGGAAGATACCAGGGAACCTGAGTCTGGGGATGAGGGAAGGCTTTGAGCTGAACTCTAAAGAAGCGAGCGGCATTAACGACTGGATGGAATATCTGCCAGCTGC
This sequence comes from Bos grunniens, assembly GCF_055505025.1. Lineage (NCBI taxonomy): Eukaryota > Metazoa > Chordata > Mammalia > Artiodactyla > Bovidae > Bos > Bos grunniens. The sequence goes on from NC_141172.1 coordinate 15,442,639, forward strand.
TTGTGGAACTTTGGATGTGCAGGGACATTCTCTCGTGTCCCTTTGAACCCTGACTCTCCAACCCTCCACCGCCCAGCTTCAACCAAGCGCTGTCACAGGCCAGGGGTCTCAGCTCCAAGCATCTGGCTTTCTCTCCAGAAGAAAAGAGTGGAAAAAGCATGAAAGCTAGAATGGGTAGCATCTACCTCAGAAATTGCCACCTGGGTCTTGTCTGACTCTGGGACCGCAGTCTCCCCTCTGTGGCCCTATCATAGCATCTCTGCACTCCCTGAGGGACTCTCTCCTTTTGCAGCTTCCATAATAGGATAAAAGAAAAAAGACACAAGTCATTTAAACAACTTGCTTTTTTTTTCCCCCAGAGGTGCCTGAAGAGGATGGATTGAATGGGGCATTTGGTGACTTAGCAAAAGGGAGGGGAAAAGGGGGGATGAGGAAGGAAGAAAATGGACTAAAGCTCAGAAATTACTGGAATTTTTATTCAATTTTGTTTGGGAGAAAGGAGATTTACTGAGTCAGAGATAAAAGGCAAATCCGAGTAGAGCCCCAGAGAAATTATTGTATTCCATGCTCGATTTAGCTCTCTAGCTCAACATGGCTTGGAGATCATAAGTTCTGTGGTTAGACACATTCATAAACTCAGTAGGGCTCCGTCAGATGCTGGGTCCCTGCCGAGTACCAGGTCCCCACCAGCATCAGAAGCAGAATGTGAGGCTGCCTAGTCAGACCTTCAAGAGGGGCTCCCAGCCCGGCGGGCTCACCGCACCCTCTGCCTTCATGCCAACTCTCTGGCCAGCCTCCTCCTTGGCCTGACCACTCAGCAAACTCTTGTCTTGCTTTGAGTCTAGTTGTTGAGCAAATTCCTGCTGGAACCACATGTGAGTGATCGGTTTGGGATTCTGATTTCCACCCAGGCATCCTGCCTGGGCTGACTCAGAATCCAAGCTCAGCCTGGTTTTGTGTTGTTGCTGCTGCTGCTAAGTTGCTTCAGTCGTGTCTGACTCTGTGTGACCCCATAGATTGCAGCCCATCAGGCTCCCCCGTCCCTGGGATTCTCCAGGCAAGAACACTGGAGTAGGTTTCCATTTCCTCCTCCAATGCATGAAAGTGAAAAGTGAAAGTGAAGTGGCTCAGTCATGTCCGACTCGTAGCGACCCCATGGACTGCAGCCTACCAGGCTCCTCCATCCATGGGATTTTCCAGACAAGAGTACTGGAGTGGGGTGCCATTGCCTTCTCCAGGTTCTGTGTTAGGCTCACTAATTCTGTTTGCAGAGGTCAAGCCACATCACTTGCCCCAAGGCCATCCTTGTCCTTCCCCAGACAGCTAGATGTCTATCACCTTTTTGCAGAACTCATCTGAATGCATCTCGTTTCTAGCCAGTTTTTAGGAATCTGACATTTCCCAGCTTGAATCTGAGACTCAGGGGAGGCGCTGAGATTAGTCCATGCTTATGAATCATTTAGAGACCTATAGGTCAAAGGTTGTTTGCTATGATCCATGTGTACCTGTCCAAGATTATTGTTGGAAGATTTGTCTGGGTTATTATAAGACTAGTCAAACTTTAACTCCAAATCTATGTAGTCTATTCCGGTTGAGACTGCTGGTTAATATTGTCTGGTATTAACTTTCTAATTGAGTACAGTGACTGAAATTTAACTATCACCCCCCACCCCTGAAACAACTATATGGAAAGGTAAAGAAGGGAGGTTTTCATGATGAAAGGAGGCGTTGTGGAGTTTTTCTTCCCACCCTCTAGGCTAGATCAAAATGTTCTTCATCTCAGAGCCCTCCTCCCTAGAAGATCATTGTGCAGCCTTCCATGTGAGGACCCGATCAGGTCTCTGGGAGAAAGCTATCATTTCTGCTGTAGGCTTCTTTCCTCCCCCAAATAGGAGATGATGGATTCACATCTCGACTAAATAAGACCACTGCTGTCTTGTGGCTCAGTTTTGATTGATGAGTATTCCCTATCTAGCCTTGTGCCAGGTGCTTTAAAACATAGAATCAAAGTATAAGACAGCCTCTTTGTTCAGAGAACTTACAGTAATACAAGACATAAATATGAGAAATATGTAGAAAATAATGCAAGGCTGAATATAATCCAGGGCCTAATCGAGTGCCTACTACTCTAGTTCTTTGCAAAATGATGCATTAATACCAAGACTGCCCTCCTGAAAATACATGTGCAGGAAGAATTTAATCCAAAAGTATGTTACAAAGACTGTTTGGTCCATGCAATACTAAAACTTAACCGTTCACGAGAGTGCTTCCTGTCTGCAGAGTATTAGTAAAGCCTTTTCCATGTGTGGATTTAATCCTCACAACAACCACCTGAGCTACAGATAATATTCACATCCCTGTTTCTTTCACGATGGGGAAACTGTGGGTTAGACATACTAAGTTGTTTGGATGTCACTGTCTTGTTACTGGATAATAGAGCCGGAAATGGAACCTAGGAAGTCTGGTTACAGACTTTTAAACCAGTTGCTATTATAGGTAAAAGGAAGTTCCAGAGTTAAATAGGACTTTTGACTACAGGCATTCTCAGATCCTTTACTATGGTTAGGTATATTGCAAAGTTTTATAAAAAGCATTTTTAATAAATATAAGGTCAAGTATAGCTTCTAACCAAGGATCTCCCAGAATTAGTCTTTTTTAAGACAGACCTTGGGAAACACGAAAGTGGAGGGTCCCCAGTATCTTATGTACTAAGAGAAGCTGAAGGAACAAAAGGAGGTGGTTGGGTACAGTGCTGAGTGAGTCAGTGGTGCCCCATGGAACACACAGGCTACCCTCTGCCCAGAGCCTTGCACGGCCTCCTCAGCTTCTGGATGACATGGTAACAAGCCCAGTGTTCATGTAAAATGGTTCATTAGCCTTTCATTCTTCCTACTGCCAGCTTGCATTCATTTAAGACAAGCAAACATTTTTTGAGCTCCTTCTACAACCCAGGTACTGAGCTAAGTGGAGGTCAAAAAATGATCGTCTCAACAGTGAGGGTCCCTATGCCATGGAGCTGTAGTAGACGGATGCCAAAGGAAGAGCCTGAGTCTTGTTCAGAGCCAAACTCCTCCTCTACCTCCTGGGCCAGGCAAACACTTTAACTGAGCTAAGCCACAGTTACATTAAACAGACAAACACAACACTGAAATATCACTGCCCAGGGTTTCACTGGGAATACATCACAACACACATACACATATCAAGACTCTCTCAGAGTTCAGTTTTGTGTGGCTGTTTCGTGGGAATTGGGGTTTCCTGGTGGCTCAGCGGTAAAGAGTCCGCCTGCAGTGCAGGAGACACGGGTTTGATCCCCAGGTTGGGAAGATCCCCTGGCGAAGAAGATGGCAACCCACTCTAGTATTTTTGCCTGGGAAATCCCACGGACAGAGGGACCTGGTGGGCTGCAGTCCATGGGGTCGCGAAAGAGTCGGGCATGACTTAGCAGCTAAACAACAAAAAGACAAACTGGCACAGCTGAAACCTCCCGCCCCCGGCCATGTCCCCTAGCAGCTGGTGAAGGGAAAGGTAAGTGCACCTGAGGAGGCTCAGGCTACTCGGGGAGGAAGGGCTTGGGAGCTGGAGGTGTGTGCAGAACCCCAGAGCAACAACTCCCGATTTCAGGGTGCTGGGTCCTCATAGACAATCCTGGATCCAAAGCCCTCCATTCTCCGCTGGCTCTGTGACCTGGGGCAGCCACTTAATTTTCCAAGTCGGTTTCCTCATTTGCGAGATGGTAACAATATCAGTACCTGGACTTGTTAAGTGTTAGTCGCTCTGTCGTGTCCAACTCTTGGTGACCTCATGGACTGTAGCCTGCCAGGCTTCTCTGTCCATGGAATTCTCCAGGCAAGAATACTGGAGTGGGTTGCAATTTCCTTCTCCAGGGGATCTTCCCAACCCAGGGATCAAACCTGCATTGCCGGCATTGCACAGACTATGGTCTGAGCCACCAGGGAAGCCCAAGACTTCAGCGCTCAGTAAATGTTGGCTTTTACTCTCAGTCCCAGATCCATGATCTAAGGCACTGGCCAAGGAAACGCATCTTTCTTGGGGCAGCAGAGTATTAGCTGACCTCTTAGTACCTCGGAGCTGTGGCTCCAGAGGGAGTGGATTTTTTCACCCTTCTCTCCTCACCCCTTTCCTTTTTAAAAAATTATATATCTGCACCACCAAAAAGTAACCTTGAGATGCCTCATTACATTTAGCCTTTAAGCTGTGCTTTTATCCTTGGCAGAGAGTCACATGCCAGACATAACCAGATCTGTTAGATTTTATTTGTTTATTTGGTTGCGTGGGTCTTTGTTGCAGCATGCAGGATCTTCATTGTGGCACACAGACTCTTTAGTTGTGGTTCATGGGCTTAGTTGCTCCGAGGCATGTGGGATCTTCCCAGACCAGGGATCGAACCTGCATTCCGCTGTATTGCAAGGCAGATTCTTAACCACTGGACCCACTTGGCAAGTCCTAGCTCAGTTGTATTTTAGAATCAGACTGACTTGGTCCGAATCCCAGCCCTGCCACTGTTTACCTAAGTGGCCTGGAGCACGTTCATCTGTGTTGGTGTTATTCACCGGTGATGCAGGACTAGTAAACCCTACATCACAGACACGTTGCCAAGGTAACCCATGTCAACCCCTGATATTGTCTCAGTGTTGTTAAAGGACTCCCCTTCTGTTGGGAATATTCTTGAATGTGGATGAAGGAAGAGTCCATCATCTCTAGGCCTCAGGCCTCTTTGAAGGCTCCAGATCCTCCCCGAGCCTGGCAGCAGTGGTCTTCACCAGCCCCTTTTCATCAGAGGAAGCCATCCATCAGCTCTGGGAGGGGCAGCCCTCCATCTTGTCCCAGCTTTGCCTCACCCCACCCCTAAATACCAGCATCTGTTGCCCAGTCAGCTGCCAAGCTGTGCCCCAGTCTCTCCCTGTGGTTCATTTGATATGTTGCCATTTTGTTCTAGAAGAAAAAGCCAGTATCAGTGCCGGGTAATGGGGAGGCAGACCCTGCCTCGGCCAACTGCCAGCTGTGTTTCATCTCTCATCCCCACCCAGGGGTCCCAGGCGATCCCATTACTGATGTCTCTCACCAGACAGCTGCAGTTAGGACCCAGCAGAGGCACGGACAGCAAAACTCCAGGCTTCCTGGGGACGAGGGACATGCCCTGAGCACCGCTCTACAATTCTGCTGAAAAGCAGGTGGTCATGTCTACCTTTTCCTGATAAGGGCTCCCTTATAACAACAGCTAGATGGTCCAGATTTTAAAAAGCAGAGAGATTCGCGGGGTGGTGCTTGTCATTTCCATTTAGCAAGCTCTTACCACGTGCTAGGCACTGTAGGAGGATTTTAGACATGTTGACACTCTCCTGGCTATTTAAGAAAGGTTCTATTTTCTGGGTATTGCTTCTAATCCTTACAACAGTTGGTATTTTCACCCTGCCTATGGAAAAACTGAAGCTCAGAGAGGTTAAATAACTTGCCTGTAGTCATACAGCTGGAAAAGGAGCAATACAGGAATTTAAAGGCCATCTGACTTCAGAATCTATGATGTCACTACCTAAGAACTGTGTAAATAACGAGAGCTTAAGCAGTGTTTGAGATGGAGAAAGAAAGTGGGCTTGGGATGCTGCTATTTGTTGCTCTGACCAAGCTGGGAGTGGTGGTCATCAGACAGGAAACCTGCATGATTCCTTTGACCACCCACCCAGTCTGTGTTATGAACAACAACCTCCAACTCTCACCTTCCTCAAGGATAGGAGGTGACAGTAACTGTCAGGCAAAGTTTCCATGAAGTTTTGTTGCATTTTCACACCCCAGAAACAGTGGATCTCAGGAAAAGTTTAGATCAGAATTTGCAAACTGGTAGTTTTCAGGACAAGTTATCCCTGGTAAGATGTTTTGTCTTGACCTGTGGTATATTTTTTTAACTTCAGGTTAATTGCTATCATTTTACTATGATTATTATTATTATTGTTCCCTTTGGCTGCAAGGCATGTGGGATGGCCAAGGTATGAATCTGCAGCCCCTGCAGTGGAAGCTCAGAATCCTAACCCCTGGATTGCCAGGAAAGTGTTGATATCATTTTTAAAAACAGAAAACCAGATAATTCACATAGAACCCCAGATTTCCGAATCATCTTGAAGAACCAGAAGATCTAGCAGCCCCAGGCCCCTGTCCCCACATGGCCACCACCGGCTGAGTTGTGCACTGACTGCTTCCTTTGATGAGAAGGGGCTTTCACATGGCCACCACCGGCTGTGTTGCGCACTGACTGCTTCCTTTGATGAGAAGGGGCTTTTGGATTTCTGCAGCCCCCACCCGTCCCTGATATTCGGTGTCAGGAATGCCAGTCTCCCTGGAGCATCACCCTCCTCCTGCCAGTTTTCCTACATTAAAGATAAGAGGAAAAAGAACTTTCCTGGGCTCTATGAAGTGGGAAAAGTAAAAAAGAATACATGTTTCAAACTAAAAATCATTAATTGTGCATGTCTGTGTGTACCAAAAAGATACCACCAAAGAAGGAAACCTGACCCTCTTCCTTCATTTGTTTCTTTTTCCTGATCGTTGGCGTTTGAATTTAACACCATTTTGGCCACCTTTTCAGGCCGTGTCCAGTGCAGTTGCCCACGTGGGGCGCATCTGCAGGCTGGCCCGGGAGACTAGTCCTGGGCTGGTCTCCCGCCTGAAGCATGTGCTCGGGGCCCGCCAGAGCATCCCCATCATGCTTTTGTTCCCTCTTCCCTTCTCTAGGTGTTCCCTTCCCAAAGAACTTCCTGCAGATCTGCAAGAAGATCCTGTGCCGCCTCTTCCGGGTCTTCGTCCACGTCTACATCCACCACTTCGACCGGGTCATTGTGATGGGTGCCGAGGCCCACGTCAACACCTGCTACAAACACTTCTATTACTTCGTCACAGAGATGAACCTCATAGATCGCAAGGAGCTGGAGCCCTTGGTAAGTGTCCCCGTGTAGTGGCCACACCCAGGTCACCCCAGGAGGTTGACCATTTGTCACAGAACACTGCCATGCCCCTGCTCTGATGGCCGGCTGCTAACTGGAAGATTGCAGAATTGGGCAGGATTTAGGGGTCAGGTAAAGGTCAGGATATGCCAAGATGTGCACAGCATTCAGGGGCTGAGATTGTCATGGTTTGGGCCAGAGGGAGTAGCTTTTTAAAAAACAAAAAAACCAACTTTTTCTTTTTGAATATTTATTTGGCTACGTCTGGTTTTAGTTGCAGCATGCAGGCTTAGTTGCCCATGGATGCAGCATCTTAGTTCCCTGACCAGGGATCAAACCCTCATCCCATGCATTAGAAGGTGTATTCTTAACCACTGGACCACCAGGGGAGTCCCAAGAGTACCTTTAATTCTCTCTTACTTATTTAACCCCGTAAATGGGCATTTTGAGTTCTGTGTCATCTGCTACGGAGGTTTCCAAAGAAGGTAATAAACATTTCTTCAGTTGGTGAATAAATATTTAGCACCTACTGGGTGGCAGCTGCGAGACACACACAGTTAAGTTAAGCTGTCTTTGAGTAGCTTTTACTCCAGGGAGAAAGAGAGGGGAGCCCAAGATGAGAATACAGTGTCGTGGGGACTTGGCTTTTTATACTGAACCTCTTGCAATGCAGTTTTAATGGAATATGTGAGAATTGAGAACACTTGGTTGAAAACACTTTACTCTTATTGTTTAGGCGAATGAGGAGTTCTTTTATTTTCTTTATAAGCCATCTTTACAGCTGGACTCAAACTGTGCTTTAGAAGTCAAGGCCCCTAAAAAACCCTGCATCTTTTGTAACATGTATCATACTATGGATACCCTCATCACAGCTATCTTTAACAGCTCTATTGAGTGCTGTCTTAGCAGTATAATTACAGTGCTTTATGGAAAAATCATGCTTTTTCTCTAAAACAGTTCAAAGTGGCAGTTTTGGTAAACATAACTGACAGAGTAACTAACTTTGATCCAAGTCCGCTTGAACAATGGCCAGAGTGCAGGGGCCAGGCTAGTCTTTTGCTAGCCTGTCTTCCTTATTCTTTATGGACATTTTATTTGTTTGTTTTCTCAAAGATTGATTGATTGATGGATCTAATTTTTTGACTGTGCTGGATCTTCATTGCTGCACTGGGGTTTTCTCTAGCTATGACAAGTGGGGGCTACTGCCTAATTCTGGTGCATGGGCTTCTCACGTTGCAGACTACAGGCTCTAGGCATGCGAGCTTCAGTGGTTGTGGCCCATGGGCTCATTAGTTGTGGCTCTCGGACTCTAGAACATGGACTCAGCTGCTCCCCAGCATGTGGGATCTTCCTGGAGTAGGGATTGAACCTATGTCCCCTGCTTTAGCAGGTGGATTCTTAACCACTGGCCCACCAGGGAAGTCTCACATGTTCTTAAAATATAGGTTATAATTTATGTCTGGTGAGGCCAGCAGATCAAGAGATGATGCCATTAAAAAAACAGTTTGTTTTACTCACAGATCCCCAAAGAAGGGGGCACACCACGGCATGAGAGCCAGACAGGAAGGACACAGGTTGGAGGGAAAGCATGGTGCCTTTGTTGTGGTTTCCCTGGGAAGGAATGGGCAAGGCAGGGTAACAAGGCTAAACATGGACTGATTTGAATCATTTCAGAAGGTTCTGGGGCAAAGGGGCTGCCCCAAGCTGTTCACCTGGCCCTAGGGTGATGAGAGAAAAGGAATTTTAGCCCTAAGTGTGAGCAGCCATAGAGGAGGCGGTTTGGGGAGTGGGCCCTGGATTGGTTAGTTTGTATTGACTGGTGAGTAAACAGCTCAAGGATGAGTTGGTTACTATCTCTAGAAATTGGTGAGTCCTGATCAGGGCCATCCCTCCATTTTTAGCAAGGCCCCGGATATTAAAGAATCAAAATACAAAAACCAGAAGGCATGTTTAATGCATGTTTAGAGTTCCTGTATCTGGCAAAGAAGACATTAGGGAATGAACAGATGTTTTATACATCACTTTTAGAGTTTCTCAACTTGAAATCTATTATTAATATTGTGCTTTGGAATACATGGCAGAAAGCATATTTTCTGTGCATCATTCAAGTTCTGGAACAAAGTAAGACTTACTGGGTCTTGTGTTATATCACTGGCTAAAGCATTCACTTTCTTCATTTTCTTTCACAACCACTTTCTAGAAAGCTCTTGGAAGGAACTAAATTGTCTCCAAATTCAGTTGGACATGTGGTGTGGAAAGAAGCTAAAACATATCATGATGGAGTTTTGCTCATTTGTAGAAAGGCTATTTTGAGTAAACAGAAAAGGTTGTGCAAATAGCAAAGGGAATTAAAAGCCTGGAAGGAATTGATAAAGCTAGTTTCAGGAAATGTCTAGGACAGAATGGACAGGGGTGGGTGAATGAAGAGACTAGAGCAAGCACTCTCATCTCCAAAACATAGGTCTGCTTCCGGGGAGTTTGGTTCACTTTTGTTCAGCTGATGTGTTCAGGTGGAGGGGGACACCTTCCCTAAAGGTGCTCTTAGAGGAAGAGATTCTTCCCAACACCCATGTTTGGGTTTCTCTGAGCCAAAGGAGCAGAAACACCATTTGGAGAGAGGAGAATGTTAATTTCTTCTTTACATATGGAAATATGAAGGTCGTTGTAAGATAGAATTGAGTGTAAGCTAATAAGTAGACGGAATTACACCTGACAGTTCAGCGGTTAGGACTCGGTGATTTCACTGCCAGGGCCCAGGTTCATTTCCTGCTCAGGTGCTAGGAACCCTCATTGCCAGGTCTGGTGAAGATTTCAACAATAGGCCACCCCATGTGCTGTTATTGAACTCAGCCTCATTCAGTTCAGTATAGTCACTCAGTTGTGTCTCTTTGCAAGTCCATGGACTGCAGCAAGCCTGGCCTCCCTGTCCTTCACCAACTCCAGGAGCTTGCTCAAACTCCTGTCCGTTGAGTCAGTGATGCCACCCAACCATCTCATCCTCTGTCATCCCCTTCTCCTCCTGCCTTCAATCTTTCTCAGTATCAGGGTCTTTTCCAAAGAGTCAATTCTTCACCTCAGGTGGCCAAATTATTGGAGTTTTAGTTTAAGCATCAGTCCTTCAAATGAATATTTAAGACTGATTTCCTTTAGGATTGACTGGTTGGATCTCCTTGCAGTCCAAGGGACTCTCAAGAGTCCTCTCCAACACCACAGTTCAAAAGCATCAGTTCTTGAATGATCAGCTTTCTTTATAGTCCAACTCTCACATCCATACATGACTACTGGAAAAACCATAGCTTTGACTAGACTTACTTTTGTCGGCAAAGTTATCTCTGCTTTTTAATATGCTGTCTAGGTTGGTCATAGCTTTTCTTCCAAGGAGCAAGCGTCTTTTAATTTCATGCCTGCAGTCACCATCCACAGTGATTTTGGAGCCCAAGAAAATAAAGTCTGTCACTGTTTCCATCGTTTCCCCATCTATTTGCCATCAAGTGGTGGGATTGAATGCCATGATCTTAGTTTTTGAATGTTGAGTTTTAAGCCAGTTTTTTCACTTCCTCTTTCAGTTTCATCAGGAGGCTCTTTAGTTCCTCTTTGCTTTCTGCCATAAGGGTGGTGTCATCTGCATATCTGAGGTTATTGATATTTCTCCCAGCAATCGTGATTCCAGCTTATGTTTCTTCCAGCCCAGTATTTCTCATGATGTACTCTGCATATAAGCTAAATAAGCAGGGTGACAATATACAACCTTGCTGCTGCTGCTAAGTCACTTCAGTCGTGTCTGACTCTGTGTGACCCCATAGATGGCAGCCCACCAGGCTCCCCTGTCCCTGGGATTCTCCAGGCAATATACAACCTTGATGTACTCCTTTCCCAATTTGGAACCAGTCCATTGGTCCATGTTCAGTTATAACTATGACTTCTTGACTTGCATACAGATTTCCCAGGAGGCAGGTCAGGTGGTCTGATATTCCCATCTCTTTAAGAATTTTCCACAGTTTGTTGTGATCCACACAGTTAAAGCCTTTGGCATAGTCAATAAAGCAAAAGTAAATTTTTTCTGAGATATTTGATCTCTGGTTCCTCTGCCTTTTCTAAATCCAGCTTGAACATCTGGTAGTTCCCGGTTCACGTAGGGAAGCCTGGCTTGGAGAATTTTGAGCATTACTTTGCTGGTGTGTGAGATGAGTGCAATTGCGCAATAGTTTGAGCATCTTTGGCATTGCCTTTCTTTGGGATTGGAATGAAAACTGACCTTTTCCAGTCCTGTGGCCACTGCTGAGTTTTCCAAATTTGCTGGCATATTGAGTGCAGCACTTTCACAGCATCATCTTTTAGGATGTAAAATAGCTCAATTGGAATTCCATCCCTTCCACTAGCTTTGTTCATACTGATGCTTCCTAAGGCCCATTTGACTTCGCATTCCAGGATGTCTGGCTCTAGGTGAATGATCACACCATCATGGTTATTTGAGTCATGAAGATCTTTTTCGTACAGTTCTTCTGTGTATTGACACCTGTTTTTAGTATCTTCTGCTTTTGTTAGGTCCATGCCATTTCTTTTCTTTATTGTGCCCATCTTTGCATGCAATGTTCACTTGGTTTCTCTAAGTTTCCTGACGAGAGCTCTAGTCTTTCCCTTTCTATTGTTTCATTAACAGTGCCCCAAAGTCTCTGAACCACCTGTCTTACTAGTCTCTTATGGTCCAGGAAAATATCCCCTCATAGTGTGTCTTCCCATATCTAGAGTTACACTAGTACAATCATTGATCTCTTATAGAACTATATATCATCATTATACCAGACATTCAGTTACACATATGGTAATGCAAGAAACAACAATTTTGTAAAGCAGGCAATATAAAAAATAAGTTAGCAGATGAGTGAGGTCATAAGTAAAAATATAAGTCAAGAACTTTGCTCCCCAGAAATAAAACAAACCAAAAAAAAACAAGCAAGTAGAGAAAACTTTCCTTTGCATCAGAACACTCTCAGTTACAGCAGACCCTTGAACAACACAAGTTCAAACTGCATATAAAGTCCACTTATACGCAGGCTTTCCTGGTGGCTCAGATGTTAAAGAATCTGCTTGCAGTGTGGGAGACCTGGGATCGATCCCTGGGTGGGAAGATCCCCTGGAGAAGGGAATGGCACCCCACTCCAGTATTCTTGCCTGGAGAATCCCATGGACAGGGGATCCTGGTGGGCTACAGTCCATGGAGTCACAAAGAGTTGGACACGGCTGAGAAACTAACACTAACTATACCTGATATACTGTATTACTGCACCATCCAAGGTTGGTTGAATCTGTGGATGCAGACCCATAGATACAGAGGAAACTTGGTCATGGAGGGCCTAACTATACACGAGACTCAGATTTTCAATAGCACAAAGGGTTGGGTCCCCTTACCCTCACATTGTTCAAGGGTCAACTGTATTTTCTACAACTGAAGAAGGGCCCCAGGGATTCGAACACCCAACAGTGCCAGGTGCTTGAAATCTGAGTCACAGAAAGGCCTGGGACAACCCAGTGTTCTAGAGAAGAACCTCTTTGGGGGCATGGGGAACAAAGAGTGATTGGATTGGCCAGGAATTATTAACAGTGGTTGTGAGCAAGAAGGAACACCAGTTTTCTTCCCAGAAGTTTATAGTTCTTTAAATTCTGCTTGAAACAGTAGCCTTCTTACCTGTTTTGTTAATTTTAATTACAGGGAGATTAATTGCAATGCTTGTACATATTGATAACAAGTGCTTTTAATGCTTAACTGTCTGAAATTAGGTATTCATTTCCCACAAACCAAAACCTGCAAAGTAACAGAAAATAATATTGAGGGTGTTTCTAAAGACAGTCATTATATATTTTCAGTCTGGATACTTAGCACAGTTCAGGATCCATTAAGAATACTGCACCGTGGATTGTTATTACTGAAATGAGCACTTTCAATAATTGACAGTGCTTGAACACGAACTTCCAATTCTACTATTGCCAGTTATTAATTTAATATTCATTATTAATTTAATATTTAATAATTTTATGATTTAATATGTTGACAGTAAAATCAGTCATATCAAATGAACACATTTTATTTGATTTGCATATATCAATTACCCTAGATATGCAAAGCAAGTTACCCAGATGTTCTCATTGTATAAAAAAGATAAGTTTTTGAGAATTGACAAATGCAGTCTAAAAAATACAATGAATCTCACTCATTTTTGGGCCCTTAAAGGATTATGAAGGAGTCAGGCATTTGGCTTCCTGTTCTAGTGCATTCTTTAGAATCGAATGCAGCTAGAGGCCAGAAGGGCAGCACTTCTCCGGCCAGTTTCCTTTTGAATATCAGCAGTCCCAGAGTTCCCACACCTCCAGTGGGACATTCCTAATGTCGTGCCTTGGGATTCCACAGTGTAGAACACTTAAACCCCACCTCGTGTTTCTTTCTGCCATGTTTCCGCCATGCACAGCCACACTCCTCTGCACCCAGAGCCCACTGTGTTGCTTTGTCTGCTGTGGGCCAGCTACCCCGCACGGGTTGTGTTGAGGGCCCAGCATCCCACAATGGTAGGAGGTTCAGTCTCAGACTGCTTAAAGACAAGGATCAGACTCTCTGGGTTCAAGCCCTGAACCATTCATTCACCAACTTGCAATCTTGAGCAAGGCTTTTCAAAGCCTCATTTTACTCATTTGAAAAATAGGTATATATTAATAGAATTGCTGATTCAGATGGTAAAGAATCTGCCTGCAATGTGGGAAACCCCAGTTCGACCCCTGGGTTGAGAAGATGCCCTGGAGGAGGAAATGGCAACCCATTCCAGTATTCTTGCCTGGAAAATTCCATGGATGGAGGAGCCTGGCGGTCTACAGTCCATGTGATCAAAAAGAGTTGGACACAACTGAGCGACTACACTTTCACTTTCAAAATTTAAACAGGTTAGGTGCTTAAGAAACTTGATAGGTGCTTAAGAAATATTGGCTGTTGAATGAAATAATGAATGTACAGTAACAATAACGGTAAGTTGCTCAGTCGTGTCCGACTCTTTGCGACCCTATGGACTATAGCCTACCAGGCTCCTCCCTCCATGGAATTCTCCAGGCAAGAGTACTGGAGTGGGTTGCCATTTCCTTCTCCAGGGGATCTTCCTGACCTGGGGATTGAACCCAGGTCTCCTGCATTCCAGGCAGATGCTTTAACCTCTGAGCCACCAGGGAAGCCAGTGACCAGCATATAGTAAGCAGAGTTACCCTAATTCTACCTTCCCCGGCTCACATGGCCTTTTGCCATCCTGGGGATCTCCTCAGTAGCCTTGTAACAGATATAGTTCATTGTATTTGTATCAGCGTCTTCCGTGGGTTGTCAACTCTTTGAGTTGATGTTGCCAAGTACATAACAGATGTTTAATGTGGCTTTTTTTCTCTTTTTTATTTTTTAAATTATGATAGTATGATAACACATTTACAGGAGACTTGGAAAATACAGAACAAGGTTACATTTAGTTCCACTAAATATTACAATTATTTTTTTAAGTAGATAAATTAAGATTTTTAGTTGGAGTTTTAATATCAAACTCTTGAAAATTAATAGAATGAATATACAGTGAAGTGGAAGGATATAGTAGACCTGAAAAGCACCATGAACCACTTCAACATAATTAAGATTTATACAATTTTCACCCAACAATAGGATACAAATTATACTCAAGTTCCCATAGGCTGTAATCTAGGACACACTGGAACATATCCAGGTACATAAAACAAGGTGCAAAAATTTCATAGTCTAGTGGTATTGAAAAGTAGAGACATCATTTTGCCAACAAAGATCCATAGCATCAAAGCTATGGTTTTCCAGTAGTCAGGTCCAGATATGAGAGGTGAACCGTAAAGAAGTCTAAGCGCCAAAGAATTGATGCTTTCGAACTGTGGTCCTGGAGAAGACTCGAGAGACACTTGGACAGCAAGGAGAGCAAACCAGTCAATCCTAAAGGAAATCAATATTCATTGAAAGGATTGTTGCTGAAGCTCCAACAGTTTGGTCACCTGATGCCAAGAGCCAACACATTAGAAAAGACCCTGATGCTGAGAAAGATTGAGGGCAAGAGAAGAAGGGAGCAACAGAGGATGAGATGGTTGGATGGCATCATTGACTCACTGGGCATGAGTTTGAGCAAATCCAGGAGATAGTGAAGGACAGTGAAGCCTAGTGTGCTGCAGTTCATGAGGTTGCAAAGATTCAGACACAACTTAGTGACTGAACAACAACAAAAACAGAAGTATTGGAATCATACAGAGTCTTTTCACTTATCACTGTGGAATTATTAATATGTTAGAAATCAATATCAAAAGATGTTTGAAAATAACCAGTTTATTTTCAAGTGCCATTTTCCAAGAGAGATCTTTGACTTAGCCACTGAAGATGCTTAATGTGGTTTTGAATCAGGAAGAGTCCCTGGAGGATGAGGCCCCTCCGTTTAAAGGGGTTACACACCATCATTCCTTCTCTGGTGCCACCCTCATCTCAGAACATGCCTGCAGACCTCCACTTATCCACTGTTGGAAATAAAGCTTCATCCTACCGAGTTAGTAGTTGAGATTAAAAGCAAAATGAAGTGTAGAGCACTGAAGAGAGAGATGCGAATCCTTAGTATCAGGTCTGCCAGAGAATGATGGAACCTCAATTCCCAGTCAGTTCTCTGATCTAGACCCCAATTATAGCTCCTGGGAGGATGTCAAACGCTCTCACACTGTGTGTCCTGGTGGGCCAGGTCTACGGTGATGCAGTCTCCTGGGTTTATCACAAAAAATCCCATCTCCTGGGAAAACCCTCCATCCCTGGTGAGGGGGGACAGTAGGCCACTCTGTCAGGCCTCCGAGTGGGAATACAGTTGGGATTCAGAAGCAGGGAAGAGGTCACCCTGGCAGCCCAGTGAGGAAGGCCAGCACGTCCGTCTGTGCACAGGGTCTGCCTCACAGCTCCCGTTGGGACCCGCTGGTCAGCAGCAGCCTGGGAACCGGAGACACACGGGATTTCATTGAGTCTCCAGCAGGGAGGGGAGGCTGGAGCATTGACAGATGTGACAAATGATTCTGTTCTCCTGTAAAGGCAACAGCTGAAGATGATTTGAACTCGAGCAAGTTCACAGTCAAGGAAACGAGCCTAAATGATGCTGGTAATTAGCAAATGGGCCAGGCGCTGATTGAATAAGCAGGCTGCTGGCTGGCTGGGCTGCCTGGGAGTCAGCTGACAGAATGGCGCTAATCAGGCGCAGTCATTAGCCAGCACCGGGAGCAACAGTGTTTTGTTAGCTTTTCACTAAAGACAAAAGCAGACTCAGAGAGGGCTGTTAGCCATGCAGAAGCTGGTGAATAAAGAACAGAGGAGGGCGGAGGAGGAGAGAGGTTGGCGAGGCAGGCAGGAAAGACAGGAGTGTTCTTGTTCATCGTGATGACCTGCTCACCCCTGGGTGACCTTGGTCCAGCACTTTCACCATCTCTCTCCAGGGCTCCACTGCCTTGTTTCTAACAATGATTATACCGTCACGTGTCTTGTAGAGGTGCTGCCACGAAACCAAGAGTTAGCACAGGGCTGTTCTGTTACTTTATAGCAGAGCTTCCCAGGTGAGGCTAGTGGTAAAGAATCTGCCTGCCAATGCAGGAGACACAAGAGATGCATTGATCCCTGGGTCGGGAAGATCCCCTGGAGGAGGAAATGACGACCCACTCCAGTATTCTTGCCTGGGAAATCCCATAGATGGAGGAGCCTGGAGGGCTACAATCCATGGGGCTGCAAAGTGTCAGACATGACTGAGCGCCTGAGAACACTTGGGCCATGAGTCTGCATGCGTGCCAAGTCGCTTCAGTTGTGCCTGACTCTGTGTAACCTTATGGACAACAGCCTGCCAGGCTCCTCTGTCCATGGGCCATAGGAGCTTTTACATTAAGTCAGTGTTTCTCAATAGGAGTCCACACACGGCTGCATCAGAATTTCTTGGAGGTGATATTTTAAAATGGACTTACCCAAGCCTCACCCCAGATACACCAAAACAGAATCATTGAGGTTAGTGCCCAGGACCAAGCACCCCAGGTCTCCACTGCAAACTTTTGAAAAATAGCTAGCCATGTATTTATCTGGCTGTGCTGGGTCTTAGTTGCTGCACATGGAATCTTTAGTTGCAGCACGCAAAGTCTCAGCTGTAGCATGTGGGATCTAGTTCCCTGAGCAGGGATCAAACCCGGGTCCCCTGCACTGGGAGCTCAAGGGTCGTAGCCACTGGAATCCCAGGGAAGTTCCTCCCTCTCAAATACAATGTGCATATGAATCAACTGGGCATCTCACCACAGTGCAGATTCTGATTCTGTGCCCCTGATAAACACTCGGTTCATTTTGCCCGCAGGTGATCTCAGTGCTCCTCTGAGGGGGGCAAGACTCTAGATGACAATTACTCTCAAATTAGGAAATTTCTCTTGTTAGCACATCATCTCTTCTTCTCCTCGAGGATGGGGGTGGTTAGCTCAGTGAGGTGGGAAAGTCAAGCCAAGAAGAAAAATCTAAGGATCTGTTTTGGCCAAGAATATTCCTCAGGATGTTGATCCCAAGAACTGATCAGTGAAAAATGGATTTTCTTTTCCTGATCAAATGAGTTTCCAAAATGCTGTATCACCCCCACCCTTTGAAGACCCAAGATTTACAGAGCAAAGGCCTTGCGAACTCATCCAGTGAAGAAACTGGTTCGGTTTTCTGTAGCACCATCTCCATTCCCAATTTAATTGCATTTGGCTGCTGAAATTTTTTTTTCCCTAATATTTATTTATTTGGCTGCATCAGGCCTTAGTTGGAGCACTGAGGATCTTCGCTGTGTGTCATGGGGGATCTTTCGTTGTGGCGCACAGGACTCTCTAGTCGTGGTATGCTCCAGGGCGCTAGGGCTCAGTAGCTGTGGCGTGTGGGCTCAGTTGCTCCACGGCATGTGCGATCTTAGTTCCCAGACCAGGGATTGAACCCACGTCCCTTGCATTGCAAGGCAGATTCTTAACCACTGGACCACCAGGGAAGTCCTGGAAATTTTTTGTTATTACTCATTAACATCTCATGGACATCGTGACCCAAGGAACGAACTGGGGCAACACTGTTCCTTGGTGATGTGTTTCTCGATTTTGAGTGTTCCCTCCTTGCCTCCACCCTGCCCCAAGCCCGCCCCCACCACTGCTGATGGGGTGAGGAAGAAAGAAGACTTAGAGAGGGAGACGGGAAGTAAACAGGTCCTCATACAGGAGGGCCTCAGGGGAAAAAAGTGACTCAGCCTCGTCCCTTCTCACTCCTCAGCCCTCCCACTTCACCGGTGACACCCCATCATTCAGTTGCCACTATGTGCATGGCACACATGCATTTTCAAGAAATAAACAATAGCTCCATTTCTTGAGTTCCACATGTTTCGCTACACTCTTGACATGTGTTATTCCATCTGCTTCCTATACTCGTTATCTTTACTTCAAACAGGCGTGGTGGGTTCCTCTCCATCCGTCATTACTCTCCTTACTGCCATCTTATCACCCCCAAGCTTCCCCAACTCTCCCAGTTTGTAGGCAGTGACTCTTGGCTGACGATTGAGATTCATGCACCAAGTGATTTTAGGCTTCAGCCACCAACACTGCTTGAAAAATGGGTGCTTTAGGACCAGATGGAAGAACAGCAGTTTGCAGACCAAAGACTTGGAAAGCCTTGTCTCATACAGACCCAGCACGCCTCATCTCAGCCCAGACACGCGATGACTTTGTGTTCCCCTAAGAGGTGGCCAGGGCATGCCCATGCACGCCTGGGGGACCCTTGGTGGGTGCAGTAGCCAAGGCTGGCCTGAAATGGCAAGATCAGGTCAGGACTGTGAAAAGAAGCAGAGCCTCTCACATGCGCCAGAGCCACTACCTCAAACAGCTAGCAAGGAAGAGCTATTGTGAGGCTTCTGAAAGGGCCTTTTGTTTGGCAGCATCATCTGTGCAGAGGCCTGAGGGTTGCTTCTTGTCAGGCGGGTTCTCTCACTTCCAGCCAAATGGTCCCAGCATGGACACAGGCATTGGAGAAGAAAGAGCCTGAGCCGGCGAGTCTGGCCGTTTGGCCTTGACAAGCATGCTTCCACGATGATGTTGCCGCAGTCGTTGTCTGATGCTGAGCAAGGCATTTAATGTCTCTGGGGCTGTTGTCTGTATGTGAACGCAATCATACCAAGAGTGCCCCCAGCATGACTTACGGAGAGTATCATCTTCGACACAGTGTGTCTCCAGCCTTATTGTCTCTGGTCCAACGTGACCTTTCCTTTTTGCCTAATGAAGTCTTCGTGAGTTAAGACTTCCCTGGTGGCTCAGATGGTAACGTGTCTGCCTGCAATGCCGGAGACCCGGGCTCAATCCTCGAATCAGGAAGATCCCCTGGAGAAGGAAATGGCAACCCACTCCAGTACTCTTGCCTGGAAAATTCCATGGGTGGAGGAGCCTGGTAGGCTACAGTCCATGGGGTCACAAAGAGTCAGACACGACTGAGCGACTTCACTTTCTTTCTTTCATGAATTAAAGCCCAGCATGCCAGCAGAGCGGGTATACCTGGCATGGAGAGTAGCTGGAGAATTGCATTTGTGGGACTTTATCAGTTTAGATGGCATGTGCGTGTCTGTGTGTCCAGCATGGCATCAGCTAGGGGTGGTTGTTCAGGGCAACCCAAATGCCCACAGCTGAGTGGAAGAGCCTGCCAGAGACCATTTTAGGAGCTTTGGCAGACATGTTCTAAAGTGTCAATTTGAAAAATAGCACAGGAATGTGGGATTATTTTCAATGAACTGCATTGTGCCGAGTTAGTGGGCTCAATGGGGCAAAACCTGCCATATGTCTTTGTTAGTCCCGTTTATTCATCCTTTGCTGATGTCCAGTAAGCTTTTGCTTCTGGTTTATGGGATGGAAAATAGTTGGTTTGGGGTTTTTTGTTTTGTTTTTGTTTTTTAACTGGGTCAGGGTGAGATATGGTTTGCTTTATTTCAGGGCCTCTAATATAATCAATTAGAGTTGAATACGATGCCCATGGGAAAATCTCAGCACATAATATTAAGTAATAAAATCAAAATTCAAAACTGTATTGGAAAATCACTCTAATCATATGTTTCTACTACGGTGGCAAGTAGAGTCATCTAATCATAGATGAGAAAGGAAATATGGCAAATACATGCCTATTGAACTTTTCAAGTTTTCTATCACAAGCATGTATCACTTTTATAATAAGCAGAAAAATCAAACATCATGCTTTAAAAAGCCTGACCAACAAAGACCAAAGGTGAACATGACAAGCAGGCTGTGGACCCAGGGCCAAGGGCTCTGAGTGAGCTCTCTCTGTCTCTGGTCCTGCCCTCTGCACCCCCTTCTCAGACACGCGGTGATGGAGACATTCAGAGAGGCAAGGTGGTCTGCAGGCAACAGTGACGCTGAGAGGAGTGGCCAGTGGTGGTACTTGCCCTTTCTGGATGCAGTTGGAGGAGGGTGTGCACAGTCACGTGGACTAAACAATTTCCCAGGATATGGGGTGGTCCCTCCTGGAGTGGGGAATTCAGCCGTCTTTGTGAACACTGAGGTGGTATCTTTATAGTGCCTGCGTGCTTAGTCACTTCAGTCTTGTCCGACTCTTTGTGACCCATGGACTATAGCCCACCAGACTCCTCTGTCCATGGGATTCTCCAGGCAAGAATACTTGAGTTGTCTGCCATGCCCTCCTCCAGGGGATCATCTCAACCCAGGGATCATACCCAGGCTCCTGTATTGGCAGGCAGGTTCTTGACCACTAGTGCCACCTGGGAAGCCCCATGTTTAGAGTAGGCATACACTTTTCACGTTAAAGCCCCTTTTCTAAGTGAGAAGATCTAGAGCACATGATGAAATCTACAGATCACCCACATGTAACGTGTTCAGCCCTGCAGGGACAGGCTTTGTCTGGGCACCTCACTGCAGAGGGTACCATGCATGACTGATGGTTTTGATTGGAATTTCTCCCATCCAAATTCCTCTGCTTAACTAGATCTAAGAGATTTTTGTTTCTAAGTTCAAGTTTCAGAAGAGATTTGTTGCAAAGAGATTAATCCATACTGTGGACTGGTCTATATATAGATTAGTAAATGTAATCATAAGTGTATGTATTTACAATAACTACAAACAAATTTTAGCTGAAACTATGTTGTGGATCTAGAGTTAATTCCAATCCTTTCTTACTAAGGCATTAGCAAAACTCAAGTCTGTAAGTGACTAACCTGGTCTCAATCAGGTTCTTGTTTTGTCTTTTGTGCACATTTTTCTTCTCAGAGAGGACCTTTTTCTTTTCCTGTCTCTCAGTTCAGTTCAGTCGCTCAGTCGTGTCTGACTCTTTGCGACCCCGTGGACTGCAGCATGCCAAACCTCCCTGTCCATCACCAACTCCCAGAGTTCACTCAAACTCATGTCCATTGAGTCGGTGATGCCATTCAACCATCTCATCCTCAGTCATCCCCTTCTCCTCCTGCCTTCAATCTTTCCCAGCATCAGGGTCTTTTCCAGTGAGTCAGTTCTTCACATCAGGTAGCCAAAGTATTAGAGTTTCAGATTGAACATCAGTCCTTCCAATGAACAGTCAGTACTGATTTCCTTTAGGATGGACTGGTTGGATCTCCTTGCAGTCCAAGGGACTCTCAAGAGTCTTCTCCAACACCACAGTTCAAAAGCATCAATTCTTCACCACTCAGCTTTCTTTATAGTCCAACTCTCACATCCATACATGACTACTGGAAAAACCATAGCCTTGACTAGACAGACGTTTGTTGGTAAAGTAATGTCTCTACTTTTTAATATGCTGTCTAGGTTGGTCATAACTTTTCTTCCAAGGAGTAAGCGTCTTTTTATTTCATGGCTGCAGTCACCATCTGCAGTGATTTAGGAGCCCAAGAAAATAAAGTCTGCCACTGTTTCCACTGTTTCTCCATCTATTTGCCATAAATTACTCTCCATCTATTTTGCCATCTATTACTCCATCTATTTGAAGTAATGGGACCAGATGCCATGATCTTAGTTTTCTGAATGTTGAGCTTTAAGCCAACTTTTTCACTCTCCTCTTTCACTTTCATCAAGAGGCTCTTTAGGTCTTCACTTTCTGCCATAAGGGTGATGTCATCTGCATATCTGAGGTTATTGATATTTCTCCCACCAATCTTGATTCCAGCTTGTGCTTCATCCAGCCCAGCGTTTCTCATGATGTACTCTGCATATAAGTTAAATAAGCAGGGTGACAATATACAGCCTTGATGTACTCCTTTTCCTGTTTGGAACCAGTCTGTTGTTCCATGTCCAGTTCTGTTGCTTCCTGACCTGCATACAGATTTCTCAGGAGGCAGGTCAGGTGGTCTGGTATTCCCATCTCTTTCAGAATTTTCCACAGTTTATTGTGATCCACACAGTCAAAGGCTTTGGCATAGTCAATAAAGCAGAAATAGATGTTTTTCTGGAACTCTCTTGCTTTTTCGATGATCCAGGACCCATGTTTCATCCTTGTTCACACCATCTGTATCTCTGGATTGATCATTCCTTTGTAAATGGGTTGATATTCTAATCATTCAACAATTAGCTGCCTGCTTTAAATTTTTTAAGTACAGAATCTTGAAGCATTAGCATATATTAATAACTCATATTATTTCTGTTCTAATTTGCTATTACATACTTCTGTCTAATTCATATGTCAGATCATCTTCTAGTTCGGCAGGTACACCCAATATAGTCAGGTGAAGAATACCAAGACCTCCCAGCCACACTCTGCCTTCTTTCTTTACCTTTGCTGAGTGGGAATGGTTTATAGATAACTTCTGATTTTAATTGGAAGAGAGTCATTTCTAGTGCACATGCATGCTCAGTTGTCTGACTCTTTGTGAGCCCATGGACTATAGCCTGCCAGGCTCAACTGTGCATGGGATTTCCCAGGCAAGAATACTTGAGTGGGTTGCCATTTCCTTCTCCAGGGGATCTTCCTGACCTAGGGATCAAACCCACGTCTCCTGCATGGGTGGATCCTTTACTACTGCCCCACCTGGGAAGCCCATCATTTCCAGACCATTCAGTAGGTATTTATTACCTTCTGACCATGTACTAGAAATTGGGGTCACTGCTTTTCAAGGAATTCACTGGAAGTCTTCCTCCTATCCTGTCATTATTTTGACATCCTCCAAAGTATTTCTCCCAGAATCTACTAGTTCTAAGAGATGTCAGAGGTATTATGTGAAAAGGGGGGTTGCATGGTCCAATAACTATGGGAAACAGTGAAATAATAAAACTATTCTGGTTTCATTAATACCCTAATATGGATCCTAATCCCCCAAGCAAGATAGAGAACATACAGATATATGTGACCAGGGAAATCTTTCTCTCCAGAGTACTTTGTGGATCTAAGGCTTTGAAATACCCTTTGGGAAATTCTACAGTCACCTTTTGTATTACAAAGCCAGTCCTCTTCTGGCTGCTGAGGGTCTGTTAATAAGCATTTATTGAAAACCTACTATATGTCAGAGACTGTGCTGAGTGCCAGAGTGACCGTCAAAGAGACATCTCCATTCTTTAAGGAGCTCATGGTTTTAAAGAATCATATCTTTCAACCCACATTAATTAGAATTGCACTGTCGAATACACTAGCCACTGGCCACTTGTGGCTATTTACATTTAAATTAATTAAATAAAAATTAAAATTAGTTTCTTAATCTTACTAGCCACATTTCAAGTGCTTAGAAGCCACATATCATGTCTAGTGGGTATTGTGTTGGATAGTGAGCATCTCCATCATCGTGGAACGTTCTTTTGCTGCTGCTGCTGCTAAGTCACTTCAGTCGTGTCCGACTCTGTGCGACCCCAAAGATAGCAGCCCACCAGGCTCCCCCATCCCTGGGACTCTCCAGGCAAGAACACTGGAGTGGGTTGCCATTTCCCTCTCCAATGAATGAAAGTGAAAAGTGAAAGTGAAGTCGCTCAGTCGTGTCCGACTCTTAGCGACCCCATGGACTGCAGCCTACCAGGCTCCTCCATCCATGGGATTTTCCAGGCAAGAGTACTGGAGTGGGGTGCCACTTTCTTTTGGACACTACTAATTAAGAGAGTCTAGCCTCAAGCATTACTTCCTACAATATTAATACCCTGTCCAATCGCCAGTGAATGCCAGATGTGTTCAAAACTGTCCCCATGCTGCTTCAATGAGGCATTGCTGTTTAGTTCTTAGAACATATACTATGGTCTGCTTCTCTTTACTGGACACTTACTTCTCCCCCAGCTTGCAGATGAAGACTGGATAGAACTCAAAACCATCTGCTCACTGTTTCTCTCTAGGTCTCGTGTCAGAATCTCCATCACAGGGAGCTGCTTATTTCCTCAGGAAGGCTCATAAATTACAAATTAATTACAAATAGTAATTATACTTTACTGTGTCTGCATTTTTGGAAATTGCTGCAGAATGTCAGTCACAGCAGAAATTAATTCCTCTTCATGAGCATTTGTATGAAAGTGTGTGAATAGTCACTGTGGCTTGATGCCCATATATTCAATATAAGTCTGCCAAATTTTTGTCTGCTATGTGTGGTCTAGACTAGTTCAAATTTCCCAGCAGACAAGAGTAGATTCTTTGTCAAATGAATTTGCTTGGGATTTGAATGCAGGAAGGTTTTACTTATTGAAATCTAGCAATATATCTTCTCTCACCACTCACCTGTCTGACCACAATAAAAGCATGAGGATAAGGTTATATACTGTTCTTACCCTAGGGACTTGTGTGGTCCCTGTGTGGTCCTCGGGACACCTCCCACCTTGAATTAATATTTTTTTTTTGGCCTCACCCTGTGGCATGTGGTGTCTTAGTTCCCCGACCAGGGATGGAACCTGGACCCCCTTCAGTAGAAGCTCAGAGTCCTAACCACTGGACTGCCAGGGAAGTCCTTACCATGAAGTAATTTTGTAGATAAAGGTCAGCTATCCAGGCCATCAGCAAGGCCAGTTAAGCCATAATGTCGTACTGGAACATGGTAGTAATCACTATGAATTTCATGAGATTCCTATGATGTTGTGAATCTGAGTGTAACTGGACCAGTAATTTAGAATAAATGCATACTGGTAGATCTGGATGAAGAAAGAGAGATGCAGACGGCTCCCAAAGAGAACTTCCTAGAGTTCCTTGAATGAGCCATGTCCCCTCAGCTCCAGGCCATAAGTACATGCGAGTCCCTCGGCTCCACATGTCCTGTGTCCTGCTCATCCTGCGAGTCTCCCTCAGAGAAGAGGGCTCTTCAGTCTTCACCATGTTAGGTCCCCGCCAGCTGCTCCCAGAGCCCACTGACCCCAAAGAGGGTAACCACAACGAAAGCCACAGCATCTCCAAGGACTAGCGTCAGAAGTGACCAGCCACCCTCCACCGCTTTCACTCGTCAGCAGTGAGTCACCAAGTCTGGCCAGCTCTGAAGGGGAAGGGAACTAAGCTCTCTCTCTCTCTCTCTCAAAGAGGAGGACCTGAGAATTTTTAGACATTTTTTTAGACCACCGCAGAGACCAACATTTTTTAAACTGGTGATGTTTGTCTTTGGCCCCTATATTTGCTTCCCTTTCTTCTCTTACTTGCCACATCCTAAGCTCAGCTCTGCCATCTCCCCAGCATGCTCCTTCCTGCAGAAATCACCTGCCTCGGTGAAAACTCCCCTTACCTCAGTTTGGTCACTTCCTTCTCGCCTTGCTGGCCAAGTTCTTTGAAGAAGGCCATCTAGCCAATTGTCTTACTTTCTCACTTCCCTTTCACTTCATTCCAGAAACCAGCTTTTTTCTCTGGAAGTGGTACCCAGAAGGCCTGTGCACTTACTTTTGAAACAGAGAAGAAACATGAACAGTATAATTCATGCTATGGATAATTCTTAAAAACATAGTGCTGAGCAAAAGAAATCAGATATAGAAAGTTCATACAGTTTGATCCCATTTATATCAAATTCTAGAACAGTCTAAACTAATCCACTATGTCAGAAAGCAGATCAGTGGTTGCCTGGGCAAAGGGTAGGGGTAGGGGATTGACTGCAAAAGGAGTAAAGAGGGAATTTTCTCAGACGTGGTAGAAATATTATGTATCTCAATTGTGGTGGTTACCTGGGAGCATATATCCCTCAAAGCTCATCAAACTGTGCATTTATTTATTTTTTAATGTTGCTTTCTAAAAAAAAATAATTTTTTTTTAATTTGTTTATTTTTGCCTGTGCTGGGTCTTCACTTCTGCTTGGGCCTTTCTCTAGTTGTGGCCAGCAGGGGCTACTCTGGTTGCAGTGCACGAGCCTCTCATTGCAGTGGCTTATCTTGTTGCAGAGCCCAGGCTCTAGAGTGCCCGGGCTTCAGTAGCTGCAGCATGCAGTAGTTTATGGCACCAGGCTCTAGAGCACTGGCTCAAGAGTTGTGGCACGCGGGCTTAGTTGCCCTGCAGCATGTGGGATCTTCCCAGATCAGGGGTGGAACCCATGTCTCCTACACTGGCAGGCAGATTTTTTACCACTGAATCACCAGGGAAGCCCAAACTGCATTTAAATAGAAGCATTTTGTTAAAAACCAAGTATACCTCAATCAACTTTATTTTAAAGTATGCTTTGTAAATGTATCCAACACATTTTTTTATTTTATATTGGATTATAGTTGATTAATAATTTGTGATAATTCCAGGTGTACAGCAAAGTGATTCAGTTATACATATACACGGATCCTTTTTCAAATTCTTTTCCCATTTAGGCTGTTACATAATATTGAGCCAAGTTCCCTGTGCTGTATACAGTAGGTTCTTGGGCATCCAACCCATTTAGAAAGCAACTTCAGTATTCACAAAAAGCTTTTGACAAGGCTTTGCTGAAAACTTTTGTCTTTCTACTGCCTAGGTGGCTAGAGACAAACCGAAAGGAAAAGTAGCAGCTTATCTCTAAGGGCCAATTAGAATATCTGCATTTTCAGTTGGTTATAATAGAAGTAATTCATGAAATTGGAGACTCCCCTTCCCCTCTGGCAGCGAGTTATGAATGAATGTAAACCATTCTGCCCTACAACACTGGGGGAGATTTTGGAAAGCATCTCAGTTCTCAGGTCCCACTCCAGACCTATTAAATCAGAATCTCTAAGGGTAGGGCCCAAGCAAAGTAAAGCTCTCCAGATGGCTCCTGGTGACATCATGGTTGAGCCCCGGAGAGATGAAATATGGTGCTTCTCAAACTTTTTTCTGCACAAGAACATCTGGGAAGCTCGTGGAGAATGTAAATGTATGGATTCTACTACTGGAGATTCTAATTGAATAATTCTGGTGTGGGGCTCATGAATTTGCACTTGCAGTAGGCTCCCTGGTAGTTCTGATGTAAGTGGTCTGGGCACCACACTTTGAAACTAAACTAATTATCCTTTCCCAAATTTCTGGGCAGAATTGGAGTTCAACAGAATGCCTGGGGTGAAAAGTGGCTCATTCATCTTGATATTTTTAGATAGTGAAAGTAAAAGTGAAGTCGCCCAGTTGTATCTGACTCTTTGCGACCCCATGGACTGTAGCCTGCCAGCCTCCTCCATCCATGGAATTTTCCAGGCAAGAGTACTGGAGTGGGTTGCCATTTCCTTCTCCAGTTTTTAGATGGTATCCAGCCCTAATAGCGATATTTTTGTTTGCTTAATTCAGGCTTCCTTATCCTCACCCCATCACTTCCCCAAGAATCAACCCCATACCCAGGACCATATCTAGACTGTAATGGCATTTTTCTCTCCCATAATGACAACAGTCATCACCATACCCTAGAAGCCCATCCCCTCAGACTTTTGCAGCCTGGCACCTCCCCTGTGTTAGAGCCCCCATCACACAAGTCTTAGAGCTGCTAGGGTCCTGAGCTCCAGGTACATGGTTGGATGCTGGGGATACAGCAACAGTTCGGTCTTAGTCCTTGACATGAACCTTCTTATCCTTGTAGAGATATGAATGGTCTTAATCTTTCCCACTGTCAAAGGAGAGTGCTTAGCCAAGATCAGGGGTCCTTAGCAACAGCTTCTGAGAACATGCTGGGTGAAGCCAGAGCCCAGTTCTGGGACCTCACCTCCCCTTCAGCCAAAGCTGCCACATTGCTCTCGTTCATGGCTTTGGTGTAAGACTGCATTCAAAGAAATGGTTTCTGCTGCTAAAATAAGTTGTTAAATCCACTGGATTAGGGAAGGCTTAGCTTTCCTTCCAGTTCTGGCAGCTTGTGGATCCAGAGTGGCATAGATTGTCACTGCCTTTCCTTCTACTTCATATCTTTCTAAGAGTATAATTATTTCAAACAGAGATTTATGGTAGTGATTTATGTCTATGTCTTATGCAAGTCCGTGGGGGTTGCAAAGAGTTGGACATGACTTGGCAACTGGACAACAACCTATGAAAGTATTTCAGCTTAGAAGAATGCTGTAAATGGCCTGTAATAACTATGTACTTTTAAAATTTGGTATGTTCAGCTTCCAAGGATATAATAACAAGGAAATATTTTGAGTAAAGGTGCTGTAGGAGATATGTTTATGTATTACTTCATTTAATCTGCACACAGACCTCTGAGATAAATCCTGTTTTCATCTCCACTTGAGAGAGAAAGAACGTCAGACAGGGAGGTGAAACAGCTTGTCCAGGGTCACACAGATCTGTGGAGGCGGGGCTTGAACACATGCAGTCTAACTCCCAACCCCAGACACAGCCTCTCCTAAGGAAATCCATGTGAGGTGGACTTTGCTGAAGGACTTACTAACTCAAATGGGTCCTGAGGATCTAAAGCAGATGAATGATTCCCAAGCTTCTGTCCGTCTCCCAACAGCATCCAGCTGTGAAGTCATGTCCATGTCAGCTCTCTGAGCCCATGGAACATGCATCAGTGGACGACTCAAACGAGATGACAGTGTGTGAAGAGCTGGGCTGAGCCTGGGGCAGCTCAAAAGATACCACCCTCACCCCCGGAGGTTGAAGATCTACGCATATGTTGTGCTGTGTTGCTGCAGTCATGTCCAACTCTTTGCGACCCTGTGGACAGCAGCCCACCAGGCTTCTCTGCCCATGGGATCCTTCAGGCAAGAATACTGGAGTGGGTTGCCATTTCTTCCTCCAGGGGAGCTTCCCAACCCAGGGATCGAACCCAAGTCTCTTATGTCTCCTGCATTGCAGGTGGGTTCTTTACCACTAGGGCCACCCTAGATTTGAATGAGTGTCTATAGGTGACCTGAACTCAGACCCTACAGAGGCCAGGCAGGTAGCAAATGTGAGTTAGTAAGCAGGTAGTGGGAAAAAGCAAGTTTTGGGAGGAGTAGCCTTGCAATGCAAGTTAATGGTTTCCTGGAGGGAGGAGGGAGCCTGGGTCTTCAAATCAAAGGAAACTGGAGCCCTAACATTTTATGTGAACTTGCCAGGATTTTAAAAGGTGGCAACTGATTAGAACAGTTCTTGTCTTTTATTTTATGTATTTTTATATCGACAGACCTAACTATTTCTAGGGGTGCCATTTGCCAGGGGCCCATTGTGTTGCACACCTGCCTTATATAGAGCCTGCAGTGGGCAGGAGGGGGCCCATCAACCTGCAATGCATCTACAGTGTCTGTACTTACAGCATTTTTAGAGCTTCCAAGGTGGCACAGTGGTAAAGAATCTGCCTATCAATGCAGGAGATGCAGGTTTGATCTCTGGGTCGGGAATATCCCCTGGAGGAGGGCATGGCAACCTACTCCAGTATCTTGCCTGGAGAATCCCATGACAGAGGAGCCTGGAGAACTACAGTCCACGGGGTGGCAAAGAGTCAGACACGACTGTGCAACTGAGCATGCGCTTATCTCAAAAACCCAGTGCCTCCAAGCACAGGAAGCAAAACATCAGTCTGCATGTGTATGTCGCATGCGTGTGTGTGTGTGTGTGTGTTGGGAGGGTGTGTACAGGGTTTGTCTGAAGCAGACAAGACAGTGGGCATTTGATTGAGTCGGTGTCAGCGTCACACCATGCCGCCCCGAGCTCCATCGCCACGGCGGCTCTGCCCTGACTGCATTGCTGCAGGCCCCGAGGACACAGAGCTCATCTGTTCCTTTGTTGCTGGCTTCACCCGACAACGACCAGTGTCATCTCCAGTTGTCGTTTAGATGGTTGACTCCATCGCGGCCAGGCCCCGGCCATGAGCAGCTGTTGTTGTTGGGTTATATATGCTCATTCCAAACAGTGGAGCCTTCAGAAACCTCAGCACGCACCCGCTCTGCTCGGGGAACTGGCACACAGTCCCCCAGCACTCCCAGCACACACTCAAGGGACTTTAGCGTATTCATCTCTGAAAAACATTGGCAAATGGACAGAAGTCAACTACGATGTTTGCCCACATCTAATATGGGCTGGTTTTAGTTTTACGACCTAATGATTGAAGAGGAAGTCTTTTTATTAGGTTGGCACTTCTGCTCAGATCTCAATTCCACTTTTAGGATAAGGTTTCTGTTGTGGTTTGCTTTTTTTTTTTTTTGGTGCTCACTCTTTCCCAGGCAGTCACAACAACTTCTGTACAGACAGACTATAGCCCACCAGGCTCCTCTATCCATGGACTTTTCCAGGCAAGAATACTGGAGGAGGTTGCCATGCCCTCCTCCAATAGATGCTACAGAGGAATCCTAATAGGTGTTCACTGGATGTTGTTTTTTCCCTTTGGTGTAATTGGTGAAAGATGTTAGAGTTCTAAGAGGTTTCCAGACATAGTTAGCACTTACTTTGATTTCTGTTGCTGTGCAAAGGTACTTGGTATTTTGCATTGACAGATTGAGATTATTCTATATAGAAGGACTCTTGTAAACACTTTAATTTACAATATTGCTGGTAGTAACAGAGGGAATATAATTAATTGGACATAATTTGTGTTCTCTTTTTAATTTATCTTTTTTTATTTATTTATTTAATTTATTTATTTATTTTAATTTATCTTTTATTGATAAAATAAATGATTTTATATTGATAAAATAAAAGATGATTTACACTGTTGTGTTAGTTTCTGGTATACAGCAAAAGGATTCAGTTATTTAAATATTTATATATATTCTTTTTTTACCACCAGGAAAATACAATTCCC
Source organism: Bos grunniens (assembly GCF_055505025.1). Lineage (NCBI taxonomy): Eukaryota > Metazoa > Chordata > Mammalia > Artiodactyla > Bovidae > Bos > Bos grunniens. The sequence goes on from NC_141172.1 coordinate 15,473,708, forward strand.
TGTGCCATACAGTAGGATCTTGTTCTTTATCGATTTTATATGTAGTAATTTGTATCTGCCAATCTCAAACTCCTAATTTATCCCTCCCCCTCTTTCCCTTTGGGAACCATAGTTTTCTTTGCTATATTTGTGAGTCTGTTTCTGTTTCATAAACAGGTTCATTGGTGTCATATTCTAGATCCCACACATAGGTGGTATCATATGGTATTTGTCTTTCTCTGTCTAGCTTACGTCACTTAGTGTGATGATCTGTAGATCCATCCATGTTGCTGTGCGTGGCATTACTTCATTCATTTTTATGGCTGAGAGGTATCCATTATACATGTGCCACAGCTTCTTTATTCCTTTATCTGCTGATGAACACTTAGTTTGCTTCCATGTCTCCACAATTGTAAATAGTGCTGCTATGAATACCAGCGTACCTATATCCGTTCAAATCATAGTTTTCTCCGTGTGTATGCCCCCAAGAGTTGGGTTGCTAGCAGCCTATTTTTTTTTCTTTTGGTTGCACTGGGTCTTCACGTCTGCATGCAGGCTTTCCCTAGTTGCGGTACATAGGCCTCTCATTGTGGTGGTTTCTCTTGTTGCAGAGCACAGGCTCTAGGCGCTCAGGCTTCAGTAGGTATGGTGCGCAGGCTCAGTAGTTTTGGCTCGTGGGCTTAGTTGTTATGCAGCTTTTGGGATCTGCCCAGACCAGGGATTGAACTCGTGTCCCCTGCATTGGCCGGTGGATTCTTATCCACTGTACCAACAAGGAAGTCCTGTTTTTGTTTTTTAGGGGAACCATTGTATTTTTTTCCATAGTGGCTGCAACAGTTTATATCCCCACCAACAATGCAGAAGGCTTCCCTTTTCTCCATACCATCTCCAGCATTTGGTATTTGTAGACATTTTAATGATGGCCATTATGACTGGTGTCAAGTGGCACCTCTACTTGTTTTGATTTGCCTTTTCCTAATAATTATTCATGATCATCTTTTGACATGAATATTTTCTTGAAAGCACACATATACACATAAGTGCACACATGCACACGTGCCCAAGCACACACACAAAGACACACTGATGGTCTTTTTTTTTCCTCTGAAAAAGCTTCAGCTCTTTCAAAAGTCCTTCCCTGAAATTTTTATTTTCCATTTTCCTAATGGTGTGTGTATTAGTCACTCAGTTGTGTCTGACTCTTTGTGACTCCCTGGACTATATAGCCTACCAAGGCTCCTCTGTCCATGGAATTCTCTAGGTAGGAATACTGCTGTGGGTTGCCATTCCCTTCTCAACTCAGGGGATCTTCTCAACTCAGGAATCAAACCTGGGTCTCCAGCAGAGCAGGCAGATTCTTTACCGACTGAGCCACCAGGGAAACCCATTAATGGAATTATATATAAAAATCTTCCTCAAAGCTTTTGAAATTGTTTTTTCCCCAAACCGATACCTTTGGGGTCTTTTGTTGTTATTGTTTGGTTGGTTTTACTTTAAATTATGGTGTGTTGTTGTTTTAGTCACTCAGTCATATCCAACTCTTTGCAACTCCATGGACCGCCAGTCTCCTCTGTCCATGGGATTATCCTGGAAAGAATACTTGAGTGGGTTGCCATTTCCTCTTTCAGAGGATCTTTTGCCCTGAGGACTGAACCTGAGTCTCCTGCTTAGCAGGCAGATTCTTTACTGCTGAGCCACCAGCTGCTGCTGCTGCTGAGTCACTTCAGTCATGTCCAACTCTGTGCAACCCCATAGATGGCAGCCCACCAGGCTCCCCTGGGCCTTGGATCTTCCAGACAAGAATACTGGAGTGGGTTGCCATTTCCTTCTCCAGCTGAGCCACCAAGGAAGCCCTTAAATTCTGTTAAAATACAGATAATATAAAGTTAAGCATCGTAACTGTCTTCAAGTATACAGTTCATGGGCTTTAAGTAGCCCACATTGTTGTGCAACCATCACCATCACCCATCTCCAGAACTCTTCATTGCGATAGGTATGGTTTTAAATTCTGTTTCACATGTGAGCCAGGTCTTTAGAATGTGCAATAGAGGTCAGAAAGGAGAACAAAGAATATGCAAAGGAAGACAGTATCTCCTTTCATTTCTCCTTAGCTGAAGGAGTGTGGCCACCACCTTTTAATACATTGGGTGATTTCCCTCTTATACTGAGAACAATGACCTCTGTTGCTAAAAAGGTCTAGAATTGCACCTTCATAATAAAACATTAAAGAACAAGTGAAGAAGGAGCCCTAACGAGTAAAAATTACTTTAGTCCTATAAAGTACATTCTCTTTATGTAAAATTCATCTTGTTTTCATGGTTCATTAATTGGGAATCCAAGAATAAGAAAAAAAGTCTTTGCCTCCTCTTGTACTCTTGTTATTCAGTTGCTCTGTAATGTCTGACTCTGCAATTCCATGGACTGCAGCACACCAGGCCCCCTCCTTCACTATCTCCTGGAGTTTGCTCAAACTCATGTCCATTGAGTTCATGATGCCGTCCAACCATCTCATCCTCTGTCGTCCCCTTCTCCTCCTGCCCTCAATCTTTCCCAGCATCAGGGTCTTTCCCAGTGAGTCGGCTCTTCACGTCAGGTGGCCAAAGTATTGGAGCTTCAGCATCAGTCCTTCCAGTGAATAATCAGAGTTGATTTCTTTTAGGATTGACTGGTTTGATCTCCCTGCTGTCCAAGGGACTCTCAAGAGTCTTCTCCAGCACTACAATTCGAAAGCATCAATTCTTTGATGCTCAGCCTTCCTTATGGTCGAACTCTCACATCCATACACAGCTACTGCAAAAACCATAGCACTGACTATAGGGATGTTTGTCAGGAAAGCAATGTACTCTAAAAGTCATCAAAGTTTAGCTATCAGGGAGGCAGGAACATAGAGTTTGTTCCGTTTTTATTTCACATGTGTTTTCTTCCTCATGTAGCATTACTGTTTCTCAAGATAGAGATATTGGACTTTTTATAGCTAGGTTTAATTTTGGAAAGAGGACCATTTATAATCACTTGGACTTTAAAACCATAGAGTCCCACTGCTGGAGGTACCAGTAGGGTGCAGAACAGTGCCGGCAAACTTTTTCTGAAAAGATCCAGATATTGAGTGTTTTGGCTTGTAGGGACATAAATGGTCTCTATCACAACTACTCAACGTGGGAAAGCAACCTGAGATGACACAGAAACAAAAGGTGTGACTGGGTTCCAATTTCACCTTTTAAATGTCATGTTTATGCATCAGGAAATATTCTTCTTGTGATTTTTTTCAACTGTTTAAAAACCATTCTTAGCTTATGTGCTATGTGCCATGCTAAGTCGCTTCAGGTGTGTCCGACTCTTTGCAACTGTCTGAACTGTAGCCCACCAGGCTCCTCTGTCCATGGGATTGTCCAGTCAAGAATACTGGAGTGGGTTGCCATGCCCTCCTCCAGGGGATCTTCCTGACCCAGAAATCGAACTTATCTCTTATGTCCATCTCTTATGCCCCCTGCATTGGCAGGCACATTCTTTACCACTAGCACCACCTGGAAACAAAATAGGTGGGCTTCAATTTGGGCCAAGGGCTGCAAAAATAGGATTTCAAGTGCTGTGGACAAGATGCAGATGACAGATCCTGGTTCAAATTCTTGCTCTGTCAGGTATTAACCATATAACCTTGGGCACTCTGCCAGGTATTAACCATGTAATCCATGTAACCTTCCTCAAATTCAGTTCTCCACAGGGGAAGCACCATGACCCCCCTACCATTATACAGATGAAAGTTACAAAGTGGGAATGGTGATCAGGCCCTAAACTCTGGGAAGGCTACTTTTCTCTTTTGGGGAGCTTGAGAACATGTTTCAATTGGTAAATTCCTAGCAATAGGCCTTATTTTATTAAAATGAAAATTCAGTTTGTTTCATGTTTATTTACCCTATCAACATAATACTTTGTGTCCACTGAAAGAATGAGATTGCTAAGAAACTATAAACGTCCTCAATTACAGGCCAACTGAGGAAGAAAAGTCTCTGTATGTTTTCATCAGACACACGATAGAGGTCTAATTATGTGATGACAAGCTGTGTCCTGTGCTGAATTCAGCCAGGCTGACCCTCTTCTATGGAGTCCTTTGTTTTCTCCTGGGGAGGTACATTCTTCCTCCAGGGACCCATGCCCTTGAAGTTCAGGTCACACCCAGAATGACAAATCATGCTTCTTCAGGAATTTTTGAATGTCATCAAGAGCTAGATCCATTAAACTTCTCTCATTTCACAGGATGAATAAAAGTCTGAGTCTGCAGCCTAACCCACACTGGGAATGCTTTACCTCTGTACTTTTCCCTCTCCACCCCATCCACATGAAAAGGCCAGTGACAGGAGCAAATGGGGGAGAATTCCTTACTTGCCCTCCCATATACAGTCCTCAAAGAGCTGGCAACCCAACAGGAGGGTACTGGGCCACACTAAAATCTGTTCCATCCCTCGGAGGGCGTGTGTGCATTCAGTCGTCCTCAGTTCAGTTCAGTTCAGTCGCTCAGTCATGTCTGACTCTTTGTGACGCCATGGACGGCAGCACACCAGGCTTCCCTGTCCATCACCAACTCCTGGAGCTTGCTCAAACTCACATCCATCAAGTCAGTGATACCATCCAACCATCTCATCCTCAGTCATCCCCTTCTCCTGCCGTCAATCTTTCCCAGCATCAGGGTCTTTTCCAATAAGTCAGTTCTTTGTATCGGGTGGCCAAAATATTGGAACTTCAGCTTCATCATCAGTTCTTCCAATGAATATTCACGACTGATTTCCTTTGGGATTGACTGGCTTGATCTCCTTGCAGTCCAAGGGACTCTCAAGAGTCCTCTCCAACACCACAGTTTAAAAGCATCAATTTTTCAGTGCTTAGCTTTCTTTATGGTCCAACTCTCACATCCATACATGACTACTGGAAATCACAGCTTAGACTAGACCAACCTTTATCAGCAAAGTAATGTCTATGCTTTTTAATATGCTGTCTAGCTTGGTCATAGCTTTTCTTCCAAGGAACAAGCATCTTTTAATTTCATGGCTGAAGTCACCATCTGCAGTGATTTTAGAGCCCAAGAAAATAAAGTCTGTCAATGTTTCCATTGTTTCCCCATCTGTTTGCCATGGAGTGATGAGATTGGATGCCATGATCTTAGTTTTTTGAATGTTAAGTTTTAAGCCAACTTTTTCACAATCCTCTTTCATTTTCATCAAGAGGCTCTTTAATTCTTCTTAACTTTCTGCCATAAGGGTGGTGTCACCTGCGTATCTGAGGTTAGTGGTATTTCTCCCTGCAATCTTGATTCCAGCTTGTGCTTCATCCAGCTTGGTATTTTGCATGATGTACTCTGCATATAAGTTAAATAAGCATGGTGACAATATACAGCCTTGTCATACTCCTTTCCTGATTTGGAACCAGTCTGTTGTTCCATGTCTGGTTCTAACTATTGCTTCTTGACCTGCATACAGATTTCTCAGGATGCAGGTAAGGTGGTCTGGTATTCCCATCTCTTTAAGAATTTTCCACAATTTGTTGTGATTCACACAGTCAAAGGCTTTGGCATAGTCAATAAAGCAGAAGTAGATGTTTTTCTGGAACTCTCAGTCACCCTCAGCTCATCTCAAAACAAGGGGCTTAAGGAGCATCCGCTGTAAACGAATCCAGTTGTGCTGACCCACACAGAGTGTCGGAGGCAGGGAATCAGAACCCTTATAGCTGTGTGGACCTCATACTGGGCTGTGGAGGAGGTGAGGCAGGCAGAGATGGGAAGGAAGACAAAGGAGCAGCCAACCGCCAGAGAGACTGAGACTGTGCCTTGTTGGGTTATAGGTAGGATCACTTTGAGCAGAAATTAATCTGGATCTATGCACTGTCAGGGGCTTCCCAGGTGGCACTACTGGTAAAGAACCCCCCCGCCAATGCAGGATATGTTACAAGATACAGGTTCAATCCCTATATCAAGAAGAAGATCCTCTAGAGGAAGACATGGCAACCCACACCAGCATTCTTGCCTGGAGAATCCCTTGGACAGAGGAGCCTGGCAGGCTATGGTCCATGGGGTCACAAAGAATGGGCCACAACTGAAGCGACTTAGCTTGCATGCACGCTCTGTCATGGTCAAGTGCTAAGTAACAGTGCTGCAGCCAGAAGGATTGGGGGAGGAGGGGAGGGCATGTCAGCAGATCTGCAGAGTGAGTCAGAATGGTAAAAAGCATGGCGGCCTACAGGGGTCTGCTGAAAAGCTCTTGAGAAATGCAGTGATGATGAAGCTTTTTGTTTCTGTTTTTAAATTTTCCTGCCTTTGTTTCAGAGGAGTTGACTTCAATCTATCTCCTGTTGCAAGAATCTTTTTAAACCAAAAAAAAATCTATTGATTTGACTTCGATGGGACTTAGTTGCATCATGTGGGATTTTTCTTGAAGCATGCCTACTCTCTAGATGTGGCGCACAGGCTCCAGAGTATGTACTAGGGCTTCAGTATTTGAAGTCTCATGGGCTCAGTTACTCAGCCGCGTGTGGGATCTTAGTTTCCCGATCAGGGAATCGAACCCACGTCCCCTGCACTGCCAGGTGGATTCTTAGACCATCAGGGAAGTCCTGATGACCAAGCGTTTTTGATTAATGCTCTTTCTTTCATGATACACGATGAGGCAGCCAGCCATGCCTCTGTAAGCCATCTCCTGTGGTTAAAGGAGAGAGCTTCAGAAATGTGCAGCTCTGCCCTTGTAAGAACTAGTGTAAATCAAGAGACTGGATGTGTTTACGTAAAGTGGCTTACTTTTAATGTTTGCAGGATTTGGGGACAGAATAGCAGTTTGATTCTCATATGAGTATGAATAAATATTCTCTGTGGGTGGCAGGTCTGTGTGTTTATCTGTGCATACATATGTATGCATGTACTTGGGGTCGTGCATATATGTGTACATATTCACACACACACACACACACACCCAGGGGGACCGCCCTGTGTGCTAGTGATGTCGACTGCTGTTGAGGAACAGAATTAATCAAATAAATGTTGTTCTTTCCTATGTAGGAAGGTCTGGCCTGCCATGTTTCTATTTTTATTTCTTTTGGTTTATTTGCCATCCACATTCTGAAAAGAATGCAGAAAGAACATTTTAAATTCTTGTGTGATGGTTGGCTCACATGTATACCTAAAGTTGGGAGAATTTTTTTTAGGTGTTTGTAGTCTGGCTGCCCTGTCTGCCTTACAGGACTTCAGACTTGAGGATGCTAGCAAGGAAAGTCTGCAGCCCCTCCACTCCACCCCACCCCACTGGGGTGGGGGTGCACTTCATGACCTGGTTCCCAACCCCCTCCCCTCCGTGGCCACCGCTGGTTTTCTATGGCGACCGTCTCAAAGACTCAGCAGAAAGCACATACAGATATGAGTGAAGATCTGTTCAGAACAATGCTTTGCGCTAAGGTGGACTAGTTAGGAAGACAGATTTTCAAGTTTCAACCCTGGCTACCCTAATGAACTATGTGACTTCTACCAAGGTACATAACCTGTAGCCAGCTCTGCCATCTGTCAAATGAGGATAAAATCACTCACTCCAGAAGACTGCTGTAAGGACTGAATGCAGTAATAAGTGCAAAGCATTGAGCACAATATGGCTCAAAGAGAGAAGGGCCGAAAGTGTGGACGCTACTCTTCAGCAACACAATACACTTTTGTGGATCAGTTAAGGCTCAGAGACTACTGCTTATCTTGCTCATGCCATATTTTGTGATCTGGCGATACTTCATTCATTCATTCATCAACTTTTTAATATGTATAAAGCCTTGTTCCAAAAATCATTTAAGGTGACTGGTGTCAGTTTCCCCCTGGTATTCTTTCTTCATCTTTACAGACACAGTGACACTAAGAATACAGTGGAATATTACTCAGCCGTTAAAAAGAATGAGTTAATGCCACTTGTAGAAACATGGATGGACCTAGAGAGCGTCATACTGAGTGAAATAAGAGAGAAGGAGAAGTATCATATGACGTCCCTTATGTGTGGAATCCAAAAAGAAACGATGCAGATGAACTTACAAAACAGAAAGACACTCACAGACTTAGAGAACAAACTTATGGTTGCTGGTAGAAAGGGATAGTTAGGGAGTTTGGGATAAACATGTACACACTGCTATATTTACAATGAATAACCAACAAGGACATACTGTATACCACACAGAACTCTGCTCAATGATATATGACAGCCTGGATGGGAGGGGAGTCTGGAGGAGAATGAATTGATGTATAGCTGAGTCCCTTCGTGTTCACCTGACACTTTCACAACATTTTTAATAGGCTATACCCCTATACAAAATAAAAAGTTCAAAGAAGAAAAAAAAGGGGAAAAAATAGCTTTTAAGAAGTGTCCAAGCCCGGAGCTTGAGTCTGGCCCAAGGCACCTGCTCTTTACTCTGTGGTAAGTTTGCCCTAAAGGAGAGAAACTTCCGGCCCAGAAATCCCGCCCACAGGACCACTGGGAGGCGGTGCATCCTCAGGGCCTCAAGGCCCTCAGCGCAGAAGAAAGTGCGCTTAGCCCAGGGGGCGGGGCCACAGGGACTCGTGGGCGGCTCCCAGTGCTCGGACCTCCTGCAGACCCAGATCTCGGGAATCGCTCTGAGTGGTCCACTTCACCCGGGAGACCCAATAGGTCGCACTGGCGAGAGCACTGAGAGGCCCTATTGCAGCGAAGGCCAAGTCATCCTCAGCGGTTCGGTCCTGCACCTTGGGCAGAACAGAGGCTTTTTACGGAGCCCCCCAGAACTGTCAAGGTCATTGTCATTTCCTGCCATACATGCTATTTGGATTCTAGAAACCAAGAGGAGAAACCCTCTGGCAGGGAGGGCCGGGTGGCTCTGGTCCTGAGCTGTGCAGCCGCCCTGTGTCTGGAGGTGTAGCTGCCCGTGCCCTTGTTTCCACCTTCTGAAGACCAGCTGTCCCCACAGGGACAGGCCAGAGAGTGGCTGAGGGTGTTTTGTATTTTCTTGTTTGCTTTTATTTTCTCCTCCTCTCTCTCGTTCCAGGGATTTCACTGCAGCCTGATATTTTCCTGGGTTCCTCCTTGAAATGAAACACTGCCCTTCTGAGCTGAGGGAGTACTGTCTGAGGGAGTGGTGGCTGCCAGAGCACCTTGTTAGAAGCCAGCTCTGGGGCCCACCCAATCCTCCTTCTCTCTTCCCTCAGCCCTTAGAGTCCTGTTCCCTTTCCCTAAAAGCTCTGTCTCCCATCTGGAGACACTTAGGCAGGGCTTGAACGGAGGAACAGGTGACTGACTCAGGAAATAGGGCTCTTCTTGCAGAAACAAACAGAAGCAAGGTGTGTGCCAGGCTGGAGAGAGGAGGGGGGCAGGTCCTGAAATTCTGCAGTCACTTGAACTTGCTGAGACTATCTGGTAGGGGATGAAGAGAAATCAGTTCAGTTCAGTTCGGTTCAGTCGCTCAGTTGTGTCCAACTCTTTGTGACCGCATGGACTGCAGCATACCAGGCTTCCCTGTCCATCACCAACTCCGGGAGCTTATTCAAACTCATGTCCATAGAGTTGGTGATGCCATCCAACCATCTCATCCTCTGTCAGCCCCGTCTCCTCTGACTTTCAATCTTTCCCAGCATCAGGGTCTTTTCCAATGAGTCAGTTCTAAGCATCAGGTGGCCAGAGTATTGGAGTTTCAGCTTCAGCATCAGTCCTCCCAATGAACACTCAGGACTGATTTCCTTTAGGATGGACTGGTTGGATCTCCTTGCAGTCCAAGGGACTCTCAAGAGTCTTCTCCAACACCACGGTTCAAAAGCATCAATTCTTTGGCACTCAGCTTTCCTTATGGTTCAACTCTCACATCCATACATGACTACTGGAAAAACCATAGCTTTGACTATACGGACCTTTATAGGTAAACTAATGTCTCTGCTTTTTAATATGCTATCTAAATTGGTCATAGCTTTTCTTCCAAGGAGCAAATGTCTTTTAATTTTATGGCTGTGGTCACCATCTACAGTGATTTTGGAGCCCCCAAAAATAAAGTCTCTCACTGTTTCCATTGTTTCTCCATCTATTTGCCATGAAGTGATGGGACTGGATGCCATGATCTTAGTTTTCTGAATGTTGAGTTTTAAACCAACTTTTTCACTCCCTCTTTCACTTTCATCAAGAGGCTCTTTAGTTCTTCTTCACTTTCTGCCATAAGGGTGGTGTCATGTGCGTATCTGAGGTTAGTGATTTTTCTCCCTGCAATCTTGATTCCAGCTTGTGCTTCATCCAGCCTGGCATTTTGCATGATGTACTTTGCATAGAAGTTAAATAAGCAGGGTGACAATATACAGCCTTGACGTACTCCTTTCCCGATTTGGAACCAGTCTGTTGTTCCATGTCCAGTTCTAACTGTTGCTTCTTGACCTGAATACAGATTTCTCAAGATGCAGGTAAGGTGGTCTGGTATTCCCATCTCTTTAAAATTTTTTCATAGTTTGTTGTGATCCACACAGTCAAAGGCTTTGGTGTAGTCAATAAAACAGTCGATGTTTTTCTAGAACACTCATGCTTTTTTGATGATTCAATGGATGTTGGCAATTTGATCTCTGGTTCCTCTGCCTTTTCTAAATCCAGCTTGAACATCTGGAAGTTCACGGTTCGTGTACTGTTGAAGCCTGGCTTGGAGAATTTTGAGCATTACTTTGCTAGCGTGTGAGATGAGAAATGGAAAGTGAAAGTTGAAAACGTTAGTCACTCGGTTGTGTTGGACTCTTTGTGACCCCATGGACTGTAGCCCACCAGGCTCCTCCGTCCATGGGATTCTTCAGGCAAGAATACTGGAGTGGGTTGCCATGTCCTTCTCCAGGAGATCTTCCCAACCCAGGGATTGAACTCCGGTGTCCTGGATTGCAGGCGAATTCTTTACCACTGACCCACCAGGGAAGTCTACCCCTGTAGTTGTTCTAACACCAGTGTGGCACCCTTCTCACAGCATCATAATGCTGTAAGAGTCCTCGTTGAACCCTTGTCCCTATCCACACTCAGAAATCACCCCATGTTATTATCCCATGTTGCCCCGTGCGTTTAACCATCGCAGAATCCTTGCTGATGCCAGCTAGCTTTCCTTTTGGTTCTGTTCCTCTCTGCTTCTCCAGGAAAACTGCCAGTTCCCAAGGGACTTGCTTTGCTCCCAGTGGTTAGATACTGAGATGAGGAAATAGCAAAATACCTGCTTGACCTCCAGTGAAGAAACATGGCCGGAGGGAAATGGGTATTGACAGGAGGGAGGCCTGGCGTGCTGCAATTCATGGGGTTGCAAAGAGTCAGACACGACTGAGCGACTGAACTGAGGACCCTGAGGGACGGGTGGATTAGGGGTGATTCTGGTGTCTGGAATGGATGGGGGGGTGCGGATGGGGGGGCCGTGGTTAGCAGACCCTTAAGAAATGAAATTTTTGAGATGGTCACCATTTTCAACCCACACACTTGTTAAGGGAGGGAGAAATAGCCAACAGCAAAAGAAAGAAGGGGATAATATGGATACAACTTGGAGGTTTTGAAGTCCTTAAGAAATGGCATTTGTAGGGTGGAGGGCCCACAAAAAGTCATCTTTCCAACCTGGCTACTGCCCCGGCCCAGGGTGGAGGGGGCTGCTAACTGCTGTCAGGAATGAAAAAGTCTTCTCAGTTATAGTGTTTTACTCACATCCTGTCCCCCCCAACCTGTCCAGAAATGTGGTCTCTGTATTTCACGCTGCAGTTCACACCCACTATCCCAAATCTGTCTTTATCTGAGAGGACACTGATGAAAGCCGAGGCACGGCCATGCTCCAGGTTAGGAGGCTTCGAGGAACTGGGGTCCTAAGACTGTGCCGCTGATTGGACTCAAGGAAGCATTTTAGAGAAGGAGCGCTTCCCCACCCCAACCCCGGGCCCTTTGGGGTGGAGTCGCCATTTCTCTTTTGCCTTTTCTGCGACTATAACCTTGACATATTGCCTTTCACATGTGTTGGTGAAGCTCCATTATCAGAGAAGGAAAGAGCCGTATGCGTGTGCGCACACGTGTGTGTATGTGTGTGTGCCTGCGCTCTGTGAGCTGAGAAGTCATTTACTTCTGTCAGTGCCACATCTAACGATATTCTGTGTACTTCAGACTACCTCATTATAGTGGTGGCTGGTGTGGGGAGGGGCCCGCTTACACAAAGGGCTTTTTCACCAAGCTTTGGGCACAGTCTTCTCATTCTTACCACACTGCTACGCCTTCCACACCCACCTTTCCTTCATCTCTTTGTGTCCTGTTCTTCCTCAATCATGACTTTATTTCCAATATTTCTTCCTCCCCCTTTGTCCTTCTTGTTTCTCAGAATTAGCAGAAAATTGGTGAATTGAAAACAAGAAATTGGCTTTAAAATGCTGTTGCTGCAGGACTTCTAAAGCGAATATGTGTTTTATGGTTGTTCAGTCACTCAACTGTGTCCAACTGTGACCCCATGGACTGCAGCACTCCAGGCTTCCCTGTCCTCCACTATCTCCTGGAGTTTACTCAAACTCATGTCTACTGAGTCAGTGATGTGATCCAACCGTCTCATCCTTTGTCACCCTCTTCTCCTGCCCTCAATCTTTCCCAGCATCGGGGTCTTTTCCAATGAGTCGACTCTTCACATCAGGTGGCGAAACTGCTGGAGCTTCAGCTTCAACATCAGTCCTTCCAATGAATATTCAGGGTTGATTTCCTTTAGGATTGACCGCTTTGATCTCCTTGCTGTAAAAAGGACTCTCAAGAGTCTTCCCCAGCACCACAGTTCAAAAGCATCAATTCTTCGACTCTCAGCCTTCTTTATGGTCTAACATATGTTAAAACACTAGAAAAACAAAGAACCTCACTCCTTTTATTTCCCCTCCCAGTAGAGTAATGGAAACAGGATTTGTTTGTTTAATTATTTTTGTTTCTGAGTCAACCAAATCTGGACTCAAACCTTTATCCTTCCTACTTGCTAGCTATGGGAACTTGGGCAAGTTACTTCAATCCTCTGAGCCTCTGTTTCCTCATCTATAAATTAGAAAAAGCATTGCCTACTTCACAGAGTTTTAAACAAGAAGTAAATTCCATGGACAGAGGAGCCTAGTGCGCGACAAGTCCATGAGGTTCCGAAGAGTCAGACGTGCACTCATAATAAACATAAGTGCACCCCCCATAGTAAGGTATTCAGTTTGTATCTCTTTCCAGCTCTCATTTCACAGAGACTTTAAGACCTAATAATTGTTCCTCTTCGTTGGATTTTAGTCTAATTAATGAGTATTTTTAAAGCACCTACTATATGCCAGGTCTTGTGCACCGGGGTCCAAACAGGAATAAGGCATGGTTCATCTCTTCAAGAACAATGTCTTGCCGGAACCAGGAAATAATAAACTATCATAGAACAACGTGAGAGATGCTCTGGGCACGAAGGGAAACCAAAAGAGGAGCTCCTGAGACTTCACGGGGATGAGATGGGAAGGGTGTCCCTGAGGAGGAACACTGATCAAGAGCCTTGAAGGAGGCTGGAGTTGGGAGGAAAGTGCTTTGGGAAGAGAGAGCAAAGGAAAACATATATGTGGGCATTGCCCTGGATTTAACAGTAGAGAAGGGGAGCTGGAGAGCGACGGCTGAGTGGCTGGGAGTCCAGGCCAATGGTAGATGCTGTAGCTGGGAACTGGTGTGAATGCTGTGAGAGACGTTTAGGTTTCAGGTTTAGATGAAGGAGAGTCAACAATGCTAGAGGAATTTTACCTGAAGCATGCTGAGGTGACTGAGAAATCCTTGTTTGCACAAATTGCCTCTCTGAGATCAACTCGGAGTGCAGAGTCCACAGGTCAGGAGTCCTGGGGCTGCCACTATCAGCCTTCGACCTTCAGCAAGTCACTTCCTCCCTCTCAAGTGCTCTTCACATCTCTGGAATGAAGGTGTTGAACAGCAGTCTGTGATTCTGTGATTTTTGTCACTGTTTTTTGGAACTTGTTTTTATAATTCCTAATATTAACTTACTCGTATGGCTATGCTAGCATGATGACTGACACTTAGCAAATATCACATTTCTTTATTCCATGTGAAAATTCAATTCCTAAAATGTATGATGGTGTGTAGGGTGTAGTAAGCTTAAGTCAGTTGGTTTCTTCATAGTCTCGGTCAGGTAAGAAGTCATTTGTGTGACCTGGAATAAATCATTTTATTTCTTTGGACCATTTATTCCCTCCATGGCCAGTTCTAAAATTGGCTACACTGTGAGATAAGAATAAGCTTTGATGCCTAGAATTTATGCAAGTTTGTTCCATGTATATTAAAAACAAAAACAAAAAAAAACTCTTTCAAAGGCTGGCAAAGATCTCTAATTTTAAAATGTGTAGATCAGAACAGAAGTGGTAGAGTATCTTGGGCAAAAGATATGCTGGTTTCATCCATCATCACCTTTTCTCACAAAGACTAGGTAACATCATTTTAACTTTATTTCCAGAACTAAATATTTCAATTTGGAGATTTTGCCTACTTCTCTTTTTATTATTTGAATGACGAGAGCTTGTTTTTTAGGGAAAATTTCATGTGTATTAAAAAAATCTAGAGAATATGTAAAAGGCAAATACCAGGAATAGAAAACATATATTATTTCATTCACCCAGAGATGAACTTATCATGCTGGACTCATAATTTATATTTTTTCCTAAAATAATTGGATCAAACCATATATACTATTGGGCTTCCCAGGTGGCTCTAGTGATAAAGAACCCCCTGCCAATGCAGGAGATGTAAGGAGACACAGGTTTAATCCCTGGGTGGGGAAGATCCCCTGGAGGAGCGCATGGTAACCCACTCCAGTATTCTTGCTTGGAGAACCCCTTGGACAGAGGAGCCTGGCAGGCTACAGTCCATGGGGTTGCAAAGAGTCGAACACGCCTGAGCAACTAACACTTTTACAACTTTATAACTATATATATATAATCACAACATAAATACACACACCCATAAACACACAAACACACCTTTGTGTTAAGAGTTTATCCATTCACTTTCAATTGTTTAACATAGCCTATACAGTATTGGAAACTGGAATTTGATTCTTAATTATTAGTTGTAATCATTCCCCGTCCTTTGTCTTCCAAGTGCCTAAATCAGAGTATTTTGATGGTTGATCTTGAAGGATGTCAAAGTTTGCCAGGCATAGAAGGGCCGAAGGCATTTCTTAGATAGAAGAAACAGTCGGTGAGAAGCTACTAGAAGCCTTATAGAATGGGCTGTTGGAGACCGAGGAAGATTCTAGTTTGCCTGGCAGGTGTGGTGAGTGGGCGGGGCTTCAACCGGAGGTGGGCAGGGTTGGTGGGTGGGGCTAGGAAGAGCTTTGTTTGCCAGGCTGCAGAGTGTGGAATTTGTTCTGCTGAGAGTAGGGAATGGGGTTCTTTACAGAATCAATTACTGCCTCATGTAAAGCAGTGGCACGGAAGGAGCACAACCAAATCCTGACCTTTTTCTTAAGAATTTGTTGCTTAGTCACTCAACCGTGTACGACTCTTTGCAACCCCATGGACTGTAGCCCGCCAGGCTCCTCCGTCAATGGGATTCTCCAGGCGAGAATACTGGAGTGTGGATTTCTTAAAATCCAGGTGCTTGAGAAGTCTTTGTATACAAGCCAAATACAGACTTCAGGAACATTTCTCAGAAAATTCGCACCACCTTTGCAGAAACCTCTTAAGCACTTTGCGAACGGGCATGCTCTCGCTTCAGTTGTGTCTGACTTTTTGCGATGCCATGGACTGTAGCCCGCCAGGCTCCTCTGTCCATGAGATTCTCCAGGCAAGAATACTGGAGTGGGTTGCCATGCCCTCCTCCAGATTGGAGTTCTATAGTGGACTGAATATGACATTGTGGGTTCAGGTAACTCCTGCAATAGCAAATTCATCCCCAAAGAGCAAACTGCATAGTTGTCGTTCAGGCCACTTTCCCTGTAAGAAAGCATGTGTTTGGCCCTGCTGGATGCCTGCAGGAGGGCTCTGATGGAGAGGAAACCCATGGAACCCAATATTAGCTGGGTTTTTTTAGTTTGAGGTTTTTTTCCTCAGAACCAGGTTTTTTTGTTTTTTGTTTTTTAAGCCGGCCCATTGGCGCCACCCAGTGGGGAATTACTAGAATACAGTAGTGAAAGCCTGTAGGCTTTAAAATTTTTATTTATTTATTTAACTGGAGGATAATTACTTTCCAATATTGTGACGGTTTTTTCCATACATCAACATGAATCGGCCACCCCCCTCCCCACCCTATCCCTCCAGGTTGTCAGAGAGCACAGGCTTTGGGTGCCCTGCTAGATGCATACATTAAACTTGCACTGGTTACCTATTTTACATATGGTAATGTACATGTTTCAATGCTATCCTCTCAAGACACCGCACCTTCTCCTTCTCCCACTGAGTCCTTTATGTCCCTGTCTCCTTTGCTGCCCTGCACATAGGATCGTTGTTACTATCTTTCTAGATTCCACATATTATGTGGTATTTGTCTTTCTCTTTCTGACTCACTTCACTCTGTATAATAGGCTCTAGGCTCATCCACCTCATTAGAACTGACTCAAATGCATTCATTTTTATAGCTGAGTCATATTCCCTTGTGTATATGTACCGCAACTTCCTTATCTTGTGTATACGTACCACATATATAGCTGAGTCATATTCCCTCGTGTATATGTACCACAACTAGCTTATAGGCTTCTGAAGGATGGATCCAACTGAGCCTTCCTCAAGTTTCAGATCTAGTTCAACCATTCATTCCCTGTAAGAATGTTAAGAAGGTTCCTTGTAAACAGTCTTTCTCTTGTGTGTGAGGCTGCATGGTGTGGTGAGGAAAGCACTGGTTCTGGCTTTTCACAGACTCACTCTACCTTTGCTGAAGTTCCATATCCTCTCAAACTCTTCAAAAGCCTTCCATATTTCTAGTGTCCATAACTGTGGCATAAGTGTTTAGCATTTAGTGACATAATTGTTTTAGTATTTACCCACTGTACTTGAAATTCAAAGTGGCGTCGGTCTGGGTAAAGAAAAAAATATCTCTTTGGCATTTTGAACAGTCAGGAATGATTGCAACCACCTGTAATTAATATATTTTAATTAATAAGTCACTGGCATCCAAATGCATAGTCAGAAGACTGTTTCAGAGACTTTAAACCATGATCACACGGTGTAGTGGAAAGAGCCGGCTTTTGCCCCCAGATAGACCTGAGTTTAAATCTCACTGCTGCCACTTTCTGTGTGACTTTGATAAGTCATTCTCCGTTTTTGAGCCGGTTTCCTGATCAGGCCAGTGGGGATGGCAAATCTTCCTTTACAGAATCAGAGTTAGGGTTACACGAAGTGATGCCTGTGGAGCCATGAGGGAAACCGAGCCTGGCGGACAGCGGGCCTTCACTTGACGGAAGTAACCGTTCCCATTGAGGCTCTTGACGGAAGTAACCGTTCCCATTGAGGCTCTTGACGGAAGTAACCATTCCCATTGAGGCTCTTGACGGAAGTAACCGTTCCCATTTAGGCTCTGCGGTTACCCTTCATCTTTACCCGTTCAGCCCGCCGGTTCACCTTACCCATTCACCCTGAGCACATCACTTCTGCTCGGAGGCCCGGATTTCTCTTTGGTCAAAGTTTTACCCAGAGACAATGATATAAACACCCAAATCATCTTTTCTTTCTGTAACACTGACCCGCTGCAAATAATTACAAGAATTAGTTATAAAACCAAAATTGTCTTGATGCCATGATCTCTCCTTTACTTCCTGTCTTTTTCTTTCATACATAGACACACACACACACACACACACACACACACACTTTGCATCCCCACCTCATTTTCTCTGTCTTAAAAAGTTAACCAAAAACACAAGAACCTCTGGAAGCTTAACAGAGGAACAGCAAATCCCTTTTAAGGTTGTCATCATCTCCATCCCCCACATCAAGTGCCTGGGTCCTTATTCACACCTTATTGTGTGGCTACCTGTCTCCACAGTCCTGTGCCCCCATCCTGCCCCAGCCCCTCTGCTCCAGCCACAGAAGCACACTTGCAGGCTCTGCTTCGGCCGGGCTTCCCTCCAACAAGCATGCTCAGTCACTCAGTTGTGTCCGACTCTTTGTGTGAACGTGTACTGAGTCCATGCATATCAATACTTTCAAGCTTCCCACTCACCTCAAGTAGGCATCACGGGTCCATCTCGCAGATGAGGACCCTGTGGGCCCATTCACTGCTGGATTAGACAAACCTTTCTCCATCATCACTTGCCAGGCATTGGGGAAACAGATAGCAGGCACAGCCCCTTTCTCCATGGATCTTATGAGATCTTACAAGGGATGAATCCAGGAAGCAGGAATGCAGCAGATAATAAACTTTCCAATTGTGAAGAAGGGTGCCATGAAACAGCTGAAGAGGAGGTTTGGGAAGGTAACCCTAGAAAAGGGCCACTTGAGCTAAAACCCAAAGGCGCAGGGAGGTCACATACGGAGGTGGTGAAGACAGACCGTGTACTCAGTTACTGAGTTGTGCCCAACTCTTTGCAAACCCATGGACTGCTGCCTACCAGGCTCCTCTGTCCATGGGATTTCCCAGGCAAGAATACTGGAGTGGGTTGCCATTTCCTTCTCCAGGGATCTTCCCGACCGAGGGATGGAACCTGAGACTCCTGCATTGGAAGGCAGCTTCTTCACCACTGAGCCATCAGGGAAGCCCAGTGAGGACAGGGTGAGATCTAAATGTGGGCGGACTGGGTTCTACTGTGCATCATCCCCTCCTCTAAAGAGTTACGTTTATATCGTTGTATTTTATATCTTTTTCTCCCCAATAAACTGTATACTTCCTTGAGAAGAGTGACCTCATCTCCCAGGTACCCGGCCCATAGTACTGAGCATAACTAAATGGCCACTTAATTTTTCAGTATATGTATCTTGAATACCTTATTTAGTATTACGAGTGCAAAAGTATTTACCTAGATCTGCTAGGTAAATTTCTTTATTTAGGTTATTTCTTTAACCAACACACTGCTATGGTTTTCTGAGAGTTTCTGAGCAACTGGCATGCCTGTTTGCAAGGTCTTCTTAGGGATCAAACCTCGGTCTCCTGCATTGCAGGCAGATTATTTACCATCTGAGCCACCAGGGAAGCCCTACTTCCTCAGATGTTCCCTATGGGGAAGGGAGTGTTGGCTGGAGGGTGATCTGGGGTAGGACTGCACAAGAGAGGTAGCAGCTGCATCAGCTCTATGCAGGTGGAACTTGGAAGCAGCTCCTTCGACAAATTAAAATGACATGAAATGTGTCCTAAATGCCACAAGGTACAAGGCGCCTTCCCAGCCTGCAAACCAGGCCATTCTTGGGGATGAAAGAAAAGCCGTTGCCCTGTGCCAGACATGTGGCTAGATATGAGGGGT
Source organism: Bos grunniens (assembly GCF_055505025.1). Lineage (NCBI taxonomy): Eukaryota > Metazoa > Chordata > Mammalia > Artiodactyla > Bovidae > Bos > Bos grunniens. The sequence goes on from NC_141172.1 coordinate 15,493,082, forward strand.
TCCGTGAGGATTTCTTCTTCCTGACACTTTGGAGCTCACAGTTGAGGAGAGCAGACAGACATGCCCACCGTCCACGAGTGCACGCACACACACGATGTACAAACCGGCTCCTTGTGTGCATGACTCCAGGTGGGCAAAGGCAGGAGTTGTGGCAAATCCCCAGTGGGTGGGGCAGGAAGGCTTCCCAGGCAGGAAGGCTTTCTGGAATTGGGAACATGAATGGCAATTAGCCAAGTAAGGAGGACAGGGCCTTGTAGGAGCAGGCCACGGGCAAGAGTCTCGCCTGTGTAGAGGCCCCGAGAAAGAGAACCGATGGCACGTTTGAGATCTGTAAATGCCCGCAAGAACCAGGCAGCTGGTGAGGGTGGTGAAAGGCGAGCTGGATATGGTTGCCCATCAGACACACTGGGCTGTTCCTCCTTTCTATTAAGAAATGTCCTTCCTCCCACTTTTCTTGAATTGTTTGCACTGAAGCTAGCTTTTGTTTTTCTACCTTTGATCAAATCTTAGGGAAAGAGAAATTGTGTTCTCCTCTGAGAAAAATGCAATTAACCATATCAATCAGTAAATGATACTTAGACTCCTGATGGGCAGAGAGCTGGGAGTGGTGGAGACTGGGGCAAACTGGAGAGAATATTTTCCATCTACAGAGGACAGAGCCATTCTTGACTCCAGCTATCCAGTGGCTCTAAATCTTGCAGTTTTTCCTGAAACACAGTGCAACCTGGATTTTTGGCAAGTTGGCTAAGTTTTTTAAACAATGCTCTGATATATTAAAAAAAAAAAAAAAAAAGGAAGAAACAAAAGCCCCAGCCAACAGGCACACATCTGTATGCTGAACCTTATTCTAGGGCCATGATTGTACCCTCCTGTTTAAAGGCTCCAGAGGTTGCCAGGGCATTTTCAGAATCCTTCAACAAGTCATTGCTCTGCCTATAAGTTACTCCTAACCATCCTTCTCCCCCTGCCTTCCAGAAAGAGATGACGAGCAGGATGTGTCACTAACGGCCCCATCTTACCCTCCGGAAGAAAGAGGAAAGCTGTTTTCCTCCTGGCGGCCAGGCGGGCAGGAGGGAGACTTCCCAGGCTGGAGAGGCGCGCCTACTGCCAGGAACAGGCCGAGCTGGAGACCAGCGGTGACTCCGGAGAGAGGTTCCCTGCTCACCTCCTGTGCTCCCAACCCTCTGAGTGCTGCTAGCGTGACCTGTGGACCCGCCGGGAGGGAAGGACCACCCCTCGCCCATCCTGGAGAAAGGATGCCCCTGCACTTAACACGCACAGCCGAGCTGTGCGGTTCTGCCTGTGACCTGACACCTAAGCTTTGCTGAAATTCAGGTTTTGCGCCCAAGGTCCTTATTCCTACTTACTTACCTGTCTCCTCAGCCGGCTGCCTTTTCTGTAACGTGTGTTCTAAGTACCCAGTGAATTTTGGAACTCTGGATGCACAACCAGTTTTTCTCTAACAAGCCCTTGATGCTGTGGTCTCGGCTGGGAGGTCTGACGCCCCCCGGCTCACAGCATCCGCGCAGTTTTCCCCCATAAGCAGTTTTACCAGGGACCATTCCGCGCGGCGGCTTTTCTCTGCCCCAAACAGGGTCTGCACACTTTCACTGCAGGGAAGAGACTGGTCTCCAGCCTAAGGCTGGCTAGTTACCAGTTCACCCTGAACAGAGTATCTTTTTTTTAAAAACCACGCCATTCCTTGTCTCTTCCGGTCAAGATTTTTTTTTTTCCTGTTTCTCCGAAGAGAGAAATAAAGGAAGTTATAAATGACCAAGAATGATCAGCAGAAGCACTGAGCCAGATTAATGCAGTGTTTGTTCGTTATTAAAGGGTGTGGTGGCTGTCTCTACGTTAATACTGAGATTTCAGTTGGGGGAAGAAAAAAGTACAATGGGTAATTTGATGCCTGTAGCTCAGACACCCAGCCCATTGACTTGTTATCTTCCCAACCGGCCCTCTGAGCTTCTAGATCCAGTCGATGTTTTCTTCCTGTTCCTCCGCACTCCCCACCTCCTCCGCCCATTACGTTTGACATTACAAAACAAAGTTAATTTCTGCCCGGGTGATGCTCCTGCCATGGTTGCCAAGGTAACAGGCAAGCTGGAGCCGTGTTCCTTCTTCCATCCTTGCCAATGTTTGGATCCCAGCAGACAGACTCATTCTGTGCTGCATCCTGCCTTTTGAAAGCTACCTGACTTTTCGCTAAAGTAATGTTGCCTTCACTGATTCATTCGCAAAACTGTGGTGGTCCCAAGAGTCTGTAAGTAGGGGGTGATGATACTTCCGGTGATCATTTGAATTTGACAAAATAGCAGTTGGTGGAGGGAAGTAGCTGAGAATGTATTAGTGAATTTTAATGTAATACTGATTAAAGAATAACTTAACAACTCTGACTTTGTCTCATTACATGTGACATGTAAAAGCCATCTGGGGCTGCCACAAGAGCCTGGAAAGGCATGAAACCTTTCTTTGGTCCAAACTAAGAAAGGACTGACTCTCTGGGCACTGCGGCATTCTGTGTTGACCTAAACCAGCAAACCAACCCTTGTTCTGTGTTTTGTCAAATGCCGTAATGCCGTCTCATGGAATTCAAATGCTGCTACCTCTCTTCATATTGTGTTCTGATCAAGAACAAACATACCATTTTTTGGTTTGGTTTTGTTGGCTTCCTAAGTAACTTTGAGAGGACAAGATAGAGATTTTCTCAGCATCATTTCTGCTTTAAAGGATCCAGAGAACAGACGAATGAGCCCGTCTTCCTGACCTATGCGCTATGCAGTAAGTGCCACATGGGAGTGTTGAGCAGTGGGACGGAGAAGTGACAGCTCAGAGCCAGGTCCTGGAAGGAACTCTGAAGCTTGGCACCATGGAAAACCACAGGAGTTTTGCTTGAAAAATCTGACATTTCAATTAATGCCTAATCAAGTAGGATGCTGGACTCTGAAGACTTTTGTTATGAGTTCTTTCGAAGTTTATTTTCTATTAACTGTGCATGTGAAATTTCCACTCAATTAAAAAAAAAAATCTGGATTTTTTTTTTTTTTAACTTCTTGGAACAATTTCCTCATGGTTATATTGATCACTGCACTTCTAGGAAAAGTGCTGGCAAGCCACTCTTATTTTTTGATTATAGATGGTTCCTATTCCTACAGAACTTTGTTTGGCAAATTGTGAAGAAAATCACTATAGGCGATTCTTTATGTCTTTGGCTTGACTACATCCTGAGAACTTCTGGCAAATGCAGATCTGAGCTTCTGTGGCCCTTCAGGCATCTCCTGCTTTCTGGATCTGCAGTTGACACCTGGCTTCTTCCTTCTGACCTGGCTGGCTCCCCTCATTTCCCCCTATTATTTGAAAGTTGAGTAATACATGCATCTATGATTTTTTTTTTTTTTTGAGAAATGTCAAAGTGGGAACTTCAAAAGGAAAAGATTACAGTGACATCCGTATTCCCACAGTTGTCAGTCTCTTTAGTTAATGGTTTAGAGTCCTTCTTTTATGTATGTTTGGGGTCTGTGTGTGTGTGTGTGTGCAAGTATGTGGGTTTTTCATGGCACTGACATTATTAAAGAGTTCAAGCTGCTTTGAACTCCAGAATGTCCCACAATCTAGAATTTTTTTCTGATTGTTTCCTCATTATTAGATTCTGTTAAACATTTTTAGCCAGAACACTACATAAGTGGTGGTGTTTCTTTCCTTCTGCATCACACTAGGAAGCATGTAATGTTCAGTTATCTCTTTTCATGATAAATACTAAGCTTGATTAGTGGGTTGAGGTGTCATCTGCCTGATGCATTCATTAAGTTCCATAATTCATCATAAACCTCTGAAATTCAATATTCATATACAGTGTGAGACTACTTTCCTTTCTTAATGTTCCAAAGAAGTCCAGAAGTTCCAAAAGATTACAGCCATTGCAGTTAGAAGTTGTTGCAGTGACAAAGAGTTCATCTCTTCCTGTGTCACAGGGGGAAGAAGCTAAAAGTTTCCTTCTGCAGATAATGCATGAGTATGCTGGATACTGAGAATTTGCTGTGGTCCCTGGAGCCATAGATAAAATGTATATAACTTTTTTCTGCAGATCCCCAGTGACCTCCCATTCAGACTGATGGTTTATTTTAGAGAGCATGTATTTTCATGAAAGGTGATTGCCCAAGAGTGCAAAAACTGATTTAGGTGGGGAGGAAATCTTAGATATTACACTGAGTCATGGCCCTCCCAAGGAGCTACAGTATGTGCACAGATATAAAGTATGTATTTAGTATTAAAATTTCATGGGGATGGGGAATGATTAGGAATAGAATGTCTAAAAGGGCTCTTTAGGAAGATGATAGTGAAAAAAATAGATTGAGAAATACTCATCTGGGGTCAGTTTCTGCTTCTGAAACTGTTCATTTTCTCTTCCTGGGGTGTTTGCTCATTTCTGAGGGCCCGGATAAGTGGAAATGACTTTGAGAGGTTTTGTTTTGTTTTGTTTTAGCTATTCCTTCTACAACCTTCCAAACCATATCAGTTTGGAAGGTTTTTGGTAGGTTTTTCCAGGTGAAAAACCCATTCTCCTCTCAACAGTCTTTGGGCACAGAAATCCTGCAGCATCCTCTGGTGTAACCCCCAGATCATATTCCATGTGAAACCTTTCCATTCAACTGGCGTTAACTATTATATTGTCTCTGAGTTTCAGCTCACCTTTTCTAGTGTCCCACATTAAGAAAGATCCAAAAACTCTAAAAAGTAAAACATAGGTAAAAACATACTAAATGAGAGCTTTGTTTGCACGTCCACTAAGTATTGGAAGCCTCTCACCAGTTGTCCTTCAGCCTTCCTTGTTTATCATCTCCCATTGGCTGAATTCTCTTGGAAGTCCTGTTGTGCCATTGCTAACATTTCTATACTTCAGTCTGAAGCCTTCCCAAAGCTGTCTATGCCACTGTGCGTTATAGATATAACCAGCAGTGAACATGTAAGAAGTCGCTGCATGCTTTCTCCATACTGTGCTGTGTCTTTGCTAACTCCTGATTTGATTGTATACGTTTATAAATTTTCTATTATATTTGCTCATACTAAATCCTTGTTTATATTCTGAAACACCATTTTGACCGATCTTCTTGAATGTCCTACTGTTAGCATTCTTTGTAAGATTACACTGAGATGTTTTAATTCCCTTTTTCATTGGCGAAGCACTAGGGGACATGGATAATTTCTCTCCTCATTTGTGGTGATGATGTCATTCTGGTCATTGCTGGAAGCATCACTTCCTATGGTCTCTATCCTTATATCACTTCCACATCCCATGGGTATCACACTGTGAATAAAAGAAATATCATAGGAAAAGTACAAGAAATGCGTCCAAAGGCAAAATCACTGAAAGGAGTCTGATGTGTCACTTGGATAATACTGTTGTCCTTTGGTCCTTTTACTTCTTAATAAAATAGGTGATTCTTGATGAAATAGGTGATTCTCTCCTAGAATTAGCCAAACAAAGCATGTTTGGGAAATAATGTCTTTTTTTCCTCTGCTTTAAAAATACTTCAACAAGAATATTTTATAACAAGCTATTCCCTCTCGGAGTTGTTAATTCTGGACAAGACTTTTTCAAAGAATAAATAAGGATTTCTGTAACTGTTAGAGGGAAGAGTCCATTTCTAATCTGACAATTAAGCAGTTTTACTAGCTTTGAGTGTTCTAATTTCAAAGTTTTTCAGTGTCTTTTCTAATAGCATCAAGAAAAGAGATTTAGCATAATTTTAGTTCCATTTGTGATTAAGGCTTTGGTTACAAGAGCAAACTAACAATAAAAAACAATTAAAAATGGAAGATAAAACTAAAGGATATTTATGAAATCAGTTCTTCATGAGTTTAAGAATTCAAATGTCCCAAATAAAAGACACACAGCCATCATCTAACTTGTCTTTTTTCTGTTTGACTTATTTCTTTAACAAATACATTCTTCATCTTGCAATGATCTTGGAACAATAAATGAAAAGCAAGGTTAATTTTACAAAAACCTAATTCAGAATTTATTTTCGAACCCATGCACATATTTGCATTGTAGCAGAAGTTCCTTCGTTCTATGACAAGTTTTCCCAGGAGGGTGTCTTGTGTAGCTTCTCAACTGATTAATGTTGTACTGCTTTTTTCTTGCAGTAGGATTCAGTATTAAGTTTGGTCATGACCTGGAATACAAAGATAGGAAGTCTATATTGTAGAAAAAGCTCATCAGTCAGAGTAAATAAACCTGAAGTAGAATCTCAGGCTTGCCCCTACCTTATTTGTGTGACATTGGGTAGTATATCTGTCCCTCAGAATTCTAAACTACAACTGGACTTATAGATTTGTTCCTATGTAGCTTATAATTTGGGGGGATAATAATGTAAGATTAAACGTCCATTATGTCCCTCGTGAATCCAATGGACATGAACTTGGGCGAACTCCAGGAGATGGTGAGGGACACGGAGGCCTGGCGTGCTGCATCCATAGGGTCACAAAGAGTCAGATATGACTTAGCGACTGAACAACAAGATTAAAATACAAACATATTTAGAAAAGCAGAAGTGTATAAATTCTGTATGTGCTATGTGCTGTATTCAGTTGTGTCTGACTCTTTGTGACCCCATGGACTGCAGCCTGCCAGGCTGTTCTGTCCATGGGGATTCTCCAGGCAAGCATACTGAAGTGGATTGCCGTGCCCGCCTCCAGGAGATCTTCCCAACCCAGGGATCAAACCCAGGTATCCTGCACTGCAGGTGGATTCTTTACCCGCTGAGCTACCAGGGAAGTCGTACATTTTGTATACTTATATATTATTAGTACATTTGCAGTCACTATGTAATAATTGTACATGACTCTAGTAACAGCCCCTGTTCTGATAAGCAACAATATAATACTATGTCTTACAAAAGCTGTGATTTCTAGACACAGAGCAGAGAGGAATGAGACTTCTGGAACGTGATCACACGTATGAAGTCTTCCTCTGCTTCTCGGGTTCACTGTCTGAAATGTGTACCATGATGTGACCAAGAGGCAGGCTGTGAACTGGATTTGTCCTGCAGGCATGATTTGTTGAATCTACATAGATTGTTGTTGTTGTGTTTAGCTAGCTGCCAACATTTAAAAATGGGAAAACTTGATCTGAAAATCAGAATTTCTGGCTTCTCCAACTAAATCAGAAGATCTGGCAACACTAGGCTTTTGTTTTCTTGTGGCAAGAATTGGCTGAGAAGTGGCTGGCCCATTTAGATGAGGTTGTCTCTCCAGTTTACTGCCGCCCGCACCACTCCCTGTTGCTGCCCAGACATGGCTGCTTGTCAGTTACCATCGTCCTCTGACACTGGGATGCTTCACTCACATACATTTCTTGCCACTCCCCGAAGGCATTTCAGGTCACAGCCCCTGCTCCACTGTGTCTAGGGGGACCACTGAGGAAACCACTATTTTAATTTTCAAATGTATCCCCAAACACATTGAATATTTGCTGTATTATTAGATTCTCTCTAGAAACCTATACTGTATTCATGATAATAAATGGAAAACTGTCTTAAAGACAAGAAATTCAAACCAGATGCCTTTAGTCTTTCCATCCAACAACAGCAAAAATTGATACTCCCATAAGAAGCTTACTTCCCAAGGAAGCTAAGCTGACCATTAAATCTATCCACTCTTTCAATATCCTAAATTCTTAAATTTCAACTCTGCTTCTAAGCAGACTTCATTGCTACATTAACCAAAATGATAAAGAACTGTCATTGGGAAGTAATTGTAGTGTCATCTGTAACAATTACATATTTCATCTGACTTTTAGTTCATTATTAAGTAGATATTAACAGAATACATTATTTTTAATGGAAACCTCTTGTTTTAATGCAGCATCATCAACTAACTGGGTTTCATGAAGACAAAAAACAAACAAAAATTCTCAGTACTTAATAAATTAAGATCTAAATGAGGAAATCTAATTAATGTAATTAAACTTTGATTGAGCTTGTAAAATGTACTACTGCATACTAAATTAAGTTGAATATCTGCTCTAGAGGAAATTGTATCATATAATTGAGACATGACCTCACCTATTACCAAATCAGCAGAGGATAAGACTAACCATTTTCAAGAAATAGAGCATAAAATTCTGTAAAGCAATTACCCTTCAAGTTAAAAATTTTAAGAAAGAAATATATAGAACATAGAGGGGGAAGGTATCAAAAGAATCCTATGTTTATTAACCCAGAGATAGTATTAAGGGGCTTCTCAGGTGGCACAGTGGAGAAGGCAAAGGCACCCCACTCCAGTACTCTTGCCTGGAAAATCCCATGGACGGAGGAGCCTGGTAGGCTGCAGTCCATGGGGTCGCTAAGAGTCGGACACGACTGAATGACTTCACTTTGACTTTTCACTTTCATGCACTGGAGAAGGAAATGGCAACCCACTCCAGTATTCTTGCCTAGAGAATCCCAGGGACGGGGGAGCCTGGTGGGCTGCCGTCTATGGGGTCGCACAGAGTCGGACACGACTGAAGCGACTTAGCCGCAGCAGCAGCAGCAGCAGGTGGCACAGTGGTAAAGAGTCTGCCTGCAATGCAGGAGACATGGGTTCAATCTCTGGGTCAGGAAGATCCCCTGGAGGAGGAAATGCCAACTCATTCCAGTATTCTTGCCTGGGAAATTCCATGGACAGAGAAACCTGATGGGCTGTAGTCCATGGGGTGGCAAAGAGTTGGACACGACTTAGTGACTGAGCACACAATAATATGGATAACTGTTTCTTCATAGCCATGCATATAAGATCTCAACAATAATGTATTTAATATTGCTAAGAACTACATGCTTCAAGAGATAGTGGAGGACAGAAGAGCCTGGTGGGCTGCAATCCATGGGGTTACAAAGAATCAGACACTATTTAGTGACTGAACAACAACACGCTGACTTGCATAAGAGGCAGCAACATTTAGAAAAGTCATATATTGTGAGTTGTTTATCTGAAGGCTAAGTATTTCACTTGGGCTTGTCTTAATCAGAAGTATAATCACATGAAGGTACAAGGGAGACATCTGGTCCACACAAAGTATGTGGTTAAGGCAAAAACCTTGGTAAAAATACAAGGTCATTTAGACAGGATGAAGTTTGGTGGGAGAAGTTAACATTGGCTGGACATGAGGGATCCCTACCTGGTCTGTGGATGAGAACAGAATTCTTTCTTTGCTCAAAATCTCAGATTAAAAGCCTCAGCTCCCTCTGTTTCTTGCTGGCCTCACACATGCCAGGTACACTCACACTTAGAGCCTCCACACTGGCCATCCCCCTGCCTGGATGATCTGCCCCAGACAGCCTCATGTCTAACTCCTTCCCCCTCAAGTCTTTGCTTGAATGCCACCTTCTCATTGATCTCTGCTGGTCACATCTACCCAGAGGACTCACAGCCCCCCTTTCTCTGCGTGATATAATTTATTTATCCAGGGATTGAACCTGCGTCTCCTGTGTCTCTTGCACTGCAGGCGGATTTTTTACCGCTTGAGCCATCAGGGAAGCCCTTTTTTATATAATTTATTTGTTAGGTTTATTGTGTATTGTCTGTCTCCTCCAGCTGAATATAAATTCCATGCCTTCAGGGATCTCTATTTTGTTTATTGAGTGTGTGACACAAAGGAGACACTCATTAGACCTTTGATGAATAAATGAATGGGTGAATGATGAATTCATGGCAGACAAGTGCCTAATTAAGATCTGCTATCAGAGAGATATTAATTAAAAGCAAGGTATAATAATGATAATATTAAGTTGATAATACTAACACCAAAAGTATATATTTAAGTGTCTAAGCACGCCCTAAGCCTTTTAGGTGAATAATCTCAGTTAAACAACCCCATGAGGTTGGTTATCTATGTTTATCCCCATTTTAAAGTCAAAATTACCTAAGTAATCTGCCTGCGATTACAAGCAAGAAAGTGATGTCACACAGGTGTCTCTAGAGGCCCCACTCTGAACCACAGAGGTCACCCCCACCCACAAGGCATCAGGCTCTCCTCAAATTGTCTTCTCTGTAGATCCCGGGTCCGTGTAGTTCTGCAGTTTAGCCTTCAGTTTCTTTCCTGGTCATTTGTTAATGTGATTGCAGTAGTGAGTCTATGACCAGTCTGTCTGAGGTCAGAAAGTCTTTCCAGTCCCAGGGTATTCATTCACAATGACAAAGTAGACCCTTAGCCAGAGATCAGGTCAGACAACAGACCTAACAGGGACACCAGAAGGTCAGAACAACTAGTCCACAGAGTGTTGAGGGGTGTGAGGCCAAGACTGGAAGCCAAAACGTGAGTCCCTGAGGAGGCAGGAGACACAAATCCAGAAGGAGTCACCCAGCGTGGGGTGGGGTGTTCCTGTGATCAACTGAAATAGTACATAAGAAACTTCAAGAACTTCCCTGGTGGTCCAGTGGTTAAGAATCTGCTGGGACACGGGGTTGATTCCATATAGGAGACATGGGTTCGATCCCTGGTCTGGGAAGATCCCAAATGTCAAGGAACAACTAAGCCCAAGAGCTACAACTATCGAGCCTATGCCCTAGAGCCTGGGAGCCGCTACCACTGAGCCCACGTGTGGCAGCTACTGAAGCCCAGGCACTCTAGAGCCCGTGCTCCACAGCAAGAGACCTCGCTGCATTACGAAGCTCAAGCCCCGCAACTGGAGAGTAGCCCCTGCTCCCTGCAACTAGAGAAAGCCTGCACACAGCAACGGGGACCCAGCACAGCCAAAAGAGGAAACAGAAAGAAACTTGTAGGTTCTGATCCCTGCTGTGAAATGGGGCGGTGGGGAGAAAGCATGCATTTCACTCATCCTTAGAGGAAAACAAGCAGACTTTTTAAAGAATTGATAAATAGAAACACCCAAAGGAGAAGATGAACTTAGACATTAAGAAATTTGAGAACCTATCACAGTTAATTTTTGCTAATTTTTCTTCTCTGTGAAAAACATTAATGCATTAATTCATCAGCCACAACATAAAATATGTGGTTACATTAGACATATGTAACCGAGAGGCTAGAACAAGGAGTGGCTGGGGGACTTAGGTATGCATGTGTTCCCTGGGCTAATTTAGAAATGCATAGGAAACAGAGAAGCAACGTCCATGCCATCCACTTGACTTCTGCCATTTCCTCTGAGGCACCATAAATGTTTACCAGTTTCTGGTTCTAGCCAGAGATCTTTAACATGTCAGGATATAAGGCTGGCCAGCGCTTCCCCAGTGGTTCAGCGGTAAAGAATCTGCCTGCACTACAAGAGATTCAGATTTCAACCTCTGGGTCAGGAAGATCCCCTGGAGAAGGAAACAGCAAACCACTCCAGTTTTTTGCCAGAGAATCCCAGGGACAGAGGAGCTTGGCAGGCTACAGTCCGTGGAATCACAGAGAGTTGGACACGGCTGAGCACTCACTCAATGCTGGCCTGTGTGTGAAGGCCGGATGCTGTGATGAATGACTTTCACCCTCCTGTTCCTAGGGCTCCATGGATATTACCCATGAAATGATTCAACTACCAAACACAGAAGAAGCATTTGTCATGAGAGGAGTGGATAGTGGGAGCATTTTTTTTTTAATAGTAAATCATTAGATTCAGCAACTACTAAACCATGGAAATTAAAGACAACTCATCCAAAAGGCAAGCCTTGTTTCACACTTCCAGGAAGAGTTTTTAACACATTTCCAACCTTAGCATGAGTTTCCTGAGATTGTGAGGATAACACCAGTGTTCAGTATGACAGGGCATTAATTGGACATTAACTACTAGAGTTCAAACACAGCTGATCCGTGAACGTGGAATGGAGAAAGAAGATACTTCCCATGGAAAGCTTGCCAAAACAGACTAGGTAGCCGGGCGAGTAGAAAAGAAAAAAGTTTTTATTCAGAAAAATTGGAAAATAAATTGAACCCTTTTCTTTACCATTTGTAGAAGGATGGTCCTAAAGGGCAGAATTTAAAAATGTATTAATCTATTTATTCATTGGGCTGTGCCAGACCCTAATTGTGGCATGTGGGATCTAGCCCCCTGACCAGGGATCCAACACAGGCTCTCTGCATTGAGAGTACAGAGGTTAGCCACTGGACCAGGCAAGTCCAGGCAGGCTTATTTTAATGAGATTGTGGAAAGATGAAATCGCAGGTAAGATTCAACAATGCAGTTCAATCTTCCGGGAAAGATTCCCCCAAACTCTTATGAGAAAATTAACCTTGGAGCCACAGAGGTCCCCCTGCCCCCACTGGCACAGCCTCTGCCTGTCCCCAGGCTCCCCATCCTCAGGGAGCTAGGCAACGACTCTCCCTGCCTCCAGATCCCCTCTCCCCTCCCACGTCTCACAAGCTGAAGCCAGGCTGCTTTCTCTAAACCCCAGACCTGTGCCCCTCTCCCCATTCCCCAGACCACCTTGCCTGACAGCCCACCCCCACAGCAGGACCCAGACTCTCTTTAGTGAGGCCCCAAGACAGGCTTCTCACAGGCTTCTCGTGAGTTAAAAAGAAAGCCCAACAGCCCTTGCACTTATCCTCAGGTGTTTGGAAGTTTAAAATTAAACAACAGAGAGTGATCTATGGATGATGTCATTGCCATATCTCCTCACCTTTATTTCATAGAAGAAAGCGCATTTCAACAGCAAAAGAATAGAAAGAGCAGATCTCGGAATACAAGCCCGTCCTCTGGGTTTCCCTAAAGTAGTGAAAGCATCTACACCTGCAGTCGCACGCCGACTGATGACCTTGGGATGTCAGGCAGGTGACATAGCCATGAGTTGTTTTTGTGAGTTGCTTTGGTGCTGGTGGTGGCGGGTTTTCCTGGCAAGTCCTGACCGCCAAGAGACACTCGATTGCTTGGGCAGCACAACTCCTCAACGTCTGGTCACTCGCCCTGTGATCCTGCTTGCCTGGCCATCTGTAAGAGGGAGGGCAGGGAGCCTGCGCTCCCGGACAGCCTAGGGGAACAAGCACACAGCCCACTCCAGCAGCTGCCACCGCCTCTGAGTGACCTGAAGACAGAACTGCTGTGTCCACCCCTAGAGGCGAGAGATCATCCTCCCTTCTCTCCTTTCTCTGCCACTAGTCCAGTCCTGATCTGTGGACTGAGAACTAGAACCCTCAAGCCTCCTCTTTGGCTAAGAAGCCTCCTCTGCCACCCACCCCCACTCCAAGGTGGTCTCAGGTAGGAGGCAGGCAGCACCAAAGATAGTCTGCATGCTAGCCAGCGTCTGAGTCTGGAAAAGTGAGAGGGAAAGTCACTGAGTTGTGTCCAACTCTTTGTGACCCCATGGACTGTAGCCCACCAGGCTCCTCTGTCCATGGGATTCTCCAGGCAAGAATACAGGAGTGGGTTGCCATTCTCTTCTCCAGGGGATCTTCCCGACCCAGGGATCGAACCCAGGTCTCCAGCACTGTAGGCAGATTCTTTACCATCTGAGCCACCAGGGAAGCCCAGTTCTAATGCTTAATAGACTTTTAAATTTTCTGAGTAAAAGACCATCATGCCATCTGTAAATAATAATGATTTTGTTTCTTCCCTTCCAATCATTACATCTTCTATTTCGTTTTCTTGCCTTATAGCACTAAATAGCACCTGTAGTACAGATATAGTAAACGCACCTAAATATTTACCATTTGGTCTTTATAGAATATTTGCTAATCTACACTTTACACCATAGTGAGTGAAAGTCGCTCAGTTGTGTCGACTCTGCGACCCCACGGGCTATACAGTCCATAGAATTCTCTAAGCCAGAATACAAGAGTAGGTAGCCATTCCCTTCTCCAGGGGATCTTCCCAACCCAGGGATCAAACCCACGTGTCCCTCATTGCAGGCGTATTCTTTACCAGCTGAGCCACCAGAGAAGCCCAGGAATACCGGAGTGGGTAGTCTATCCCTCCTCCAGAGGATCTTCCTGACCCAGGAATCAAACCAGGGTCTCCTGCATTACAGGCAGATTCTTTACCAGTTGAGCTACCAGGGAAGCTTACACCATAGATTTAAGTGTAAGACCAAAGACACCAGAATGAGTAAAACTTAGAGGCCTCTAAACATACATTGAAGTTAAATGTCATTTCTTATTTACATTAGTTTATCCCTACTCAAAAAAACGACATTTAACTTCAGTGTGTGTTTAGAGACCTCTAAGTTTCACTCATTCTGGTGTCTTTGGGCTTCTGCTTGTGTATGTTTCCCTTTAGAAGATGTGAATGTGGATCGTCACTTTGAGTTGAATGAGAAGATATGAGCTGGGAGAGAAAGGTATTAGAGCAGGATTTGGGGCAAGGGTGATCACTGAGAAGAAAGAAAGCAACCTAGTTGTCCATCAGCAGATGAATGGATAAGAAAGCTGTGGTATATATACACAATGGAGTATTACTCAGCCATTAAAAAGAATACATTTGAATCAGTTCTAATGAGGTGGATGAAACTGGAGCCTATTATACAGAGTGAAGTAAGCCAGAAGGAAAAACATAAATACAGTATACTAACACATATATATGGAATTTAGAAAGATGGTAACAAAAACCCGGTGTACGAGACAGCAAAAGAGACACTGATGTATAGAACAGTCTTATGGACTCTGTGGGAGAGGGAGAGGGTGGGAAGATTTGGGAGAATGACATTGAAATATGTAAAATATCATGTAAGAAACGAGTTGCCAGTCCAGGTTCGATGCACGATACTGGATGCTTGGGGCTAGTGCACTGGGACGACCCAGAGGGAGGAGGGAGGAGGGTTTAGGATGGGGAACACATGTATACCTGTGGCAGATTCATTTTGATATTTGGCAAAACTAATACAATATTGTAAAGTTTAAAAATAAAATAAAATTTAGGGGGGGAATCCGCCCGCATCGCCGCCCTCACCGGCTGGGCGGCCGCGAGGCTCGGAGCGCCAGGAGGCAGGGGCTGGGGTTGCACCACGCGGAAATTTAAAAAAAAAATAAATAAATAAATTAAATTAAATTAAATTTAAAAAAAAAAAAAAAGAAAGAACGAGACCACACTGTTCAGAAGTTCTGAATGTTTCCGAGCCCACTAAATTCGAAAGTGACTGCATTGTCACCTCCCCCTTTATCGTCCTGAAAATCCCTATCCCAAAGCCTTAGGTAGGGTCACTCACAGTAGGATCTGTGCCAGGGTTGGGTGGAAAGAGCCATGTGGCCCAGGGTGGGGTGTCAGAGCTCAAGCAGGAATGAGAAGGGCCTCCAAGTAGGGAAAGGAATGTTCCTGAAGAATGTTGGAACTGAATCAGGGTCAGGAGGGTGGGAAAGGGGTGGCCTGGTGCAGGTTACTGGAGCCCAGGTAAAATGAAGCAGGCATCTGTGTAGGATGGCTGCCTACCATGAGGTGGCAGAGGCCCATGGGGTGAGGACGTCATCTATCTGAGAGGGCAGCCTGGCAGAGGGTGTCAGAGCCTGAGGGGGTTGCAAAGGGCATCTCTGCAGGGAGAGAGAGCAGCAGCAATGGAAGGCTGGTTCTACAGTATGCTGGGGACAGGGGTGGTTAATCAAACAAGTAAATATACTCCATTAAGCACAGTGGAAGTGAGGTTTCTCACCATCAAAGAAGGGGGTTATAAATATGTAAACTGGTTTGTCTAAAATCAAAGGTAACTATTTGAACCCATGTTTTTGATATAGATAGCTATAGAAATAAACCTAGATGTAAATATGTGTGTGTATATATACATATATGGGGCTTCCTGGGTGTCGCTAGTGGTAAAGAACCCCTGCCAATGCAGGAGACATAAGAGACTTGGGTTTGATCCCTGGGCAGGGAAGATCCCTTGGAAGAGGGCACAGTATTCTTACCATTCCAGTATTCTTGCCAGGAGAATCCCATGGACAGAGGAGCCTGGCGGGCTACAGTCCATACGGTCACAAACAGTTGGACACGACTGAAGCGACTCAGCATGCACGCACATACTTGTCGTGCCCTCTCACTGAATTGGGGATCCAGCTCCCAGCTCACTGAAAGCCAGTTGTTAGAAGAGCTAGGCTTGCTGACATATTAGTGTCTGAGATTACCTCTTTTCACTCCAATAGGGCCTTTTGGACCTGTAATGCAGTCCAAAGCATGGCAAAGAGTCAGATACAACTGAAGTGACTTAGCACATGCACGTGCACGCACACACACACACACACACATGCGTATATTATGCACAGAGGTACACTTTTGCACCACACACTGCATTCCTGTCTCTGTTCACCAGCAGGACCTGACCCCAGTGGTGTTCTGATTCAATGAACCCATCTAGCATCTGGATCTTGGCATGTGGATACTATTCTCTGCTAAAAGGAACCAGGAATTCTTAGAGGCAATGGTTGCTTTCTTAGCTGGGGCTGAGAAAATCCAAGATGAGTGTGGAACAGTGAAAATCAAGAGCCTGGAAAATGTTCATAAGCTTTAAGGTAGAAATTCTTTTTTTAGGAAACTATCCTAAATGAAATCAGTATAAATGCTGAAAAAATTTTAGCCATAAATATGCTCATTACTTTATTGTATATAATAAGCAAAATTGGAAACCTAACTAAGAATAAGGTAAATGACCCAAAACAGTAATGAATATTCACTGAATTGGATGTTATACAGACATTAAAATTAAGTGTATGAGGATGCTTATATTATAATGTTAAATTATAAATGGAGCATCTGGATTCAGCATGAGTAAAACGTCTCACCGAGGTCTGGCTCTTCCTTGCAACTTTCTAGAACCCCTTCTGCTGCATCTCATGTACCCAAGTGTATATCAGTGCCTTGAGATGTGGCTAGATTCTTGCTGTTTCAATATCTCGACTTTTCTGCTCAAAACCCATCTACCCTCCTAGGTTTCCACCATTTAGCCATTCAACTCTCCACCCGCCCACCCACCACTATCATCTCTGGGCTTCCCGGGTGACTCAGTGGTAAGGAATCCACCTGCCGGTGCAGGAGATGTGGGTTCAGTCCCTGGGTCGGGAAGATCCCCTGGAGAAGGAAATGGCAACCTAGGCCAGGATTCTTGCCTGGGAACTCCCATGGATAGAGGAGCCTGTTGGGATACAGTCCATGGGGTCGCAAAAGAGTCAACTTAGCAACTAAACAACAACACTCCCCCTCATTCATGGAAAACCAGGGCACCAATTTCCCACAATTCCTCTCATTGCCAAGTCTTACATGTCCTAGGGAGCATCTTTGGACACACAGACAGGGCATCATGGTCTCTCATTTTACTTAATTTACAATCCCAGAGCCAGTGTTGTTCTTCCCTTCTAATCCAATTTAGCGATCTGATGCCAGGCCCTTTGGACCTCATTGTTACACAATTCTGATCAGCTTTGAAATGTTAAACTTCCAGACTCCACCATAAAACAGTTTTTCTGCTCTTTACTTAGCAACTTCAATGTTCTTATCTCTCTGCCCTAATGCATCCATCCTGTTATTCTGACTCTCTGGATAGCTAGTAATTAGCAACCTCCTAAGACTTCGTTAAGAGGCAGTTTTTGAATAGCAACCTCATTAAACATCCTCAGCCTGGCCAGATCCCATGCAATCTTCCTCTTCCTTTAAGCTGTGAATGAAAAATCTGGTTTTTAACTCAAGGTTTGAACATCAATAGTTCTCTTTTACTACAAGAGTCACCATGTTAGTAAAATACTCTTACTTCAATGTTTCTATTTATCTAGAAGCTAAAAAAACACTTTAGCTTAATACGAAATAAAGTAAAATAAAAGAATGTAAATAAAAAGGATTTGGACTTGGAAAAAAAAAAAAAAGCTCAGATACTCAAAATGATTCACGAAAGCACACGTTGGCAATCAAGGTTCTCACTTAACCCAGAAGGCCCTATAATTCTTGACAGTCCCACAAAGAGAGGAAAGAGATTACATTCTGTTCAAAAGAACTTTCTTGTATTTTTAAAGATCTTGGTTCTTTGAAAATTAATAATCTTGAAGTGATAACTTCTGTTTAGTTTGAGAAAGCCTGTTAAAGAGAACCTCAGTTCTCTGACTGTTATGATAAAGCACAGTTCATTGTTCCTGGGTTTTCAAAATTACAGTGATATAACCAATCATTTGTTTTATTTGATGTTGTGTGTAAGCTTGCTATTCAGATTTAAGGAAAATAATATTCAAATTAATAATTTAAGCAAGGTTGGAGGCTTCAGTTCATGGATTGCAACAACTAATGTGTGCCTTGTGGAACTATCTGCGTTTAATGGATTCTCTCGAAGATTAGGGTGACTCAGTTGACATTCTTTAAAATACAACTGCTTTCATTTTACAAGATTGTCTCATTTCTTAATGTTTGCGTGTCTTTTACTTCATTACTTGTTCTATTTATATTTCCTTGTTTGTTGTG
The DNA here is from genome assembly GCF_055505025.1 of Bos grunniens. NCBI lineage: Eukaryota > Metazoa > Chordata > Mammalia > Artiodactyla > Bovidae > Bos > Bos grunniens. The sequence goes on from NC_141172.1 coordinate 15,511,417, forward strand.
CCTCTTAAAAAGCTGTATATATGAAAATCTCACCAGTACTAATCCTTTTAGGCGTGAAGAAAGATTATCTGTAGAGAAATTAAATAAATTCTTTATGAAGTAAATAAATTCAGGAAATACATTCAACCCAGTAAATGACTTGATTATCTACCTGATGTGATATATAATTTACTCATTTTCCAGAGAATCAAATTCAGGGTTGGAGAGATGATTTGCTCATGATCACATAGGTAGGAAGGGATGGAGTGGTGACCCAAATATATTCCTCTTTTGTCCTGGCCCAGTGTTCCTGTGGGAGAAGACACAGAAATGCAAGAGGGTCTTACAATGCAGACATGATCAAGAGACAAAAAACAAAGTAAAATCATAGGTTAGAAAGTATATCTAATGGCATCTTTGGTATTAGCAATGGATCCTCCTTAGGGCATTCTTCAAAGACTTAAAATATAGTTTAATAGATAAAAAATAAATATACACTTTTTTAAAAAGAGAAGTCTCTACTCTAATTGAGTAATAGAATATTGGAAAGGCTAACTGTGGCCTAAAATGATGATATCCAGTGAGGACAAATTCACTGTTTCCATAATCTTGTCCCAAGAACGCAGAGTTTATCTGGTATTAATTTGCTAGAGCTGCCGTAATGAAGTGCCACAAACTGAGTTGCTTAAACAACAAGAGATTTGTTGAGATATGTTTTCATGAAATAATGAGAATGATTGGTCCTTGGATTTTAAAGAACCATTAATATCATTGATGGTAAGAAGAGACAAGACCTTTTTGGTTTTTGAAGCATTTACAATACTGTATGTTCTTTTGAACTCACAGTTCTTGGGTCTAGATGTCTGAGACCAAGGTGTTAGTAGGGTTGGTTCCTTCCCTGTCCTAGCTTTTGGTGGTCTCCTGGCAGTCTTTGGTGTTCCTTCATTTTTGCTGCATCATCCCCGTCTCCGCCTTCATCTTCACATTGCATTCTCTGTATGTGTGTGTGCATGTCTGTTTCTGTGTTCATCTCTCCCTTTTTAAAATTTTCTATTATTGTTATTTTGGGGTTGTGCCAGTGGCATGCAGGATCTTAGTCTCCTGACCTGGCATTGAGCCTGTGTCCCCAGCAATGGAAGCCCAGAGTCCTAACCACTGGGTTACCAGAAAACTACCACCATTCCCCACCCCACCCCTTTAAAAAATAAATAAGTAACAGTACCAATCATGCTGTATGAGGGACCCACACTGCTTTAGTGACTTCATCTTAACTAATTGCCTGACAGCTCTTCACTCTCATCCCTTTTCCACCTCCCTACACCCACAGAAGAACGGGCCGGAGGGCTTAAAGAAAGAGCGCTACACGCAGAACCGTTTCGCTTTGGTTCACCGAGACTGAACCTGACAATCTTTTCCTTTAGGATGATTCCTCTCTGCTTCCCCTCACTCTCTTAAACAATTTAGACTCCTAACGAATTCACTCTTTTGTTCCTCATATATACCCCGTTGAGATCACACTGGCTGAACCTCATTTGTGAGCCTTCATTATACTGAAAAAACTTTCAAGCCTTTTTAAACTCAAGCCCCTTTTCTCCTGATGCTTGTGTCTTTTTAGTTGTGGATATTCTCTAGAGCTGAGAGGCTATCCATCAATAATAGTTAGAATTGAGGGAGGGGATGTTAGTTGATCCTTTAATATGAAGAGCAATATTGGTGGTATTGTCCATTTGATTTCTTGCCATTATTGCTTATTATTTGAGTTATTATAAGAGAAATATGTTAATATTATCTAAGCCTAAATATTCTTCTGATTGATAGATAATTTTCTCAGTCTGTATGTGAGGTAAAAGATGGGTTTCATTTTTAAAAGTGTTTTTAACAAAACAAATATATTTCATAAATAACATAGGTCTTAAAATCCCCCCAAAAAATGTTTCAAAATAACTCCCTCCTAAAGAATTATAGTTGAGATAGCCCAAGAACCAGAGTTAGCAGAGCATTAGGATTGAATCTTGGCATCTTATTAGTTTTTTTTTAACAGATGTTGTATGATTATTCAAAAGAACATACAGTATTGTAAAAGCTCTGAAAACCAAAAAGGTCTGTTGTTGTCTTACTATCAACAATATTAATGGTTCTTTAAAATCCAGGGACCAATGATTTACATTATTTCATGAGAGCATACCTCTTGTAATCTTATAATAATCTTATAAATCTTATAATAAAAAAAAAAGATCCTAAAAACCGTCACATGACCTAAGATAAGGTCATGAGACTGAGTCACAGAGCTTTCGGAAATTCTTCTCCAGCATTCTGACCTCCATCTGGCAGTGACATCATAATGTCCTCGCTAGTTATAGGACCTGCTGGGCAACAGAAGGGAAACTCTGAGACACAGTAGATCACTGGATAAATCACGTTGTTTTCCCAATGAATTTTATATTGTTTATTTTTTTATCTGGGGTTTTCACCCCAGAGATTAGTGGTATAGATCCCCCTTATGAAGGTGAGTAATCATTTCAAACTTTCACTCAAATAGCAGATAAGAAACTTGACCCATTATCCTAGAAAACTGGTCCATGGCAATTTTTTAAAAATCTAATTGAAGTATAATTGATTTACAATGTTGTGTTAATTTCTGCTCAACAGCAAAGTGACTCGGTTATGCGTATGTATTCTTTTTCATATTCTTTTCCATTATGGTTTATCATGGATGTTGAATATTGTTCCCTGTGCTATACAGTGGGAGCTTGTTGTTTTTCCATCCTGTATATAATAGTTCGCATCTGCTAATCTGAAACTCCCAGTCCTTCCCTCTCCACCCCCTCCCCCTTGGCAACCACAAATCTGTTCTCTGTGTCTGTTTCATGGATGTGTTCATTTGTGTCGTATTTTAGATTCCACATACAAGTGATATCATACGGTATTTGTCTTGTTCTTTCTGCCTTACTTCACTTAACATTATAATCTCTAGGTTCATCCATGTTGCTGCAAATGGCATTATTTCATCCTTTTTTATGGCTAATTGGTATTTCATTGTATGTGTATGTATACCACATCTTCTTTATTCATCTCTCAAAGCACATCTAGGCTGTTTCCATGTCTTGGCTATTGTAAGTAGTGCTGCTATGAGCATAGGGTCCATGTAGCTTTTTGAATGAAAAGTTTCATCTTGGTATATACCCAGGAGTGGGATTGCTGGATCATATGGCAACTCTGGTTTTAGTTTTTTGAAGAACTTCCATTCTGTTCTCCATGGTGGCTGTATCAATTTACATTCCCACCGATACTATAGGAGGGCCCACTTTTCTCCCTACCCTCTCCAACAGTCCATGGCAATTTTCTCTAGGGTGATATAAAGTGCATTGTTGGAAATATGATATAACTTAGATTTTAAATCTCTGTCTCATATCCTTTGGGAAGAAAGTGCCGTTTAAAAAAATTGGGAAAGAAATCAACACATTTCTGACCTCTGGTCATGCTTTTTTCCAGAGCATGAGATGACGCCCATACCTGAGCAGCCTGTGCCTGAGCAGCCTGTGCCTGAACATCCCGTGCCTGAACAGCCCGTGCCTGAACATCCCGTGCCTGAACAGCCCGTGCCTGAACAGCCCCATACAACGGAAGAAGAAAATAAGGAGCATACTCCTGAGAAAACTGGCGATCATTATAAAGATGTAAAACAGTGTAAGTTTTCCAAGTTAATGGCAATACACATGCAAAAGATGATTAGACTGATTTGGTTTATAAGTTCTAAAATTTCTATAATCATTTTATTTCCTATTTAAATTTTAATTTACCTTATAGACGTCTTGGTGTATGAAATGGAATTCTTATTTTCTTCAACTTTTTCCATGAGATATTATGAAGTTTAATAAGGTTTGGTAACTGTCTATAATTAATATAGGACTTATCCTAGCAGCATGGTTATGTATTCACATTAGTAACAACTGAACGAATTCTGTGGTGGGATAAGCAAAATTTATTTGGAGATGTGTGTCAGTTTCCTAGAGCTTCTTGAAATAAAGTACCACAAACTAGGGGACTCAAAGCAAAAGAAATTTATTCTCTCACAATTCTCACAGAAGCCAGAGATCCAAAATCAAAGTTTTGGTCACACCGTACTCTCTTCAAAGCCTCTAGGGCAGTGGTCCCGAATGTTTTTGGCACTAGGGACCAGTTTCGTGGAAGACAATAGTTCCATGGATGGTGTGGTGGAGGGATGGTTTCTGAATGATTCAAGCCCATTACGTTTATTATGCCTCCTCTGATCTGATAAGAGGCAGAGCTCAGGCAGTAATGTGAGCCATGGGGAGCGGCTGCAAATACAGATGAAGTCTTGCTTGCTCGCTCACCTGCCACTCATGTCCTGCTGTGCCGCCCAGTTCCTAACAAGCCGCAGACGTGGCCCAGACTCTAGAAGACTATCTTCCCTTGCACCTCCCAGCTTCTGGTAGCCCCAGGAACTCCTTGGCTTGGAGCAGCAGAACTCCAGTCTCTGCCTCAGTCTTCACAAGTTCTTCCTGTGTCTCCATGTCCAAATTTCCCTCTTCTCAATAAGGACACTGTTTTTGTTTAGGAGCTCACCTACTCCCATGCGATTTCATCTTAACTAGTTAAATTGTCAATGACTCAATTTTCAAATTAGGTCACATTCTGCAGTGCTGAAGGTGAAGACTTCAACATAGCTTTTTGGGGCAAACAAAATTCAACCCATAACAAGATGACTTTGAGATGTTTGGAAGATCTGCTAAACTTCAATTTATTCACCTTTCTTCATACAAGCTTTCCATGTCCTTATAAGGTCCACCATTTTAAAATGTGAAAAGTTCATAAAAAACTCGTGTTAAAAATTAAAAATAATTAAGATTAAATCTAACTATACTGGAAGTTTTAATAATATTAGCCAAAGAAAAAATAGAAATACAATGAAGATATACATATATACATATATTCATGTACTTTGAAAACTATAATTAGTACATAAATTGTATTTCTATTCTTTCTTTGAGGAATCACTATCCTCTTTTGTAGGTGAAAAAAATCCCTGATGGCCAGGTTTCATAGCTACAAAGAAGCAGTGTCAGGAGCGGTGTCTAATCTATCCAACCCAGGCTATGTGTACTATGTATCGACTGCAAAATGATGCAGTTGTTCCCTTTTCAGGATGTTTCTCTATTTTTAATTCTCAGAGATTAAGTAAACCAAGAGCCTGATGATTACTTTGATTAAAAAATCTTTCTTACACACACACACACACAGACTCATAACATAAATGGGACTATACTAAAGAATTGTATTATGACATGGTTTTTCTCATTTAAGAACTCTGGAGATTTTTTTCATGTATACCTCATTATTTTTAATGGATATATAGTATTCCATGAAATGATTTTCCATAATTAATCCACTGTCTTATTAAAGAATTAGATTATATGCAGTTTTTTTCTCTTGTATATTGTTCTCACGTACACTTGAGTGTATCTCTCTTTGGATAGATACCAAGTACTGAAATTTCTGAATCAAGGATAAATCTTTTAAAATATTGATAGGTAACACCAAATTGTACTCTAAAACACATCTATCAAGAATGCTCCACAATGTCACACATACTGAATAATGTTAATCACGTTTTGTGAATAAGTGAGAATTTTCATTACTGTTTCAATTTGCACTCTGATTACTTGTGAAGCTGAGAATGTTTCTTTATATTTACTGGGCATTTTTATTTCTACTTTTATGATTTACCTGTTCATATCCTTGGCCCATTTTTTCTATTAGATTGTATTTTTATTTATTTGTAAGGGCTCTTTTTTATATTTAGTATATTCAATCTTTTCTCTATAGTAAAAGTAACAAGTATTTTCTCCCAGGCTGTCACTCACCTTTAAACCTGTTTAAGTATTCTAATCACAGAGAAAATTTAAAATTTTATAAGATCAATTCTTGATTAATCAATTTCTTTATTGATTTATTCTATACAATTTATTCTATACAACTTCTTCATATTGTATCTTGTTTAGGTAGGCCTTATCCAATCCAAGATATTAAATTATTTTCCAATTTTTTTAATAACTTCATATTTTTATTAAAACTCTTAGGTCTTAAATTCAATTACTTTTGTATATGGTATAAAATAGTCATAAAACTTTACGTTTTTCGAGGAGGATTGCCAGTTGTCTAACACTAATTCCCTACTGATATGAAACTCACATTTCATATAATCGAAATTCTGTTTGAAATTGGGTCAATTGTTATTAATACCTTTTCATTGTTTCTTTGATCTGTCTTTCCCTGCAAAGATCCACAATGTTTTAGTTTTTATACTCTAATAACTCATAGCATTAAATATTGACCTATGATTTTCTTCTATTTCTCCATAGATCTACCTCAGAAATTTTTCAAAATTAATGACTGTGTGTGTGTGTCTGTGTGTTGGGGAAATGAATGTATATGTATATACTACACATATACACATTCATGTGTGTAAAATTTTCTGTCATTTCATGAGATTCTGGAAAGAGGAAATCTGTGTATGTATGTTCAGTATGGCATCTTGATCCATTTTACTTTGACTCTGATTGAATAGATACATCCATTAGTTTTAAATTACAACCAGCCTCACTGGCAACTCTTTAAGAGCAGGATTCATTATGTGCATATGTAAATGTGAATCCATTTGGGAGATTGTGATTGTTATTGAAATATGTGCTTTTAAAGCAGAACTATTACAGTCTAGCAGAAGGTTCAAGGGCAAGTGAATGCTTCTTGGCTAAAATGTAACAATGATAATACAAACAGTAACGATATTACACATCTACAAACCTCCTTCAGCACCCATTATGCACTTGTATATATTTTTTGTAATTCTTTAATAGTTTCTTTTCAGAAAGAATCATTTAGCATAAGGATACTAGTTTGGTTTTTTCCCCCATGAATTTTGTTTTTGACCCTTGCCCCACTTGTTATTTTGTAGCTGAAGAATGTCTCAAATACTTTATTATCTTTTTTTTAGAATTAATGTATATGTTTTAGGAAAAAATTCAGATGAGGAAAAAATGTAAAAGGAACAAGGCTTACCTAGGAACAAGACCTACTTACTTACTGACTTACCTAGCTGCTGAAAAGTTTTGATCTTATGTTTTCAGATGTCTTCACAACACAAAATCCAAATGGCACACAGTCTGAAATATCCGTGAGAGCAACAACTGATCTGAATTTTTCTCTGAGAAACTGTAAGTACTGAAAGGCAGCACTGCAAATAGGAAAAACACTTAAAGCAAGATTTCAAAATAGCACTGCGGACTATTGGGTAGGAAAAAGGTCTTAGTGGAGCTAATAGCATCAGGGAGTCTTAATTCGTAAAATAAGGAGACTCCACCATAGCCATTGCACTGGTAAATTCAGAAGGCAAGAATGTTTTTTTACCTTTCTTAGCCTCATATTTTTGGTTTGAGTGGAAAGGAAAAGAAAATAAATAAATTTAGGACTCCAGAAGATTGTTTTTTTCTTAAACCCACATTTTTACTTCTTTCTACTTTGTGCTTTCAGCTTCAAATATTATCTCTTTTTTGCATCTTTATACCGAGTATAACTACTGATAGAGGAAATGAGGAAGTGTTGCCAACATGTCACTTTGGAGGCCATTGCAAGTCTCTAAAGTATATATACCACATCCCTCACCTTAAAGCATCAATAGTTCATATCTATGAAACCCAAGAAGACAAGGAAAAGAGGATGAAAGTAAATAGGGCAAGAGAGAATGTTTCTGACTATGACAATATTTAATAGGAAAAACCAGACTCAGCAATGCCTAATAATTAATAAAACTTCTTGACAATAATGGAACATTTTGAGCAATTCCAAAACTTGAAACATAAATATGACATAGGGACATTTCGAGGGCACACGTTAATTTAGACAGATCTCTTATGGGAATTTTGTTTGCATACAGCAGACAACATCTTGAACTGTTTCTTCAACAGGCCAGGTACCTAAAATTCCCTTTAGGAGATGGATTATCGATGACCACAGGACCCATGGAAGAGATTTCAAAACCGTAACTTCTCTTCCCACAATTCAGGACCCCAGAGGATTGTCAAAGTTGGATTGGGATAAGAAATTTTTGCCATTTTCACTGGGGCTCTAACAGAGACTTGTTGAGTGGTGGGGACATTCTGGAGAAGCAAGCTCCCCAAGGAGATGGAAATCTCCAGAATAATTTTGACTAATTATTCTTCTAGTCCCTAAAATGATGAGGACAGGCAGTAGTGAGGCAATCCAGACGTGTTTCTCTCAAATCAAATGGGGGTTGCAAAGCAGTATTTAAGGATTACATCCCAGTCATTCCAGCCCTGCCTGAGTCCATGTCAGCTCTGGTAATGGATTATTTTTTTCCATCCTTTCTTTCCAACAAGTTACCTATAATAATGTTGTCTGTAGGCTCAGTAGAAATCTCCCTAGAGTGGGATTGCCTGTAATTCATACGACACTGCATCCTTTCCTGTCTGAAGCAAAGTTAACTGAAATTGCCAACTTCATAGGGAGAAAAATAAATGGTCCTCCAGTCACAAAGTGAAAAGTAAAAGTGAAAGTCACTCAGTCATGTCTGACTCTTTGTGACCCCATGGACCATACAGTCCATGGAATTCTCCATGTCAGAATACTGGAGTGGGTATCCTTTGCCTTCTCCAGGGCATCTTCCTGACCCAGGAATCGAACCGGAGTCTCCTGCATTACAGGCAGATTATTTACCAGCTGAGCTACCAGGGAAGCTTTTCAGTCACAACTTCTCCCAAATTGACTCTTACATACCTCCAGATGGATGCATTATAGACTGAGATATAGCCTAAATCAGGCCTGGAAATCCTTGAGCTGTAACCCCAAATTTTAATTGCCCAAACTGATTTGAGTGGTTAGCACGCATATGTTTCCAGCTTACCAGGACACAGCTGCTACCCGCCTCTTTCATGTCATCACACTGAACCAGCAACCAAGTTGTCCTAGGTGGATAGTATTACTTCAGAGCCTGTGCCGGAAACCACGTGAAGCCCGTGTACTTCACCCAACAGAGCTTCCTTAGTGCCAGAGGAAGTGTGTAGCCCCACACTCCCAGTTTCTCCTCTCTCACAAATTATAGGCACATCAATCCCACCTCAGGCAACCTCTTATTGTACAAACATCATTCTTCGGTGGCTGCTTCTTTCCCCTCCTTTAAGGTATCTCAGGAAAATGTCAACAGCGTTCTCTCTGGTTTTGTTGTTGTTGTTATTGTTGGTTTTCTCTCTCCTTTCCTTTGTTCTATTTTTTAGCTTAAAAAATACCTAATTACAAATGTTGAGTCAATATTTTTATATGCCGATAATCCATTATGCCTTTTCCTAGATAAACTCTTCAATGAAACAACCACAACGGCACCTCCTGAAATAGTCAGCCATGAAGAAAGTAAAGAACCTTTTGGAGAAACTACTCACAGTATTAAACTTACAACATTGTAGTCAGACCTGGAGCATGTCATTATATGACTTAAAAATTTAACTTTCATTACTCTGAATATTTCGTAAAGTGATAATGTACTTAAAGAATTCATACTGCTACAATTTAAAATCACTCTAAAATCTTTTAAATGGTAAAAATCTAGGAATCAATTTTCAGATTTACCTGACAAAGGATAGGAAATGAACTCTTTTCAAAATACAACCTGATTGTAGTAAAATGTATTACAGTTATGTTTATATTAAATATATATTTATATAAAATATCATGTGTATAAATATACATTTATATAAATATATTTAATACATTTTAATATAATTTTAAAAGTTATAGTAATAATTTTAACAATCACATACTTGGTAAATAAACTTAACTCTGCTTAGAGTTGATTTTTAGCATTTCCTAAGAATATTAGTGGAGAGTTCAGAGCTAGAGTTTACAAAATCAAAATTATCATTTTACTTTTCTGACAGTACTGTTTCTTATAACATACTTGTGAAATCATAACAACTCAGGATGGCTTTTCTCTAAGGTCTTGAAAGAGCAGTGGTCAATTGAAGACAGTGAACTGTCATTACATGAAACCCTATATTCTCCAGTTCATACAATCCAAGTATATTTCTCATGACTCCTTTAATATGGTTATTCACTTTCTTGAATAACCATATTAGAGTAATATTTAAAAATAGAAATCTTATCATCCTGGTATCCCCCTTCTTAAATACCATCAGTAACTTACTGCTAGGTTTGGGGTCATATTCTAAATTCTTAGCCAGGCATTCAAGTCTGAAGTGATCTGACCATTGAAGAACTTGCCAGTCTCGTTTCTGGTCGCATTCCCCACCCATATTCTCCACACCAGACTACCTGAACCTGCTCAGAACACCTGCGTTTGCTCACCGTGGAAGGACCTCTCTCTCACATAGTTTATCTGGCAAACAATTCCTAGTCCTCTGAGCCTTTGTGAGAGCATGACCTCCCTCGCGAAGTGTTTCCGGCTTTTGAAAGTGAATTAGATCCTTCTGTGCGTACCACCTGTGCGTTGCTACGAAAGCCCTCATTCTCCTGCAATGTGATGAACAGTGATTCTTGTCTGTCTGCCTCTCAAAGTAAGAGTGTGTTCCTTAAACATAAGACCTGTATCTCGTTCATTTCTGTAACTTTAATGCCACCCACAGGGTCTGGCACATGGCAGGAACTCAAGGTGTAACTGTTACATGACTAGACTAACATAAAAAAATGAACATTCTATCACAATTTTACTAAAGTCAAATTACCTTATTTTGTTATCCTGTTCTATTTTGTTTTTTAAACAGAAGGAACCCAGAGTCCAAATGAGCCTGCATTTTGGACAATGTTAGCTAAAGGTAAACTCATAGTACTTAGGTAGCTGGGAAAATGTTTTCTAAAGTCTTCTGTAAGAAAGCCAAGATCAGTGTAAATTTTTCTAATACTAAGAATTAATATGTCAACATTTTGCTGCCATCATCACGTGAATAGCAAATACAACACAGACCCAGAAAGTTGATCAAGTGTCACACGTCTTCTGATCCTCTCACCAAAAGTTTCTTTCTCCTACAGATGTTACAATCTAGCCATTTAATTTATTTATGATTAAAAATTTTAAATAAGGCTCTTGCTCAATAGTATCCCTCTTTGTATTTGGAGCAGTATGTGTATAAGGACACGGGGATGCATGAGTGAATGCAAAGTAGATATCAAAATATATGCATGCACAAAAGTAATATGTAAACCATAAATGTACATGCATTCATTTATAAATCACATGCATAGCATTTATATGTATGCATGTATACACATAACATGTATATTATCAATGAATGCATACATGCATAAATATAATTCATGGATCACACATATGCATGCATTATGTGAATTATATGCCATATTTGATGGATCCTCATTTGCAGATTCTGTATTTGTGAATTTACCTACATTTAAAATTTCTTTGGAACTCTCCAAATCAATACTTTCAGAACTTTCACAGTCATTGATGGACACACACAGAGTAGCAAAAATAAATTTAATTGCCTGAAGCTCTTGTTCCCAGCTAAAGTATAACAAAGGCCTTTTTTTCCCAGCTGTCTTACTGTAAACAAAATATCTTTTTTTGTGGCCTGTTTAGTGTAAGGTGTTTTGCATTTTTGTGCTTTCTGCTGGCAATTTTGCTATTTTAAATGCCCTCCAAGTGTAGTATTACAATGCTATTTGGTTCCTAAATAGGAGAAGGCTGTTATGTACCTCAGGAAGAAAAAATGTGTGTATTATATAAGCTTCATACAGGTGTGAGTTATAATGCTATTGATTGTGAGCTCAGTGTTAATGAATCAGACTGTAGCCCACCAGGCTCCTCTGTCCATGGGATTTCCCAGGCAAGAATACTAGAGTGGGTTTCCATTCCCTTCTCCAGAAGATCTTCCCAACCCAGGAATGGAATCTGGGTCTCCCTCATTGCAGGTGGATTCTTTACCTCCTGAGCCACCAGGGAAGTATAATCAATCAGCCATATATACTAAATAAAGTGTCTCTAAACAGAAACATACATAAAACAAGGTTACTGGGTCAAAAACAAGGTTATATGACCAGAGGCTCATAAGAACCTAATGCTGTATTTCCCTTAGGAATGATGATGGTTCAGTATTCATTTAATTCAGTGCTTACATGACTTAATGACTACCATGAAAAATGAGAATGAACTGTATATAGTATACACACACATCTACACACACAATAATTTTAGTAAGTGAATTTTGTTTACCATAACACCAATTTATTGTTTTAACAGCTATAAATGCAACCACCAGTGAGGACAACCAACGAGATCAATTTTTTCACCCAATTCCAAGTAAGAGCAAAATACTTCAATTAAATGGATACATAAATACTCACACACATTTTAGTGTCTAGATGGTGATACTGTTTTCCTCAGTAAGGTGTGGTATTTGTAAGAGAGTAGTATGGTGACTGATGTTACACTAGAGAGGACATTTACAGTTTTAGGAGAGGCATGGTTTCTAAACAGTGTTCTCCATGACCACATTGCAGATATTTCCATCTTCCTGTTGTGTAACTTCTATTCCTGGAAGTAAATAGAAACAGTAAACTAAATGGAGTTGTAGGCAAATGAACAATACATAGGATGCAGTTTTTTTTAGTTGAAAGACTTGTTTAGAGCAGTTCTAGGCTACAGAAAAATCGAGTGGAAAGTAAAGAGTTCTCATATATTCCACCCACTTAGTTTTCCTTATTATTAACATCTTCCAGTGGTGTGGTGCATTTTTTTTTAATAATTGATGAGCCAATATTGATACATTGTTATTAACTAAGCTTCACAGTTTACATTAGAGTTCATTCTTTGAGTTGCACAATTCTACAGGTTTTCATGAATATCTTGTGTCCACCGTTACAACCATACAGAGTAGCTTCAGTGCCCTAAAAATTTTCTGTGATCTACTTAGCCATCTTTCCCTTCCCCAACCCTGATCTTTCTGTTGTCTCTATAGCTTTGCCTTTTCCAAAAGGTCAAATAGTTGGAAACATACATGTATTCTTTTCAGAGTGGCTTCTTTGGCTTAGTACTCTGCATTTAGGTTTCTTCCATGTCTTTTTGTGACTTGACAGTTTACTACTTTTCATCACTGAATAGTATTCCAGTATATGGATGTACTGGTATGTTTATCCATTCACCTATTGCAGGACATCTGGACTGTTTCCAAGTTTTGGCAATAATGAATAAAGCTGCTATAAACATTCATGCGTAGGTTTTTGTGTGGTCATAAGTTTTCAACTCATTCGGGTAAATACCAAGGATTGTGACTGCTGAATCATGGGGTAAGACTATGTTCAGATTTGTAAGAGACCACCAAACTGCCTTCCAAAGCGGCTGTACCATTTTGCATTCCCACCACCAACAAACGAGAGAATTCCTGCTGCCGGATGTAGTTTTCATTAATGGCTTGATTTTATTTATATGAATAAAAGAACTCCTGACTTTGATGGAAAATTTCATAACAAGGCATCATATTAAATTTCCCCAAACCTCTGTCCTATGTAAATACACTGAAAAAGAAATAGCATCTGGTAATACATGTAGGGCCTACCACCATAATTCTGTGCTGGGTTATTTGACACTTAATGCCACTTGCCTTTCAGTGAGTCAAGAAAATGGTGTCAGTCTTCTTTATTTAGAAAAGTGACAACCAGTAATGACGATGTTCTGGAAATATTTTGTCTTTTTGAGTAATGAAAGTGAGCATGATGGATTTTCTATTGCGTGTTGAGCACCTACCACACTTTACGTATGTCATTGTGTCAATCCTCACAGCAATTCCATGAAAGCTGGTATTATCTCCATTTTACAGATGAAGAAACTGTGGCTTGGGGGGGGCGGGGCGCTGGGAAAAACCTGTCCCAACTTGTAATTAGCTTTTCTATAATTTCCAATGGTTAGGAATTTCAAACCCTTCTTTAGTTTTGACCATCACCTTGATAAACAAATGTACTATAAGCACACCTCTTTACAAAAGCCCTTTTAATTCAGGAGCACAGCCCATTTTAATATAATTTATTTCCAAAATAATCTGCCTCAAAGTCAAGATATCAGTCATTCACAACTGTATACATTTCTCTCCCCTTGGCCTAGGATTGCGCATGGACAATTTTAATTTTTTTTAATATAAGAGAGTATACACATGGGAATTTGTCATTGCTTATTACCAAAACATCATTACCTGAAAAAAAATCATGAAAAATCATTGGAACTTTTGAGTGAAAAGATGTTGGGGGAGAAGGGACAAATAGCAACATGATCATTTAAAGTCACCATTACATGCCTATTAAGTCAGACATATATTCAGGAAGATATAAGATTTGGCAGTAAATATATATATTTATTCTTCAGTAAAAAGACTTTTGATGTTTCTGGATCCAGACATGATTTTAATCATATGTTTAGAAAGTTAGCTAAGTTTCCATTTCTTTAACATCAAATACACTACATTTGATCACAGTAATAAAAAGACAAATTCAGTTCTTAAGCCTTGTGGAGGAAGCACTGTAGTACATCATCCTTTTAACTTAAAAGAAAAATCAACTCCTGCCAACAGGAGAAATGAATATTTCTCTCCTGAAGGACTAATCCCATGTGTGTAATTTCATCACATTTTTAATAGTAATCTCTTCCAAGTCTTGGATTGGTTTTTAATTATACAAGGAGGAAGCCTGATACATGTTTTAACATCTGGTCACCTGGATTTGATACCAGATTTTGCCACTTACTAGCTATGTGCCAAGGGCAAATCCATAAACTTCTGTGATCCTGGAAAATGGAGTGAGGGTCCGCTCCTCCAAGATTGCTGTGAAGGGAAAAGGTTAAAAAAAAAAAAATTTGAGAGTCTTTGTCCATAGGAAGTGGCCTATAGCCTTCTCCTTGGCATTGCATGAAGGTAGAGGGGAGAGTGCAGTGAAGACTCTGGGTGGCAAAGGCGTCTCTCCAGTTGCATTGTGATCCTTATTCTGCCAGAAAAACTTGCTGAACACAGTCATTCTTTCCCACTGCATTTTCTTTCTTTCCTCTTAGACTCTGATGTGAATACTACATGGGAAGACAACACGGCAAGAATACAGGAAGCCAAGTTAAAATTAATGCTGGGCATCTCACTGATGACCCTCTTCCTTTTTGTCGTCCTGTTGGCAATCTGCAGTGCCATGCTGTACAAAATGAAGATGATGAAGTAAGTCTGCAGACCTCACAGCCTTTAAAACACAGGACAGGACACTCCCACTCTCCTTTCCTCAGTAGAGGGCTGGGCAAACACGACTCCCAAGTTTATAAGGTATTCAGTTTGGCTCCTTTGCCTCTCTTTGGAGAGGACCATGGAGCTGTCTCTCAAGGAGTATCACACTTGAACTTGTCCTCAATATTTTAAATAATCATCTAGAGAAACAACCCTTGTCAATTGGGAAGGTGATAGAGAAGCTAATGCATTCTTTTTCCATAGCCTTGAAACAAAAGGGGTTATGAACTCTGTTCTAAATAGCACATCTGTGTAGAGTCTAACATTTTTCATTTATCTAGTGTAATAATAAATAGACAATATATTGGACAGAATTCATATATTATTTTAAGATGCTTTTCTAAGTCAAGCTGCAAACACACACAAAAACAGTTCTTGATGTATGTTTCTGTTTTCAGATATAAACAAGCATGTCAGACTGGTGAATACTCCGTCAACCCAGAGCTGGCCACCCTATCTTACTTTCATCCATCAGAAGGTGTATCAGACACATCATTTTCTAAGAGTGCTGAGAGCAGCACATTTTGGGGCACCACTTCTTCAGAATTAAAGAAGTCAGACACAAGGTCAAAATCTAGGATGACAGACATGACTTCCACAGCCTCAGAGGAGAATGAGGAGTCAGACATGATTCAGAGTGAGGAGCCCAGCGAGGAACCCACAGATGATTAGACAACTGTAATATTTTTGTCATAAAAAATACCTTCGTGATGCTCATTTATAATTTGGAAACTCTGCCGAGACCAAATTTTCCAGTGTCTTCAAAGGAGGGCATATTCAATAAAATTCTCTCAGCTATAAAAAGTATTTAAGGGAAAAAATATAAGGAAATAAGGTGTGAAAAAGTTCATCAAGTAAAAAATGATCCTGTTAAGTGACTTATGCAAAATATTCATTCTAGGCTGGCTCTTTTTAAAATACGAGTATGTCATTTTTTTACCTTACCTGTGGGCATTTTACGGAATTTCGGGGCAACCACTTCTATGCCCCCCCCACCACCAAAGCAAAAAGAACACACCCATTGCTGTTTACTGGCAAAACAGGTGTGCCGTATCAAGAGACAAAACTAGTATTAGAGACTCCTGGCATTCTTCAATTGTTTCAAAGTCATCAGGGTGCTCTCATGGGACAGTAAGATTTAGGGGAAAATATTTTTTCCACTTTTAAAGTATCCATAACCATTTGCGATATCATTGTTTTCCAGAAGAAGAGAAAGGAAGGAGGGATTCCAGCATCTAATTTCCTAGAGGGGGATTTATGGGTCCTGAATATTTTAGGGCTAGAGGCCCCTACCTTCTCTCTCCCCACCAAGCACCCGTGCTTGGGATGTGGTATTGGGGGAGGGGAAAGCATTTCAAAGACTAATTTATGTAATCAATGACTTATGAAACTATCTATCCTAGGAGTATTTCAGTTTACAGAGAAGACCAATGGAATCGGGATACTGTTTCCCTTTTAGGAGTGTTTCAACTGGAAGGATTTTAGAAACATGTAATCAGATCCTTTGTGGATATGTGTGGATGATGGGGAGGGAAAGAACTGGGGCAGTGTCATTGTCCTCCTAAATTCTCACCTACTTTATGCTATGCACTTTGACACATTATATCACACAGAATTCTACCACCCTGTGCAAGACAAGTTTATTAGACAGACCAAAAAATGAGAACTTGGGTAAATTGCATACCTTGTCTAAGAGACAGGCAAAGTTTAGATGCGCTTTGACACTGAAGTTCTCTCCCTGATCCATGAAGGTTAACAGTCAAACTTGTAACAAGTCAAAGGGTGTTTAGAGGCAAGGTAGGCATCCACAAGGCAGGGGATTCCTTAACCCAAATGTCCTTTCAGCTCTTGGGAGATTGTTTTCCCTAAATGTAGGTTAGGTCTCTATGAACCTCCTTCCCTGTAGAAGATAGACGCACACACACACTACACTCATCTGCCACTACCCTACCATCCATTCTCAGAATCATCCTTCTCTCCCCATTTTCTCCCCTTACATCAGCTCCAGCCTGCCCATTGGCTGGAAAAGCTACAAGACGCCGCCTCCGAGTAGCCGCAGACTATATAAGGCAGAAGTAGCAGTGGGCTGGGGGGGTTCGCCTTTTCCCGGTACTGTCACCGCAACAGTGCAGGCGCGTTTTCGGAGCCAGGTGAGGTGAACCTCGAGCAGTAGTCCATGCTACGCTCCGTGGGTTACTTTTGCCATTTTCCGTGCCCTTTTGACAGCCCCGGGGGTTGGTGCCAGCATTTGTACTGCCAGTTCAGGCACCAGGAAATGCGGTGGGAATTGAGTAAGGAAGGTAGTTGCAGCAGCTTGGAGGTGCTCGGGCTACAGAGGAGCCAGGGTGAATTAATGGGTGAGAAAGGGCTCGTGGGAAGGTCAGGTGGGTTTGGGGAAGGGTTGGCTACCAACCGTTCCTGCCTTCTCCCTTCACCAATCCTTGGAAGAACCCAGGAGGTTTCTTGATTGGAAATAGGTGTAAGGGTTACTTTTGTCTTCAGTTCTAAAGTACTGCAGCTTGAGAAAGTCAATCAATATAGCATTACTATGGCTAAAATAGTATGGTAAATTTACTGTGGTAAAGAATCTGCCTGCGATGCAGGAGACCTGGATTCCATCCCTGGGTCGGGGAAGATCTCTGGGAGAAGGGAATGGCAACCCACTCCAGTATTCTTACCTGGGAAATTCCTTGGATACAGGAGTCTGGTGTGTTACAGTTCATGGGGTTGCAAAGAGTCTAACACAACTGAGTGAATTTCACTTTTCATGGCTAAAATGCCCCCCGCCGCCCCCCCCCCCACCAAAATTGGTTTCTCATCATTGACATAACTTGTGGATACCTTTGTAGGTATCATTTTAAAATGCAGCCAAGGTACTGGGGCAGTGGGCCTGAAGGATGTCTGATAGTCCTTACTGATGTCTCTTTCCTCTCCCCTCTCCCCCAGTCTAGATGTCAGGAGTGGGTCACAGAGCCCAGACTGATGTGTGTGTGTGTGTTGGGAGGGCGCGTGTCTTCTCATTTGCCCCCTGCTGACCCTCCAAGCCACTATTAAACCTGGAATTCCTAAACAGGTTGTCTGGACCTCTGATCTGTTTGTTTCCTCTTAAAGGACATAGTAATACCAGTTTCTTTTAAACTTGTTTCTCCCCCTATTCTGAAACACCCCTGCGTTTCCCTCTGATGCTCTTAACCTGCCTCTTCCCCAGCCCTCCAAGAGGGCTGTTTACCACCATGTACCTACTTAAGGGCAATTCCTATAGAGCGGCTGTTCTGGGAAACAAGGACTTTGCCTTGGGACGAGGAACCAAGTAGTTAGAATCTGCATGAGTAAGATTTTCCAGCATCGCACTCTAGGATCAGGAGAATTAAGAACTAGTCCTCAATCCCTCTTACTTGTCCCTCCCACCTAAAGTATGTTGGAGCTCGAGATATACCGAGTAGTGAGGGTGCCATGGAGATCCTGTTTGAGGGTGCCTTCCTGAGAGCCTTTTGAGTGTCCACACAGTTCCTGAAGCCAGGAGGGGGTTACATCCAGGGACATTTGGGAAGATGGTAGACTGGGCTGGCCATCCGGAGAAAAACTCTGCCCGCCTAACCTAGCGCTCACCTTGAGCGCCCAGCCCTACGAGGGTGGCCCCGCCCACTGCTGAGGCTAAGGGGCGGGGCAAAGGTCACGTGGCTGGGAGGCGGGGCGAGGAGCGGGTGGGCAGGCGTGTAGTTTCCTGCTCCTCACACGCGGGATCCTGGTTTGCTGGTTGCAAGGTGCAAGTGCACAGTACTGTGTGGTTTTATCCTCGCTCTTTGCCACCCATCCCCAGTGTGGACTTAAGGAGTTTCCTGAGCTCTGGTAAAAGGTGGTGGGTGGGGTGGAAACCGGCTTGTGGCACGGTGTAGTTACAAATCAGAAGAAGTTCTTCCCAATCGCCTCTAGCCTGAGGAAAGGTTGTAACTCCGCCTCTGACTTCAAAATTTGCCCTCCAAGTCTAGCTTCTGGTGGAGCAAAATCATTTTAAACTTCTGACATGAAGGGAAATAATATTATGTCTCCCCTCCAACCCAGCCCCCATAGCACCCCAATGCGCTGCTTAAACATCCTTTCCTGAATCATGGCAACAAAATAAAACCCAGCTTATGCCAAAATGCAGTTCTGGCTGGTTACCCAGAGTTTACTTCCCCTTCCAAGTTTCTTTCAAGAAAAATCAGAACCAGTTACTTTTGATTCGTAGGTTAATTCTCATGCTTATGCCTGCTCTTCACCTTTTTCCTTCTCCATCAAAATGCCCCACACCTTTGTCACACACTTTGCTTTGGCTTTTAATAGAGTTAATTTCTTAATAGAGAATGAATGGTAAAGTGAAAGGCTAGTGAGCCAAAGGAAACCTCATTGTGTAAAGAGGAAGCACATGTGTGTTATCAAAAGGTGTAAGTTATCTAAAATAAATTAAGAGGTTTGAAAAGTATAATTTGGACAACATCTCATATCTGAAATCTCTTGTTTTTGAGAGGGGAGAAGTGTGTAAATTATGCCGTAATTGACATTGAAAAGTGTATCTTGGAAAGAGGGAAGAGATGGTAATTTCCTTATTTAAAAAGTCAGGAAGGACCTGCCAGGTATTGTGAAGGGCCATGGCTGGCAGCCTTATCTCTTGGCACTGTTCTGGGTTTCCTCAGGAGTATGGATCCAGCTGCTTTCGAGTTTTACTTGTTAATTTTTTTTTTTTTTTTTTTAGATTTTTTTAATGGTTGGTTGTGGAACGGTGTATTTGGCTTCCTTTTGTGTTTGAGGCATTCTGTAGAACAGAAGGGACCTTAGGACCTTAGTGAGAATGTTGAGAACCACTGAATTTTTAAAAGAAGACTCATGCTTTAAAAAAACTTTCTTTTACGACAGTGGAAATGTATTTTTGAGAGATTATGTACAATTCCGTGTAAGCAGCATTTAGCTCTTTGAACTGTTGCCAAATTGTCACTGCCTAGTAAATAATAAGGTAAATAATATATATCTAAACCATGTCACATTTGACACAGTTTAATATGTATAGGCATGACCTGTCACACAGATGTGTAGCTATGCTGGTAATAAGACGTGAATATTTTAATCAGTCATAGGAATGAGCTAGAATTTGAAAGACTTAATCAGTGATTTTCATTGTCCTTCTCATTCCAAGAACTGACCTGTTCGTCAGCCCCTCCCTGTGTTTAAGGCTGGGTTTGGGAAAGTTACTGTCCCTGTGATAGGAAGCTCTTTGTCCAGGATATTTTGGAGTCTGCACTTCATCTTGAGTGATGTTTAAAGATAAACTTATCTCACATTAACAACTCTAGGCACAACTATGGAACAATTGGAAAGAATCGACAAAGAAATCAAGTCAGTCAAGACTGAAGTTGAAGAAAAGCAGAAGATGCTCCCCAAGTTTACATTAGCGCTTGAAGAGCTATCGCAAAGTCCCATGGTCTCCTTGAGTGACACAAATGTGAAACAAGGTTTTCCTGAAAACAGCCTGCTCCCACAAGAAAAGTGGAATGAACCATCAAAAAACAAAGAGAGTCAGCCTACAAAGTACATGATGGACCACACATGTCCAGCAACTGACCTTGAATATGATCCCTTGCTCAATTACTCCGTAGCACTGCTTGGAGCATCTAAAGGCAGGCAGGGTGAGACTGACAGACAGCCCTTCTGGAAAAAATCTGTGGGTAAAAATTGCCACAAGTCCCTGGAGAGTCAAAGACCTTATGTTTCACCCATAAGAATTAAAATAAATCTTCAAGATTCTGATGAAGATGACCTT